>NC_081840.1:97556896-98242339 GCF_963259705.1 Myotis daubentonii
GGGAACGTTGGTTTCCTCCGTCACTGAAGCAAGCAAGCCTCATGTTCAGTTTAAGCTGCCTGGCTGCCGGCCGCCATCTTGGCGGTCAGTTAATTTGCATATCTTGCTGATTAGCCAATGGGAAGGGTAGCGGTCGTATGCCAATTACCATGCTTCTCTTTTATTAGATAGGATAAGAGGTGCCAGGAGATACATTTTTTGAGTGAAAAGAGTGGTCTAATTGCTTTATTCCTTCCTGTGGCACCCCATCCCACCCGGCCCCACATTTCTTCTTGTCCCAGGGTTGATGGGATAAACCTGGAACACTCCTAATAAAAAGCCCATAGCTCCTCAACCCCACCCTTCATAGTCCATCCTTTAAAGCCCAGATCAGGACCTGCCTCCTCCACTGGGGTCTCCCTAGTGGGCCTGTGGTGGAGGGAACTTGCTTTCCTCTGATTTCCCAAGTCACCTGTAGTCTGCATGACACCGTCTTGGCTTTGTTTCTTACAGCCTGGTCACTTCATAAAGATCCTAGAGGAATCTGATAGAACTTAGAGAATGCCTCAGGCCCTTAAGAAAGGGATGAAATGCTGGAAACCAAGATAGATGGGGGAGTTCAGAAGTAGGAGGACTTCATTTAAAGGAGACAAAGTAGAAGGTAATTTCACGAGAATCTAAATATATGATTCAGCATCAAACCTGCATGTCCACTAGTGGTGAGTGTAGGAAAACAGGAATGGTGTGCCAGGTGAGGCAGAGAAACCTTGACCTTGCATGTGTCTTAAAGGTTGGCTAATTTCATAAGCCCGTGATTTTTTTCTATATTTCTCTTAATCAATCTAGGAAATGATAGCAATATTAAAAGTTGCTTGGTTAATAGATCTTGTGTGAATATATGGTTTTTTATGGATTTGTTATAAAAACAGATAGATGTGGAAGTACTTTGACAAAGTTAATAAGTTCTCTCAAAAAGAGAGATTTTTATTATTAGATTATTATTATTATTATTATTAGATTTTTATTATTTGACTGGAGTTCTCTGTAGCTTAACCATCAGGTTATGACAGTCTTTCTTTCTTTTTTTTTTCTTTTTTTTAAATATATTTTATTGATTTTTTACAGAGAGGAAGGGAGAGAGATAAAGAGCTAGAAACATCGATGAGAGAGAAACACCGATCAGCTGCCTCCTGCACATCTCCTACTGGGGATATGCCCGCAACCCAGGTACATGCCCTTGACCGGAATCGAACCTGGGACCTTTCAGTCCGCAGGCCGACGCTCTATCCACTGAGCCAAACCGGTTTCGGCATGACAGTCTTTCTTAGTGGAGGGTAGGTTGAGCTCAAACAAGGGATTCACCATTGCCCTCCCTCTTCTTTTCTCTAGTCAAGGCTCTTTGAACTAAATCTTCCATTGCTGGCAGGTGTCCTCCTAACTCACCTTTTACTGGAGTCTTGGGTAAAGTTTTTCTCCATCTCAGCTACTTTACCTTCTCTTTATAGGGAGCTCCCACCCTGTGATCAAAGATAATCTATAATAATTTATGAGAAACAAAGGAAGTGGGAGAGGGATGCTAAACTATCTTAAGCAGGGGTGGGGGTGGGGGGGCGTTCTACAATCATGACTCCAGAACACCTGGCCTCTGCTGCAAGGGAAAGGACTGGGAGAAGTCACAGCCCCTGCGTGTGGGGAGAGGGATGTGTGAGCCCGCTCTCTAGAACACTGGTCTTCATCCAGAGTTTGATCAGCGATTCTCAATGCTGACCAAGTCTCAGGGCCACCTGGGTTCCTTTTGAGCAATGACAATGTCTGAGCCGCCCTTAACGATTCAACAGGCCCCCATGGGTTCTATGCTGCCATATTTTGAAAACTTTAAGGACCATTGACGTAGTCGCCTGATATTTAGCAGTCTCCTCTTCCCTACAAATACACTTATATATTTCAAAGACTAGGACAAGGACAAGAATTTGGTTAATCCCAATACCAGCCCATTTGCTGGTAAAGAACAAGGAGAAAATCTACAAAAATGAGAAGGCTTCAGAAATAAGACTACATGCATTTAATTATTTTAGAAATAATTTTTCCCTCTTGTACAATTTTTAGACAGAGTTTAGGAGACATACAAGCACACACAGAGTCAGGGTGATGAGTAAACAGGAAGGAAAAGATTGACTTTTATTGCTTGTTGGTTTAAAGTTAACAATTAAAAAAAACACACGACTCTCTCTTTTTTCCCTTAGAATTGAATCAAACTATTTTTAGAAGGATATAGGTGGTTAGTGTGAGGGAAACGATGAAAAGCATGACATCACCAAGCTATTTTGGTAGAGTAAGAGGAATATGCCAGGTTGGTCTTGGTTAGGCTTGGTTCTCTACATTCAGGAGCTGAATTGTGTCTTTTTTAAAATTTGGCTTCACTGGGGGGCTGCAGCTCTTCACTGGAGACGGGAAGGAAAATATTTATTCAAAGCTAATTTATAAGCTTCATTTTCAGTTCAAGGTTTGGAATCAAAACTGCTATTCTGTCCTTCCAGGCAGCAACCGCCGGCATTTCAAAGGGGGTCAGGTTTGCAGGCTTCTTCTCAGGGGCCCAGTCTCCCCCCCCACCCCCCTGTCCCCTCCTCAATTTTAGGACAACTGCAGGCTATCCGTTTGGAAAGCAAATCCTTAACCTGAACTTTTTGTTGATGATAAGGACTCTGTGGATGCAAAGAGATAAACTTATTTATTTAGAATTTGCTGTGGAATCTTTTTCTCCATGTGTGTTATTGTCAGCGACTCCTATTTCCCTGAGAGGTTTTGAAATGTTCCCTCTGCATGTTAATATGTTTATAACATTTCTCCATGGAACGCCTCACTCATAAACATTCAGCTTCTTACAAGGAGTCCCCCCCTCTCCCCCCTCCCCCCCACCCCTTCATTCCCAGGAACCAAAGCACACCTTTGGGTGGTTTCTGTGAAAGGTTGCCGACAATGTCTGTTATGCTGTTTTCTAAACAAACTTGAATGTCATTTTATTGTTAAAGGAGCATTTTACCCTGAAGTTCCTCATCTATTTATGGCTCTCTGATAGATGGTTATTTCTTGGCAGGCTTAGATAAGCCTGGGTCAAGGAAACAGCTTGTGCTCGTCTTTTCAAGTCTAACGCGTCCTTGCCATATCATTTCATTATTTCCTTTGCTGTTATCTTCAAACATTTTCTCAGAGCAGAGCCTGACAAGAACAGGAAGGTTGGCAAAGGTCTGGCAAGGAGGTTGTTTTTCTTCGGGTTCTAAAATCGACGCTCCCCCCCTCCCCCTCTCCCGGTCCTTTCTTCTTTATTACCCACACCAGGCCTCTCCAAAGCTGATGGAAAAAAAGTTAAGAACCCCTTTCCCTCTGTAAAGAAGGTCTCTAAGAGGTTTCTAATCAGCTCACTGTCAGCCTGTTTCCTCTGATCAGCTTAAAGAGGTCCACTTGAAGTTCACAACTGCCAAACCAGTGTTGGGATGGAAAGCATGGGAGCATTTGAGAAGCATTTATGAACTTCCACCTAAGATCGTCCAGGAGGCCGAACCCTTTCTTCTTGATTAAATTAGCGTTTCCCACTAACAGGAGGAGGCATTCCCATTCAGTGAGCTGATTTTTCTCTTTCACCCCACCCCCCCACCATGAAAATGTAAACTTGATTCCTGTGTCCTTAGCAGGAGGCTGGCTTTTGTGACCTAGGCTACCAGTGAGCCCATCATAAATATCTTGGTACAAATGAACCTTTGATAGTCTCATGGATGGTGCTCTGTCTAACTTTATGCATGAACAACAACAAACCAAAACAAAAGTAAGATGCGTTATCTCTGGCTGGTGCAGGGGTGTGTTTGGGGGAAGTTGTTCCCTGCATTGTGGCCACCCAGGCCCTTTTCTGAGATATTCCTACTGTCTTCAGAAAAGAATGACTGTTAACCATTAGCTACTGACAAGAGTGTGTCCATTTCAGCAAAAGTAATAAGAGATAGCATTTTTCTTCTTTCTAAACGGCCCATGCCGGTATTTAACATCAACTTTCATTACTCAATCTGAAAGCCTAACCAATGCCCCCCACCCCCACCCCCCGGTCCCCGCACTCCTCCTGACCTTGCCCTGGCTTTGTTAAACAGGCTTCCAGCCTGTGAGAGACCTAAATGTACAAAAAGCACCCAAGAACCTTGCTGAGGTGCTTTGAAAGAATCATTCCAGAAATATTCAGGGTGTCTACTGTGTGGGACTACCAAGTTGGATCAGAGGCAAACCCTTGTGGAAAGCAAACAGGGAGAAAAGATAAAAGGAGGTGTTTAAAACAGCCCTAACATAGCAGAGAGTGCCGGTTGCACAGGGTGAGGACAGATCCAGCGGGTGGGCAGCATGGCTGACAGATGACTACGGTGGAAGTTTTATGGAGGAGAGGTGACAAATAAGGGGACCATAATAATGTTGGAGTTCACTGCAAAAAAAGGAACATAAAGGTTCAAATGAACTTTCCTTGCTCATTTTTTTTTTTTCTTTTAGAGAAAGGGGCAAAGAGCAATTTCATAAAGAATATAAGTTTAAAGCTCAAGAGAGAATCATTTCCTTTTTGGTGGGTTGTTTCCATGTACATTGAGCCAACATTTTCATCATGGCACTAGCTTCTAGTTTAGCCAACTCCCCTAAAAACATGTAAAATATTTTCCTGTCTTCCCCCATCTCCTCTATCAGGCAGGACTAGCCCAGGAGGATTCTTGGTCACAGAGGTGGAAGGGTCACTTTGGGATGAGCTAAGTTAGACTTTACATTTGTCATATCTTTAACCATGAACTCTGCTTTAGCAAGCCACTGAGAAAAACTCAAATGCCCAGTAAGAGATGGTGGGTTGAAAAGATTGTGGTGCAGCATATAAAGGGATCGAATTACAACCATGATGGCCAGGATTCTTAATAGTTTATAATTAAACAAAAATGGCATGTTATCATTTTTGTGAAGAATATGAATATATACATTGAAAAGTACAGACTAGAAGACTAAGCACCAAAATATTACTAGTGGTTATTTATGAGTGTGGAAAAAGGATTTGAACTTTGCTTGCTGGTGATTTTCATTATTTTTCAAAATGTCTGCAGTGTACATGCATTATTTTAGTGGTCAGGTAAAATACTATTGAAGAATAAGGTTGCCGAGGGGAAAAAGGATTTCTTTATTCAGGTAAGAGTTTAAGTGTAGGTGATTATGAAAATAGTTGGGACGACATCCTCCCCTCCCAAGGCCACTTTGGATGTCATCATTTAAAAATGAAAAAGAAAAGGCAAACACAGGAGTCTGCCTTAAGTAACAACTGTCATTTAGCAAACTCTATGGGAGAGTTCTCTTTTAGCTACTTTGGTTGAAAATTTGTCAGTTGATTCTTTTACAAATTTATGTAGTGAAAGAATAATTTCTCTTTCTGCCTCTGGTGGAATTTAGCTCTAGTAGACTGCAGTTCTGAATTATTCAAGGGTCAAAATCTTTGCAAAGATTGTCCTGATCCATTTTTTTTTGTGTGTGTAAAGTTTTTGTTATTGCCCTCTTGATCAAGCCTAATGATATAAAAAATCTGAAGGCCAGTTATGCATTTAGTGACAGCCTTCATGAATGCACAGCAATAGAGCTCTTTAGTTCTAGCTATTGTTTTGTAGTTTTACTCAAATTACATAAATCATATAAGCTTATTTCACAATTGGTGGTAAGTGTGCAAAGTATGTCAGGTTGTGATCCAGTGGTCTGCAGTTCTGGGAGCAGAGGAAATAGTTTCTGCTTTTATTCAAATACTGTTCCTGATCATCTGCAATAGAACAGCTAAGTTGGAGGTATGTGTGTGATGTGAATGGCAGATGGAGGTGAGGAAGAGAATGCAGAAAAATGGAAAAAAAGCAAACCTATAGTTTAGATTAAAATCCGTTCCTAGTTTCCTTGGGTGTTTGGATCATTGTGCCCCACCATATGAAGGTCCCTACATCAGAGTGATGACCCCTGGTGGTGTCCCTCCCCCAGACAGGAATTACTTTTTGATGTCTTGAGTCACTCAAAATTGTGGTGTGGAAACATGTAACCAGAATGAGAAGAGCATGTTCTGAATTATTCAAGGGTCAAAATCTTTGCAAAGATTGTCCTGATCCATTTTTTTTTTTTTGTGTGTGTAAAGTTTTTGTTTGGCATGAGCATGCAACTTTTAAAATTGTTTTGGGCCTTGAGAGGAGGTTTTTCCCCCTTTTCTCCTTACAAAGACTCAGAAAAAAAGAAAGAAAGAAAGAAAAGAAACTCAAGAAAATGTCTTCATGATAAAAGGATTTAGGACCTGTTTGTCCTTTGTGGCTTGCAAGAACTTAGCTGTTGGAAAGAGGGACAACTTCAGATCAGACCCATGACCTGGGCTGGGCAGGAAGGAGCAGCTGAGGAAGGGTTTGCATGAGTGGGCAGAGCTGAATGACCTTGTCCTGAGAGTCAGGAGTTTAAAGAAAAGATCCCCCTCAAATTTGTTTTATGCCAACTAGTGTTCTGGATGCTTAGGAATATTTCCTCCTCTTTCCTTGACTTGCTTCCCAGTGGATGAAGCAATGCTATATAATAAAAGGCTAATATGAAAACAAACTGAATGGTGGAACAACCGAACAACCAACTGAACAACTGGTTGCTATGATGTGCACTGACCACCAGGGGTGTGTGCGGAACATGGCAGGCATTGGCTGCAGTGGGATAGTGGAGCAGGTGAGTGGGGGCGCCAGACCAAGGCGGGGTGCTGGTCGTTGTCATTGGGGTGCTGGTCGCTGTCATAGGGGCAAGCCTCTGTGATTACTGAAAATTCTTTGCTCCCATGCGCTGCGGTCCAGTCCAGTGCTTGCACCTGCTGCCAGCACTGACCCTGCTCACACCTGCAGCCAGCACTGGAGCCGCCACTTGCACCTGCTGCCAGTGCATGGCACTGGTCCCAATCAGCAGTAGCGGCTGCTGGCCCTGATCACCCCTGAGGGCTTCTCCACCTCCCCCTGCTCCTGAGGGGTGATCGGGACAGCAGCAGCCACTCACACCCACTGCTGGCACCGGCCCCGATTGCTGTCAGCGGGTGTGAGTGGGGTTGGCGCTGTCAGCACGTGGGAGCAGCGTTGGCGGGAGTGGAGCTGCCAGCAGACGGGACTAGGAGCCGCAGGAGGAGGATGGGTTGAGACCTGCCCCTGTGCCTTGTGGCCCACAGTTTCTTTCAAGGTGCATGAATTCATGCACTGGGCCCCTAGTTTATAATAAACATAAATTAAAAACAAAAAGCAGGTGGAGAAAGAAGAAAGTGAACTCTCAACTTTCTGGCATCAAATGCAGAGAAAAGGTGGGCAGGGGAAGGATCTATTCAGTTGCCTGTTGTTGGCTCTGTGTGAGGAAACTGCACGTGGCCACAGGGAAAGCAAAGCCTTTCCTACCACTCCGCAGTGGAGAAATTTCTCCCTGGTGCCTTAATGTAGAAGACACTAGAAATATTGTTGAAAATGTGCTCAAGAAATTTTTCTATGCATTTTGCTTTTCTTTTAAACCTTCTGGCCTGGCTGTTGTTGCTCAGTGGTTGAGTGTGAACCTATGAACCAGGAGGTCATGGTTCTATTCCTGGTCAGGGTACATGCCTGGGTTGTGGGCTCAATCCCCAGCAGTGGGTGTGCAGGAGGCAGCTGGTCAATAATTCTCATCATTGATATTTCTATCTCTCTCTCCCTTTCCTTCTCCCCTCCTTTCTTTGAAATCAATAAAAACAATCCATTTTTTAAAAAATAAATAAACTTTCTGGCTTAAGTATCCATCCAGCCTTATTTATTAAAATATATTTAGTGATATTTCATCCTGTACCTTCTCATATTAGAAATTTACTATATTGTTAAATTGATTAAACAAGGAGGCCATTAGATCAGGGTGGCTTTAATGTTTTAGTAGCCTACTGAAGCAAACCCAAACCTAAGCCTGTAATTGCATCCAGATTAAGACATGGAAACCTGAGGACAATCTATCACAAACAGCCAAGTAGATCCTAATAAGTCAAAACAGTTAAGCTATCACCATTCAAATGATTTCTTACATTCTTTCCATATCTTCTCTGCAAAAGGCTTTCCTCCAGTTCCTGTTGGTGGAGCACTTTGGCGTTGCCTGGTTAGAATCTATCTTTGCTTAATAAACTCTTAAAATTTTAATATGCCTCAGTTTATCTATTAACAATACACATCTACAGTAGACAATTAGTATTGTGCAGTGGGCCATATAGTGAGCATTTAACAAATATGAATTTATTAAATGAATAGATATAAAACTAGTAAACCAATTTGCTATCAACAATTAGAAAATGTTATAAAATATTATAATTAAAATAGTAAAATCTAGATATTAAACCTAATATGAAGAAAACCACAAAATTTTGTTGAGGAACAAAATAAAATTTGAATAAAAGACACAGACCATGTTGGATGGTAGAATCAAAACTGTGAAGGTGTCAGTTCTTCCCCAAATAATCTATTAATTCAATGCAATCCTAAGTAACATTACAAGGAAATATTTTATGAAACTTGACAAGCAGGTCTGAAAGTTTATTTAGAATAGAAAATGCACAGATTAATCAAAAAATTATTGAAAAAGAATTAACAGTGATAGAAGACTTACCCTACTTTATACCAAAACATAGTACTTTAAAATGGTAGTAATTAAAACAGTATATTTTAAACACAAGAATGGAGAAATAGATCAATGGAACAAAAGAGTCTATAAATGTATGTTTACATAGAAATTTAGTATATAAAACAAAGGTAACACTTCAAATTATGAAGTGATGACCTATTCAATAAATAATGCAGACACTAATAAGAAAAGAAAAACTTAATCTCACTTTAAATACAAAAACATATTTCATATAGCTTAAAGAGCTAAATCTAAAGGTATTAGAACAATTAGCAAAACTATTTTTGTTATTTTTAGATGGGTAATGTCTTTCTAAACAAGATACAAAACACAGAAACCATACAGGCTAAAGTTTTTATTAAAATTACATTAAAAATCTTAAGCTTTAATACATTGAAATATATAAAACATGAGCAACAGTCTGAGGAACAATATTTGCAACCTACATAATAAGATGTGAGTGTGAGCTGTTGGTTTTGTTGTCTCTAGAAGTCAACGAATGAATTCACAAACAAGAGAGGGGTAAGCAAAAGGGAAGTGAAGTTTGTTACAATGAAAGTAACAAAGCTCTCAACACATGAGAGGGGTCCTGAAATGGGTTGCCTCAGAAGGGCACCAGTCTAGGGGTTTAGATTTTCCTGCCCTTGTCCTTTATTGGCTTTCAAAGAAACACCAGCCAACCTCCTTTTGCCTTCATCTTCCTGCTTTTAGTTCCACTCTTGGGTTCAGGGGGAAGGGCAGCTCTACAGTTGACTGGTACATTCTGCCTATCTTGGTCACATCCTGACTATCTGGCTCATCTCTTTACCATCTTCCCTCCCGGTGGCCCTTACCCTTAACTGCCCGATCCCATCTAACTCCTCAATAATAGATAACTATTATTGTCTGTATTTATAAATACAAATGAATAAAAATGTATAAAGATGGGCAAAAATATAAAGTCAAGTCACCAACTTAAATAAAGGTGACCAATTTAATTAGTAAATAGTGAACAAAGATCAAAGTAATAATGATAGACTATGTCTCACCCATTAAATTGGAAATTTTAAAAAGTTCTGTTGCTTCCAATGTTGAGGAAGTATAAAATGGTAGTCTTTTGGAGGTCAATTTGGCAGTGTCCATCAAAAGTAAAAATGTACATACTCTTTGAAGCATCATATGTCTGTCAGAGAGAATTATTTGCAGACATGTACAAAGAAGTGTCAATAAGGATTTTCACTGCACCATTGTTTAGAAGAGCAAAAGATTAAAAACCATTTAAACATCCATCATTAGGGAAATAAAGGGTAATGTATTCAATACCACATAATAATATGCAGCAGTAAAAGTGAATAAGGTAGACTTATAGTGCTGACATGGAAAGATTTATAAGATGTATTTCTATATGAAAAAGCATGGATAGAACAATATATGCAGCTTAATTATACTTATATACCTCCTATGTGTGTGTGCACATGTACAAATGTATAGAAAAAACTCTAGAAGTTACACACCAAACTGTAACTGTGGTTACCATAGAGGAGGTTCTGTGATTGGGTATGAGGAAGAAAGAAGGCAAAGATGACTTTTTTATACTCGCTATAATTCTGTATTGTATAATCACTTAATAGATTCATTTTTAGTTAATTAACATATTGTTTTAAGAAGGTAACATATCATTAGCTCATGCATTTTTATAAAAAAGTATTTTATCCCAACTTGAGTGATATCATAGGCCTTGGAGTTCATCATCACCATGGTAAATGGAATATTTTTGCCTCCTTTTTGGGAAGGATTTATTTCCTTTAAATACCACAACCTTTGATCCTCTCTTTCCTGGCCTGGAGCCTTCTCTTTTCCTAATAAATGTAAGGACAGCTACCAGGAGATATATTCACAATCTTCCAAGTCATTGAAGGTCAGGGGACTGAGGATAGCTTAAATTCTCTGCCATCACTCCCATTTTAGCTGGTGGATTTACTTCCTCACTACCCAAGCTGATTTTTTAAAATTTTATATTCTGGGTCCTGGCCAGGTAGCTCAGTTGGTTAGAGTATTGTCCCAATACACCAAGGTTGTGGGTTTGATCCTTGGTCAGGGCACATACAGGAATCAATCAATGAATGCATAAATGGGGAACAACAAATTGATGTTTCTTTCTCTCCCTTTCTCTTTGTCTAATATCAGCTAATCAATCAATCAATCAATCAATATCTAAAATTTTATGTTCTTTCATCTCCTGTGCTCTCCTCTGGGTAACATCTATAATATTAAAAACATAATATGCTAATTAGACTGGACAGCCAAACGACCTTCCAGATGAAGCCTCGATGTCAGGGGCCTAGGCAGAGGCAGTTAGGGACGATCAGGCAGGCAGGCAGGCAAGTGGTTAGGGGCGATCAGGCAGGCAAGTGGTTAGAGGTGATCAGGCAGGCAGGCGAGCAGTTAGGGGCGATGAGGCAGGCAGGCAGAGGCAGTTAGGGGTAATCAAGCAGGCAGATAGAGTGGTTAGGGGCAATGAGACAGGCAGGCAAGTGGTTAGGGGTGATCAGGCAGGCAGGTGAGTGGTAAGGGGCGATCAGGCAGGCAGGTGAGTGGTTAAGGGTGATCAGGCAGGCAGACAAGTGGTTGGGGGCAATGAAGCAGTCAAGCAGAGTGATTAGGGGCGATCAGGCAGGCAGGCAAGCGAGCAGTTAGGAGCCAGTGGTCCTGGATTGCGAGAGGGATGTCTGACTGCCAGTTTAGGCCCAATCCCACAGGGGTCCTACATCCCCTGAGGGGTCCCGGATTGTGAGAGGGTGCAAGCCTGGCTGAGGGACCCCCTCCCCCCAAATTTCGTGCACCGAGCCTCTAGTAATTATATAAAGAGGTCAGTGAAGAAAATGATTTGGGTAACTTACACTAGGACAATTAGTTCTATGTGATTGAAAGCTGGCTAGTTGGATTTTATTCTCTTTCAAAGATAATGACCATATTTCCTTTTAAAAAAGGTTACACTTGGTGGCCTGGTGCATAAATCAATATCCAGCAAACCTCCCCCTCCCCAAAAGGTGTAATGTTAACAAAATGAGATACATTTGTAGGCCCTTTGGGTACTTTGTTTGAATGACCCTTCTTTTTCCCTCCTGACCTGTACTCTACACACTGTACATCAAAATTTAGAGCAGCGGTTCTCAACCTGTGGGTCGCGACCCCTTTGGGGGTCGAACAACCCTTTCACAGGGGTCACCTAAGACCATGGGAAAACACATATATAATTACATATTGTTTTTGTGATTAATCACTATGCTTTAATTATGTTCAACTTGCAACAATGAAAATATATCATGCATATCAGATATTTACATTATGATTGATAACAGTAGCAACATTACAGTTATGAAGTAGCAACGAAAATAATTTTATGGTTGGGGGTCACCACAACATGGGGAACTGTATTAAAGGGTCGCAGCATTAGGAAGGTTGAGAACCACTTATCTAGAGGCTTTAATTTTCCCCCCTTTAGACAAGTAATTTGTGTTTCATTCATACTGTGCAAACCCTGCTTCTGTGTCCTAAGCAGAAGAGAGTTTAGTGTCTAAAAACTGGCTCTTAAACAAGATGGCACCAAAACCAACTCCCATCTCTTCTGCCAGCCCAAGGAGCATTTCTCAGATATTTTACAGGCAGTCTTTAAAAACAAAGCTTTACCTAATCTGATGTCCAGTAAAGTTACACTTGATTTACATCCCTGTGAAGATGGTTACCCAGCACCCTCTCAAACAAATTTTGAAGTTAACACTTTTGCTGGAGCCTCTCTCTCTCTCTCTCTCTCTGAAATGGGGAAATTTCCTTTAAACACATTGAAATACCTGTCATAGTTTTGGGCGATTTGTGTAGACATACGTTATGATGTCAATTGCACATCACACAGAAAACCATTTTCATTAAATGAGAATAAAGACCTATGCAGCGATATATCTTGCTCTTTTGTGTGACTTAGATTACTCCCCCTTTTTAGGATTTACTACTCTTGCCTCCTGTATCTTTCTGGTAGTCAGTGAGTTAAGTGCCTGCAACTTCACTCCCTCCACAGGGTGACATGTGACCCATCAGGCCAGACAGAAAACTTAACAGAGAGGGATTGATATGAATGCTGAGAGGGAGTGGTCTCTGCAAGGGAGATAAAATTCAAGAGCTGCTGGGGGTCATCTCTCTTACCACATGGCTAGAATTTGCCTGAGTGTGACTTCAGCAAAGAGAAAAGCAGAGCCAAGAGATGAACAGATGGATGGAAGATAGATGGATGTATAGATGAACAGGTAAATATATAGATAGATACCTGGTGATGTAATTTGAACTTGGAACCAATCATACTTAAAGAGTCACCTCTCTGACTTCCCAACTGTATGAGGTATAAATTTCCTTTTATGCCTAAGCTAGTTTGAGTTAGATTTATGTTGCTTTCAAATTAAAGTGCTATGATGAATGCAGGCTATTTGGTCTATTTACTGTTCATTCTATTGGTTGGAAGGGTATTACATTCTATTTCAAAGCTAATTCACACACAGCAGATGCACAGAATATATAAAAGAAATACAGAACTATGGAATAAGATGAACCTACAATCAAAGGGTTCCATTCTTTCTTTCTTTTTTTTTGTCTCTATTTAGCAAACTTATTCCAAGGAAGAGAGACCCATTCAAACAAGTTGAAGGAATAGGACTTGATTGATCTTGCAGAATCCTACATTAGGAAATAGGGCTCTGGAACGGAATATTGGACAGTCAGGTCTGAGGTCCCTCTACAGCAGCGGTTCTCAACCTGTGGGTAGCGAGCCCTTTGGGGGTCGAATGACCCTTTCACAGGGGTCGCCTAAGACCATCGGAAAACACATATATAATTACATTTTGTTTTTGTGATTAATCACTATGCTTTAATTATGTTCAATTTGTAACAATGAAATTGGGGGTCACCACAACATGAGAAACTGTATTAAAGGGTCGCGGCATTAGGAAGGTTGGGAACCACTGCTCTACAGCAAGCATGACAAACTCACGGTCCCCGGGCCACATGCAGCCCACAACAAATATATATATTTTTTAAGGCAACAAATATTTTTGCAGCCCAGCCAATATAACAGTATGTAAGAAATGTTTTAATAAAAATTCATGACTTAATTTTTACAATATCCTGTTATATATAATTATTAATAATGAACTACAATGTTTGTTAATGACTGATTACTATCATCATGTTTCATTCATTTCCCTTACACGCCTTGTGCACAGGTGCACTATTTCTCTCCACTAATACCGGCAGGGAATATTTTAGCAGCCGATTGGCATATCATTAGTCTTGGACTGACTTGTTTGGTGTGCACAACAGGAAATATTTCGCTTTTGGAGAATAAGTAAAATAGGTTTATTTGCGTTGCACTTATTAATTTGTGCAGGTATTCAGTGTCTGGAAAGTTAATGTACAAGAAAAAAATATTAATTTTTATTAAAATGTCCTATTATTTTATGTTAACGATTACTCATTTATTTCAGCCCTTTGTTTTTAGCATGTCTCTATCAAAATAAGCCTACGTTTCTATGAAAATTGAGGCTTTGGTTTTTGGCGGTCCACATAAACTTAAATCTTGTTTGTTTGGCCCATGTTAGCCTTTGAGTTTGACATGCTTGCTCAGGGTCACATGAGCTTTTATCTAGAGGAAACTCCCTTCTTCCAGTGGCTGTGGCCAAAACACCTCGTGTCCTTCTCTCCTCCATGGGGTACAGATTGGTTCAAGGGCCCCTTTGCTTGAGCCATCTCCCTTTATTTCCAGGACTGCAAACGTAGCAAGTGCCAAAAGGATGCTGTGTCATTCACAGCTTTCCTTACTGGGCTGAAGTCACGCTCTACCTACCGATTGGGAAGTGGGACAATCTGCCCTGTTTCAGTGATGGCAATTCCATCCATCTGGAAGCTCAGGTTCCATCCATACTGACTCCTGACTTTCTCTCACACTTCAGTCAGCCCAGAATATTCTGTTGGCTCTCCCTCAAAAATATATCCAGAGGTCTGCAACTCCAGGGCTATCAATTAACCAGCCCAGTCCAAAGCACCAGCATCTCTCACTGTGTGATTGCAACAGCCTCCTACCTATATCTCTGCTTCTGTCTTTGTGGGGGAGGAACAAACTTTCCTCTACCCTCAAGGTTCTTTTGGCTGGGCTTATAATCAAGTAGCCATGAGACAGATTAACAAGAGAAAATTACCAAATTTAATACATATGGGAACTCCACAAACATGAGAGAGTCAGAGACCCCACATGCAGGAGAGCTTCAGAGACAGAAAAGGGAACATGGGTCATTGCAAGATGATAAGACGAGCAGATGTTTAGTAAATAGAAGTTTGTCCTGCCCTCCAGAAGGTCTGAAAAGGTTATCTCTGATAATCTCCTGTTATGGGCAAGGCCCCTAATCCAAGTATTTTCAGGTAGTCAAAGGAGGGGCAGATCTGTTTCTCTTGAGACTGAAGTTAAAATTTCCCTTAGCTCAAAACAATTCACATACCACAGAAGCACATCTTGAGGTAACTAGCTCTTGGGGTAACCTCCAAAACACTGATGTAGCTAAGTAAACTGAAGACAGGAGGGACTGGAGTTTCTGGGTGTTGGTTTAGATGTCATGGGATGAAGGACCTTTTAGAAATTGATTGGCAGAATAGAGAATAAGTACATTGATCAATTTTTTTTCTTTAATATATTTTTTTAGAGAGAGAGAGAGGAAGAGAGAGGGATGAAGGGGAGAAGAGGAGGGAGGGAGGGGGAGAGAAAAAGAGAGAGAGAGAGAAAGAGAGAGAGAGAGAGAGAGAGAGAGAGAGAGAGAGAGAGAGAGAAACATTGATGTGAGAGCCAAACATTATTTGGCTGCCTCCTGCAAGCCCCCCTACCAGGCATTGGATCTGCAACCTCTGGGTGCATGAGATGATGCCCAACTAACTGAGCCACACTGGCCAGGCCTACACTGAGCAATTTTGTTAAGGAATAAATGACGGAAGTGATGTGAAGAAAGAAGAGTTGAATAATGACTTGAAAGGTAATTGGGAATAAGATGGATTATTAATGCTTACTGGAAAGTTGAAGAATAGCTTCTGTTTATTAGAGAAGATGTTCTGGAAATGAGGACTCATAGTCTTCTTTAAGTGTCAGACCTGCTTTTCAGGTATCAAGTGATTGCCGATGATTCGGGATATGAATAAGGGAGACTCAGCAGTTAAGAAATTCTGCCCCAACAGGATGGCTGCTTACTGGCTAGAGGCAAACTGATCTTAACAGATTTCTCCTGGGCCAGGAAAATCAAGCGACATAAGTCTAGAGCTCAGGGCATTTTCTGAACAGCACTAAGCCAGCACTATTTCTGCTGTCCCTGAGGCCTGATGGACATCTCAATGCCTGTGATGTAATTCTCATGCCTATACTGGACTATGATTGCTTTAGGGTTGCCTCAGTTCCCTATGCATTCTCTGAGGCAAGTCCTGTAACTGAAGATGATCTGTGTATCTCATCCTTGCCCCATAAAGAGTCCAATGAATTCAGGAGATAATTTTCTCTATGTTTTATGTGCTTAACGATAGTATGTAGATATTGCAGAGTGTGCATTGGGAAGAAAGAGACCAGGGACAATAGATAACAGGGAGTCATACGAGTATGGATGGTTATTGATTAAACACTAGTGAACTCACTGCCTGAAAGAAATAGAGTCAGCTAAGTTTCTGAATGAGAGGGGTGTGGTCAAGTTGAAAGAGCATTCGAATGGGATCCCAGAGGACCTAAGCTTTCCCATCAATGAGCTGTGTGACCTCTTGCTTTGCCTCAGTTTTAATTAGATTCTAAGTTTATGGGGCTTTTCCCTGGACAAGACCCTGTTTTGTCAGATTCTGAAGGTTACAAAATGAGTCAGACATTGCCCCTTCCCTCATGAGCCTGACAGAGTGAGACCCTGGAGCTTCAAAGACAGGTACCCGACTAACTCCACCTGAAGTAGAGCAGGACTGGGATGCTGCCTCTGTTTGGGTATAAATTAATTGAATGCTCACGATGAGTGGCAGATTTTAAAGAGTCTCTCCAGCTGCATGTGAATTTGCAGCTTTTGCTTTTCTATGCTTGAAGCAGGTTTTCTATACCTTCACCTGTTTCCTAATAGTGTAGAAGGCCAACCAGGCCGAAGTCCCACAATTGGGAGTCTGTGAGGTACGGTGAATGTCTCTTTGCATGTGGACTAACAGAGGAAGTGACAAACATACAGGGACCTATAGAGGGGAAAAGAGAGGATGTGGGCAGTGCTGATGGCCCTTTAGCTGGAGCTGGTCTTATGAAAGAAACCGCAACAACAGTGCTGGAATCCTCCCTGCACTTTATGTATTTAAACTGATTTACAACTTCCCTTTGCCCTCTCCTCTTCTAGTTTCCTTCTTACTTCCTTATCTATTCTTTCCAGGACTTAAAAAGTGAGACAAACAAACCTCAAAGGTGTAGGGTTTCTTTCCCCGTTCTTCCCCTTGCCAGCGGAGAGCACATTTTTTTAGCATGTTAGCTTCATGTGAATCTCTCGGCATCTGCTTCTAGCTTTTCCTCTGTTTCCCTCCCTCTTCTTCTCTTCCCTCCCTTCCCTTACCTCTGACTCACTCTTCTCTTTCTCTCCTCCCTTAGTCTTCGTCTCTATATCCATCTCCCCTTTCCTTATAAGCCTGTTACAATAAGACGCAAGATCTGAAAATCCTGATTATTTTATCTCTGAAACTTGCAGACAGCAAACTGATCTGATGCAAGAGAAATGACACGTTGCCATGCCATCTCAATTTAGTTCTCTGAATCTTCTCAGAAATATTTCACAGAGCAAGAAAATGTTATAGTCTAATTTTTTTATTTTTATTTTCAACCATAGGCAGCCTGCATTTCTTTTTCCCCCCTGAGACGTCACTGACAGCTTTATCCAATTTTCAGCCAATCTAAAAAATGTTTTCCTTAAGAGCTTTAAGGTTTCTCCTTAAAATCACAATTTTTAAAAAACATATTTTTATTGATTTCAGAGACAAAGGAAGAGAGAGAGAGAGATAGAAACATCAATGATGAGAGAGAATCATTGATTGGCTGCCTCCTGCAAAGCCCCCTGTTGGGGAATGAGCCTGCAACCCAGGCATGTGCTCTTGACCAGAATTGAGCCCGGGACCCTTCAGTCTGAAGGCCAACGCTCTATCCACTGAGCCAAACCAGCTAGGGCTTAAAAACCACAATTTTTCAAGGAAAGAGCTCCTATAATGGAACAGACCGATGGGATAGAGTCTGTTGGTTTGGCTTTAAGTTATAACATTGTGGTTTTTGTTTGAGGATTAAAAAAATAAAAAACAAAATAAAAAACCTCCCCAAGCAGTGAGAATATAGTTCCTTTTCTCAGCTCATAGCTATTTTGACTGGGTGTCTGTCTATTCAGGCAGTCTTCCATTTATCCACTCACTGTTTCAATAATTTATTTACTGACTATGAGGGACAGGCTCTGGGATACAGAGAGGTCCTCAATTTCTTTGAGTACCTTTTTGTCAGTGAGACAAATAATCAAATAAAAAAAATTAAACAAGATGATTTGAGATGTGCTATGAAGACAACAAAAGAAGTTGATGTGATCTGGAGTGGGAGTGGGGGGCTAATTTTGGGAGGTGAGAGGAGGCCTGTTTCCGGAGGAAAAGCAAACCCTTAAAGCTCTGATGAGAAGAAGGACTACTTCCATGCATACATCTGGGTGAGGGATGGGTGATAGACAAAACCAGAAATCCTTGAAAAAATTTTCTAAAAGGAGTTAAAGTGAATTTTACTGACATTTCTGTTTTACCCAATGCCTTCCTCTTCCTCCTCCTCCTCTTTGTTATTTACTTTCTATGTCATGTTCTCCCCCCTAATTGCTCACTGTGCTCTTTCTCTGTCATTGAGTCTTGAATCTGACCCAATTTGAAAGAATTTAGTGCCAGAATTCATTTAAGAGGCAGCCTGAGAGTGGCAGGGCCTCTGACTTCTGTGACCCTCAAGTTGGTCAGCAGTCCTCAAACTTTTCAGTGCACCAGAATCACCGGGAGGGCTTGTTGAAACATAGATTTCTGGCCCCACTTCAAGAGTTTTTGATTTTGATGGGTTTGGGTAGGGCTAACAGTTTGGTATTGCTAAAAGGTCCCCAGGCGCTGCTGATCCTGCTGGTGTGGGATCATACTTTGAGAACCACTGGCTTAGATGCCCCAGTTGACTGAGGGAGTAGGGCCAGCTGACCGAGGCCTGAGGGCACGTGCACAACCCACTGTTAACCATGCAGGAGAGGGCACAGGCAGGCCCTCTGCTCTCCGTTTCCCACTCGGCCTCCCCCCCTTACCCCCCCAACCCGACACACACACCTGCCCCACTGCTGGGATTTCCTCAGGCTCTGTTGGGAGATCCTCATGATGGTCCTCCTTGTGTATATTTTGACTTTAGGTCAAATTTTCCATCAATCTGATCTGATCTCTTCTGCTTTTTATCTATCAGAAATTCCTCCAAGTTCCTGGCACATTCTTGCGCTCTTGCATGTTTTTAAAACTTGTTGTGATTTTGTTGTTATTTTGGAGTGAGGAAAAGTAAATAGGTGGGCATTGTCGACCATTTTGAAGTGGAAGTTCATATATTGCCTTAAAACTTTGGATAAGTAAAAGGAAAGCATGAGGGAATACAAAAAAATAATGAATTCCTTCTAAAAGGAGGCATGTTCTCCAAGTGCTTTAAGAAATTTCTTTCATGGTCAGTCAGATGGACAATTTAATAGCTATATTTTCTCTTTCTCTTTTTTCTTTTTAAAATTTAAGTTCTTTATTGTTTAATGTACTACATAAGTCTCCTTTCCCCCCCCCATTGACCTCTCACCAGCCACCCCCAACCCCCAGCACATGCCCTCACCACCCCGCCCCCCTGCCCCGTCTGTGTCCATTGGTTATGGCCATATGTGTGCATACAAGTCCTTTGGTTGATCTCTTACATCCTCACCCCCTACCTTCCCTCATAGGTTGGCCTTCTACAGTATTAGGAAACAGGTGAAGGTAACCCTGCTTCAAGCATAGAAAAGCAAAATCTGCAAATTCACATGCAGCTGGAGAAACTCTTTAAAATCTACCACTCATCATGAGCATTCAATTAATTTATACCCAAATTGATGACAGATGTGAGATGGTACCTCATTGTTGTTTTGATTTGCATCTCTTGGATGATTAGTGACTTTGAGCATGTTTTCATATGTCTCTTGGCCTTCTGTATGTGCTCTTTTGAAAGGTGTCTATTTAGGGTCTTTGCCCATTTTTTGATTGGATTGTTTATCTTCATTTTGTTAAATTGTAGGGGTTCCCTGTAAATGTTGGAGATTAAACCCTTATCGGAGATAACTTTGGCAAATATGTTCTCACATGCAGCGGGCTTTCTTATTGTCTTGTTGATGGTTTCTTTTGCTGTGCAGAAGCTTTTTATTTTGATGTAGTCCCATTTGTTTATTTTCTCCTTAGTTCCATTGCCCTAGGAGCTGTATCAGTGAAGATATTGCTTTGGCATATGTCTGAGATTTTGCTGCCTGTGGATTCCTCTAATATTTTTATGGCTTCCCGTCTTACATTTAAGTCATTTATCCATTTTGAGTTTATTTTTGTGTATGGTTTAAGTTGGTGGTCTAATTTCATTTTTTTGCATATATCTGTCCAATTTTCCCAACACCATTTATTGAAAAGACTGTCTTGACTCCATTGTATGCACTTGCCTCCTTTGTCAAATATTAATTGAGCATAATGGCTTGGGTCTATTTCTGGGTTGTCTGTTCTGTTCTATTGGTCTATATGCCTGTTCTTATGCCAGTACCAGGCAGTTTTGAGAACAGTGGTTTTGTAATACAGCTTGATATCTGGTATTGAGATCCCTCCTACTTTGTTCTTCTTTCTCGAGATTGCTGCAGCTATTCAGGGTCTCTTTTTGTTCCAGATGAATTTTTAGAGAGTTTGTTCTAGATCTTTGAGGTATGCTGTTGGTATTTTAATGGGAATTGTATTGAATCTATAGATTGCTTTGGGTAGTATGGACATTTTAATGATGTTGATTCTACCAATCCATGAACAGGGAATATTCTTCCATCTGTTTGTATCTTCCTCTATCTGTTTTATCAGCATTCTGTAATTTTCTGAGTACATGTCCCTTATCTCCTTGGTTAAATTTATTCCTAGGCACCTTAATTTTTGTGTTGCAATGGTAAATGGGATTGTTTTTTTTAGTTTCTCTTTCTGTGAGTTCATTGTTGGTGTATAAAAAAACCCATAGATTTCTGGGTGTGAATTTTGTATCCTGCTACATTGCTGAATTCATTTATTAAGTCTAGTAGTTTTTTTAATGGAGTCTTTAGGGTTTTCTAAGTACAATATCATCTCATCTGTGAATAATGACAATTTTACTTCTTTCCAATTTGGATGCCTTTTATTTCTTCTTCTTGTCTGATGGCTATGGGTAGCACCTCCAGTACTATATCAAACAGGAGTAGTGAAAGTGGGCATCCTGTCTTACTCCTGTTTTTAGGGGAAATGGTTTTAATTTTTGTCCATTGAGTATGATGTTTGCTGTAGGTGCGTCATTTAAGGCTTTTATTATGTTGAGGTATGATCCCTCTATTCCCACTTTGCTGAGAGTTTTTATCAAGAAAGGGTGTTGGATTTTGTCAAATGCTTTTTCTGCATCATTTGATATCATTATGTGATTTTTGTCTTTCAATTTTTTTATGTGATGTATCACGTTTATTGATTTGGGATATTGTACCAGTCTTGAACCCCTGGGATAAATCCCACTTTATTATGGTGTATGATCTTTCTAATGTAATGCTGGATCTGATTTGCTAGGATTTTGTTGAGGAGTTTAGCATCTATGTTCATCAGGGATATTGGCCTATAATTCTTTTTCTTTGTGGTGTCTTTATCTGGTTTTGGGAATAGGGTAATGTTGGCTTCATAGAAAGAGCTAGGAGGTGTGCTTTCCTCTTGAATTTTTTGGAATAGTCTGAGAAGGATAGGTTTTAGTTCTTCTTTGAATGTTTGGTAAAACTCCCCTGTGAAGGCGTCTGGTCTTGGACTTTTGTTTGCTGGAAGCTTTTTGATGACTGCTTCAATTTCCTCCTTAGTTATAGGACTGTTTTGATATTTTGATTCTTCTTGATTGACTTTTGGAAGGTCATATTTTTCTACAAATATATTAATTTCCTCTAGGTTATTAAGTGTGTTGGAATAGAGTTGTTTATAGTATTTTTTAATGATCCTTTGTATTTCTGTGGGGTCTGTTGTTATTTCTCCTCTTTCATTTCTGATTTTGTTTATTTGGGTCCTCTCTGTTTGCTTCTTGGTGAGCCTGGCTAGAGGTTCATCAATTTTGTTTATGCTTTCAAAAAACCAGCTCTTGGTTTCATTGATCTTTTGTATTGTTTTTTTGGTCTCTATGTCATTTATTTCTGCTCTGCTCTTTATTATCTTCCTCTTTCTGCTCACTCTGGGCTTTTCTTGTTATCTTTATAATTCTTTAAGCTGTAGAGTTAGATAATTTATTACCATTTTTTCGTGTTTTCTGAAATAGGCCTGTAATGTTATGAACTTCCCTCTCAGGACTTCTTTCTCTGTGTCCCATAGGTTTTGGGTTGTTGTGTTATCACTTGCTGGAAGCCAATCCATCCTTGCTGCTTGACACAGTCGCTGCAGGGAAGAAACATCTGCACAGCATGTTTCAAGGGACCTGGCGTATATGGCATACTGTTCTTAATATGTTTGCTCCCCTTCTTAGCGCTATGTGTTTTAACCAAGGTCACCTTTCCGAGAAAGGTTGTTTCCCCAGGTGGGGATTTTCCCCTGGAGTTAGGGATTTTTAACTGGACTAAGGAAGGGAATAAAACCCCTTAACTAAGTGCCAGGCAGGTAATTAATCACTTTAACTATGAACAATCACACTTAAGCTACATAATCTTTACTTAGGATAATCTCCTTCAGTTACTTCCTTGTAGCTCATGGGTCCTCAAACTATGGCCCGCGGGCCACATGCAAATACAAATATTGTATTTGTTCCTGTTTTGTTTTTTTACTTCAAAATAAGATATGTGCAGTGTGCATAGGAATTTGTTCATAGTTTTTTTAAAACTATAGTCCGGCCCTCCAACGGTCTGAGGGACAGTGAACTGGCCCCCTGTTTAAAAAGTTTGAGGACCCCTGTTGTAGCTTAACAGAACAATAGAGTAGTGACCTTGGAATGGAGATAACAGACACCCTAACCTTTGGAATAGAATGGATAGGATTAAAATCAACTGGTATAAATACAGATGTAACAGGAGAATAAAGACAGAACCTGGCTAGAGAACCTGGCTGGAGAACCTGGCTATAGAACCTAGGCTGCTGATCAACTGAACGCTGTCTCCGTGTCATTCCTTGTTTGCCGACTCTGTCCACACCTTTGGGAACCCCTGGACCTGTTGCGGTTGGACCCCAACAATCACTGTCATTTGTTTCCAGGATGTTTTTAATTTCTTCTTTGATCTCTTTGCTAACCCAGTCATTGACTAATAGCATGTTATTCAGCCTCCAATGTTTGAATTTTTTTTATTGTTTTTGCTTTAGTTGATTTCTAATATTTCACCATTGTGGTCTGAGAAGATGCTTGATATGATTTCAATCTTCTTTAATTTGGAGAGACTTGGCCTGTGATCCTATATGTGATCCATCTTTGAAAATGTCCCATGTGCACTTGAAAAGAATGTATTTTCTGTAGCTTTGGGATGAAATGTCCTGAAAATGTCAATTAAGTCCATCTGATCTAGTGAGTTATTTAGGATAGCTGTTTCTTTGCTGATTTTTCATCTAGAAGATTTATCCAATGATGTCAGTGGGGTTTTAAATTCCCCTACTGTGATTGTATTGCTGTTTATTTCCCCCTTGATATCTTCCAGAAGTTTTTTTATGCATTTGTGTGCTCCTGTATTGGGTGCATATAAGTTTACCAGAGTTGTATCCTCTTGCTGTATTGATCCCTTTAATATTATGAAGTGGCCTTCCTTATCTCTTGTTATGGCCTTCACTTGGAGGTCTATTTTGTCAGATATAAATATTGTTACCCCAGCGTTTTTTCATTTCCACTTGCCTGGAGGATATTTTCCATCCCTTCACTTTCAGTCTGTGTGTCTCTTATTCTGAGGTGGATCTCTTGTAGACAACAAATATATGGCTCATGCTTTCTTATCTATTAAGCCATTCACTATCTTTAATTGGAGCATTTAGTCCATTTACATTTAAAGTTATTATTGATATGTACTTGTTTGTAGCCATTTTTATTTTTTGCCTGTGTTCCTTCTCCCCCCTCCCCTTTTTTCTTCTTTTTATAACAGTCCCTTTAGCATTTTTTGCATTGCTGGCTTGGTAGTGATAAACTGCCTCAGCTTTTCTTTGTCTGTGAAGCTCCTAATTTCCCCTTAAATTTTCAATGATAGCCTTGCTGGGTAGAGTATTCTTGGATTCAGTTCCTTATTTTGCATCACTTTGTATATTTCCTTCTATTCCTTTCTGGCCTGATGTGTTTCTGTTAAGAAATCATTTGATAATCTAATGGGAGATTCCTTGTAGGTAATTTTGTGTCTATCTCTTGCAGCCTTTAAGATCTCTCTTTGTCGTTAATGTTTGCCATTGTAATTATGATGTGTCCTTTTGTGTTTATCTTGTTTGGGATTCTCTGTACTTGTGTGATTTTTTTCTTCCCCAAATCAGGGAAGTTTTCTGACATTATTTCTTCAAATAGGTTTTCTAGCCCTTGCTCTTTTTTGTTGTTGTTCTGGCACCCCTATTATACATATGTTGCTTTGTTTCATGTTGTCCCAAAGCTCCCTCAGGCTCTCCTGTTGTCTTTTTCTTTCTCCAACTGCAGTTCAGATTGGGTGTGTTTTGCTTCCCTAACTTCTAATTTGCTAATTCGGTCTTCTGCTTCTCCTAGTTTACTGTTGAAAGCTTCCAAGTGTTTTTTATTGTAGCTATATCACTCTTTATTTCTCTTGGTTCTTACGTAAGTTGTTGATTTTCTCATCATCCCATTTATGAACGGTTTGACCCTTATTCTGAATTCTTTTTCTGACACATTGTATGCCTCCATTTCATTTAGTTCCTTTCCTGACAAGTCCTCCTTTTCTTTCCTTGGAGGGTTGTTCTTCTGTCTCTCCATTTTTGCTCTCACTGAAGGATCTAGGTGTTAAATTACACAGGGCCTGAGGCTTCAGCAGAGGGCATGGTGGCAGGTCATGTGGTTGTGGGTGGCGGCAGCTCCTCTTGTGGTCACAGGGCAGGGCTGCTCCTCGGACAGTCACGGATAGTGGCTGCTCTCCACGCAGTTGCTGGCTGCTCCCTGGGGGTTGCGGGGTGGCTGCTGGTTCCCCGTGCAGTTGTGGGTGGCAGCTGCTGGCTCCCCTCACGTGCGGTCATGGGCAGTGGCTGCTGGCTGCCTGCGAGGTCTTGGACAGCATGTATTTTCTCCTATAAGCCCCTGAATTTCTTTTTTTGGGTCAATCCTCACTCAAGGATATTTTTCCCATTAATTTTTAGAGAGAGTGAAGGACAGAGACAGAGAAACATCAATGTGAAAGCGACACATTGATTGGTTGCCTCCTGCACATACCAGGGATCCAGACTGCATCTGAGGTACTTGCCCTTGACTGGGAATCAAACACACCACCCTTCAGTTGGCAGTATGATGCTCCATCCACTGAGCAAAACTGGCAATGGCTGAATTTCTTTCTAGATTCTTTTGGGCTTTAGGAAAACAGGGGGAAAGGCAAGAAGTGGTAAAAAGTGCAGACAAAGCTTTACTAACCAACAAATTCATTTTATTTTTTCCTGTTTTGAGTAACGATAATTACAGTCAAGGTTTCTCACTGTGATCTTGTGATCCTCAGACAATGACATTGGCTTGGCTAAATTTTATGAGTATTCTTCCTCTTTTTTTAAAAAAAATTCTTACCCAAGGATATGTTTTATTCGTTTTACAGAGAGAGAGAGAGAGAGAGAGAGAGAGAGAGAGAGAGAGAGAGAGAGAAGGGAGAGATCACTGACTGTGAATCCAATCCATGTATTTTGGTGTATGGGATGATGTTCCCACCAACTAAGTCACCCAGCCAGGGCAAGAGGATTCCTCTTTGGAAAACTATGTCTCAGAAGGGTTCTCTTTGAAATTGGAGGTTCAGATAGAAGCTGGAGAACTGGAGCCCAGAGGGGCTGGGGAAGAACCAGATTGTGCTGAGGCCTCAGGTGTTGCCACACAGGCTGGTCTGAGCCAGCTACTGGCCTGACAGGATAAGTTCAGTCTCTCCTGAGAGAGCCACACAAGCTAGTAGTAATCCTCAGCTCAATCTTGAAAGGCCATACTTCTGTTGTTCCACACACGGCCAGGAAGTTAGTTTCTGTTCAGAGATCAGTTGCCTTTTTGTCTTCTAGTTTCTTCCCAGAGGACCGAGAGCCTCAGAATACATACCTTGAGGAGACTTTACAGTGGGCTCATATGTTTGCTGAAACAAGTTTTCCCCTGAAGGTCAGTCAGGTTGATGTGATTTTTAAGATTATGGAATGGAAACTTGACTTGGGGTGGTGAACACACAATACAGTATAAAGATGATGTGTTGTAGAACTGTGCACCTGAAACCTGTATAATTTATTAACCAGTGTCATCCCAATAAATTTAATAATAATAAAAAAAGATTATGGAATGGAAAAAAAAACAACCTCATATCATCTGTCCTGTTGACATCTTGGAGAAATTTTTAAATTTCTGTTTCTTTAATTGGCCTGAAAATATGCCGAGTGAAAAGATTTTTTGGTAAGTGTTTTAACTAAGATGAGAGAACTACATTTCCGTCTGAAAAGTTTATTTTGTATCTCAAGCTGGCCAATTATTAGCCTGTGCCTGAACAACTTAGTCTAAGAGGCACTTAGTAATGGAGAGAGAATTAAAAAATAAAAGCAATTTTCAGAGTACAGAGATAAGGGGAAAGCTGAAAAAGTGGCATTTCACCCTTCAGGGTTGTAGATAAGCTGTGATCAAGCTATGGAATATATCTGCCTGATAATTTGAGCTCATTCTACTACTTAACCAGCTCAGTGGACTGAAGTTCTCAATGATTAGGTGGATATGATCATATCAAGACAAGCTACACTTAAGGACAAAAACAATTTATTAGAGAACATGGCGGCTGGCAGGACAGGAATGTGGGAGAGTGTGTGAGTGAGTAAGGGAGGGAGAGGGAAGTGTGTGCGTGTGAGTGAGGGACAGTTAGATCTGGCAGGAGTCTTGGGGGCTGGCGGATCAGGCTCTCCTGGACAAAGAGCCCCTGCTACCAGCGCTCCCCAGGCAGGCACAGCTCTGGTGCAGAAAACCACACTATCTTGAAGTGGGGAGCAGCACCAGCTAGGAGCTCAGTCTCACACCACCCAGACTAACCTTGGACACCACCCCAGACCCACACAGTGAACTGCAAGTGAAAGGAACCTCAAGTGTGACCCTGCCCAGGCTCTGGGACCTCACAGGGAATCTCATGCCAGGGGGATTCTGTGCATGCCCCACTGAACCCGAGTGCCTGCAGCTGACACTTGTGAGACCAGATCAAGGAGGAAGGAAGAACAACTCAAAAGAGAGACAATCAAGGCATGAGATTCAAGGCAGACCCAGTCTTTGGGCTAAGGAGTCCTTGACCTCTGGACTATTAGGGGCTTCAACCTCTTGGAAATCAAAAAGGTTGCCTGGGCCAGAAAGGGACAGTGACTCACATTCACCTGCACTAGAGCAGCTTTCAGGAGACCCAGGATAGATACACCAAGGAACCAGATTCAACAACATCAGAGCAAACTCCAGTGAGCCCCAACCTCACTGGCAGCAAGTCAGAGGGGGTATTTTTCCCACAAACAGGACATCAAAAATCAAGTCATGATTAAAACAGGAGAGCCCAGATAATACACCCAAGGGGCACTCCTAGAACATCCAGCTTAGGTGAACAGAGACTTCACCACTGGACACCTCAAGGCACTTTCTATATTAGGCCAGCCCACAAAGACTGGGAGGCACAACAATTCTATCTAATATATAGAAGCAAATACAAAGAAACAGCTAAAATGGAGAGACAAAGAAGCAACCTCCAAATAAGAGAAAAGAAGGAATCTCCAGAAAAAAGAAATAAATGAAATAGAGGCAAACAACCTATCAGACATAGAATTCAAAGCAATGGTTATAAAGATGCTAAAGGAACATAGTGCAAATTAGAACATCATGAAAAGGGAAATAGAGGTCATGAATAAGAACCAGACAGAAATGAAGAATGATATATCTGACATTAAGAATACACTGGAAGGTATTTAAAGTAGACTGGATGAAACAGGGATCAAATCATCGATTTGGAAGACAAGGTAGAAATAAATACCCATTTAGAGCAGCAAATGGAAAAAAAATTAAAAAAGCAGGATGATAGATTCAGGGAGCTCTAGAACAACAACACCCGCATCATAGGAATACTTGAAGGGATAGGGAGAACAAGGAACAAAGAACCCATTTAAAGAAATAATGACAAAAAACTTCCCCAACCTTGTGAAGGAAAATGTCACAAGTTCAGGAGGCACAGAGTCCCAATCAAGAGGAACCCCAAAAGACTCACATCTAGACATATCATAATTAAAATGGCAAATGTTAAAGAAAGATCTTAAAGGCAGCAAAAAGAGAGAAAATTACCTACTAAGGAGTTCCCATTAAAATATTAACTGACTTCTCAATAGAAACACTTCAGGCCACAAGGGAGTGGCATGTAGTACTCAAAATAATGAAAACCAAGAGCCTAAATCCAAGACTACTGTATCCAGTGAGGCTATCATTTAAAATTGAAGGTGACATAAAAAGCTTTCCAGACAAAAAAAAGGTTATAGGAGTAAGTTACCGTCAAACCAGCAATGTAAGAAATGTTAAAGATACTACTTTAAGAAGGAGAAAAAGAGGATCATAGACACAAAGAAATAAAAAATGTCAATAAATAAATACCTATCAATAATAATCTTAAATGTAAATGGATTAAGTGCTTCAGTCAAAAGATAGAAGGTGACTAAATGGATAAGAAAACATGAACCATATATATGCTGTCTACAAGAGATCCACCTCAGAACAAAAGATACACAAAGACTGAGAGTGAAGGGATGGAAAATATACTTCATACAAATGGAAAGGGGAAAAAAGCTGGGGTAAAAATACTCATATCAGACAAAATAGACTTCAAAATGAAGGCCGTAAGAAGAGACGAAGAAGGCCATTTCATAATACTAAAGAGAATGCTTAAACAAGAAAATATAACCCTTGTAAACATATATGCACCCAATATAGAGGCACCCATGTACATAAAAAACTTTCTTGATGGACTTTAAGGGAGAGATTGACAGCAATACAGTCATAGTAGTGGACTTTAACAGCCCTCTGACATCACTGGATAGATCTTCCAAAAATTAACTGGGAAACAGGGGCCTTGAATGACACACCAGATCAGATGGATCTAACTGATATTTACAGAACATTTCACCCCAAAGCAACAGAATATACATTCTTCTCAAGCACACAAGGAAAATTCTCCAAGATAGACCACTTGGTAGGGCATAAAACAAGTTAATACAAATTCAAGAATACATAACACTAAGAATCTCAGGTCACAATGTCATGAAACTAGAAATCAATTGAAATAAAAACACTCAAAATCAGTCAAATACATGGAGGCTAAATAGCATGTTATTAAACAATGAATGGGTTACCAATGAGATCAAGCAAGAAATTAAAAACTTCCTGGAAACAAATGAAAATGAACACACAGCCACCCCAAACCTACGGGACATGGGAAAAGCAGTCCTGAGAGAGAAGTTCATAGAACTACTGGCCTATCTAAAAAAAGAAGAAAAAGGACTAATAAAATATCTAAATAACCCCACAATTAAATGTATTAGAAAGAGAACAGCAAGAAAACCCCGAAGAAGTAGAGGGAAAGTAATAATAAAGATCAGAGTGGAAATAAATGACATAGAGAGTGAAAAAAACATTAAAAAAGATCAATAAATCCAAGAGCTGGTTCTTTGAAAAGATAAACAAGATTGATGAACTCCTAGCCAGACTCTTCAAGAAACAAAGAGAGAGGACCCAAATAAATAAAATTAGAAACGAAAGAGGCAATATAACAAGACACCACAGAAGTACAAAGGATTGTAAGCAAGTACTATGAACAACTATATGCCCACAAGCTAGATAACCTGGACAAAATGGACATAGTCCTAGAAAAGTATAATCTTCCAAAACTCAATTAGGAAGAATAAGAAACCTCAGTAGGCCAGTAACAACTGATGAAATTGAAGAAATAATTAAAAAACTTCCAGCTAACAAAAGTCCTTGACCAGATGGATTTATAGGAGAATTTTACCAAACATTCTAAGAAAAACTAACACCTATACTCCTCAAACTAGTCCAAAAATCCAAGAGGAAGGAACACTTCCAATTTCTTTTTATGAAGCCATCATTATCCTAATTCTAAAACCAGATAAAGACACTACAAAAAAGAAAACTCTCAGACATTTCTTGTAGCAATATATTTATCAATACATCTAGGGCAAAGGAAACTAAGGAGAAAATAAACAAATGGGGCTACATAAAAATAAAAAGCTTCTGCACAGCAAAAGAAACCATCAACAAAACAAAAAGGGAGCCTAATGTATGGGAGAACATATTTGGCCATGATACATCTGATAAAGGGTTAATATCCAAAATATATAAGGAACTCATACAACTTAACAAAAGGAAGACAAACAATCCAATTAAAAAATGGGCAAAGGACCTAAAAAGACTCTTCTCCAAAGTGGACATACAGAAGGCCAAGAGACATATGAAAAAATGCTCGAAGTTACTGATCATCAGAGAGATGCAAGTTAAAACAACGAGGTATCTCCTCACACCTGTCAGAATGGCTACCATCAATAAATCCACAAATGACAAGTGCTAGAGAGGATGTGGAGAAAAAGAAACCCTAGTACACTGCTGGCGGGAATGCAGACTGGTGCAGCCATTATGGAAAACAGTATGAAGTTTCCTCAAAAAATTAAATATGGAATTGCCATTTGACCCAGTCATCCCATTTCTAGGAATATATCCTAAGAACCCTGAAAAACCAATCAGGAAGAATATATGCATCCCTATGTTCATAGCAGCACAATTTACAATAGGTAAGATCTGGAAACAGCCCAAGTGCCCATCAGTAAATGAGTGGATAAAAAAGCTGTGGTTCATTTATACCATGGAATATTATGCAACAGTGAAAAAGAAGAATCTCTTACCCTTTGAGACAACATGGAAGGACCTGGAAAGCATTATGCTAAGTGAAATAAGCTAGCCAGAGAAAGACAAGTATCACATAATCTCACTCCTATGTAGAATCTAATTAACAAAATAAACTGATGAAAGGAGTGGATCCAGAGACATGGAAGCATGAAACAGTGTGGAATCTTGGAGGGAAGGCAGCAGAGGGTGGGTGGGTGGGAGATAATCAACCAAAGACCTTGCTGCCTATGTCAAAAAGAAAAAAGAAAAAGAATGAATAAAATATCTAACCCCAGTACTGGAAAATGCACATTATTATTATTTTTTATTGATTTCAGAGAGGAGGGGAGAGGGAGAAAGAGATAGAAACATCAATGATGAGAGAGAATCATTGATTGGCTGCCTCCTGCACGACCCCCACTGGTGATCGAGCCAGCAACCTGGGCATGTGCTCTTGCCTGGAATCGAACCTGGGACCTTTCAGTTTGCAGGCTGACGCTCTATCCACTGAGCGAAACTGGCTAGGGCCACATTCTTTTTAAGCACACATGGGCTAATTAAAAAATTGATAACTTAAGAAGGTCATAAAACCAGCTTAGAAATTTCAAAGTCTCTGCCCACAATACAAACAAATTAGAAATTCATAGCAAAAATATAAGCTTAAAGTAAACCTCATATAGTTGTAAGTTGAAAGAAAAGGACATATGGTTCAAAGAAGAAATCATTATATAAATTAAAAATAGTTAAAAGCTGAATGATACCACACACAGTTACACTATATATTAAAACTAGAAAGACATAACTAAGGTAGTATCTTAAAGTGAAATTTATGGTCTGAAACATTTATATTAGAAAAGAAGAAAGGCTGACAAGAAATTAGCTATGTGTCCATCTTAAGAAGATAGAAAAAAAGAAATGACTCAATAAGTCCAAAAATAGTAAAAAGAAAGAAAAATTAAGAGCAGAAATACATGAAATAGAAAGCAAAACACAAAATTATCAAAGCCAAAGTTGCTTAAAATGACAAACTTCTATCAAGACAAATCAAGAAAAAAAGAGAAGTCTTGGGGGTTAATGGGGGGGGGGATGAGGACACATCTGTAATACCTTAACTAATAATAATAATAAAAAAAAGAGAAGTCACAAATACTATCAGGATGAATAAAGGTCATAAGTACAGATGCAGCAGAGATAAATTTTAAGCGAATATTCTGATCAAGTTAATGTCAAATACTGGAAAACTTAGGTGAAAATGAAAAATTCTTAGAAAACTATAAATTATTTGAGCTGACTTAAAAAGTAATGAACACCCGAAGGATCCTGTAATTTTAAAAGAATTTGAGTCACGAGCTAAAAATCATTCCACAAACTAAACACTAGTCCAAGATATTTTTACAAGTAGTTTCAACTATATATTTAAAGAACAGATAGTTTCAAGCTTACATAAACTCTTTTAAAGAGTAAGAGGGAACACTTCCCACCATATTATAAGACTAATACAACCTTTTTATTTAATATATTTTATTGATTTTTTAAAGAGAGAAAGGGAGAGGGATAGAGAGAGAAACATCGATCAGCTGCCTGCTGCACCCCCTCTCCCCCCCACTGGGGGATGTGTCCACAACCAAGGTACATGCTCTTGACCGGAATCGAACCTGGGACCCTTCAGTCCACAGGCCGATGCTCTATCCACTGAGCCAAACTGGTTAGGGCAAGACTAATACAATCTTGATTACAAAAGCAGACAAGGACTTTTAGTAGGAAAGAAAGTTACAGACCAAACTGGCCCATGAACCTTAGAGGCAGGAATTTTGAATAAAGTATCAGCAAACTGGAAGCAACAATGATTAAATAGCATTTATTTCTGGAATAATTGACCTTAAATTATAAAATGTGTTATGTAAGTCATCATATTTATAGTTTAAAGAAAAAAACCACAATAGATTCAGATAAGGATTTGATGACATTCATCAACCATTTATAACACCTCAGCAAGCTAGGTTTAGGATGGAACTTTCTTTATTTATAACAAACATCTTATTAGTGGGAAATTATGAAAAGCCATTCCTTCATAGTTAGGGATGAAAGGTGGCCAGTGTACCACTGCTAATCAACTTTGCTCTGGAGGACAAGTCAATGTAGTAAGACAAGCAGAGAAAGTGTAAGGATCAGAAAGGAAAACCCCCAAATATTACTATTTGCAGGTGGTATGGTTTTGCAGGTGATATGGTTTTCCATGTAGAAATCAAAAGAATCTACAAATTATGAGAAATCACACACACACACACACACACACACGCACCATTGTGTCAGTTGGGGTCTCTACAAGAAACAATTGGCATCCTCAATGCAGTTTAATGACTGGAAAGATGTGGGCAGGGTGAAATGCCCAGGGGAAGTAATACCAGACAAAGTTCATCTCCTGAGCACTGGGCATAATGGGAATGCTGAGGGTGCATTTGAGGGCAAGGGGGAATTACCAGCACACATCTAACAAACGCTGTGCTGAGCCTTTATGTGGAAACATGCAATTGTACCCAATTATAATAAAGGAAACTAAATGAAAAGAGAGATAACCATATTCATGGTGGAAAGATTTATCATAAAAATATCAATTCTTGCCCTGGCCAGTTGTTTAATGGTTAGAGCATCGTTTGGTGATAGAACAGGATTTCTTTAGCAAGCACAAAGGATACAGACTATAGAGGAAAAGATTGCTAAATCCAATCACAATAAAATTAAGATCTCTGTCCTTCAAAAGACACCCACGAGGGAGTGAAAAAGCAAGTCACTATCTGGGATATTTCAACATGTAACTGACAAAGGATTAGTATTTTCAAGTTCCGTACAAACATTTATAAATTAATAAGGAAATGGTAAATACCCCAATTAAAAAAGAGCAGAAAATATGAACAGGCAAGATATAGAAGAGGATATGAAAGACTAATAAACACATGAGAAGCGCTCAATCTCATTACTCCTCAAGACAAGCCACAATTAGGTATCATCATATACCTCCAAGATTGGCCAAAATTAAATTGTTTCAATGCTAAGTGTTGGCATGAGTGTGGAACAAAAGGAATATTAAAATACTGTTGTATCTATACAAGTTGGTGAAACCATTTTAGAAAACATCTTATTAGGAATTAGATCAGTGGTTCTCAACCTTCCTAATGCCACGACCCTTTAATACACTTCCTCATGTTGTGGTGACCCCCAACCATAAAATTATTTTTGTTGCTACTTCATAACTATAATTTTGCTACTGTTATGAATCATAATGTAAATATCTGATATGCAGGATGTATTTTCATTGTTACAAATTGAACATAATTAAAGCATAGTGATTAATCACAAAAACAATATGTAATTATATATGTGTTTTCCGATGGTCTTAGGCGACCCCTGTGAAAGGGTCGTTCGACCCCCAAAAGGGTCGCGACCCACAGGTTGAGAACGGCTGAATTAGATTGAACACACACATATCCTACAAACCAGTAATTCGACTACTTTTGACTTAACAAAAAGAACAATTTCATGTTAATATCTATATATATAGACTAGAGGCCTGGTGCACAAAAATTTGTGCACTCGGGGGGGGGGAGGAGGGGTCCCTCAGCCTGGCCTGTGCCCTCTCGCAGTCTGGGACCCCTCGGGAGATAACGACCTGCTGGCTTAGGCCTGCTCCCGGGTGGCAGAGGGCAGGCCCAATCCCTAGGTGCAGCCCCTGGACGTGATCAGACCAGGGCTGATTGGGGAGTTGAGGCGCCACCCCCTGTCATGCACAGAGCAGGGCTGATTGGGAGGTTGTGATGCCACCCTCAGTCACGCTCAGGGTAGGGCTGATAGGGGGGTGGGGGCACCGCCCCGTGTAACACTCAAGGCAGGGTTGATGGGGAGGTTGCGGCGCCACCCCCTGTCACGCACAGAGCAGGGCCAATCAGGGGGTTGGGGCGCTGCCCCCTGTCACGCACAGAGCAGGGCCCATCAGGGGGTTGAGGAGCTCCCCCCTGTCACCCACAGAGCAGGGCGGATCAGGGGGTTGGGGCGCCGCCACTGTCACACTCAGGGCAGGGCCGATGGGGAGGTTATGGCTCTACCCCATCATACACAGAGCAGGGCCGATCAGGGGGTTGGGGCGCTGCCCCCTGTCACACACAGAGCAGGGCTGATCAGGGGGTTGGAGCGCCGCACCCTGTCACACACAGAGCCGCAGGGCGATCATGGGGTTGGGGAGCTCCCCCTATCAGGCACAGAGCAGGGCTGATCAGGGGGTTGGGGCACCTTCCTCTGTCACGAACAGAGCAGGGCGGATAGGGAGGTTGTAGCCCCGCCCCCTGTCACACACAGAGCCGCAGGGCGATCAGGGGGTTTGGGCACTGCCCCCTGTCACACTGATCCCGGTGCTGGGAGGCCTCTCGGCTCTGCTGATCCTGGTGCTGGGAGGCATATTACCCTTTTACTATATAGGATAGAGGTTTGGTGCACGGGTTGGGGCCAGCTGGTTTGCCCTGAAGGGTGTCCTGGATTAGGGTGGGGGTCCCCACTGGGGTGCCTGGCCAGCCTGGATGAGGGGATGATGGCTGTTTGCAGCTGGTCACACACCCTTCAGGGTGGGGGTTCCCCTGGGGTGCCTGGCCAATCTGGGTGAGGGGCTGAGGGCTGTTTTCAGGCTGGCGAGTGACTGAAGCTCCCAACTGCTCCTTTTTTTTTTTTTTTTTTTTTTTTTTTTTTTTTATTCTGGGCCAGCTTTAGCTTTGAGGCTTGGTTCCATCTCTTAGGCCTCTGCTGCTGAAAGCAGGTTTCTGGCCTTTGTTTACCTTCTGTATTTGAAACAATGTTGCGATCCTGCTGGTTGAAGCCTGATGGACTAAAGCAGGTTTCTGGGGTTTTGTTTAGCTTCTATATTTGTAACATAGTTCTTAGAGTTGCAGCTCAGAGGCCTGCAGCGGCAGGCGGGGAATGTTGGAGTCCTCCGTCACTGAAGCAAGCAAGCCTCATGTTCACTTTAAGCTGCCTGGCTGCCGGCTGCCATCTTGGCTGGCAGTTAATTTGCATATTGCCCTGATTTGCCAATGGGAAGGGTAGCGGTCGTATGCTAATTACCATGTTTCTCTTTTATTATATAGGATATATATATATCCTAAAGAAACTTTAGGATATATATATATCCTAAAGAAACTTTTGCACTTTTTGATTGGGAGACATGTATAGAATTATTCATAGCAACATTGTGATAACTCTAAAAAGAAAACAACTTAAATCTAAATGTCCACTGACAACATGATGGGTAAGTATAGTGGGGGATAGTAAGTAATGGAAGACTTTATATCAGTGGAAATAAAGAACCTATAATCAACATAGATCAAATAAAATACAGTGTATGCAAAACCAAAATAGAACAAAACAAACAAAAAACTAAATTGTGGTAGGAAGTTATATGTGATTCAAAACAGGCAAAACTCAACAGGATGTTATTCAGGAATACCTTTATTATCTGGTAAAATTTATAAAGAAAATTGAGTGATTTACATAAAATTAAACTTCCTTTTAGAAGGAAGATGGGGAATGTGTCTGGGTTTAGGTATTCGTGGGGCTTCAGGTAATAGCCACATTTGTTTCTTAAGCTGGATAATGAATACATAGGCATTTGTCTAATTCATTTTAATATTTTAAGTCTTTAAAATGCACATGTATGCTATATGTATTTTTTGACATATAGTATATACACAGAACAGAAAGTTAAAAAAATGAAGAAAAAAATGCATCCAGTCTCACTTATTTTCCATGTCAAAGCTCTTGAAGTGCCTGTCCCTTGTAAGCCTTGTTTTTTTCATGTTATATTTCCTGGTATTTTATTATTCTTTGCACGATCCGCAAATCAGTTATCTTTCACAGTGCCTAAAACTGGTCTGTAATGGTCTGTAACATAGTAGGTACTCAATAAGTATCTTTTACTGTTGATTGAAGCAACAATCTAGCCAAATGAGAAAAAGTTCAGTTTTCGTAATAATTAAAACACTGTGAGCCCCACCCGTGGCTCAGCCAATTGGAGTGTTGTCCATCTGCACACCAAAAGGTTGTGGATTTGATTCCTGGACAGGATACATACCTAGGTTGTGGGTTCAATCCCAGGCCAGAAGGTGTACGGGAGGCAATCGATTAATGTTTCTCACATAAATCATTCTCTCTCTTCCTTCCTCTTTCTCTAAAGTCAATAAAAACAAATACCCTCAGGTGAGGATTAAAAATAAAACAAATATGTTTAAAAAACAACAACACTGTAACTCAAAACAATGTGCCGTGTATACCTAGAAACTGACAAAATTTTAAAAACTATAAATCTTGAAAGAGTATGAGAAATCACAAATTGTTGGTGGATGTAAAATATAAGTGGTGGCTAATTTGGCAATGTTTGAAAAGTTCTGAGATAAATTTGTTCTTAGATGTAATAGGTTTATGTATAAGAACGTATAATTGTAAAAACCATCATAAATGTGTGTAAAAATTTCCATGTAGCACAGTACTTTATATAATTACATGAAAGGCATATGCTTGATAATGGTTTTTTTAAAAATAAGCTTTATTACATCCATACATATAATGGAATAGTATATAACTATTAAAATGGTATAAAATAGATGATAAAAACATTCTTATTAGTAAAACTCAGACTAAAATTCTATGTGTAAAATAATTTCATATTTTATTTTATTTATTTTTTTAAATAATTTCATATTTAAAAAATATGCATATTTATGTATAAACAAAGAAACGACAGAAAGAACATCCACAGTCTCTGGCCCATAATAGATGCTAAATAAATAAAGGAATAATAAAAATAAAGGAATAAACAAAATACACCGAAATTCTAACATTGGTTACCTCTGTTGTGTTAGGATTAAGGATGACAATAATTTTTTTTCCTTTTTGTATATGTTTTTTCTAAAATTGTATATTATATTCATGTATTCCTGGTGTAATAAGAAAATCTCTATCATCTATCTATCTATCTATCTATCTATCTATCTATCTATCTATCTAGATCATCTATCTATCCAATCATCTTGTTTTTTATCACAACTAGTACATCATCACATATAACTTTATTGAACATCTTTGAAACTGACATTAAGATCTGCTTCTTCCAAATCTTCTTAAATACTTGTTTGAAACCCTTTAAAAGAATGATTATGTGTTCATACTCAGATTCTGAAAGTACCTACTTTAAGGTTACTATTTGGCCCACATTTTGCCAGCTGGCCCCATGCATGCTTGCTCTTGTGGGGCTGCCAACCTCATCAGCAGAGGGAGGGTTGGGAGGCAGTAACAGGCCCCAAAATCTAGCTCTGGATTCTCCTAGGACTGAGAGTTTCAACATAGGACCCCCACAGGGCGTGGGTCTCAATTAATAATTGGGTTCTGCCTAATATTGAATAGAAACTTTGTTTAAGGGTCTAAACTTTCTTAAACTGTCTAACCTGGATATTCTTAAAAAACAACCGAGGTTGATCTTTCCATGTGTCATTTCTATTAATGTGACTATTGTTTTCAAACATATTCATGGTAAAACTTGAAGAAATGTTTGACTGTTGTGAGAAACATGTTATTAGAAACATTTCTGTGTTATTGGACACACATATCTAGGAAATTTAACAAGCCATTCTGGATCTCAAGGTCAGTCCACTTTCTACAACATCCTGTGCACACCCTTGGGTGCTGCCTTCCTTCTGGAATTTTTGTGGGTTTGAGGCAGGACCAAGTATTTCCACACCACCCACGGGTTTCATGCTCATTAGTTCCATTATAATTTGAGTCTCCCAGCAATTTACTTAGGAAGAGAAGAAGGAAAAGACAGGATTCTGTGATACTCAAGATTACGGGTTGTCTTGAGTGATAGGAATTTACAAACCTGAATGGACATTATTGTTGCATGGTTTGCTAAATTATGCTTAAGGTTGGAAAACTATCCAAAGTTTCCGTCTTGAAAGGGTTTCTCTTGTACTAAAAATATCTCAGAAAACTTGACTTTCCTTTGATGCTTCTAATATATCCTCCCTGGGTTTTAGAATGAATCGCTAACCCAAAAACTGAACTCTTGGAGTCCAGTTATACATTTAAATTCGTGCCTAACAACCACCTTTGGGAAGATCTATGAATTTTCTGTTATTTGCGTAGGCATGGAATTATTTTGGACATTAAGAAAAGATAACTTCCATAGACAGCCTGGGGTAAAACACAAGCTGAAAAACACATTTGTCTTAGAGGGAATACTAAAAACATTAGCCCCAAACAGCACCAAGACCAGCAGCTGAGTACCCCATAGTAACTTGCTTTGGTGAGCATCAGGAAGATATACTATAAGTCTCAGAGGATACTGGTGGTGATCCATGATAATAGTTTCCAGGATAAAAACTGCACGGATGTGGAGAGGAGAGACCTTTTTAGTGGATTTCGTTTAAAGAATCAAACACTTAACAGATTATCTGAGCCTAGTAAAACACATTGAAGTGTAGTTCCTGCAGTGTGGTCTCTTATCTTTGCAGCTCTACTGGGAATATAATTAAAGCCAGTTCATTGGAGTACCGGGGGCCTGCTGGAGGACATCTGACGAGGAAGTGATGGGTATGAAAGGCTGGCAATGTGTAAACCAACAGGCAATACACCTTAGACACCAAAGGAACAGTCCTTAGGAATGAATAAACACACATTCATACAGGGGTCCTGCATAGCAAGCCCCCTGAATGGAATAATCCATTTTCGTTTTCTAAATTGAAAACCATTTTTTGCACCAGTAGCCATGGATGGCCCATCTGAAAACCAGAAATCCAGGTTTTGCCTGTAGGCAGACATTTGTAGCCACATCTGGCTTCGCTTTCCCATATTGTTAACCCCCATTTTCCTGCTACATTTGTTTTCTTTTTATTAAATTTCCCTTCTGGATCATTGCATCTGCATTTCTAATGTCAACAACTGCTTTTATCACAGATAATAACTTCCTTTTACAAAAAGGCTGTATCATCCTACATGCATTTCAAATTACATTTTATGAACAAACACTGAAATACAGTATTTGACAGTATGTGCAACTGAGTGTATTTCTAGTAATCTAAATCTTAAATTGCAGGAGCCAAGAACCAAGTTGGTTGCAGTTTCCTTCATAATCTATTTCTTGAGTGTTGCTACTTCTCACCAGAACCTAATTAAGTTCACATTGGGATGTTTATGAAGTAAATTATGTGGTGTGCCCAAACATGCCATAAAAACTATTATCAAACCATAAGCAATTCTTTAGCACTCCACAGTGTTCACGCCAAGATCATGCAATGTTCTAAAATCGGTTGTTTATTAACAGATAGGCTGGAATAAAATTACAAAAAAATTGGTTGGGGAATAAGAATAAACACTCGACCTTTGCTGTCTTATTGGCACAGGACTAAAGGAGCGTCAAGGTGTCTGCTGTTTGCCTGATTTATTGTCCTCTTGTGGAGTAGAGGCAGAGGGATATTTAGAATAATCCAAGTTCAAGTTCTAGACTGTCACTGACTTGCCGTGGGTTATTCAAAACTGATCTTTGCCCGGGCCAGTGTTCCTAAGTGGTTAGAGAATTTCCGCATGCACCAAAAGATGGCGGGTTTGAATCCTGGTCAGGGCACATACCTAGGTTATGGGTTCTGTCCCTGGTCAGGGTGTGTGCTGGAGGCAATCGATCAATATTTCTCCCTCACATCGATGTTTCTCTTTCTCTTCCTCTCTAACATCAATAAAAACAAAACAAAAAACTGATCCTTGTTGACCACTTTAAAAAATATAGAGGACAATTAGGAAGCAGCTGCTGGCCAAAATGAGAGAGATTAAAATGAATTTCCTGTTCCTATTGCTAAAAGTATTGCGTGTTTATTTACTACATATTATATTTAATCTAGTGACTAATCCTTCATGGCCATGTGATGTCTGTATCCCACACAGAAAACTGAGTAAATGATAGTTAAGTTAAAAACTTAAGTGATGAGCTTCTGATATTTCTAGATTTGAGATGTGGCACAATAGGATAATAATATTCATGCTGGAAAAGAGCACAAGACATCTCAGTGTGGAAACAGAGTTGGCGGAACAAATTGCATATTTTAAGCTCAGATTTATGTAATAAAGTTTAAAATACAGACTTCTGTTTTCATTTATGTCTTGATGGTATGCAATTCATGGGGGGTGGTGGGGGAGTTTGGGTATGTGACACTGGAGCGATCCAGCCTCAAGTCTCAGTCCTATTTAGGAGAAAATGTAGCTTGTAAGGGTTGCTCTATGGACATGAGAACTTAAGTTTCAATGGTTGTCAGTTTAGTTCTCAAGCTGGGATTAGTGTTTAGAGATAAGAACTGGTTGTAGCATCCAATGACACGTTTTTTTACCTGCTCATCTTGCATCCTGGAGCTACTCAGAACATAATGGTTAAAGTCTTAGTTTTTTACTGATGTTCTGGGTAACCTTCACTGGTGCAGCCCGTAGGCCATTTACTTGTTCTGTGTACAGATGGTCCCCGACTTACAATGGTTCGACTTATAATTTTTGAACTTTACAACAATGAGAAAGCAATATGTATAATAAAGTACATGAGAGATTCAACACTTTATTATAAAATAGTCTTTGTGTTAGTTGATTTTGCATAACTGTAGGCAAATATAAATGTTCTGAGCAAGTTTAAAGTAGGCTAGGATAAGCTATGATGTTTGGTAGGTTAGGTGTATTAAATGCATTTTTGACTTATGGTATTTTCAACTTACAATGGGTTTATCAGGATGTGACTCCATAGTAAATAAAGAAACATCTGTATACTTTATGCTCTCAAAAAAACCCAAAAAGTCAAAAAAAAGAGAGAAAGAAACTTAAAACAACGTTAGCTTTTGGATGGATGTTTATTCATCCAGAGCTCAATCTGTAAAGAGGGAACATCTTTGTTCTGTTCTATGGCATATGTAAGGCACATTCTTACCTCTGTTTAGGTTTTCCCACATTCTATAAAATAACCTAGTTAAATAGCCTTTCTCAAATACATATTCTACACGGAGTTCTGAATTGGATACTGTGAGGAGATACAAAATAAATAAAGACACACACCTCCTGCCCCCTTTAAGTTGTTTACCCTCTAGTGGGAAAGGTAGAACAAGCATTTCTAAAGTACATTCACAAAAACCTATATACCTACTAAACTACATATGAATGTTGGGTGCTGGCTTGAAAATCCCAAGTCAAGCAAGTGGACCATGATAGGAATTTGGTAGAAGGAAAGCACATCACTTATGGATCCACACAAAAATACTACAAGGATGATGTTGAATGAAACCTAGAAGTTTAGGTATTGACCCTAGAATAAATCAGTTGTTTAACCAAAGGTTCATCCTGATGATTGGAATTACTGATTGAACTTTACTTAATATTATATTAGAAGCTCCAAGCTCAGTAGTGAAAGTAGCTGGTGTTCCCGTTTCCAGGAGCCTGGTTGCGTAGTGATGGTGAACTCTTTTGCTAAGATGGACCCATCAGAGCTTGAAACTTCTTTTTCTGGTACTGGGGGTTCACAGGGAGCATTGGGTCTAGAGTCTTGGTATTGTTTGGGTAGCATAAGAATATAGAAAAAAGAAGCTGGAATATTGAACTACCAGCCTGACTTAGAACAGTGTGACTATAATTAATAATACTGTATTGTATATTTAAAAGTTGCAAAGACAGTAGATCTTAAAAGTTAGTTCTCATCACAAGAAATTTTTTAAAAACTATTTGTGGTGATGGATGTTAACTAGCCTTATTGTGGTGATTATTTTGCAATGTATATATCAAATCATTATGTTGTAAACCTGAAACTAACATGCTATATGTTAATTATCTCTCAATTAACAAAAAGAAAGTTTGTTGGTAATCTATCGTTTTTAATGAAATGTGGCATGACATTTGAGTTTCTTGCAGTGTGCCTGACTTTCATTGAGTCTAGCGCTAAAATTAAGAAGAATATAAAAGTTATTTTTTCCTGTTCTTTTTTTTTCTTTATTGATTAAGGTATTACATATGTGTCCTTATCCTGCCCTTGCCCCCCCACTCATGTCCTCACCCCCCTGGTGTCTGTGTCCATTGATTATGCTTATATGCACGCATACAAGTCCTTTGGTTGATCTCTCCCCCTTACCCCCACCCTCCCCTACCTTCCCTCTGAGATTTGATGGTCTGATCAATGCTTCTCTGTCTCTGGCTCTGTTTTTGTTCATCAATTTATATTGTTCATTATATTCCACATATGAGTGAGATCATGCGATATTTATCTTTCCCTGACTGGCTTATTTCACTTAGCATAATACTCTCCAGGTCCATCCATGCTGTTGCAAATGGTAAGAACTCCTTCTTTTTTACAGCAGCATAGTATTCCATTATGTAGATGTACCACAGTTTTTTAATCCACTCATCTGCTAATGGGAACTTAGGCTGTTTCCAAATCTTAGCCATGGTAAATTGTGCTGTTATGAACATAAGGGTGCATATATCCTTTCTGATTGGTTTTCTAGTTTATTGGGATACATTCCTAGAAGTGGGATCACTGGGTCAAATAGGAGTTCCATTTTTTGCTTTTTGAGGAAACTCCATACTGTTCTCCACAGTGGCTGCACCAGTCTGCATTCCCACCAGCAGTGCACAAGGGTTCCTTTTTCTCCGCATCCTCACCAACACTTGTCGTTTTTTGATTTGTTGATGATAGCCATTCTGACCGATATGAGATGGTACCTCATTGTTGCTTTGATTTGCATCTCTTAGATGATTAATGATTTTGAGCATGTTTTCATACATCTGTGGGCCTTCCTTATGTCCTTTTCCAAAAAGTATCTATTTAGGCCTGTTGCCCATTTTTTGATTGGGTTGTTTATCTTCCTTTTGTTAAGTTGTATGAGTTTCCTGTAAATGTTGGATTAAACCCTTATCAGTGATAACATTGGCAAATATGTTCTCCCATACAGTGGGTTTTCTTGTTTTGTTGATGGTTTCTTTTGCTGTACAGAAGCTTTTTATTTTGATGTAGTCCCATTTGTTTATTTTCTCCTTAGTTTCAATTGCCCTAGGAGCTGTATCGGTGAAGATATGCTTCAGCATATGTCTGAGATTTTGCTGCCTGTGGATTCCTCTAATATTTTTATGGCTTCCTGTCTTCTGTTTAAGTCCTTTATCCATTTTGAGTTTATTTTTGTGTATGGTGTAAGTTGATGGTCTAGTTTCATTTTTTTGCATGTATCCGTCCAATTTTCCCAACACCATTTATTGAAGAAACTCTCTTAACTCAATTGTATGTTCTTACCTCCTTTGTCAAATATTAATTGAGCATAATGGCTTGGGTTTATTTCTGGGTTCTCTGTTTGATTCTATTGGTCTAACCTACCCGCCCCCTCCTCCCCCACCTGCCTGTCTGTGTCCATTGGTTATGGCCATATGCGTGCATACAAGTCCTTTGGTTGATCTCTTATCCCTGATCCCCCATTTTCCCTCACAGGTCGGACAGTCTGTTCGATGTTTCTATGACTCTGGTTCTATTTTTGTTCATCAGTTTATGTTGTTCATTATATTCCACAAATGAGTGAGATCATGTGATATTTATCTTTCCCTGACTGGCTTATTTCACTTAGCATAATGCTCTTTAGGTCCATCCATGCTGTTGCAAATGGTAAGAACTTCTTTTTTACAGCAGTGTAGTATTCCATTTTGTAGACGTACCACAGTGTTTTAATCCACTTATCTGCTGATGGGCACTTAGGCTGTTTCCAAGTCTTAGCTTTTGTAAATTGTGCTGCTATGAACATAGGGGTGCATATATTCTTTCTGATTTGTGTTTCTGTTTTCTTGGGATATAGTCCTAGAAGTGGGATTGCTTGGTCAAATGGAAGTTCCATTTTTAATTTTTTGAGGAAACACATACTGATTTCCACAGTGGCTATACCAGTCTGCATTCCCACCAGCAGTGCAAGGGGGTTACTTTTTCTCCGCATCCTCACCAGCACTTGTTGTTTGTTGATTTGTTGATGATAGCCAGTCTGACAGGTGTGAGATGGTACCTCATTGTTGCTTTGATTTGCATCTCTCAGATGATTAATGACTTTGAGCATGTTTTCATATGTCTCTTGGCCTTCTGTATATCTTCTTTTGAAAAGTGTCTATTTTGGTCCTGTTGCCATTTTTGATTGAATTGTTTAATCTTCCTTTTGTTAAGTTGTATGATTTTCCTATGAACTTTGGAGATTATTTCTTCAATTAGTAGATCTGAAGCAAAAAATGGCTGTAGAAAGGAACCAACATTTGAATCATCATGTACACACACACACACACACACACACACACACACACACAGCCTGGCTCCATGTTGAGGTGATGAATTATCAGCTCATTAGGGAAATAGTGTCACATGATATTACATGGGTCCTTTATTCAATCATTCAACAACTAGATTTATTAATTTAGAAAATAGGTGATCACCTATGGGCTTGTTGGTTTCCTTTGCTTTCAGTTATGCCATGGACTCACTGGATGGATTTGAGGTTTATCCTTAGCAAGTGTTAGCTTGAAGTTGTAGATGCCAGTGTTAGAACACTGGGTTAAGGCTCTCTGGGGCAACCTGAAGGTGGAGTCAGCATCTCCCATCCTGTGTGGGGATAATGAAAAAGCTGTTGATAGTGTCTGATGGGAAGTGATGATACTCTTGCTGGCAGAGGAGCAATAATAATAAAAGTGCTGATTTGGAATTTAATGGTGTTCCTGAGCTCTCTCCTGTGGGGCCAGGATGTGGGTTAAATTCGCTCCCTCTATTATTGAAAAAAAAAATGTGAAGGGAGGCTAAGCAGTGGAGAGCAGAGAAAAGGAACCCAGGGAGATCACGCAGTTTCCTCTGATCTCTCTCGGGGCTGCTGTCATCTCATCAGCCTCATTTAATTATAGAGGCAGAAATTGGGCCACTGCCAAAATAAACAGTACTGGGCACATGCGAGGCTTCCTGATAAGGGCTGCACTTATCTGTGAGCAGAGTTGCTCAGAGAAATGGGGAATGACTTACTGACTTACTGCCGGAACTTGGGGCCCTTGTAAACCATGTCCACTAACTCTGGGGCTCCTCTATCAGTGGCAGGGCCTTGTCCCTGCCAGCATGTTTACTGCGCACATTCGGTTTCTCTTCCTGAATGAAAGGATGGGGGAACCAGTCTGTCTCTGGCACCCTAGATTAAAGTATCTAAAATATATCTATGCTTAGATGCATTTGTACTGTCCATTGTGCTTGTGACATGCTATGCAACCATGGCCCTGCTGTGTCAAATTACTTTTACAATCCTCTAGATGGAGAGTTTTAAGCATTTAAGAGAAACCATGTGAAGAGAACTCACAATTATTGCTGCTAAGAATCAAATTCTACTTTTACTTGCTTGTTTAATTCAAATTTAATGTCAGACTCTCTGAGCCCTTACTGTGCTGGGTACCCTGCCAAGTTCTGTAAGTTTTCTAAGAGAGCGCCTGGCCCTCTGGGAAGCCCTGTGTGACCCACTGGAAAGCCCCATGTTGAGGTGGGAGACAAGACAAGACAGACACATGAGTTCTGTCCAAAGTTTGCCTTTGGAAATGTGTCCCGTCCCCTCACATGTCAAAAATTTAAAAAAACTTCCATATTGTGTGCATGTAGGATATATTCCTAATGATAAGTGGATTTGAGAAATACCATCTTCTGATAGACTTACAATATTTTTATGGATCTTTTGAGAGATCATTTTTATTCCATAAAATGAGTTTTAAAGTTGTATTATTTGTTCAGTCAAAACTTAGAGTCAATGCTTCTCACATCCTTTGTTGGGCCCTCGGCAGACTTCATGGGGTTAAAATGGAGGTTATTTACCACGTTTACTTTGTGTCTGTTTTTGCTTTAATGATTACATATTTTTTTCATCACTTGGAAGCTCCAAGTTGGTTAACTTTGGGCGGGGAGATGTTTATCTTTTGTTGTTTCTGGGTAGTACAGCCTACTGCCTTTGCCTGTTCTGGAGGGGTAGAAGAAAGTCATTAGTGTTAGAGTCAAACATTAACCCCATGACCTGCTTGTTTATATCTCTACTGTAACTTTGTTTTGCTTGGATTTCTGAGGTTAGTCAAAGCAAATATATGTGCAATCTTGAGATGGTTGTGTATAAACTAAAACATCTTTTGTCAAAATTGCTGTTAATACATTCCTTCAGATAAAAGCCTTAAAGAAAACTAACTACTGATAGTAATGGAGAGCTAGTTCTTAAAAGCTTACGAGGAATTACAGGACTTTTGTGTTGCCTCTCATTTACCACTTACCCTGTAGCACATGAGGTGTGTGGGGGGGTGGTCCTTCCCCTGTCCCAACTTAAGTGCATGGTATAGTCGTTTGTCATGAAGAGACACTATTGTATGAAAACAATAACTGTGCTTTGTGTTGGTTAACACCTAAATATTCTAAAATAGCATTAGTTTCATTAGTTTAGGTATTGCTTGTGGCATCATAAAGTATAAATATTTGGTTTCAAATAAATTGTATATGCTAAATTTCCTATATGTATATTAATCTAATTATTAGGAAAAGCTATATAGTGTTTAGCACTATTGAGTATGATATTTGACAACACTTTAAAAATTACACTGGTATTGTTTTCCTATTTTAAAAAAGACTTTATCTTGGTAAGATAACACCTGCATTTCTAGAATGGACTGTTCATGTTAAGGTAGGGAGGAATTTGATCTACATTACAAGGCCAGCTACCAACTATGCTAGACATCATATGAATAGATCGTTGCTAATGGTTGGCTTCAGTATTTAGTATTTTATTTTAATAAGTTTTGTCCCCTCCATATCAATGCTAATTACAACAGTCTGAGTCATGCTGCAGAAGACAGAATCATTTTTTTATAAGTCTGAGGCTCTGTTAAGAAAGCAAGGCCACTTTCTCCAAGGTGCGCAGCAGCAGACAGTCTCCATTTTTTAAGGTACAGCTGCACTTCAGAAGCCCTGTTCTAATTCCCAGAGAATCCCTTTTTCCTTGGGGATTTCCCCCTAATTGTTCCCAGTGTTTTCATGTCAAGTAATAGATGGGTTTTGTTATAGATCTTTATAGTAAAATGAACCATCAGGCAAATTCTACCATTTAATCATGCGTCTGCTTTACTTACCAGAGCTCCAGCAGAATCATTCAGAATTGTCTACTTAGTACCTATCATTTTGTGGATTTTGCTTTTCTAGGGCAAGCATGTCCAACTCAAAGGCTAACACCGGCCAAATAAACAAGGTTTAAGTGTATGTGGGCCGCAAAAAAACAAAAAAAAAAACTTCAATTTTCAAAGAAATGTAGGTTTATTTTGATAGAGACGTGCTGAATATAAAGGGCTGAAATAAACGAGTAATCGTTAACATAAAATAACAGGACATTTTAATAAAAATTAATATTTTTTCTTGAACATTAACTTATTAGACACTGAATTAATAAGTGTAACACAAATAAGCCTATTTTTCTTGTTCTCCAAAAGCAAAATATTTCTTGTTGCACACATTAAACAAGTCAGTATAAGACTAATGATGTGGCAATCAGCTGCTAAAATATTCGCTGCTAGTATTAGTGGAGAAAATGGTGCGCCTGCTTGTAGGCACGTAAGGGTAATGAATGCAACCCAATTATAGTAATCAGTCATTAGCAAACGTTGTAGCTCATTATTAATAATTAGAGGCCCAGTGCACGGATTCGTGTACTGGTGGGGGGCATGGCCTGAGGGGATTGGCCTGCTATGAGAGCACTGCTCATCCCAGTCAGCTCAGCAGCTTTGGACCCGTGTACTGATCACCAGGGGGCAGTTCCTGTGTTGAGTGTCGGCCCCCTGGTGGTCAGTGTACATCATAGCGACTGGTTGACTGGTCATTCTGCCATTCGGTTGCTGGGCTTTTATAATATAGATTATGTATAACAGGATATTGTAAAAATTAAGTTATGAATCTTTTATTAAAACGTTTCTTACATACCATTATATTGGCTGGGCTGCAAAAATATTCATTGTGGGCCCCATGAGGCCTGCAGGCCATGAGTTTGACATTCTTGTACTAGGGCAGTGATGGCGAACCTTTTGAGCTTGGCGTGTCAGCATTTTGAAAAACCCTAAATTAACTCTGGTACCATGTCACATACAGAAATTTTTTGATATTTGCAGCCATAGTAAAACAAAGACTTATATTTTTGATATTTATTTTATATATTTAAATGCCATTTAACAAAGAAAAATCAACCAAAAAAATGAATTCGCGTGTCACCTCTGACACGTGTGTCATAGGTTTCCCATCACTGTTCTAGGGTGTAGAAATTAATTAATTAATTAATTAATTAATTAATTTTTTTTACTGAAGTTGGTACTTACTGCTGCCAGAAAAGAAATGGCCCTTCCTTTATTTGCAATTTTGTAGTCATGGTGCTAATTAACTCCCCTGAAGAATATACCATCCTGTCCTTGGTTTTCCTGTTATATTGCTTGTGCTTTAATTATAGCAAATTTCTGCTACATAGTTATAGTTATTTGGTTATTTGTCTTCTATCTGCAGGATAACACACTTTCTTACTCAGTTTCTTTCACATAGTAGATACTGAAAAAATTTTGTTGAATTCAAGAATGCATTAAAAATGGTTGCCTGATATTAGTAGGTTTTCTTCCTTATTAGTAATTTTAAAAGAGGTTCACCCATTCTCAATGCCTGATCACATCTGAAAAGGATGCACTTACAGTCAACCCATTAACAGAAAGAGGCTTGGGGTCCAGAGTATGGCAACAGATGCTTCTTCTCTGTTCTAATCAGTTTATCGTTCTCTCTTTCTCTTTATTAATTAGCAACTATGAAATGCTTTATTGCCGTCACGTGTTTTTAACTATGTATGTAGGGGCACTTTAAACAGCTTCTTATTTATTTATTTATTTTTTAAAATTTATCTTTACTGTTGAAAGCATTACAGATATCTCCTTCTTTCCCCACATTGAGCCTCTCTACCTCACTCCCACTCCCTCCCCAGGCCTTCACCACACCATTGTCTATGTACATGGGGTATGCATACATGAATATAGGTTCTTTGGCTAATCTCTTCTTGTCCCCCAACCCCTCTTCACTTTGAAATATGTCAATCTGTGGCATGCTTCAATGTTTCTGGATCTGTTTTGTTTGTCAGTTTATTTTGTTCATTAGATTTCACATATAAGTGAGATCATGTGATACTTGTCTTTCTGTGACTGACTTTTTTTCATTTAGAATAATACTCTCCAGGTCCCTCCATGCTGTCTCAAAGGGTAAGAGATCCTTCTTTTTTATAGCTGCATAGTATTCCATTGTGTAAATGTACCACAGCTTTTTTTATCCATTCAGCTACTGAGGGGCACTTGGTCTATTTCCAGATCTTAGCTGTTGTAAATAATGCTTTTATGATCACAGGGGTGCATATATTCTTTCTGATTGGTGTTTCAGACTTCATAAGATATATTCCTAGAAGTAGGATGACTGGGTCAAAAGGCAGTTCCATTTTAAATATTTTGAGGCAACTCCACACTGTTTTCCATAGTGGTTGCACCAGCCTGCATTTCCAACAACAGTAGGGTTCCTTTTTCTCCAAATCCTCACCAACACTTGTTTGTTGATTTATTCATGTAGCCACTCTGGCAGGTGTGAGGTTGTGCCTCATTGCCATTTTAATTTGCATCTCCCTGATGATCAGTGACTTTGAGCATCTACACTAATAAAAGAGAAACATGGTAATTGGCGTACGACCGATACCCTTTTCATTGGCTAATCAGCGAGATATGCAAATTAACTGTCAGCCAAGATGGCGGCTGGCAGCCAGGCAGCTTGAAACTAACATGAGGCTTGGTTGCCTCAGTGACGGAGGAAACCAACGTTCCCCGCCTGCGGCTGCAGGCCTCTGAGCTGGCAGTTTAAGAAACATTGTAACAAATACGCCCAACTTCAGCCAGCAGATTCGCAACATTGTATGCAAAGGTCAGAAACCTACTTTCAGCCAGAGGCCTAAGAGCTGGAGCCAAGCCTCAAGCTAAAGCTGGCCCAGAATTAAAAAAAAAAAAAAAAAAAAAGGAAAAAAGGAGCGGTTGGGAGCTTCAGTCACCCCCAGCCTGAAAACAGTCCTCAGCCCCTCACCCAGACTGTCCAGGCACCCCAGTGTGGACCCCCACCCTGATCCAGGACACCCTTCAGGGCAAACCAGCTGGCCCCACCAGGCCTCTACCCTATATAGTAAAAGGGTAATATGCCTCCCGGCACCGACCGGGATCAGCGTGACAGGGGGCAGCGCCCAAACCCCTGACAGCCCTGCGGCTCTGTGTGTGACAGGGGGCGGGGCCACAACCTCCCTATCCACCCTGCTCTGTGCCTGATAGGGGGGAGCTACCCCCCCCCCCCACGGGCCCTGCTCTGTGTGTGACGGGTAGAGCCATAATCTCCCCATCAGCCCTGCCCTGAGTGTGAGAGTGGCGGCGCCCCAACCCCCTGATCCGCCCTGCTCTGTATGTGACAGGGGGGAGCTCCTCAACCCCCTGATGGGCCCTGCTCTGTGCATGACAGGGTACGGAGCCCCAACCCCCCTGATGGGCCCTGCTCTGTGTGTGACAGGGGGTTGCTCCACAACCTCCCCATCGACCCTGCCTTGAGTGTGACAGGGGGCGGCGCCCCAACTCCCCAATCGGCCCTGCTCTGAGCCCGACCAGGGGCTGCACCTAGGGATTGGGCCTGCCCTCTGCCATCCGGGAGCAGGCCTAAGCCAGCAGGTCGTTATCTCCCGAGGGGTCCTAGACTGCTAGAGGGCACAGGCCAGGCTGAGGGACCCCCCCTCCCCCCCGAGTGCACAAATTTTTGTGCACCGGGCCTCTAGTTTTTTTATATGTCTCTTGACCACCTGTATGTCCACTTTTGAGAAATGTCTATTCAGGTCCTCTGCTCATTTTTAAATGCTTTTTCTGCATCTATTGTTTTGCTTTTGTTGAGTTATATGAGTACCTTATATATTTTGGAAATTACCCCTTATCAGATGTATCATTGGCAAATATTTTCTCTCATACAGTGGGTTCCCTTTTCATTTTTTTGATGGTTTCTTTTGCTGTGCAGAAACTTATTAGTTTGATCTAGTCCCATTTGTTTATTTTTCCTTTGTTTATCTTGCCCTGGGCGATGTATCTGTGAAAACACTGCAATATGAGATGTCTGATATTTTGCTGCCTACATTTTCTTCTAGGATTTTCATGGTTTCATTACTTACATTTAAGTCTTTTATCCATTTTGAGTTTATTCTTATAGATGGTGTAAATTGGTGGTCTAGTTTCTTTTTTTTTTTCTTTTTTGTGTGCCTGGTGTCCAATTTTCCCAACATCATTTATTTTTTTAATATATTTTTTATTGATTAAGATATTACATATGTGTCCTTGTCCCCACGTTACCATCTACCCCCCCCCCCCCCGCTCATGCCCTCACCCCCCCGTTGTCCGTGTCCATTGGTTAGGTCTATATGCTTGCATATAAGTCCTTTGGTTGATCTTTCCCCCTTACCCCTCCCCTCCCCTACCTTCCCTCCAAGGCCCAAAGGTCCAATCAATGCCTTTCCGTCTCTGGATCAGTCCTTGTTCATCAGTTTATGCTGTTCATTATATTCCACAAATGAGTGAGATCCTGTGGTATTTATCCGCTCTCCAGTTCCATCCATGCTGTGGCAAATGGTAAGAGTTCCTTTTTCTTCTTCCTCTTCTTAAAGAATACCTTTCAGCATTTCATATAATGCTGGTTTGGTGGTGATGAACTCCTTTAGCTTTTTCTTATCCGTGAAGCTCTTTATCTGACCTTCTATTCTGAATGATAGCTTTGCTGGATAAAGTAATCTTGGTTGCAGGTTCTTGCTATTCATCACTTTGAATATTTCTTGCCACTCTCTTCTGGCCTGCATAGTTTCTGTTGAAAAGTCAACTGACAGTCGTATGGGCACTCCCTTGTAGGTAACTGACTGTCTTTCTCTGGCTGCTTTTAAGATTCGCTCTTTATCTTTTGCTCTTGGCATTTTAATTATGATGTGTCTTGGTGTGGTCCTCTTTGGATTCCTTTTGTTTGGGGTTCTCTGCACTTCCTGGACTTGTAAGTCCATTTCTTTCACCAGGTTTGGGAAGTTTTCTGTCATTATTTCTTCAAAAAGGTTTTCAATATCTTGCCCTCTCTCTCCTTCTGGTACCCCTATAATTCTGATGTTGGTACGCTTGAAGTTGTCCCAGAGGTTCCTTACACTATCTTCATATTTTTGGAATCTCTCTTCTTTTTTCTTTTTCGGTTGGGTATTTTTTGTTTCTTTGTATTTCAAATCTTTGACTTGATTCTTGGGATCCTCTTGTCTGCTGTTGGATCTCTGTAAATTATTCTTTATTTCAGTCAGTGTATGCTTAATTTCTAGTTGGTCCTTTTTCATGTCCTCCATGGTCTCACTATACTTATTGAGGGATTCATTAAATTTATCGGCGGTTTCCATAAAATTCTTGAAAAACCTTATAAACGTGGCCTTGAACTCTATATCCAGTCGTTTGCTTTCCTCCATTTCTGCCATTTGTGACCTGTTTCTTTGTCTCCGCATTTTGGCTGCTTCCCTGTGTTGATAGAGTGGCCCTGCGCGCCAGGTGTCCTGTAGGGCCCAGTGGCTCAGTCTCCCCAGTTACCTGAGGTGGACACTCTTGGTGCACTCTTGGTGCCTTGGTTGTTGTAGGATTACTGGGAGGAATTGACCTCCAGGCCAATTGACTGTGAGAATCAGCTGTGTCTGCAGTGGGAGAACTTCTGTGCTGAAGACACCCTTCTGGGTCAAGACTTGCTTCAGTGGGGCTTTGGTGCTCACTGAGTCTGCTCCCTGAGTGTGTCCCTTATGGATCTGAGGAGTTGCAATCTGGATGGTCCCCCTCTGACCACTGGGTGCAGTGGCTCCTGGATCTAAGGAGGTGCTAATTCAGCCTCTGCCTGAGGCCACACAGCAGGAGCCACGAAGAGGCTCAGCTGTGAAGCAATGCAAGCTGCTGTGGGGCCTTGGGCCTTCTCTTGGAAGTTCCGGGTCTGCCTGGCTCGGCTGCAGTTAGGTACATTCACATGCAAAAGCCTCTGCTGCAGCCTGGGTGGGGCGGGGTCTCAGGGAATCAAAGGGCGGAGCAAGCCGCTATGGCTGATTCTCCGCCCAGCCCTAAGGAGTCCCGCGTCTCAGTGACCTGATAATTACTGCAAGCACCTCTGAGGGAAAGCCGCCCTCAAGTTCGCCCGCTGCCCGACCGTCCAGCTTCTCCCCGTATGAGTCCTGGGTCCCCAGAGACTTCCCGGAACCGGAGTTCAGAGCAGTCAGGAGCTTGTGATTCAAAAAGACAGCCTCAGTCCTCAGTCCTCAGGTGCCACCCGCTTTCCGCGTGCGCGCGCGCGAGCCGCCGTACCTCTGCACTTCACCTCCGCAGCTCCTCTGGCTCTCAGTGTGCTTTTCTTTCCTTCTAGTTGTAGAATTTACACTCAGCCAGCCTTCCTGTTGTTCTGGATGATGTCCGCTCTGTCCTTTGCGGTATTTTTCAATTGTTGTGGGAGGCAGCAATTTCCCGGTGTTTATCTATGCTGCCATCTTAGTTTTTCTCCCAACATCATTTATTGAAGGGACTATCTTTACTCCACAGGATGCTCTTATCTTCATTGTCAAATATTAATAGAACATAAATGGCTTGGGTCAATTTCTGGATTCTCTGTTTGTCTCATTGATTTATATGCCTGTTACTGTGCCAGTATCATGCTGTTTTGAGTACAGTGGCTTTGTAGTATAACTTGATATTTGGTATTGTGACCTCTCTAACTTTGTTCTTTCTCAAGATTGCTGCAGCTATTTGGGGTCTTTTTGGGTTCCATATGAATTTTTGGAGTATTTGTTCTTTTAATAGGGATTGCATTGAATCTATAGATTGCTTTGGGTAGAATAGACACTTTAACGATGTTAATTCTATCAATCCATGAATATGATATATTCTTCCACTTGTTTATATCTTCTATCTCTCTTTTTTAAAACATACTCTAGTTTTCTGAGTACTTTTACCCCCTTCTTAAGTTTATTCCCAAGTGTCTTCATTTTTTTGTTGCAATGGTAAATGCAATTTTTTTTTTCGTTTTTGTTTCTGAGAGATCATTATTGGTGTATAAAAATGCCATCATTTCCTGGGTGTTAATTTTGTATCCTGCTAAATTGGTGAATTCATTTATTAAATCTAATACTGTTTTGGTTGAGTCTTTAGGGTTTTCTATGTACAATATCATGTCATCTGAGAATAATGAGAGTTTTACTTCCTCCTTTCCAATTTGGATCCTTTTTTTTTCTTCTTGTCTGATCACTGTGGCTAAAACTTCCAGTACTATCCTATATAATAAAAGCCCAGTGACTGAAATGGTGGATTGACCAGAATGACCAGAGACCAGAACACCATGGCCCCTCACCCTGGCTACCCACCCCCCATGGAGTGGTTAAGGGTGATCAGACACACAGGCAGAGGCAGTTAAGGGTGATCAGGCAGGCAGGCGAGTGGTTAGGGGTGATGAGGCAGGCATGCAGAGTGGTTAGGGGCAATCAGGCAGGCAGGCAAGTGGTTAGGAGCAATCAGGCAGGGAGGCAAGCAGTTAGGAGCAATCAGGCAGGCAGGTGAGCAGTTAGGAGCCAGCGGTCCCGGATTGTGAGAGGGATGTCTGACCCAGTTTAGGCCCAAGCCCAGCAGTCAGACATCCCCCAAAAGGTTCTGGATTGTGAGAGGGTGCAGGCCGGGCTGAGGGACCTCCCCGCTATGCACGAATTTTGTGCACCGAGCATCTAGTGTTGAATAAGACTGGTGAAAGCAGATATACTTGTATTGTTCCTGTTCTTAGGGATTTTTAGCTTTTTCCCACTGTATGTTGTTGTATCATGTTGCTGTACGTTTGTCATATATGGCCTTTATTATGTTGAGATATGATTCCTCTATTCCAACTTAACTGAGAGCTTTTATCAAAAATGGGTATTAGATTTTGTGAATGCTTTTTCCAAATCTATCGATAGGATCATGTGAATTTTATCTTTTGATTTGTTTATGTGATGTATCACATTTATTGATTTGCAAATATTGTACCAGCTTTGTATCCCTAGAATTAATCCTACTTGGTTATGGTGTATGATCTTTTTAATATATGCCTAGATCTGATTTGCTAATATTTTTTTGAGCATTTTAGCATTTATGTACATCAGAGACATTGGCCTGTAATTATGTTTCTTTGTAGTATATTTACCTGACTTTGGGATTAGGATAATGCTGGTCTTGTAAAAAGAGCTTACAAGTATTCCTTCCTCTTGGATTTTTTGAAACAATTTGAGGGAGATGGGTGTTACTTTTTCTTTGAGTGTTTGGTTAAACTCCTCTGTGAAACCATCTGGGCCTGTGCTTTTGTTTGCTGGGAATTTTTTTTTTAAATTGCTGCTTCAATTTCATCAGTTGTTCTTGGCCTATTTAGGTTTTCTGATTTTTCCTAATTCAGCTGCAGAAGGTTGTATTTTTCTAGAAATTTGTCCATTTCATCCAGGTTGTCCAGCTTGTTGGCATATAGTTGTTCATAATATTTCCTCATAATACTTAGTATTTCTGTGATTTCAATTCTTACTTCACCTTTTTCATTTGTTATTTTATTTATTTGAGTCCTCTGTCTTTGTTTCTTGATGAGTATGGCTAAAGGTTCATCAATTTTGCTTATCTTTGCAAAGAACCAGTTCTTGGATTTATTGATCTTTTTAATTATTATTATTTTTTTTAGTCTCTATGTCATTTATTTCTGCTCTGATCTTTATTATTTCCTTCCTCCTTCTTACTCTGGGCTTTTCTTGTTGTTCTCTTTCTAATTCTTTTAGTTGTAGTGTTAGAAAGTTTATTAGACCTTTTCTTGTTTGTTGCAATAGGCCTGTAATACTATGAACTTTCCTTTCAGGACTCCTTTTGCTGGGTCCCAGAGATATTGGGTTGTTGTGTGTTCATTTTTTATTGCTTCCAGGAAGGTTTTTATTTCTTGATCTCATGGTAACCCATTCATTGTGTGTGTTTTTTTGAATGTCACATTATTACTACTTTTTTATGTTTTATTTTATTTTATTTTTACATGCAATATACAGTAATATTTCAAGAAAAATGATTTTAAATATAATATTACCATAACTGTACTAATATGGTATAATATCACAAAAGTTGTAGGAAATATTAAAAATCTGCAAACCATTTATTGTTTAATAATATGCTATTTAGCCTTCATGTGTTTAAACGTTTTTCAGTGTTTTTATTATAGTTGATTTCTAGTTTCATACCAATGTGATCTGAGAAGATGCTTTATATGATTTCAATCCTCTTGAACTTGTAGAGACTTATTTTGTCTCTTAACATGTGGTTTATCTTTGAGAATGTCCCATGTGCACTTGAGAAGAATGTTTATTCTGCAGTTTTGGGGTGGAATGTTCTGTAATGTCAATTAAATCTATCTGATCTAGTGTGTTGTTTAAGGACTCTTTCCTTGTTGATTTTTTTACCTGGAAGATCTATCCAGTGATGTCAGTAAGGTGTTAAAGTCCCCTACTATGACTGTATTGCTGTTGATCTCTCCTTTAAAGTCCTCCACACCCTTTTTATATTTGTCGGTGCTCCAATATTGGGTACATATATACTTGCCAGGGTTATAAATTCTTAAAACATTTTTTAAAAAAATTTATTTTAGAGAGTCAGGGAGAGGGAGAGAGAGATAGAAATGTCAATGATGATAGAGAACCATTAATTAGCTGCCTCCTGCACACTCCACACTGGGGATCTAGCCCGCAACCAGGGCATTTGTCCTGATCGGGAATCGAACCATAACCTTCTGGTTCATAGGTCAATGCTCAACCACTGAGTCATGCCGGTGGGCATGGGGTTATAACCTCTTGTTGTATCGATCCCTTTAGTATTACTTAGTTGCCTTCTTTGTCTCTTATTATAGCCTTTGTTTTGAAATCTATTTTGTCATATATATGTATTGCTACCCCTGCTTTTATTTTCATTTCTTTTTTTTAATCTTTATTGTTCAGATTATTACAGTTGTTCCTCTTTTTCCCCCCCATTGCTCCCCTCCACCTGGTCCCCACCCCACCCTCTGCCCTTACCCCCCGCCCCACAGTCCTCATCCATAAGTGTATGATTTTTGTCCAGTCTCTTCCTGAACCCCCACACCCCTTTCCCCCCAAGAATTGTCAGTCCACTCCCTTTCTATGCCCCTGATTCTATTCTATTCACCAGTTTATTCTGTTCATCAGATTTTATATTACCTTGATTTTTAGATTCACTTGTTGATAGATATGTACTTGTTGTTCATAATTTTTATCTTTACTTTTTTCTTCTTCTTCCTCTTCTTAAAGAATACCTTTCAGCATTTCATATAATACTGGTTTGGTGGTGATGAACTCCTTTAGCTTTTTCTTATCTGTGAAGCTCTTTATCTGACCTTCAATTCCGAATGATAGCTTTGCTGGGTAAAGTAATATTGGTTGTAGGTTCTTGCTATTCATCACTTTGAATATTTCTTGCCACTCCTTTCTGGCCTGCATAGTTTCTGTTGAGAAATCAGCTGACAATTGTATGGGTACTCCCTTGTAGGTGACTAACTGTTTTTCTCTTGCTGCTTTTAAGATTCTCTCTTTGCTTTTTCTCTTGGCATTTTAATTATGATGTGTCTTGGTGTGGTCCTCTTTGGACTCCTTTTGTTTGGGGTTCTCTGCGCTTCCTGGCCTTGTAAGTCTATTTCTTTCACCAGGTAGGGGAAGTTTTCTGTCATTATTTCTTCAAATAGGTTTTCAATATTTTGCTCTCTCCCTTCTTCTGGCACCCCCATAATTTGGATTTTGTTACGCTTGAAGTTGTCCTGGAGGCTCCTTACACTATCTTCATATTTTTGGATTCTTTTTCTTTTCCAGTTGGGTGTTTTTTACTTTGTCATACTTCAAATCTTTGACTTGATTCTTGGGATCCTCTAGTCTGCTGTTGGATCTCTGTATAATATTCTTTATTTCAGTCAGTGTATGCTTAATTTCTAGTTGGTCCTATTTCATATCCTTGAGGGTCTCACTAGATTTTTTGAGGGTCTCACTAAATTTATCAGTGGTCTCACTAGACTTATTGAGGGTCTTAACTAAATTTATTGGCGGTTTCTAGAAAATTCTTGAAAAACCTTAAAATTGTGGTTTTGAACTCTATATCCAGTAGTTTGCTTTCCTCCATTTCTGTCATTTGTGACCTGTTTCTTTGTCTCCACATTTTGGCTGCTTTCTTGTGTTGATAGAATGGCTTTCTGTGCTAAATGTCCTATAGGGCCCAGTGGCTCAGCCTCCCCAATTGCCTGAGGTGGACATTCTTGGTGCACCCCTATGTGGGATGTGTGCAGGGTGTTTTTGTAGTTAAGCCTTGATTGTAGTTGGTATCACTGGGAGGAATTGACCTCCAGGCCAATTGGCTGTGAGATTTGGCTGTGTCTACAGTGGAAGAACTTCTGTGCTGGTCACACCTTTATGGGGAAAGACTTGTTTCATTGGGACTTTGGTGCTCACTGAGACTGCCCCCTGAGTGTGTCCCTTATGGATCTGAGAAGTTGTAATCTGGATGGTCCCACTCTGACCACTGGGCACACTGGCTCTTGAATCTCTAAGGAGGTGCTAATTTAGCCTCTGCCTGAGGCTACTCAGCAGGAGCTACGGAGAGATCTGCAGATTCCTCTTTTTTGTTTGGGATTTGGAGGTGCCCTGATGAGGCCCAGCTGTGAAGCAATGCAGTCTGCTGTGGGGCCTTGGGCCTTCTTTTGGATGTTCAGGGTCTCTCTGACCCAGCTGCAGTTTGTTAGGTAATTTTAGATTGCAAAGGGCCAGCCCTTTCACATGCAAAAGCCTCTGCACACAGCTTGGGTGGGGTGGGGTCTCAGGGAATCAACAGGGCAGAGTAAACAGCTATGGCTGATCCTCAGTCCTGCCCTAACAGTCCCCAGGTCTCAGTGTCCCATGATAATCACTGCAAGCACCTCTGAGAGAAAGCCGCCCTCGAGTTCTACCTGATGCCAAACAGTCCAATTTCTCCCCGTATGAATCTGGGTCCCCAGAGACTAGCCGGGAACTGGATTTCAGAGCAGGAGTGTGTGTCTCCCTCCTGATTGAAAAAGACAACTGCGCCCTCAGTTGCCAGCCCTTTCTGTGCTCCTCTGCACTTTACTTCCGCAGCTCCTCTGAGTCTCAGTGTGCTTTTCTCTTTCCTTCTAGTTGTATAATTTCTACTCAGCCAGCCTTCCTGTGGTTCTGGATGATGTCCGTTTTGTCTTTTAGTTGTATTTTTGAAGTGGTTGTGTGAGGCAGCAATTTCAGGTGTTTACCTATGCCACCATCTTGGTTTTTCTCTTAATTTCTATTTTTATGGAGGGCTTCTATTCAGCCAGATTTCAGGTGGTTCTGAATGATGGTTGTTCTGTGGTTTAGTTGTCATTTTTATGTAGTTGTAGGAGGAGGTGAGTACTGTTGTTTTTTTTGCCTATGCCGCCATCTTGACCCTTCCCTCTCTGATCAGGTCATCTTTCATTCTGAAAATTACCCACTTCAGACTGACATTCAAAAGCCCCTTTTCTCTTCAATTTCTTCTCTTTCTTGGCTCCATCAATAGATTATTACAGTCTTCAAACTGGAGGGGAAATAAAGGAAGAAAGAAAAGAAAAAGAAAGCCCTTAACATTTTTGTTCTTGTTAACATTGTAATCTACAGCAGAATAGCTTTGGTGCAATATTATGCTAAATGTCTCTCTCTACTGAGAAGAGGATAAAAAGAATAATCAATAAATATAGTATATAATAAAGAAATAAGTAAACTATATAGACTCTTAGAAGGTAATGAGTGCTACGCAAAAACAAAAAAAGGCAAAGAAAAGAAAAGAAAGGAATAGAAAAATGTAGGATAGGTTAAGGGGAATGTAGAGTGTCAGGGCAGGGGTGAGGAAGTTGAAATTTGAATTGAGTGATGATAATTGGCTCATGAGAATGTCAAATGTGAATGAAATCTAGAAAGGGAAGAGGGAATGAGCCGTGTGGATCTTGTGGGAAGGATACTCAGACAAAGGGAGGGGAGGGAAGGAGCATGAATAGTGTGTTCAAGGAGCAGAAGTAAGACAATGCAGCTAGAACTGAGAGTAGTAGGTACTGAGGTCAGAGCAGGTACTGGAGCTCTCACCACATAGATTACATTTTAAGGGGCAGGTGGAAGTAGGGAGATCTTTCAGTAGACTAGAACAGTGATCCAGGCCAGAGATGATGGCATTTGCATTTGAACCACAGCAGGGAAGTTAGTGAGAAGTTGTCAGTTTTCAGATATATTTTGAAGAAAGAGACAATGGAAATTCTAGAAGGACTGGATGTAATATAAATGGACACAAGACACTGTGGGGTAGGGGAGTCTGGGGGAATGTCAAGGTGGGGGAGGGGAAGGAGACATATGTAATACTCTTTGTAATACTTTAAGCAATAAAACAAAATAAAAAAAAATAGAAAAATGACATGAGATTTAAAGGGAGAGGATCTGAAAGTAGCAAAGATGATGGAGCAAGGCCAATCTCTCACCGCCAGCTCTGGTGTGCGAATGGAAAACAGCCATCATGTAAGAGGGGAGCATCAATTTTTGTCAGAGCACGAAGAAAGAAATATTTGGAGATTAGATTGGAGATATAGGGAATTTTCTGTTAATGGACCATGAATTCCAGTTGGAACAGCATCTTCCTTGGAAAGGGCACCCTACACTTTATCTCCCCTCAGTTCTCTGCAGCACTGGGTACTGGTCATCATTTCCTTCTTCTTCAATCTTTCTTCTCTCTTGGCTTTTGTGACATTATTTTCTTATTTAAAAAAATATGTTGTGAGTAGATGGGAGAAAGTTTCAAAGTGTGAAATATGCAGGGCCTTCTGGTCATTGAAACGTGGGATGGAGGGAATGGTGGCTTGGGACACAGGGAGGAAGGGCTTGAATACAAATTTAAAGCACATACCCCATGTCTGCAATGTACTGATTTTTCAATAAACATTAGCTTTTATTAGTTTTGTCATAAACCAATGAATTATTGAGGAAAAGGATGTATCAGAAAAGAATCAATAGTAAATCTTCTAACTTACAAGCTATACTTTAGCTTTACATTCAATGTTATCAAAACCTGGGCTAGCTTAAAGGATTAAATAAAACTATTTTTCTGATGCTAATAGGTTCCTAAAGGAGCCCAAGAGCTATAAAACTCAGGCAATATTGGACCTTTCAATAATACTTATATATTGACTTGTAAAAACAATATTGGAACATTAAAAAACTTACATAGTTTCCATCAGGGTAAGGGAAAATAATTTTATTGTTGCATTTCCTCTTGAGTGAATGTAATCCATTTTATTTTATTTTTTTTATGTCTTAAAAGTATAATTTTATTTTTTAAAAATATATATTTTTTATTGTTGATAGTATTACAGATGTCTACCATTTCCCCCCTTTCCCCTAACCCTACTCATCCCCTTGTAATCCATTAAAGAAAACATTTATAAATTGAGGTATATTGAGGGATACAAAGTTAGGTTGTTTGTGGTCTCTTGCAGCATCTTCCTTTTGAATAATACACATTGTCTAACTGTAGTTAATGTTATTAGAAACAGAACATCTCTTCAGAGATCTTTTTATATCCTGGACTCAGAGATCCTAGGCCAGAATTTGATCTGATATACAGTGGTTGGCAAAAGTAGGTTTACAGCTGTGTGTACATGAAACTCAGAGTTTATTCTTGCATTATTATTTATTTATTAACTAGAGGCCTGGTGCATGAAAATCCCGGCCTGCCCCCTCTCACAGTCCAGGAGCCCTCAGGGGTGGGAGGCGACCCGGCTATCAGGAGAAGATGATGCCCCTACCACACCCCTGCTGATGCCACTGCTGGCAGCGCAAGCCTTGGCTGGCCCTGGTTACCTTAACCTTGGGCGGCCCTGGGCGGCTGGGCATCCAACATCTGAGGCTTGTCTGCGCCTTGGTGTCGGCTGGGCAGCCACCATCCGAGGCTTGCCTGCACCTTGGACTGGCCCTGGGTGGCTGGGGGGCTAAGGGGACTGGGGGACTCTGGAGGCAGGTGCACGGGGTGGTCCTGGCCTTGCTGCATGCTTGCTGCCCCGGTGGGGCAGAGGGGACTGGGTGCCACCATCTTGTGGCTGTGGGCACCACTGTCTTTGAGGGCGTGGCAGTCAATTAGCATATTCCCTCCTTATTGGCTGTGGGCGCCACCATCTTTGGAATGACATGAAGGTCAATTGGCATATTCCCTCTCTATTAGATAGGATTATTGTTTTATTTTCTATACAAGCAACTGTAAGCCTACTTTTGCCCCATCCTGTATTTTACTACTTGAATAAACTCTTAACCACAAAACAAATGAGTGAAGACTTTTGGATTTACAACATGGATTGAAAGGAGAAGATTAAGCCTGTTTTTATTCAGTAAAATTGCTTAGACATTTTCAAATTTCTATGACAACTTCAGTATTCTCTTTCTGCACTTATGATTTCAGATTATACACAAACATCCCAGCTAGTGTGTCACAGAAGAGGATGTCTCTCAATTGCACAGCTCAGGGATGCGAAGGTCACAACCCAGTTATAGAAACAGCATCTTCCTTAGAAAGGGCACCCCACACTTCATCTCCTCTGAATTCTCTTCAGCACTGGGTACTGGTCACCATTTCTTTCTTCTTATGCTGGGGTCCAACCCCAGCAGGTCCAGGGGTCCCCAAAGGTGTGGATGGAGTCAGCGAAGAAGGAATGGCACAGAGACAGCGTTCAGTTGATCAGCAGCCTATCCAGGATCTCTAGCCAAGTTCTGGTCAGGATCTCCAGCGAAGTTCTGGTTAGGATCTCCAGCCAGGTTCTGTGTCCATGTTCTCTTGCTAGGTTCTCCAGCCAGGTTTGCCAGGTTCTGTAGCCGGGTTCTGTCTCTAGGTTCTTCAGCCAGGTTCTGTCTCTAGGTTCTGTCTCTAGGTTCTGTGGCCAGTTTCTGTCCAGGATCTTTTGCCATGTTCTCTCCAGCGAAGTTCTTCTGTCTCTAGGTTTTGTGTAGGTTCTGTGTCTAGGTTCTGTGTCCTGTTGTCTTGTTACATATGTATTTATACCAGTTGATTCCAATCCTATCAATCTCTATTCCAAAGGTTAGGGCGTTTCTTATCTCCATTCCAGGGAGTAAAGATTATGTAGCTTAAGCATGATTGTTCGTAGTTAAAGTGATTAATTACCTGCCTGGCACTTAGTTAAGGGGTTTTATTCCCTCCCTAACTTCAGGGAAAATTCCCTACCTGGGGAAACAACCTTTCTCAGAGAGGTGACCTTGGTTAAAACACATAGTGCCAAGAAGGTGAGCAAACATATTAAGAACAGTATGCCATATATGCCAGGTCCCTTGAAACAGCAAGGATGGACCGGCTCCCGGCAATCTTCAATCTTTCTTTTCTCTTGGCTTTTGTGACATTATTTTCTTATTTAAAAAAATATGTTTTTATTGATTTCAGAGAGAGGAAGGAAGAGGGAGAGGGATAGAAAGATCAATGATGAGAGATAATCATTGATTGGCTGCCTCCTACATGCTCCCTACTGGGGATCAAGCCTGCAACCCAGGCATATGCCCTAACTGGGAATCCAACTATGACCTCCTGGTTCATGGGTCGACACTCAACCACTGAGCCACACAGGCCGGGCCGTTGTTCTCTTCTGATTCTACTCTTATTTCTTAATTTTCCATCTTGGTTTATCCTTCATTAGGCTCAGCTTGTGGTACTTTATGATGACAACCCTAACAAAATAACACAGTCATTCATTTGATAAATAGTTATTAGGCCTTGAAGAAAAGACTCATGAGACACAGTTCATTAACAAAATAAATGTGTCATCATCTGGGAGGAGAGGCACATGATTTAGAGATGGGTGCTCTGGAAGCACAGAGGAGGAAAGATGCGCCTCAACCCCATTCTCCCAGCTGCTTAAGACAAACTCTTGGAGGCATCTTTGCCCCCTTTTTGCTATACCATTTCACATCTAATTGATCAGGAAATCAATTTGACTTACATGGTTTAAAAGTATATCTTGAATGTGACTACTTCTTCCCCTTCCACTCTTATCATCCTGGTGTGAGCCTCAGTGTATCATCTTTGCATCCCTCAGCCCATCCTCATCACAGCAACCTGGGAACTTTCAAGTTCAGTCATGTCACCCCTTCTACCAAAAGCCCTGCAGTGGCTTCCATTTCACTCATACCAGAAGTTGTGTTTCCTTCCCTTGCCTTCTCATACATTCTGCCCAGAACCCCCACCCCCCACTCAGTGCTGATTCTTATCCCACCAGGCTCGCTCCTGCCTATGGGCCTTTTCTTTAACTGTATTGTTTTTGCTTGGAATTCTCCCACCTGTCTCCCATATGTATTTTGTGAACTCCCTCATTTTTTTTTAAGTCTTTTCTCACTTGAAAGGGACACTGAACAACCAAACAGACAAAGTGACATGGCCAGTTGACATTAGTCTGCCTTTGTAATCAGCCACACTAGAACAAGCACATGGAGGTACACCTAGCACTCCCTCTTACCAAGACTGATCTAGCTGTTGCTGTCTATGACAACAACAGAGACCGATGCTGAGCCCCAGTATGGCACGACTTCTTGAAAATATGAAGCAACCTCTTGGTAACAAGTATCTACATTAACCACCTTTGCCAATTGAAAGGGCCAATGATGTGTTACCACAGGAACAGCCCATATATTGAGTAGGAAGTACTTTTCCTGTTCATAAAGTTTCAGCCAACCCCACTCCCTGGTGGCTGATCCATAGGCATGGAATCCCACACAACATAACATCCATCAGGGAATACCGTCACAGTAAAAGAGGTGCAGGAGGGGGCCTATGACACGGAACTCACTGATCTTATCACTTGCCACACCATCTAAAAGCTGCTGACTGGAGCTCTGGAGGCAATGCTCTGAGAAGATGGGGTACATTCCTTGCAGACAGTGTTAATATGTACTGAATTAGCCATCTCTATTGGGCATGTGTTTCCAATAGGAAGAAAACATGAGATCCATAACCAAGGATTGGTAGCAGGAGTGGCCTCACTAGTCATCATTCAAAGTGACCCATTGAGATACTTTGTGTTTCTCATCTCCAGAAATCTGGGCTTTTTAGAGTTAGAGACTCTAGGAGACACAGTAATATTGTTATTAAACTACAAGTTTTGGCTGCTCCCTGGACAAGAAAAGGAGATACCACCTTGGCAGGCATAATTGAACCTAATCAAAAGAAAGAGGCAAGGCTGCTGATACCCACCAGAGACAGAAAGGAAGATGTGTGGAACTCAGGGGAATGACTTGGGGGCCTCTTGGAACTTCATAGCCACTTGTGCCCACGAATGGAGAAGTGCAGTGAACCAGACTGAGAATCCTATGGTTATCAAGAAATTAGAGTTTGGGTACACTACCAGGAAAGCTACCAACGCCCATAGAGATAGTAGCTGAGGGTGAGGGGTATGAAAAATGGATAAAGAAGGGAAGAGCAGAGGAGTACCAGTAATAGTCCTGAGATCAGCTGCAGTGACAGGGGTTGAAGTTTGTCCTACCAGCTCTCTCTTTTAGGTTTCCCCTCAAAAAGAGAGATCCACTGGATTTTTGAAGGAGCTTCTCCAAAAAGACATATGGAGAAGTCAGTCCATGAGGCTCAGAGATGGACTGTAGCGGACAGAGGGTGCACTGCTTAGATTGTCGTTTGAGAAAGAGTAAATGGGGCAGCTGTAGGAGTACAGTTAGCTGAGAGTCTCCAGTGCAACATCTTTGGGCTCTGCCTCATCTTTTGAGCTAAGATCACCCTTTTCCTGGACTCCCAGCCAATGACTGAGCTCATTACAGCCATGTCTGTCCAATGCGGGACTCCTCCAATATGTAGGTAATCTTTACTCTGAAGCAACCCATCATATTGACCAAATCTCTGTCTGGCCCGCAGTGATGGGAGGCACTCTCTTGTCCATCTTGTTTCCTACCCCATTTCCTTTTACAGGTGTCAGACCTGAACCATGGTCTGAACCACAAGCCATCTTCATTCTTCCTTATATGTTTTTCACAAACATTAACTCTCTTAGCACCCCCATCTCTTGTTTTTCTAACTCAACCTTGCTGTCTGCTTGCCTTGGGACCCACTGACACAATGCTCTAATCAGCTGGTTGTAGTCTGTTTAACCACAGATGAAGGCAGTAGGGTACAGTAAGTGGCTAGCTGAGGCATGCTAACACATGGAAATATTTATGCCCATTTAAAAAGTTGATTCACAAAGTGGTACCAGATTTTCTTATTATAGTGTTTTTATATTCAGGAACTTTTGCAGTTAAAATATTCTGGAAGTTGAACAGGAAAAGTAAATGAAGATAAATCTAAGTTAATTACAGATGCAAAATTTTTGTTTGAAATGTGAGCATCTTCCCCCTCACCCCCTTTATTCAGAGTTATACTGGTGTTCTGTGAATTGCAAATATACTTTTCTTGTTTGTTATGGAATTTGCTTTTTATATTTGGAAGCAGCTAAATTCAGGGGCAAGAAAACCTAACTGGTCTCACATTTAGATTACACACTTTCTGTGTAATCTAAATTAAAGATGGTGGTAGATAAACTCCTTCCTTTCCATTTCACCCCTTTCCTGCTTTTCTGATTTCCTACTGCTATTTGTGACACCATGATCTTCAATATTCAGTGGGTTCAGACATGGCATTAAAAGTAGCTGCCACTTTTTTCTATATTTGAGAACCTTGACAGTAGCTTAACCCCTTAGGCTCCCAGAAAAAGTCATGTAGCTCCTTACAATGCTTGAAATAAGAGTGGTAGTGGGCAATTTTTTCTGTTTTTTTTTTTATTCACTTATTGAAGGAAATAAGTTTTTTCAAAATAACTTTTATACAAAAGACATAATTGTTTACCTCAGATCCTTTCATTGACTTCCCATCATGCTTTTTTTTTTCTTTTCTATTCTTTTAAAGCCTCAAGTCATAGTGTCTTGTCTGGACAGGTTGCTATAACAAAATACCACAGACTGGGTAATTTATAAACAACACAAATTTATTTCTCACAGTTCTGGAGCCTGGAAGTCCAAGATTAGGGTGCCAGCATGGTGGGGTGAAGGCCTTCTTCTGGGTCAAACACTTCCTGTTGTGTCTTTACATTGAGGAAGGGCTAGAGAACTCTGTGGGGTCTTTTTTATAAGGGCACTAATTCTATGTATGAGAGCTCCACCCTCATAACATTGGGCATTAGGATTTCAACATATTAATTTTAGAAGGACACAACATTCAGACCACAACACGTGGACTTTGAAATTTATTGCATCTTTACTCATCAATCTCTTCCCTTTTTCTTTTTTTTATTTATTTATTTATTTATTTATTTTTAATTAAATCTTTATTGTTCAGATTATTACATTTGTTCTTTTTTTTTTTTCCCCCCATAACTCCCCTCCTCCCAGTTCCCGCCCCACCCTCCGCCCTCACTCCCCACCCACTGTCCTCATCCATAGGTGCACGATTTTTGTCCAGTCTCTTCCCACATCTCCCACACCCCTGTCCCCCCCAGGAATAGTCAGTCCATTCCCTTTCTATGTCCCTGATTCTATTATAATCAACAGTTCATTCTGTTCATCAGATTATTTATTCACTTGATTCTTAGATTCACTTGTTGATAGATGCATATTTGTTGTTCATAATTTGTATCTTTACCTTTTTCTTCCTCTTCCTCTTCTTAAAGGATACCTTTCAGCATTTCATATAATCCTGGTTTGGTGGTGATGAACTCCTTTAGCTTTTCCTTATCTGTGAAGCTCTTTATCTGACCTTCAATTCTGAATGATAGCTTTGCTGGATAAAGTAATCTTGGTTGTAGGTTCTTGGTATTCATCACTTTGAATATTTCTTGCCACTCCCTTCTGGCCTGCAAAGTTTCTGTTGAGAAATCAGCTGACAGTCGTATGGGTATTCCCTTGTAGGTAACTGAGTTTCTTTCTCTTGCTGTTTTTAAGATTCTCTCTTTATCTTTTGCTCTTGGCATTTTAATGATGATGTGTCTTGGTGTGGTCCTCTTTGGATTCCTTTTGTTTGGGGTTCTCCGCGCTTCTTGGACCTGTAAGTCCATTTCTTTCACCAGGTGGGGGAAGTTTTCTGTCATTATTTCTTCAAATAGGTTTTCAATATCTTGCTCTCTCTCATCTTCTGGCACCCCTATAATTCTGATGTTGGTACGCTTGAAGCTGTCCCAGAGGCTCCTTACACTATCCTCGCATTTTTGGATTCTTTTTTCATTTTGCTTTTCCGGTTGGATGTTTTTTGCTTCCTCGCATTTCAAATCATTGACTTGATTCTTGCGCTCCTCTGGTCTGCTGTCAGGCGTCTGTATAATATTCGTTATTTCAGTCCGTGTATGCTTAATTTCTAGTTGGTTCCCCAATATAAGATCGAGGGTCTTATTAGTTTTCGTGTAGAGCTCATTAAGTTTATCGGCAGCTTCTAAACAGTTCTCGAGAGACCTTAAAAGTGTGGTTCTGAACTCTATTTCTTCCATTGACAATTTTGTCCTGTTTCTTTGTCTCCGCATTTTGTTATGCTTCCTTGGTGCACCCCCTAGTGGTCACAGTCTTATAGATAAATCTTGATTGTTGTAGCTAATTCCAGGGAGGGTTTGACCTCCAGGCCAAGTGGCTATGAGAATCAGCTGTGTCAGTAGTGAGAGAACTTCTGTCCTCTAGGGAGGTGCTAATCTAGCCTTTGCCTGAGGCTATCCGGCAAATGCCTCTGTGCAGGGCTTGGGCGGGGCGGGTCGAACAGGATCAACAGGGTGGGCTGGAGAGAGCAGTTATGGCGGCTCTCAGTCCTGTCCCCAGGGGCTCTGCCTCTCTGAGTCCCAGCACCCGCTGCAAAGCTCGGAGAGAAAGCTGCACTCGCTCTGACCGAAGCCAGACAGACCCGCTTCTGCCGTTTGAGTCTGGGTCCCTAAAGACTCGCCCGGATCTGGTGCTCAGAGTCTGCGACTCCCTCCCGATTGAAAACGCCAACCGCGCCCTCCGCCACCAGCCCGCTCCGCGCACTCCGCACCTCAGAATTTGACTTCAGCACTGCGCCTCCTCTGAGTGTCCGTGTGCGTTTCTCTTTCCTCCTAGTTGTAGGACTTCCACTCAGCCAGCGTTCCTGTGGTTCTGGGTGATGTCCCTTCCGTTTTTTGGTTACGCTTTTGAAGTAGTTGTTCAAAGCAGTAAACTCCGGCGTTAACCTATGCCGCCATCTTGGTTCTCCCCAAGGAAAAATCTCTTCCCTTTTTCTTTATTGTTAAGTTTTCTCAGACCTTACACTCCAGTGAAGCCATCATACACTGCCCTCTTCCTTCCCCTATTGCTGATTCTCACCAGACTGTTTTTTAGCCTTCCTTGTTTTATCAATATCTCTTTCAATTTTCAGATTTCTTCTTAAGACCTTTTACCTCCTGAAGGTCTGTTCTAACTGCTTCCAAAAGATTTCTTCTTCTTTAGTCATTATCGTAATGCTTCTGTAATCATGAGCTTATTTGTTCAAGTGTAATGATACACATATTTGGTGGGAGCATAGTGCTGGTATTCGAGAGGAACAACTGGCAAATTCACCTTTTGTTGTTGTTTTATATACCTACAGTCCAAGTTTCTGTGTGAATAAATGAGAATATGTTTGAAAATCACCATCTTTTATTTATAGACAGAGGCCTGGTGCACAAAATTCATCCACGAATAGGGTCCCCAGGCCTGGCTGGCGATCAGGGCTGATTGGGGCCTTCCAGCTGCCAGTCAGGCCTTCCTTCCCAGGCTGCCGACTGCCTGCTGGGGCCTTCCTTCATTCTGCGTCACCCCCTGGTGGTCAGCACACATAATAACAAGTAGAACTCCCAAGGGGACACCTTGCATATTAGCCTTTTATATATATAGATTGAGGGAATAATTTAGCTTCTTTGTGAGTATTATACAGTTTACTGTCAGAACTAAGGGTTTTATTTAAGTTAATGAAGAATTATACTATAAGTAACCAGAGTGCTAAGCCAAATTCTGCACTGAAGTGTTAGCTACGGTTAGAACACACCTATGAGAATATACACAAGTAAACCTCTGAAACTTTCATTTTATATATCTGCTTACTTACCTTCTCATTAAGCCAGACCTCTGGCATCCTTTGTTACCTTTTTGTTTCTAGTTCCTAATACTGTCCGCCGTAGACTGAATATTTGTGTCCCTCCCTTCCCCTCAGTTTAAATTAAAATCTAATCCCTATTGTGATGGTATTTGGACATGTGGCCTGGGAGTGTGATTTGTCAGGAAGGTGGAGCCTTCATGAATGGGATTGGTGCCCTTTATGAAAGAGGCCCCAGAGAGCTACCCTACCACTCCCACTGTTTGGAGACATGGTGAGAAGACGGTCATCTAGGAACCAGGAAGTGGGTCTGTGAGACTTTGCCAGCACCTCGATCTTGTATTTCCAGGCCTCCAAAAATGTGAGAAATAAATTTCTGTTGTTTATAAGCCAAACCAATTTATAATGTTTTTCTTGTAGAAACTTGAATGGATTAACATACTATTGAAATTTTTGACTTTTGTTCCATGAAACACTCTCTCAATCTTCACCACAAAATTGCCTGAAAGTTAACTGGCAGTTTAACAGTAATGGAGGAAATCTAGATCCCAGTAGCTTCCTCACAGACATAACATCTGCATCTTGGGAGCAGAAGGAAAAGGTGTTAAATGTGTCAATGGCAATTAGATGAAATGTTACTCATGAGACAGTTAGGTGATGATGGTTCTAAAGCTGGCTTCCTGTAACTGCAATGAACCAGTTTTCTTTCCTGCTTTGTCCTTCTTTCAATAAAGAAGTCACAATGAGAGTGCTTTTAGCATAAGTGCTCAATTGTCCTCTTTGGCTTTTGTCTATTGTAGCAATCCTTGCATTGGCCAAGGACTAATTGAATTTGTGTGTTGTGACCTATTTTAGAGCAGGAGTGGACATGTTTGTGTCTTCCTAAAATCACCACTCTCTGAGCCACTTAAAACTCTAGTGGACCAAGTGCTGGAGAACATTCCATAGAGAACTTTTTTATTGGTGATCTGCTTCCTGACTATTTAGAAGCTAATGTGGGTCTGTTTTTTGCAGTCCATTGACTCCAAATCACTGTTAAATCTCAGTCCCCAAATCCTAATAAGACTAAGTAGTCTTTTGTTTTTATAACTATACAGAAGCTGTTCCCAAAGTAAATTTCACCGACCAATAAATTTCCAAAAAATATTTTGAACACTTGCTTAAGGTTTTCCACCAAAAAAAATTCTTTTGGCCAAGTAAGAACAGTTAAAAAAGAAGATAGTCAAAACTATATTTTGTCTATGAATATTTATTATAGCAGATATTATTCCCTCCTTTGTTGATGAAACTCCAATATTTTGTTTGGTGCTTACTCCTCTCCCATGTGAGTCCAAGTTAAGTCTTGACTAGTCTGAGGCTCTAAGTCAGCATCCTTGATAGTGATTTGTTTAAGGACAGGCACACCATTCTATTCTGAACAGCATGTGCATGGGGTGGTCTGTTGGCAGATATGCTAGGCATTTTCCATTTGCTTCTTTTCCTACAGAACGTTTTGTCTTTTTTTTCCCTTTCTATGCCCCAGGAGGCTGGCCTCTAAAGACTGCCTTACGAAAGCTTCCTTGTCTGCTGGTTTTCCACTTGGTTTGGTTAATGGAGGCACTACTAGGAGCTAAGAGTATTTATTACTCTCCTGCCTCCACTCCCCTCCTGTTGGCTACAATACTGCCAGCAGCTTTATTCTTCCAAAGCACAGACCCTCTCTTCCTCAGTGACAGCCCTCTTTACAGGAGTGGGAACTTCATTTTGTCTTCTTGTCCCTGCAGGACCAGAAGTAGTGATGGCTGCCTGGTATGACTAAGCCTTGGCACTTCACCATCACCTTTTGTCAGTCTGTCCCCTTAACTCTGCCCATGGCCTTAAATAGTTCTTACATCAAAATCACTTCAATTAGATTCTGTGAGAGTGCCAACTCTTTTCTTCCCAAGCCCTGACAGATACAGGGGCTTTTGGGAATGAGTCTTAAAAGGAGCTGTAGCAGAAGATCTAGTCCCCCTTGTGCTGGGGGTTGTTGTGTCAGCAGGTGACCCAGGACCTTCGTGGCTGCCATCTTGAACAACGAGGGAGCTGGGCTGAGAGAAACCAGCATGCTGCAGATGGCAGAGCAGAAAGCCAGAAGGAGCCTTCCTTGAGGCTGCTGTGCCTCTGCATGAACCGTCTCTGGAGATGCTCTGCCATGAGACAGCGTGTTACACGATCTGAGACACTTCCTTACTGTTTATGCTACTTTCAGCTGTGGTCTTGTGTTCCAAGAAGTGAAAGTTTTCTGGGGTCTGATAAAGTAAATGAATAGGGTGCAATAATAAAGTAACGGGGCTGGTGTGGGAAAATATATTCAAGTAGAGTTGACAGACATACATTTAAAATGACTTGCCGAAACTGGTTTGGCTCGGTGGATGGAGCGTCGGCCTGCGGACTGGGGGATCCCGGGTTCGATTCCAGTCAGGGGCATGTGCCTGGGTTGCGGGCGCGTCCCCAGTGGGAGGTGTGCGGGAGGCAGCTTATCAATGTTTCTCTCTCATCGATGTTTCTAGCTTTCTATCTCTCTGCTTCCTCTCTGTGAGGAATCAGTAAAATATATTTTTTTAAAAAATAAATAAAATGAACAATGGAAAGAGATGAGAAACTATGTTCACTAAGACTTGAGCAGGTGGCAAAATTCCCACCACTATTACAAAAGGAAAAGGGGACATTTTGACTCCAACAGTGGAAAAAACAGAAACGGAGAATAAATGGCAGGCTAGGAATTTAACTAGAATATTTGGGACATTGGTCTTACTTTCCTCAGTGTTTGGTCAACATTGGTATATCCAGTGTTTTTATCCATGGTTTATTTATAAGACAATTCTCTAGTAAAGAAGTTGTTAGAGCCCTGGTCGGTATGGCTCAATTGGTTGAGTAGCATCCCATGCACCTAGAGGTTGCAGGTTTGATTCTTGGTCAGGGCACAAGCCCAGGTTGTGGGCTCGATCTCCAGTAGAGGGCATGCCAGAGGCAGCTGATAAATGATTCTCTCTCTTTCCCTTCTCCTCCCTTCCTCTCTCTCTAAAAATCAATAAAAACATGTATACATACACACACACACACACACACACACATGAAGTTACTGGACACTCATTGCTACACACCTATGTCACAGGAAGGCATTGCACCCAATTTAGACATGGGGTAAAGTCAGTGAAACTTGGTGATGGCACCTGTCCACAGGAGTCAAGTCAAACTTCCCTGACCTGGTCTTCAGGGCAGCATCCCCACTCAGGTCTCTGCCTCACCCTGTTCTTGTGGCTGCCCTCAGGCCCTGACTGCGCAGGCTGGCTGGCTCTGTGCTCTCTGACACACAATCTGGGCTGAGGCTTTCCCTCTCCTTCTTCCTCACCTCCCACCTGGGTTTGCCCAGGATTCTCTAGAACAGGTCCTACCTCCATCCTTGAAACTCCCTTGCTTGCGATTTTCATCTTGTTAAGCACCTGCCTCAGAAAGACATTATTTTTTTAAAAATCTTATTTTATTTATTTACAGATAGTTCTAATTTCAAAATCTCTTGTCTATGAAACTATTTTTCCTAAATTGTAAATGATGTAACAGCTGACATAATTGGTTTCCCTATTCTTCCTTTCACTTATTTGACTCATTTCCTTCTCAGTCCTGACTCCCTGTAGCCCTTCCCAGCAAATCTAAGAAGGGAAGTGGGAAGAAGAAACAAGAAAAAAGGAGGACATGGTATAAGTTGGTGGTCTAGTTTCATTTTTTTGCATGTATCTGTCCAATTTCCCCAACACCATTTATTGAAGAGCCTGTCTTGACTCCATTGTATGCTGTTGCCTCCTTTGTCAAATATTGAGTGTAATGGCTTGGGTCGATATCTGGGTTCTCTATTATATTCCATTGACCTATATGCCTGTTCTTGTGCCAGTACCAGGCTGTTTTGAGTACAGTGGCTTTGTAGTATAACTTGATATCTGGTATTGTGATCCCTCCAACTTTGTTTTTCTTTTCAAGATTGCTGTGACTATTTGGGGTCCTTTTTAGTTCCATATATATTTTTGTAGGGTTTGTTCTAGGTCTGTGAAATATGCCATTGATATTTTAATGGGATTGCATTGAATCTATAGATTGCTTTGGGTAGTATGGACATTTTAATGATGTTGATTCTACCAACCCATGAACATGGTATATTCTTCCTCTAGCTCTTTTTTCAATGTCCTGTAGTTTTCTGAGCACAGATCTTTTACCTCCTTGGTTAAGTTTTTTCCTAAGTATCTTAAATTTTTGTTGTTGTTCCAATGGTAAATGGGGTGTTTTCATTTTTTTTTGTTTCTGTTTCTGAAAGTTCATTATTGGTGTATAAAAATGCCATTGATTTTTGTGTATTAATTTTGTATCCTACTACATTGCCAAATTCATTCATCTAGACCACCAACTTACACCATACACAAGAAAAAACTGAAAATGGATAAAAGACCTAAATATAAGTTGTGAAACCATAAAAATCTTAGAAGAAACCATAGGCAGCAAAATTCAGACATCTCTCATAGCAATATGTTTACTGATACATCTTCTAGGGCAAAGGAAACTAAGGAAAAAATAAACAAATGGGAGTATATCAAAATAAAAAGCTTCTTCACAGCAAAAGAAACCAACCATCAACAAAACAACAAGAGGGCCCACTGTGTGGGAGAACATATTTGCCAATGATACATCTGATAAGGGGTTAATTTCCAAAATATCTAAGGAACTCAAACGACTTAACAAAAGGAAGACAAACAATCCAATTAAAAAATGGGCAAAGGACCTAAATGGACACTTCTCTAAAGTGGAAATACAGAAGGCCAAGACACATATGAAAAAATACTCAAAGTTATTAATCTTCTGAGGGATGCAAATTAAAATGACAATGAGGTATCACCTCACACCTGTCAGAATGGCAATCATCAACAAATCAACAAAGAACAAGTGTTGGCAAGGATGTGGAGGAAAGGGAACCCTGGTATACTGCTAGTGGGAATGCAGACTGGTGCAGCCACTGTGGAAAACAGTATGGAGTTTCCTCAAAAAATTAAAAAGTGGAACTCTCATTTGACCCAATGATCCCTAGGAATATATCTTAAAAATTTTGAAACACCAATCAGAAGGAACATATGCACCACTATGTTTATAGCAACACAATTTACAATAGCTAAGATTTGGAAACAGCCCAAATGCTCATCAGCAGATAAGTGGATTAAAAAACCTGTGCTACATCTACACAATGGAATACTACACGGTGGTATAAAATAAGGAACTCTTACCATTTGCAACAGCATAGATAGACCTGAAGAATATTATGGTAAGCGAAATAAGCTGGTTATCACATGATCTCACTCATATGTGAAATCTAATGAACAAAATAAACTGATGAACAAAATAGATCCAGAGACATAGAACCATGAGAAGACTGATGAATTTCAGAGGGAAGGTGGGGTGGAGAGTGTGTGGAGGGAGAGTGTGTGGAAGGGGAGCTTATGTGCATATATGCATAACTCATGGACATAGACAATATTGTGGCAAAAACTTGGGAAGGGCTTGTGTGGGGAGGAGGGAGTTAATGGGGGAAAAAATCTACGCATGCCAAAAAAAACACCACCAAAACAAAACAAAGCAAAGGGTACATCTGTAATACTTTCAACAATAAAGGTAAATTAAAAAAAAAGAGGACAAAGAGAAGCCAAAATGATTATTTTATAATGAAAGTAGTAGAGACATCAGATAAAAACCTTTGAGGCCTGGTCTTTTCATGATCCCATTAACTTAATGTTAGATTGGAGGCAAGAGTGCAGGGCTTGTCATTTCTTCTTGGGTGAGCTATTTGCATGAGTGATGGGGGATTTGGAGGCCATGCATAAAACTTATTCAATAAAAATTATAGAATCATCAGATTTGCCTACCCAACCTAGCAAGTAAGTTAGAGAAAAATGGTCAGTCCATCCCTTGAACTGAAGACAATTCAATTGAATCAGTGCTTTCTGATGGTGTGGATTTAGGCCAGGAGCCACTGAGGTCTGCAGGCCTTTCCAGCTGTGTGCTTGGAGAGTTCTTAAGTGAGAGCACATGTGCTGAGAATCCAGCATCAGATATTTTCATTGTAGGGGAAGATGGTAAATGGTATGCCCCTAAAAAAAGACACTTGCTCCCTGCAATGTATAAGGCAAAAGAGGGACAGCACCGAGGGATCCCAGTCAAAAAGATCTTGGGCTAGGATTTGAGTCCATTGCTTCTTCCTGGTGTGGGGAATTTGGGGAACTCAGCCTCTGTCTAAGCTTTCTGTGTCTCTATGACACTGAAAGTGAACAATCCTGTTTTTTTTAAAAAATTATTTATGAAATAATCAATTATTTATTTATAAAATAATCAATCCTGTTCTGTCCACCTCTCTGGGTGAAGAGTATCAAGTGATACAAAATGGTAGCTTGTTTTGAAGTGTAGCATGCACTTCACACATAGGGTACCACTGAGGTGTTGCTAGTACATGCGACCCAGTGACAAGGTTATGCGGGATTGTGAACTCTATGGGTCAGTGTCTCTTGTAGAGGTGGGTTGGAACAAGGTGCAACCTTTCCCCGGGTTGCTTAAATTGGCCAGAAGACATAATTTAATCAAGGCTAGTGTCCAGTGTACTGGATAATGGGAGGAAGGATGACACATCTCAATCAGGACATTCATAAACAGATGTGTGCTTTTACTGTCAGACCTAAGAGAGGACACAACATTTAACACATTTGATAATATAACCACCTGGCATTTAAAAATCAAAATTATAATGTTTAAGAAAATGATATGTAGCTATGTTTTTGATTCATGTTCTGTTGGCTCCTCCTTCTAAGAATTTCTTAAATATGCCTGCTTCCCCATCACCACTGCTGCTTTATTCCATGCTGATCACATCAGCCTCGTCTCTCCCTCTAGTCTCCTTTCTCCTGCAATCTACCATCCACACCAACCCAGAATTATCTATAGGACTCCATTTTAATTACATCACTTTCTTGCTTAGCACCCTCCAGAATGTCCCCATTGCCTTCAGGATAAAGCCAAAATTCCTTACCAGGGCACACAAAGCCCTGACTTACCTCTTCAGCCTCTTGGCTCATTACCATTCTATTCAACATTCAGGCTGCCCTGAGTGCTCTCAGTCCCTGGCCCTTCTAGGCTCTGGCTTGTCTCAGATGGTCACACATCTCTTTCTCTAGCCTGCTCTTCTGAGCCAAATCTCACTCCTTCCCAAGCCCCACAGCTGGACGAGGCTGCTCCTCAGTGCTCCCTGTGCATGCTTGTCCCACCTTTCCCCTTCACTCTCAGCTCACAGCCTCACCTTCTCCTTCTCCTTCTCCTTCTCCTTCTCCTTCTCCTTCTCCTTCTCCTTCTCCTTCTCCTTCTCCTTCTCCTTCTCCTTCTCCTTCTCCTTCTCCTCCTCCTCCTCCTCCTCCTCCTCCTCCTCCTCCTCCTCCTCCTCCTCCTTCTTCTTCTTCTTCTTCAAGAAATGGGTTTAGCAAACAAGTTCTAGAGGTAAAGGTCAGGCCCTTGGAGCTTGGGAGTGAGAAATCTAAGTGGAGAGGGAGAGGGAGAAGCGTGGGTGTGCTCTCAGGAGGGAGAATGCACGGGGTTCTGTATCCTGGAGATTTTAGGGGAGGTCCCCGGGAAAGATCTTTATTTTTTGTTTTTTAATATATTTTTATTGATTTCAGAGAGGAAGGGAGATCAAGAGAGAGAGATAGAAACATCAGTGATGAGAGAGAATCATTGATGGGCCATCTCCTGCATGCCCCACACTGGGGATCAAGCCCACAACCTGGGCATGTGCCCTGACCAGGAATCCAACCATGACCTCCTTGTTTGTAGGTCAATGCTCAACCACTGAGTCACAGCAGCCAGGCACCTCACACTTCTTTAAGGAGTGGGAACTCTCTAAACTACCCTCCAGATCCATAGTCCAACCATTTTTTCTCCTTCTTTCCTTCAGTTAAAATGATCCAAGTGCCCCTTCCCTGTCCAAGGTAGGCACCTCTGCTCTGGACATTATCCCCTCATCTCAAGGACTCCTGCTTTTATTCTCCCCTACATCTCCAACCTTGTCAATCCCCCTTTTCTACAGGACCATTCCCACCAGCTTGCAAACATTCTTAAAGTTTTCTTAATCCTTTAGAGAATCTCCAGCTGCCATTCCATTTCTCTGCCTTTTATGCCTAAAATTCTTGGAAGAGTTGTCTGGACATGCTGCTTCACCTCTTCTCTGCACTGGGCAGGCTTCCCTCACCACGGTTCGATGGCAGTAGCCCTGTCCCAGGTAAGCAGTGACCTCCACTTTGCACACTTAGGGCTCAGTTTTTTGTCCTGATCAGGTGCCTCCCTTGCAGTAGTCACCATCTGGCCTGGGCTTCCTTCTCTTTCCCAGGCGCCTACTGGCTCCTCACCCACCAACCCAGCTATGCTCTGTTCCTGCACCTTTTCCTTCTCTTGCCACACTCCCTGTGGGTGGTCTCAACTTGACCCAGAGATTTAAATAACACTTATTTGTTGGTGATTCCTGAATTTACAGCCTCAGCTCAGACTGCTCCTCTGAATTCCAGACTTATGTAACCAACTGCCTACTCCACATTTCCACATAGCTGTTTCACAAGTCTCTCAAATGCAATATGTACCAGAATGAATTCTTCATTCCTGCCACTTCAATCTATTGCCCCCCCCCCCCCGCATCTTCCTTATCTCAATAAATCACCCCTGTGCTCCATCCAGAAACTGGATGACCAACTTGTGTCTTTTGTTTGCTTATCTTCAGAGTCAGTTTGTCAGAAATTCCTATCTAGTCCACCTCTAAAACATACCTCTTGTTTGTCCACTTGTTGCCACCACCTCTTCTGTCCCTATAGTCCAAGCCACTCTCCACTTGGAATGTGGTCTCCTGTTTCCACTTGGGGAAGGCAGCTCTAATCTGTTCCTATACAGCATCTAGAAAAAATGCGATGGCTGCATAAAATTTTTGGTGGCTCCTCACTGTACAGCTCATCTGGCTCTGTTTGATCTGGCCCTCATCTTCCTTCAAGTCCTCCTTCTCCTGTCATGGCCCCGCCCTCTTCATCACACATGACCTGTGATAATTGCTTGGTTCATTGATTTACATTCAGTGACTGCCCCTGGCAGGGAGATTGTGCAAATAAATATTTGCTTTGATTGTTGCATTTAACGCTGTGTACTAGATCCTGGAATAATTAGGATGAACCAAAGAAAGTCCCTGCCAGAAAGGAGCCCTTAGTCTGGTGAGTGACCCAAATGTGTGCACAGAAAATATTTACTATTTGACGTGATAGGTGTGACCATGGAAGGGCAGCCACACCTGGAGCCAGAGAGGCTCAGGAAAGGATTCTCAGGGAAGGGAACATTTGAAGTGAGTTGATGAGCCTCTACAGAAATCTAAAACAACATATAAAAATAATAACCTTAGGAAATAAAATAATGGAAAAATATCCTAAGTTATTAATACCTGGGGCCTCTAGCTTTTAGCTTGGTGAAAGTTTTCTTTCCTTCTGTTTTGGTATTTCCAAATATTCCATCATAAATTTATTTTTTTTATAGTAAAAAAAAAGTTAAAAATTTGGTAGGAAATAGTTCTTTGACAAATACACCCACAGAGGTATCGTAACACATGACAGACTGGGGTTTCTCACTGTAATTTTTCTCATCTGTTTCTGGAAGTCAGTTACAGGTACTGGAAATAAAAGTTCTTCTTGAAATATTTTTTTTTTTTGGCCCAAACAAACAAACAAAAAAGTAGAAGAAAAAGATGAAGAAAAGGATGGAAAATGTGGAAATCTTTTTACTCGGTTTGCAAGTTGAGTGGGTAGTAAGCAAGGGATAGAGGAGAAAAGAAAACAGGATTTTCTTGGGATATTCCACTTGTTAGTCAGTGGGTATTTTACAGATACCAGCTAGTCCTTCCTGAAAATCCTCTCAGGGGACAGGCTGTGGAGCGGCAATAAGAAAGATAAATGCTTTTCCGGGGAGTAATTTTAGTGCAGTGTGGAAAATGTGAAGAGAAAAAAATTAAAGATTGAATGGAAAATCCATCCACAGGCCAACCCACACCACAGAAGCAGTAAGGACCACATGTCCTAATTAGCCCCACACCAGGTAGAGGCCTGGCTCTGGGCAAATACCTCCTCCCCGTGTGGCAGGCAGCCTGGGGAGAGAGCATTCATTCATACCACATGCCCCCAAAGCGGCTATCACTTTGGGGGAGCAGAAATATTGGAAAGCATAAAAACCAAGACCACCAAGCTGTGAACTTTCCCCCTTATTCAACGATGCAATTATGTTTTTCTGTAATGGGTATTTAGATGTTTCTGAATGTAACATTCAGAATGCAGGCACTGTGGGGGTTGGGGGAGCTGCTTTCTATCTCTGATCCCTCTATATGTCCACTTTTGAAAAGTGTCTATTTAAGTCCTTTGCTCATTTTTTGATTGGATTGTTTATCTTCCTTTTTGTTAAGATGTATGAGTTCCCTATAAATTTTGGATATTAGGCCCTTATCAGATATGACATTGGTTAATATGGTCTCCCATGCTGAGGGCTTTCTTGTTGTTTGGTTGATGGTTTCTTTTACTAAAACCATTTCCCCTAAGTACAGGAAAAAGACAGAGATGCCCACTCTCACCACTCCTGTTCGACATAGTACTGGAAATGCTAGCCATTGCGATCAGACAAGAAGAAGAAATAAAAGGCATCCAAATTGAAAGAGAAGAAGTAAAACTGTATTATTCAAAGATGACATGATACTGTACATAGAAAACCCTACAGACTCCATCCATAAAAAAACTACTAGATTTAATAAATGAATTTGGCAATGTAGCAGGATACAAAATTAACACCCAGAAATCTATGGCTCTGTTATACACCAATAATGAACTCACAGAAAGGGAAACAAACAAACAAACAAACAAACAAAAAAACCAATCCCATTTACCCTTGCACCAAATAAATAAATAAATAAATAAATAAAATTAAGATACTTAGGAATAAACTTAGCTAAGAAGGTCAAAGACCTGTCCTCAGAAAACTACAGGACATTGATAAAAGAGATAGAGGAAGATATAAACAAATGAAAGAATATACCGTGTTCATGGATTGGTAGAATCAACATCATTAAAATGTCCATACTACCCAAAGCAATCTATAGATTTAATGCAATCCCCATTAAAATACCAGTGGCATATTTCACAGACCTAGAACAAACTCTCCAAAAATTCATCTGGAATAAAAAAAGACCCTGAATAGCTGCAGCAATTTTTAGAAAGAAGAACAAAGTTGGAGGGATCACAATACCAGATATCAAGCTATATTACAAAGCCACTGTTCTCAAAACTGCCTGGTTCTGGCACAAGAACAGATATATAGACCAATGGAATAGAACAGAGAACCCAGAAATAGACCCAAGTCATTATGCTCAATTAATATTTGACAAAGGAGGCAAGAGCATACAATGGAGCAAGACAGTCTCTTCAATAAATGGTGTTGGGAAAATTGGACAGATATATGCAAAAAATGAAACTAGACCACCAGCTTACACCATACACAAAAATAAACTCAAAATGGATAAAGGACTTAAACATAAGATCGGAAAGCATAAAAATTTTAGAAGAATCCATAGACAACAAAATATCAGACATATGTTGTAGCAATATCTTTACCAATACAGCTCCTTGGACAAAGGAAACTAAGGAGAAAATAAACAAATAGGACTACATCAAAATAAAAGCTTCTAGTAGTTTTTTGATGGAGCCTTTAGGGTGTTCTATGTACAGTATCATGTCATCTGCGAATAATGAGAGTTTTACTTCCTCCTTTCCAATTTGGCTGCCTTTTATTTCTTCTTCTCTGATCACTATGGTTAGAATTTCCAGTACTATGTGGAACAGGAGTGGTGAAAGAGGGCATCCCTGTCTTATTTCTGTTCTTAGGGGAAGTGGTTTTAGTTTTTGCCCATTGAGTATGATGTTGACTGTGGGTATGTCATATATGGTTTTTATTATGTTGAGGTATTATCACTCTACTACCACTTTGCTGAGAGTTTTATCAAAAAAGGTGTTGGATTTTGTTGAATGCTTTTTCTGCATCTATTGAAATGATCATGTGATATTTGTCTTTCAATCTGTTTATGTGAGTATCACATTTATTGATTTGTGAATATTGTACCAGCCTTGCATTCCTGGCATGAATCCCACTTGGTCAGGGTGTATGATATTTTTAATGTATTGCTGGATCCAACTTGCTAAAATTTTGTTGAGGATTTTAGTGTCTATGTTCATCAGGGATGTTGGCCTGTAGTTCTCTTTCTTTGTTGTGTCTTTATGTAATTTTGGAATCAGGGTAATGCTAGCCCCATAGAAAGAGTTTAGAAGTGTTCCTTTTAAATTTTTTGGAATAGTTTGAGGAGGGTAGGTGTTAGTTCGTCTTTGAATATTTGGTAAAACTCCCTTGTGAATTCATCTGCACCAGGGCTTTTGTTTGCTGGGAGGTTTTTTCTTTCTTTCTTTTTTTTAATTATTATTACTGCTTCAATTTCATCAGTAGTTATTAGCCTACTCAGGTTTTCTGATTCTTCCTGGTTGAGTTTTGGAAGGTTGTATTTTTCTAGGAGTATATGGGACCATCCTGGTTTAAAAACTGCATGGCTTAAGCCCCAGACAACCCTTCAGTCTTGGAAAAATTGGGGTGGTTGGTCACCTACTTGGAATTGAAGTTTAAATAAATCAAAACAATGAGACAACTGAGACAACACACTTGATACCAGGTTTTAGTTTCCTTTTTGTGTGTGGGATGAACCCTGCCCACAATCATTTTGCTAAAGGGCATTGGAGTGGAAAAGGCAAGGAGAAGAACAGTGAGGGAAAAGGAGTACGGTTGGAATGCTTTTTTGCAACAAGTCTCTGTACTTCAGTGGAGAGAAACTTCCTGATTTCTTAGGCAGACTTAGATACCTTTTTCCTTGTGTGTGCACCACTTTTCATACCATATTCCATATCAGCAAACATAAAAATTTCAATTCATGTATGTGTTTCTAAACTCCTTGTCAGAAGAGATACAACTTTTCATTTTGGTATTTTTAGCACCAGGCACTGTGCCTAGTACATAGTGGTTGCTTAATAAATTGAAAGTGATTTAATAAGTGCACACCCGGGGGGAAGGGAATTGTTAAAGAAAAATGGAAAGTTCTCACATTTGCTTTCAAATCCATTGTGGAGCAAGATATGAACATTTGCCTGGTGGGTTTTATTTTACATTTTTTCTTAGATACATAAAATGGAAATCAAATCTATTTATCTTTGCTGAATTAGAAAAATTATTTTCCTCTGGCAAGGAGTGGGGAGGTAAGGATGGGTGGTAATGGCAAGGGAATCTTCTTAGTTCAAAACACAAATATCTGTCCTGCTTTCTGGGAAGAGATTAGGCAAGTCTGCCTCCACTGGTGAAAGCTACCAACCTCATGGGCTGACTGTCTTGTCTCCATAGTAGAGCGAAGGGATATTGTTCCATCTTCCCAAACTGCTCCTGATAACCATCTACCTGGCTTCCATAGCTGTGCAGCTGCCCCAGGAGAACCTCATCCCTGATATGCATCTGGGACACCAATAAGTGCAAAGGAGGGAGAGTGTATGAAGAACTTTCATGCCTTATTGGGAAACTGAGGTGAGGATATACATTCCCTCCTTTTCTCCTTCTCTCTTGCCTTTTATGCCCACCCCCCTCCTTCCTTAATTCTGCATGTGTATGTGTGTTTTAATTTCAACGTTATTGTTGATATTTGAACAAAGCAGGGGTGAAGGGTGCTGACACCCTGTGCAGTCTAAAATCTATGTGTAATTTTAGACTCCCCCCCCAAACTTAACTACTGTTGACAGGAAGGCTTTCCAATAATATAAACAGTTGATCAATACATATTTTGTATGTTAATGTATTGCATACTGTATTCTTACAATAAAGTAACCAAGAGAAAAGAAAATGTTATTAAGAAAATCATAAGGAAGAGAAAATACACTTACAGTATGGTATGTGTTTATTGAAAAACAAACAAACCCATGTATAAATGGACCTGTGCAGTTCAAACCTGTGTTGTCCAAGGGCCAACTGCAATGTATGTTTGTATACAAAAGGCTCAAACACTCAGAATGTGGAAGTGTCTCTTTCACCAGAAAACATCTCCTTTATCCTGTAGCAGTTGATGTGATGTGCGTTGCTACCTTTGCCTGTTTCTCTAGAAGACAGGTCATGTCCAGGGCTGTGATCACCTTCAATAATGGAACGTTGCCTTTTTTGCCACTTCACTGTGTTTGTGACTCCATCAGACTTGGCTCACCTTTCTGGATCTGCCTTTCAGCTTGGCATATCCTCCTCCCCGGGACTTCTTCCTTTTCCTTTTTCCTGTTGCCAGGCTCCTTTGAGGTATAACCCTCCCCTCCCTGCCCCCTACCTAGCTTGCTTTCTAGAAAAGCTTCCCTGCAAAACTTGAGGCTTCCTGTAATGCTCTTCACAGCGATTTCTCAGGCTTTAAACTGAACCCAAGTGGTGTGCTCTATTTCTCCCACATTGACCCTATCAAAAGTGAGAGCATTGATTGTCCACGAAACTCGGTTAGCAATATAAAGCGGACATGTTCCAGGTTTCTAACAGGGAGATGTCTCCTGAGAGCAAAATGGCTGGACTTCCAGGCTTGCTTTTTTTTTTTTTTTAATTTTTAAAAATACTTTTATTGATTTCAGAGAGGAAGGGAGAAGGAGAGATAGAAACATCAATGATGAGAGAGAATCACTGATTGGCTGCCTTCTGCACGCCCCCTACTGGGAGCTGGGGCTTGAGCCCACAACCTGGCCATGTGCCCTGACCAGGAATTGAACCTTGATATCCTGGGTCATAGGTTCACGTTCAACCTCTGAGCCACACAGTTAGCCTGTAGGCTTAGTTTTTAAATTTTGGTACCATTGAATCCTAAATACTTGCAATGGAATTCAACAAATGCTAAAGGCAATAGAACAAATACAGACCTAGAGATGAACACAAACCTAAATCATCTGGCTGATAAAATAATATTTCATTTCAGATTGACGGCTCCACATCATTGTCTCCTCACATAGCTTTCCTCCGGCCTTCACAGGATAGTGGGCATCTTTGATTCAATCTCTTGGAAGGATTTCCAAGCATTGATAGATTGCTCCAAGTAGAGAACCGAAAATGTGAGTCTCATAACAACAAAGGTGTCCGCTCTCATTACTGTCTCAGGGGAATCACTGGGATTCCATTTTATTTCTAAATCTCCTCTCCTCCCTGTCACTCCCTTCAAGCATCAGATTCCAGCAGAGCCAGCTTAATCCATACAAAGGGGCACACACCACTAGAGGAGGGAGTGTTGTGTCCTAATACAACGCTTTTCTAGTTCCCAGAATGCCTGGATGTAGATTTTAGAAATAGGAATCAAGAAATGGAGAAATTAGGCCGCCAGCGCGGGAGCACTTCCCTGTTCACCCATCTCAGAAGCTGCAGCCAAGCCAGAGCATCCAGGGGAGCCTGTGTGGGCAGCACCAAGGCCTGCCAGGGAACACCACAGCCCACTGTGCCATCTGCTGAATTAGGATGTTCCAACATGAGGGTGTCAGCTGTGATGCACGTTTAAAAGGAAAATTTTGAGGTTGCAAGATACATGCTTAATTTGCTACAGTTACTGTCTTGGTGCATCTTGTTATGAAAGTAGTGCAACAGCAGGGCATACAACTCACAGCCCAGTGCAGTGCATACTAGCAAGGGTAGAATTTGATTTGTACCATGGTGGGGAAGCTTTCTCTGCAGAGCAGCCACAGTCCTTTACTTGTCCCTATTGTGGAAAAGTGGCTTATACAGAGACACCTCTTCACAAACATGTTGCTTCTGAACATGCAGAGACGTCAACAGAAATGATCTGCCCTGTCTGTGCAGCACTACCTGGAAGTGGCCCTGATCCTGCCACAAACAACTGTGCAGCTCATCTTACACTTGAGCACACAACTACTAGAGATTTAGATGAACTGGGTGGTGTTCGACATGTACGTAGAATGTTTCACCTTGGCTGGGAATTAGGAGGTTCTCCTACTCATAGATCAAACAGACACTTTAAATTTTTTATTTTTCATTTTTTTAGTTAATCCTCACCCAAGGATATTTTTTTCCATTGCTTTTCAGAGAGAGTGAAAAGGAGGGAGGGCGGAAGGGGAATAGAGACAGAGAGGGAAACATTGATGGGAGAGAAACACATGGATTGGGATGTGTCTCCTGCAGGCACCCAAACCAAGACCGGGGATCAAACCTGCAGCCCAGATAGCACCCTTGACCTAGAATCATTCGGTTGGCAGGCATACATGGTCTTAGCCACACTGGCCAGGGCCAAACATGCACTTTACTAGCAGTTCTACTGGTGGACTTTCTACTTTTCAGAGTTCATGTTCTCCAAGCAATAGGGTTGCCACGGATCCTATTGCTGAGCTTTGATCTCAGTGGTCAGGAGGGAGACGTTCTGCAGGAGGATAGCTTAATTCTGGCCCTGGTGATTCTCAATTACAACTGTAGATGCAGCTGCAGTTAGAACCGCCAGCAGCTGGAGACCACACGTGACACAAGCTGTGCACTAACACAGGCTCACCACTACAATCACACCATCACACCAACAACCAACACAGTTAACACAGAACGTCAGCACACTATCCAGAATTCCCAATTTCTTTTAACAGGTGGAATGATCCTAACATGTTAGAAACAGAGCGTCAATCCATAGAAAGTGAGTGTGCAGACAGCAGCCTGTCTAAGAGCTCCTTCCATCTGCTTTCCTGGGCGAAGAGAGCTCCTCTGCAGACGAGGTGGGAGGTGGGTTTGGCAGAATTTAGTGCTATGGACTGTGCAGATATTATGCCTTTAGATATTGCTTGAGAAGACCTAAGTTTAAAAGAGGATAATGAAAGAAACCTGGCCCCACCTCCTCTTTGATGGCAGCCCGATCCCCACACAATGTCCTCTGTGCTGTATTTGCCAATGAAAGTGGACAACGACTAGATTGCATTGTTTGGTGATTGTAATTTCAGGTCTGTCACTCTTGTTACTTTGTGTACATTCAAAAGGAAGAGAGAAAATATATATGACAATCATTTTCACTTAACTATTTTTTTATTTCTAGCAGGGAAATGCAGGTAGCAGTGTAGGGGTCAGCTCTACTTCCTGTACCTTGACATGCAAAAGGCTCACCTAGTACTCCACATGCAAACTCTAGAGGAAAATTCTGAAAACTCTAATGAAGTTACTGTATGTAGTTATGAATATTAATGGGGAAAACTGCTTAAATGGTTTACTTTAAAAAAATGGAGAAAAATTGCTGTGTGCATCTTACCTAGGAAATGAGCTTACTTTTTTCTTGTGATAAAATGATATAGCTGATATTGCCCTTGAAGAGTTATTGAGATTTAAAAACTCTAAAAAGACCATTGAGATCTTCCCTGGGGAGATTATTTCCCAGCTGATTAGTTTCTGGATAAATTATGGAAACATGGCGCCAAGCAATGACCTCAAGTATAAAACAAAGTAATGAGGACTTGGCTGCCCTTGACCTGAGCAGTGCTGGGGAGGCTTGTTCTCAGGATGGTGTGTGTTTGTTTTAAACGGACCTAAAGATAACACAAATATTCTTCAAAACACTGTGCTGCCACTGCTTCACTGATCAAAAGGAAAAAGGAGTTGTTTTTAATGTTTAATCTGGTTAATACCGTGGCAGTATGGTGGATCTGCTCAGACCAATTATTTTGTGTCTTTAGTGAACACTCCAGAAATGGAAAGGGTCTGAGGCCCGAAAAGAGAACAACAAAGCTTTCAAAGCTGGAGTGGATCTGACACCAAACCAGATTGTAGTCATAGTAAGAAAAAAATTCATTAAGCCAGACATGTTTGAAGTAGGGGGCTCCCTGTGGAACTGCAATGAAGAGAAATTAGACAAAAGCACTCAGCGACGCTATTGTAGAATCACACATGAGTTGATGAGGAAACTTGGGATATATTTTAAGTAATAAGTTCATTATTCTGGCTAATAATACCCACTTTGAACTGTGAAACAATGTTAAAAGTAAGGATTATTTGAAGGCATGAATGAACAGATTTGAGTTTCTAAGAAACTTTTAGAGACATGTTTTATTTTCTCCATTAAAAATTTCAAATGTTTCTTAAATATGTGCTTCCCATAGATGAAACTAATGATTATAAAGCAATGTCAGACAGTTAATTTTCAGAATAAGTGCGATGGCCTAGAAATAGAGCATAAAGTTAGTCACAGGATATATAGTCTGAAAACGGGAATCACCATAGAATCTGACTGGAACGAGGTAATGCTTAACTTAGAAGAGGTCCAAAAGTGAATGTCACTGAAGTTTTTACTACATCTTAAAATAAAGTGTTTTGTAGCCCAGCTGGTGTGGCTCAGTGGTTGAGTGTTGACCCAGGACCAAGAGGTCACCGGTTGGATTCCTGATCAGGCACATGCCCCGGGTCACGATCCCTAGTAAGGAGTGTGCAGGAGGCAGCGGATCAATGATGTTTCTCTCTAATTGATGTTTCCATCTCTCTATCCCTCTCTCTAAAAATCAATAAAAAGGTATTTTTAAGCAAAGTGTTTTGTAAGAATTTAAAAAATTAATAAAAGCCTTAATTTATTAAAAAATTGATGAGTAGTTTTGTAATGATTTGGTGAGAGTAATGCATGAAAATTTTTGCTTACTTGGACTTTTCTTTTTTTAAAATTTTGTTTAAATTCTTTATTGTTTAAAGTATTACATATGTCTCCTTTTTCCCTCATTGACCTCTCCCTGGCCGCTTACACCCCCCAGCACATGCCCTCACCCCACTAGTGTCTGTGTCCATTAGTTATGCTTATATCCATGCATACAAGTCCTTTGGTTGATCTCTTACTCCCCTCCCCACCCCCACCTTCCCGCTAAGGTTGGACATTCTGTTTGATGCTTTTGTGACTATGGATCTATTTTTGTTCATCAGTTTATGTTGTTCATTATATTCCACAAATAAGTGAGATCATGTGATATTTATCTTTCCCTGACTGGCTTATTTCACTTAGCATAATGCTTTTCAGGTCCATCCATGTTGTTGCAAATGGTAAAAGTTCCTTCTTTTTTTCAACAGCATAGTATTCCATTGTGTGGATGGACCACAGTTTTCTAATCCACTCATCTGCTGATGGGCATTTAGTCTATTTCCAAATCTTAGCTATGGTGAATTGTGCTGCTATGAACATAGGGGTGCATATATCCTTTCTGATTGGCGTTTCTGGTTTCTTGGGATATATTCCTAGTAGTGGGATCACTGGGTCAAATGGGAGTTCCATTTTTAATTTTTTGAAGTCACTCCATACTGTTTTCCACAGTGGCTGCACCAGTCTGCAATCCTACTAGTAGTGTACTATGGTTCCCTTTTCACCACATCCTTGCCAACACTTGTCCTTTGTTGATTTGCTGATGATAGCCATTCTGACAGGTGTGAGGTGATACTTCATTGTCATTTTAATTTGCATCTCTCAGATGATTAGTGACTTTGAGCATGTTTTCATATGTCTCTTGGCCTTCTGTATGTCCTCTTTTGAAAAGTGTCTATTTAGGTCCTTTGCCCATTTTTTGATTGGGTTGTTTATCTTTTAACCCCCTTGGGTGCCCATGTGCCTTCCTATTTCCTGCAGTAGGCCAGCATTTAGGAAACTACTTTCTGGTTTGAGCTCAGCCTTATTTTGAGAATTTCTCACAATTTTCTGGATATAAAGGCTCTTATTTATAAAAACAAATGGTCTGGACATATGATCTGTGAGGTCCTCGATCATCTGTGATTACTGGGAATTTATTCTGAAAGCTATCTGAGTGTGTGACATGTCCTCTAGCTAAAGGATTCAGAACTGGGGGGAGGGGGACCCTGGCAGGATCCTTGTCTGATGTGGAGATAATGGCTTGTTACCCTTCTGTCAAACCCTAGTGCCCAGTTAATGACTTACCAGTGAAGGGCATTTCTGAAATAGTGAACAAGCTCTCTGGCTTATGGCTCTGTGTAAGCTGTAAAGCACATCGTCAACACTTGATACTTTTCATTAAGATTAAAACTTGCTCAGAAATGTTCGTAGCAGCTTTATGCATAAAGACAAAGCATAGTAAGTATATAAATGACTGTCAACAGCAGGATAAATGATTGTGATATAGTCATACAAGAGAATACTTCTGAGCAATAAGAATCTCGGGAATAACCTCAGATGCATTATGATAAATTAAAAAAGCCAGTATTAAAGGTAACAGATATATGATTAATATGACACTTTTGGAAAACCATTTACATGGAGTAAAAGCCAGGCACACAATAGAAGGCATAGTGTACAATTCCTTTTATCAAAGTTGTAAAACAGACCAAGCTAATCTATGGTGAAAGAAATCAGAATAGTGGTTAAATTGAGGTGGTGGCATTAAATGAAAAAGGGAACTTTCGGGGGTGACAGAAGATTCTAAATCTTGATGTGGGTGGTGGTGACGTCTATATACAGCATGTAATGTCACTGAGCTTTATATTTTAGATTTGTTCGCATTGTTATATTTAAATTTGCCTCAGTTAAATGTTGTAAAAAAAGTTTTATACTGGTGATCAGATGATTGTGAAAAGTATTCTCAAGCATTCTTTCTTGTTCTCCCACAACTAAAATTTAACCAACACTGAACACTTAAATTTCCAAACTTTTGAGTTTTAAGCTCCCTCTCTGGTAGAAAATTAAGTACCTAGAAAGCTTTTTAATTCTTTCTAATATTAAGAACAGAAGCCAAAACCACTGACTGCTGCTGGCTAACCTGTTCACTTATTACTAAAAACAGCCTGGGGGCTGGGACCTGGGCTTTCACTGCCCTCCTCACAGAGCTTTTGTTCATCTCAGTTAAATAATAACTCAAGATCAGTAAGTGACTCAGTCAAAGCACTGGTAATCCATTAGGTATATGTTTGCTTCTTGGGTTAGAGGCACAAGAAAAATGCTAAATTAGTTAAGTTTTAAAAAACAACTCAAATCTTCTGTGAAAGGTATATAATTTACTTTTCTAGTTTTAGAAAACAAAAAAAAATTGTTTTAAATCCTCTAGATTTAAAAAAAAATACTTCATCATTAGCAAAATCTAGAAAATGATATGGTAAGATAGCATTAGCCATCAAATTAGCTATTAAATAGACAACTTCCTTTCACCCTCTCAACTCATAGCCCTCATGGGAGAATTTATTAACTTAAGGTGTTAAGTTCACATTAATTAAGCTTAACAGCCTTTGGCCAGTTAAATAGCTAATCTATCTACTGAAAATCTATCTACTTCTAGATAGATATCTATGTGTATCTATATATAAAATTATTATCAATTTTTTTCTTTATTTTAATATTTCCATTGCTTCCACCAGACTGCATTACAAGCATATGTCTTTAGTGGATAAAAGGCTGATGATATAGCATTTCCATTCATGTGTACAGTCTCACGTTGAAGAAAATGGAAATGAAACTGCAATATCGGCCTTGTACATTGAACACTCCCCTTGAGCAGTGGACATTTTTCACATGTCCTCACCCCCCTGGTGTCTGTGTCCATTGGTTAGGCTTATATGCATGCATACAAGTCCTTTGGTTGATCTCTCTTCCTTACCCCCACCCTCCCCTACCTTCCCTCTGAGGTTTGACGGTCTGATCAATGCTTCTTTGTCTCTGGATCTGTTTTTGTTCATCAGTTTATGTTGTTTATTATATTCTACAAATGAGTGAGAGCATGTGATATTTATCTTTCTTTGACTGGCTTATTTTGCTTAGCATAATGCTCTCCAGTTCCATCCATGCTGTTGCAAATGGTAAGAACTCCTTCTTTTTTACCGCAGCGTAGTATTCCATTGTGTAGATGTACCACAATTTTTAATCCACTCATCTGCTGATGGGCACTTAGGCTGTTTCCAAATCTTAGCTATGGGGAATTGTTCTGCTATGAACATAGGGGTGCATATATCCTTTCTGCTATGAACATAGGGTGTTTCTAGTTTTTTGGGATATATTCCTAGAAGTGGGATCACTGGGTCAAATGGAAGTTCCATTTTTAATTTTTTGAGGAAATGCCATACTGTTCTCCACAGTGGCTGCACCAGTCTGCATTATTACCAGCAGTGCATGTGTTCCTTTTTCACTGCATCATTGTCAGCACTTATTGTTTGTTGATGATAGCCATTCTGAGAGGTGTGAGATGGTATCTCATTGTCGTTTTGATTTGCATCTCTTGGATGATTAGTAACTTTGAGCATGTTTTCATATGTCTCTTGGCTTTCCTTCTGTCTTCTTTCAAAAAGTATCTATTTAGGTCCATTGCCCATTTTTTGATTGGGTTTTTTTATCTTCCTTTTGTTAAGTTGTATGAGTTCCCTGTAAATGTTGGAGATTAAACCCTCATCAGTGATAGCATTGGCAAATATGTTCTCCCATGCAGTGGGCTTTCTAGTTTTGTTGATGTTTTTCTTTTCTTCTTCTTCTGTACAAAAGCTCTTTATTTTGATGTAGTCCAATTTGTTTATTTTCTCTTTTTTTCCATTGCCCTAGGAGCTGTATCAGTGAAGAAGTTGCTTTGGCATATGTCTGAAATTTTGCTGCCTGTGGATTCCTCTAATATTTTTATGGTTTCCCATGTTATGTGTAAGTTCTTTATCCATTCTGAGTTTATTTTTGTGTATGGTGTAAGTTGGTGATCTAGTTTCATTTTTTGCATGTATCTGTCCAATTATCCCAACACCATTTATTGAAGAGACTGTTTTGATTCCATTGTATGCTCTTGCCTCCTTTGTCAAATATTAGTTGAGCGTAGTGGTTTGGGTTGATTTCTGGGTTCTCTAATCTATTTCATTGGTCTATATGTCTGTTCTTGTGCCTGAACCAGGCAGTTTTGAGAACAGTGGCTTTATAATACAGCTTGATAACTGGTATTGAGATGTCTCCTACTTCGTTCTTTTTTCTCAGGATCGCTGCAGCTATTTTGGGGTCTTTTTTTTTTATTCCAGATAAATTTTTGGAGAGTTCATTCTAGGTCTGTGAAATATGCTGTTGGTATTTTTATGGGGAGTGCATTGAATCTATAGATTGCTTTGGGAAGTATGGACATTTTAATGATGTTGATTCTACCAATCCATGAACACGGTATTTTCTTCCATCTACTTATATCTTCCTCTATCTCTTTTTTCAGTGTTCTTTAGTTTTCCGAGTACAGGTCTTATACCTCCTTAGTTAAGTTTATTCCTAGATATTTTAATTTTATTTTGGTGTGATGGTAAATGGGATTGTTTTTTTAGTCTCTCTTTCTGTAAGTTCACTATTGGTGTATAGTAATGCCATAGATTTCTTGGCATTAATTTTGTATCCTGTTACATTGCCAAATTCATTTATTAAGTCTGATAATTTTTTTTATGGAGTCTTTAGTGTTTTCTATGTACAGTATCATGTCAGCTGCAAATAATGACAGTTTTACGTCATCTTTTCCAATTTGGGTTTCTTTTATATCTTCTTCTTGTTTAATTGCTATGGCTAGCACTTCCAGAACTATGTCAAACAGAAGTGGTAAAAGTGGGCATCTCTGTCTCGTTTCTGTTCTTAGGTGAAATGGTTTTAGTTTTTGCCCATTGAGTATGATGTTGGCTGTAGGTTTGTCATATATGGCTTTTATTACGTTGAGGTATGATCCTTCTTAGTCCCACTTTGCTGAGGGTTTTTATCAAGAAAGCATGTTGGATTTTGCCAAATGCTTTTTCTGCAGCAATTGATATGACTATGTGATTTTTACCTCTCAATTTGTTTATGTGATGTATTACGTTTATTGATTTGCAGATATTGTACCATCCTTGCATCCCCAGGATAAATCCTACTTGGTCATGGTGTATGATCTTTCTGATGTACTGCTGGATCCGATTTGCTAGAATTTTGTTGAGGATTTTGGCATCTATGTTTATGAGGAATATTGGCCTGTAATTCTTTTTCATTGTGTTGTCTTTATCTGGTTTTGGTGTTAGGGTAGTGCTGGCTTCATAGAAAGAGGTTGGAAATGTTCCTTCCTCTTGAATTTTTTGGAATAGTCTGAGGAGGATAGGTTTTAGTTCTTCCTTGGATGTTTGGTAAAACCCCTCTGTGAAGCCATCTGGCTCTGGGCTTTTGTTTGCTGGAAGCTTTTTGATGACTGCTTCAATTTCTTCCATAGTTATTGGCCTGCTGAGATTTTTAGATTCTTCCTGATTGAGTTTTGGAATGTTGTATTTTTCTAGGACTATGTCTATTTCCTCAAGGTTGTCTAGTTTGTTGAAATGGAGTTGTTCATAGTATCTTTTTAAACAATCCTTTGTATTTTAGTGGGGTCTGCTGTTATTTCACCTCTTTCATTTCTGATTTTGTTTATTTGGGTCCTCTGTCTTAGCTTCTTGGTGAGGCTGGCTAAAGGTTCATCAATCTTGTTTATGCTTTCAAAGAGCCAGCTTTTGGTTTCATTGATCTTCTGTATTATTATTATTTTTTTTTTGTCTTTATGTCATTTATTTCTGCTCTGATTTTTATTATCTCCTTCCTTCTGCTCACTCCGGGCTTTTATTGTTGCTCTCTTTTTAATTCTTTAAGTTGTAGAGTTAGATGATTCATTACCATTTTCCTTGTGTGTGTGTGTGTTGTTTTTTTTTTTTTGTTTTGTTTTTTGAGGTAGGCCTGTAGAGCTATAAACTTCCCTCTCAGGATTGCTTTTATCGTGTCCCATAGATTTTGGAGTGTTGTGTTTTCATTGTCATTCATTTCTAGGATGTTTTTAATTTCTTCTTTGATCTCTGGTAACCCAATCACTGTTTAATAGCATGCTATTCAGCTTCCAAGTGTTTGATTTTTTTAAATTGTAGTTTATTTCTAATATTATGCCATTGTAGTCTGAGAAGATGCTTGTTATGAGTTCCATCTTCTTGAATTTGGAGAGACTTTGCCTGTGACCCAATATGTGGTCTATCTTTGAAAATGTCCCATGTGCACTTGAGAAGAACGTATATACCATGGCTTTGGGGTGAAATGTTCTGAGATGTCAATTAAGTCCATTGGATCTAGTGAGTCATTTAGGATTGCTGATTCTTTGCTAATTTTTTTGTCTAGAGGATTTATCCCATGATGTCAGTGGGGTATTAAAGTCCCCTACTATGATTGAATTGTTGTTGATCTCTCCCTTGATATCTTCCAGGAGGTTTTTTTTTTTAATGTATTTGGGTGCTCCTGCATTGGGTGCATATATGTTTATCAGTGTTATATCCTGTTTATCAGTGTTATATCCTCTTGTTTTATCAATCCCTTTAGTTTTATGAAGTGGCCTTCCTTATCTCTTGTTATGGCCTTTACTTTAAAGTCTATTTTGTCACATATAAGTATTGCTAACCCAACTTTTTTTTTCATTTCCATTTGCCTGAAAGATATTTTTCCATCCCTTCACTTTCAGTCTGTGTGACTCCCTTGTTCTGACGTGGATCTCTTGTAGACAGCATATATATGGGTCATGTTTTTTAAATCCATTCAGCTACTCAATGTCTTTTGATTGGAGCATTTAGTCTGTTTACTTTTAAAGTTATTATTGATAGGTACTTTTTTGTAGCCATTTTTATTTTTTGTGCCTGTGTTTCTTCTTCCCTTTTTATTTCTTCTTTTTACACCAGTCCCTTTAGCATTTCTTGCATTGCTGGCTTAGCAGTGATAAACTCCCTTAGCCTTTTTTTTGTCTGTGAAGCTCCTTATTTCCCCTTCAATATTGAATGACAGCCTTGCTGGTTAGAGTCCCTTGCTTTGCATCACTTTGTAAATTTCCTTCCATTCTTTTGTGGCCTGATATGTTTCTGTTGAGAAATCATTTGATAATCTAATGGGTGATCCTTTGCAAGTTACTTTCTGTCTCTCTCCTGCAGCCTTTAAGATTCTCTCTTTGTCCTGAAGGTTTTCTTTGTAATTACAATGTGTTTTGGTGTGGGTCTTTTCGGGTTCATCTTGTATGGGACTCTCTGTGCTTGTGTGACTTTTTCTTCCCAACATAAGGGAAATTTTCTGACATTATTTCTTCAAATAGCTTTTCTAATCCTCATTCCTCTTCCCGTCGTTCTGGCACTTCTATTATTTGTATGTTGCTTCGTTTCATATTGTCCCAAAGCTCCCTTAGGCTCTCCTCCTGTCCTTTAATTTTTTTCTCCAATTTCAGTTCAGTTTGGGTGTGTTTTGCTTCCCTGTCTTCTAATTCACTAATTCGGTGCTCCACTTCTCCTAGTGAACTGTTGAAACTTTCCATGGTCTTTTTTATTGACACTATATCACTCTTTATTTCTTCTTGATTCTTACATAAGTTGTTGATTTTTTTCATTCATCTGGTTTATGAACTATACTAGGGGCCCGGTGCATGAAATATGTGCACTGGGTGTGTGTGTGGGGGGGAGTGTCCCTCAGCCCAGCCTGCCCCCTCTCACATACTGGGAGCCCTCAGGCGTTGACCCCCATCACCCTCCAATCGCAGGACCGGCCCCTTGCCCAGGCCTGACGCCTCTGGCCTAGGCGTCCGGCCTGGGCAGCGGGGACCCGCAGCTGCAGCGGCCCCACGATCGTGGGCTTCGCTTTAGGCCCAGGCAAGGGACCCCTAGCTCCCGGGACTTCCAGCTTTGACCGTGCCCAGCTCCCATCGCTGGCTCCACCCCTACTTCCTGCTATCACTGGCCAGGGCGGAAAAGGCGCCTGATTCTCCGATCATAGCTGGGGGGCAGGGCAAAGGTGGCCCCAGGGCCGCCTTTGCCCTGCCCCCCAGCTCTTAGCTCCCCCCTGGGTTTCCGATCACTGTCAGTGGCAGAGGGCTTCTTCCTGCTTTCCCTTTCGCCTCCCTGCATTGTGCCTACATATGCAAATTAACCGCCATCTTGTTGGCAGTTAACTGCCTATCTTAGTTGGCAGTTAACTGCCAATCTTAGTTGGCAGTTAATTTGCATATAGCCCTGATTAGCCAATGAAAAGGGTAGCTTGTACGCCAATTACCATTTTTCTCTTTTATTAGTGTTGATGACCCTTAGTCTGAATTCTTTTTCTGACATATTGCATGCCTCCATTTCATTTATCTGCTTTTCTGGCAATTCCATCTTTTCTTTCCTTTGGGGGTTACTTTGTCTACCCATTTTTGCTCTCACCAAAGGATCTAGGTGTTGAGTTGTGCTCCTTGGGTGGCAGTGGCTCCTTGGGTGGTGGCTGCTCTTTGGGTGGTTGCAGCAGTGGCTGCTCCTCAGTTGGCTGTGGCTCCTCTGTTGGGCGCTGTTCGCAGCAGAGGTGGCTCCTCTGGCTGGTGCGGGCAGGCTGCTCACACAGCTGCTGCTCCTCTGATGTGGTGGCTGCTCACGAGGCTGATGCTCCTCGGATGGGGGGGAGTGGGGGTGTTCACACAGCTGCCACTCCTCGGATGCAGGCAGGCTGCTAGCACAGCTGCTGCTCTTCAGACGGGGGTGGGCTGCATGCATGGCTGCTGCTCCTTGGATGAGGGGCAGGCTGAGTGAGGCTGCTGCTCCTCAGCCTGGGTGGGCTGCTCGTGGGGCTGCTGCTCACATGGTTGCAATGCCCAGTTGTGTCTACTTCGCTAATTCAGGGTGGATGTTATTCGATTTAGTTGCTTGTTCTATCTGCTCCAGAACAAGGCTCAGGACACATCCGTCTATTCCACCGCCATTTTGTCTCTCTTGGAATTTTATTTTTAAATTGCTTGTTGTTAGTATTTAAAAATAAAATGGATTTTTGGACACTACTTTATACCCAGTGACCTTTCTAATTCACTCACCAGGTTTAATAGTTTGTAGACTCATTGGACTTTCTGCATACACAAACATGCACTTTGGAATAAAAACAGCTTAACTTTGTCTTTCATAATATTCACGCCTTTTTTTCTTTTTCCTTAGTTCACTAGCTGGGACCTCCTGTGCAATTTTAAGCAGAAGTGGTAAGGTAGACATCCTTGTCATATTCTCAGCCTAAGGGGGAAAGAGTTCAATATTTCACTATGTAGTGTTACGTTAGCTTTAGATTTTTTTTGTAGATATCTTTTGTCTTATTAGGAGAGTTCCTAACAGTCCCAGTTTGCTAAGAGTTTTTAAAAATATCACAAAAGGGTATTAAATTCAGTAAATTTTAGTATTTTGTTACCTGAATATGGTAATTTGAGTGAATGTTATTTATTCAACTAATATTTATTGAGTATTCACTATAATCTAGTTTATAGCAGTAAATAAAGGATATAAAAATCACATCCTTATTGGAGCTTACATTATAGTATATAGAGACAAACTATAAACAAAAATGAACAGATACAATACATTATACTAGAAGATGACAAGTGCTATAAAGAAAATAAAGCAGGAAAGGGGATGGGGTACCATGGTTAGAAGGAGAGTTTGCAAATTTAAATAGATGGTCAGAGAAAGATTCACTGAGTAGAAGACCTGAACGTGATGAGTGAGAAAGTCTGGAAAATATCTGGGGATAATCTGGCAGACATCTGAGAAAAGGGTGGACTAATCAAGGGAAGAGTAAATACAAAGCTCGAAGGTAGAACTCTACTTCATGTGCTTGGGGACAGCAGGAGACAGTAAGGCTGGAGTGGATCCAGTGAGGGGCAGGATAATATTGGTGATAGTAGCAGTAGTAGTAATAGGAATATACTACTTCTACTAACAGTAATAATCCTATATAATAAAAACATAGTATGCAAATTGTTTCCTCAACCAGAGTTCTTCTGGGAGTTCGACCAGGGAGCGGGCTGGCCGGGGGAAAGAAGGGAGGCCCTGGCACTGGCAGGTGGCTGGGGAAAGGGAGGGAGTACCCAGCCAGCAGCTGGCAGCCGCTAGGGACCCTATCAGTGCATGAATTTCATGCACTGGGCCTCTAGTAGGGACTATAAATACCAATTGTCTAACAGTTGTTGTTTTTTGCCAGGCACTCTTTAAAATTCATTAAATAATAACAGCAACAGATATGGTAACAGAAGTAAGGTAAGGTAAGATCAGTGGACAGGTCATATCATGTGGTGCTCTTGTTGACCAGAATAAGAATTTTGTATTCTAGTGAGATGAGCCACTTGGAGATTTTGAGCAGATATATAATGATCTAACTGAAGCATGAGTAGAAGTACTCAGGCTGCTGTGTTGAAAATAGAATGTAAGCAGGAGAAGTGTTGAAGTAGGAAGACCAATTAGGGAGCTACTGTAATAATCTGCAACAGGTGATGGTAGTTTGTAGGTGGTGAGCAATAGTTAGAATCTAGATGTGGTTTAAAGAGCGAACTGATGATATTTGCTATTAGTCTGGAAATGAGTGAAAGAGAAAGAGAATATATAAGAATGACTCCAAAGCTTTGGCCTGAGTAACTGAGATGGAGAAGAGGGGTGGATTTATTGGAGTGGGGTGGAAACTAAATTTTGATATAGTGAATGTATCTTTTTGTTAAATTTTCAGCTATACTGCAAGAAAGAACCATGAAAAGTTAGGAAAAAGGGCTAAAAGTAACAGTATTTAAATTTAACACTTTTGTAAATCAGTTTTTAGATGAATAATTTCTTTAGGAATCCGGATTTGATCTTGGGAACATTGGCTGAAACATTTTTCTGTTTTATAAGGCACCTGCTTGCTATTCTAATATTAAATTTATGACTGTAATTTCAGATTTTCATAAGCAAGTATCCTTTAAAAGATTTTGGAGACTGATATAAGATTGACAATTTTTCATTTTCTCAACTATTTTTACTAAAATTTTTATTTGCTCTTATCATCATTTTATGAAAGAAAGGATTATTTTTTCCACCAAAAACAAAAGGAGAAAGAATATGGAGGAACAAAATGTCATGCATTCATTTAACTTTGTGACTTCACTTCAACCATATATGTTCAAAGTAAACTGGGACTATCTGCTGCTTCATGGTTCCACTTACAGAGTGTGTCCTCTGCAGTGAGGAGAGTCTATAACAGCTGTGGGCAAACTACAGCCCGTGGGCTGGATCCGGCCCGTTTGAAATGAATAAAACTAAAAAAAAAAAAGACCGTACCCTTTTATGTAATGATGTTTACTTTGAATTTATATTAGTTCACACAAACACTCCATCCATGCTTTTGTTCCGGCCCTCCGGTCCAGTTTAAGAACCCATTGTGGCCCTCCAGTCAAAAAGTTTGCCCACCCCTGGTCTATAAGGTGTGACACTTCCCTTCTCCTACTGGGGCTTAGGTCTCCAGTCCCATATTTCTCAACTGAGAATCATTTTAGTCTCTAAGGAGTTTTGTTTTTATTTTATTTTACCTAATCTAATAAAAGAAAAACATGCAAATTGACTGCACCCCCTCTATGCCCCAAGCCATGCCCACCAGCCAATCAGAGCAACTATATGCAAATTAACCCAACCAAGATGGCGGCCAGCAGCCATGGAGCTAGAGCAAGCAGGAGGCTTGGTTGCCCAGGCAATGGAGAAAGCCAAGCTTCCCGCCTGCCCTGGCCGGCTGTGGCCTCCGCTCAAGGCAACAACGTTTCAATTATAGAAGACAAATAAATCTCAGATACCTGCTTCCAGCCAGCCTCCACTCGGAGCTTGGGTGTCTGGGGGCTGTGGCCAGACTGCAAACAGCCATCAACTCCTCACCCAGGATGGCCACTCCCTCATGGGATGAGGGTCTCTGCTGGGGGGCTTGGCCAGCCTTCAAACAGCCATTAGCCCCTCACCCAGACTGGCCAGGCACCCCAGCAGGACCCCCAACCCTGAAGGGGGTGTGGCCAGTATGAAAATGGCTCTCAGCCCCTCACCTAGGCTGGCCAGGCACCCCAGGGGGATCCCCACCCTGATCCGGAACACCCTTCAGTGCAAACCAGCTGGCCCCCTCCCATGCAGCAGGCCTCTATCCTCTATAATAAAAGGGTAATATGCAAATTGACCCTAACAGAAGAAGGACTGGGAATGACTGGTCACTATGACACACACTGACCACCAGGAGGCAGACGCTCAATGCAGGAGCTGCCCCCTGGTGGTCAGTGCGCTCCCACAGGGGGAGCTCTGCTCAGCCACAAGCCAGGCTGATGGCTGCCAGTACAGTGGGGGTGGTGGGAGCCTCTTCAGCCTACTCAGCAGCTCTAAGGATGTCTGACTGCAGCTTAGGCCTGCTCCCCGCTGGCAAGTGGACATCCCCCGAGGGCTCCTGGGCTGCCAGAGGGATGTCTGACTGCCAGCTTAGGCCCAATCCCCCCGGAGAACAGGCCTAAGCCAGCAGGTGGTCATCCCCCAAGGGGTCCCAGACTGAGAGAGGGCACAGGCCGGGCTGAGGGACCACCCCGAGTGCACAATTTTTTGTGCACCGGGCCTCTATTATACACACACACACACACACACACACACACACACACACACTAGAGGCCTCGCACACCAAATCGTGTGGGTAGGGGGATCACCAGCTCATCCCTGGCTGCTTGGGGGCTCAGGCCTGTGGGAAAGCAGGCACTGGCAAATTCACCTCCATGTGCGTGCGCCGGGCCAGCCACTGATGGAACCCGCTGCCAGCTTGGGGCTGTTCACGCAGGCGCCACTGTCGCCGCTGCCACTGCTGCTGCTGGGGCTTGAGGCACTGACAGAAGCTACAGGGTGCTCCCATGACCTATGCACCTCGGGTGTGAGAGGCCCCGAGCAGGCAGCGCATTCCATCAGTGGCCGGCTGGGCACATGCACTTGGAGGTGAGGTTGCGGTTGCCTGCTTTTCCACAGGCTGAGCTCCTGAGCAGCTGGTGATGAGCTGGTGATCCCAACGGCCTGACAGTCAGCCTGGTCCTCCAGCCACCTACCGCGATTTCCCCGTTTACCATCGCTGATCCATCGGAGCCTGTGGGGCGGGGGCAGGGACCAAGAGGTCAGCCATTCAACCCACTCGCCAGTCCCCAGTCCCCAGTCCCACCCCACTCGAGGTCTGGAAGGGAGGGACTGAGAGGTGCTCAATGCACTGCATGGTGACCGGTCATTTGGTTGTCATAGTCATCATGGACACAGGCTTTTTATAGATATAGATAATTGACTTCAGGGAAGAAGGGAGTGGGAGAGAGAGATAGAAATATCAATGATGAGAGAGAATCATTGATCGTCTGTCTCCTGCACGCCCCCTACTGGGGATCAAGCCTGAAACCCGGGCATGTGCCTTTGACCAGAATCGAACCCAGAACCCTTCAGTCCACAGGCCAATGCTCTATTCACTGAGCCAAACTGACTAGGGCACAGGTTTTATTTTCAGAAACAACATGGCACTGAAGGGAAAGTCAAGTACTTCAGATATACTCAGCTGTAGAACTTGAAATCCAGTCCATTCTGTTGGTAGGGTAAATAGGCTGTGATTGGCTTCATTAACAAATAGTGTATTAAACTTCATCTTGGTATCTCCTTAAGGAATTTTGAAGGGTAATTTTTGTAATATGTCCAATTTTTGCTATAAGGAATTACTTTACTTCATCATAAAGTATGGTTTTACTATGATCTCAGAACAAAAGATAGTAATTTAAATAGAATATTCCAGCCTAAGGAAAACATATTTCATTACCTTTATTTTTTTCATTTTCTTGTAGAAAGGTAAAAAATTCATTGTGGATATTTATCAATTCTCAGGCCTGCAATCAAAAATCAGTAATTTAAGAGAATGTTCTAGTGTTTCCACTTATGAAAATGAGATATTGGAGTGTGAATTCTTTCCTGATTCAAATTCTCAGAGAGTGGAAGTATAATTTCTTTCTTCTCTGGTGTTCTTTAGAAATAGAATTAAAAGCAGTAGCATGTGTAAGTTCTGAGGACAGAGCCAGGCACACAGCAGGGAGAAAAACAAATGTTAGTTCCATCCTCTTGCTTCATCATCCTTTCCCTCCTTGATCTCATTCTTAAATATCACAGCTTAGTATTGTAGCTGTGGCTACATCAAGTCAGATGGTAGAGATAGGTGAGTCTTGGGTCAAAACTGAGGTCTTTCTGAGGTGTCAGAGTGGAGAATATAGACAAGTTTAGGGTCTGGGAGGTGAGTTGAGCTGGTTTCCTGAGACTTAAGCCTTGATGGCAAACATGGGCAAGAGAAATTTCAAGTAATGGGTGGTGGCTAATATTAGGGATCAGTTAGATATTAAGAAATAGGTGAGCTGTGGAGATAAGCGGAGAACAGTGATTTTATTCAATTAAGCAAACATTTACAGAGTCCCCCACTATGTGCAACTAAACATTCTAAGATTCTGAGTTAATAATAGCTGAGCAATATGGCAAGTATAATTTATGTTTGACTGCTGACTTGGGGCAAGAACAATCAGTGTTTTAATGAATATTTATTATACTTCTTGAAGCATATAGTTTGATATCTCAAAGCTTAGACTGATCAAATTTTTATTTTCTTGGTAGTATGCCAAGTTTTGTGTGTTGCATTGCAAACTAGTTATCTTTGTTGCCTATTTTAGATTATCTTTATTCTTTTCCTAAAAAACATAAACAATGACAATCACTGTGGAGTAATACATGTCAAATTCCAAAGCAATGTATACTATCAGCATGAAAAAAATCTCTCTGTAAATAAAAGATTACCAAGCTTTAGCTGGTCCACTTACTTTGTGAAACCCTGCAAATAAAATCTAAGTCTGGTGAAAAACACACACACACACACACACACACACACAAAACAAAAACAACCAGTCTCTGCTCTGGCTTTAGTAACCTGGTTTGGGCAGATAAGGCTCGCAATCCGAACTGCGTTGAGGGTGGGGTAAGTGATCATACATTTCTGCACGTGCTGCTGACTGTGACCAAAGACAGGGTCTCTGGGAGACCCGCAGTTGAAATGCTTCATCTGGGTGGGCTATCCCCTCATCTCTGCCTCCTTCTGGTGCTGAATTTCTTTGGTTCCATATGTTTCTCAGACAGAATAATCTCAATTTGCCTAAACACAACAGAGGTCTTAAACTAGAGTTTGGGTTAAAAGGAATCTGTTATTATAATTTGGGGCCACGTAGACCTTGATAATCATATTATCATGTCCCATTATTTTGAATTGTGTATCTCCCACCAGACAGTAGAGAGCATTATGCATATGGAAGAAAATAAGTCAGTTTCTCTCTTTTCTTTTCTTTTTTCTTTTTCTTTTTCTTTTTCTTACTGAATCAACAATTGACTACTTTGGAAGGAGTAAAGCTGAAATGATCCCATCAAGAATTGGCATTGGGTTTCTGGGAGCCCTAGGCTCAGCAACCTCTTTTATATATAGTGTGTTTGACTAGGAGTTGGGGTGAGAGAAACTTGAATGCTGGTTTATTTCATGCTTCCAGCTAAGAATAAATTTTATAAATGCTCGACATTTTGCAGGGGAAAAACAACAACTAATTTTCACTAAATGATTAACTCATAAGCAAGAGATATTTGAATGGATGGAGAGTAGAATTAGATTCTTTGAACTTTTATGCAGGGAGAACTTTTTATTTAGAAGCAATCTCCAAAGTTTGGAAATTTGTTTCTCATAGGAAACCTAGCATTCACACTAATGTTGCATTCTCATTATAAATAAACCACAGTTGTGTGCCTACTGGAACTAGACGTGTTCTTCATCTTGTACCCCTATGGAGGGCTGCCAACCTGCGAATGGAAGGCTCCCACTGCCCACAGGCCTCTAGGCTGAGAGGCCTCCCTGGTAGACAGGCTGATGTGTTTTTGTTGTTGTTGTTGTTGTTTTTTTGAGGATAGGGAAATACGTGCAAAATCTGAGTTAGGAACCAATAAGCTAAATTTAAAATCATGGAAATTAATGGGGGAAAAAGCATTTGGCAGATAACTTTAATCCCTTCCATCCCCTGAGCCCTCTCTCGCGGAGGCCCAGCGAGGCTCTGAGAACTTCCCGAGGCTGAGGCGTAGGCCCTGGAAGACCTGCCCTGGGCTCTGAGCCTGGCTTGGGGAGTGTCCATCCAGCCCTGGAAACAGGCTGCGTGGTGATGCCATCACGCAAGGTTTGCACGCCTGAGTCAGCGTCTCCAGGTCCACAGTGAGTGAGGCCTGGAGACGGTTTCCAGGGGCACTTCCGCTTCAGCTTGTTTCTATTTTAAAACCTGGAGACAATTAAAGACCAGTGTCTGGTGCCAGTATTCCCCCCTCGCCCTCCCGCCCCCACACAGTTCAGCTATTCTTAGAAGCTGTTGAGCCAGTCAGTGGTGGTGGAGTCTGAAAGTGATGGAAGCTTTTCCTTGTGTGGCAACAACTCATTTCTCCTGTGGAAGCTCAGTGGTGCTTTTCTTGGGCTCAGCATTGCGGCTGATGCGGCTTGGATGGCTTAGGCCCTGGGAGCACACACACTGAGCCCTTTGGAAAGGAAGCAGGAGGACCCGGACCAGTGGCAGGCAAAGAGGAAAAAGTGGGACTGGCATTCCATAGGCAGCGCTTTATTTATAGCTCCTCAAATGGTGTTTGTTCAACTATCCTGAACTGTTGTGTAGCTTCAAATATGGGAACTGTGTTGATAAAAATGCTAATTGTATTTTTAAAGTTGTTTTTAACTCTCTATGGAGCTAAAGTTGCATTTTGGCAAAATGGGCTGCTTTTAATATGGTCATATAGATTTTTAAAAAATTCATTCAGCCAGATTTTGTTGAGCACTAACTATGTTTGAAACAAGGTTATTTAAGGTATACTTTTTGTCTTCAAGGAGAAGAAATACACGAGGATTTCTAGAATAAAAATAACCAGGGATCATTATTAACCAAAAACATATATTAGAACATTGCATGTTGAACTAAGAACATTACAGAAGGATTCAATGCCAAGCATTGTTTACTTTTGCATATGTTTGAAATTCTCTCTAAAAAATAAGGAACTATAAGGATAAGAGAAAGAATAATATATATTTTGAAATAATTAAAATGAAACAGGCAAAAACTCCTGTTGAATGCATCCTAGATTACACTTTAAATAAATATTTATAATAGTAATTGCATATAGTAGACAATGAGAAAAACTGAAAACCTGTGAGCTAAGTCCTCAACACAATACAATAAAAAGCAACCACAGAACAAGCAGAAAGCAGAAGGAAGAAAATCATAAAGATAAGGGTAGCAGTTAATGAGCTAGAAAACAAAGTAAGAATACAGAAAATCAACCAAGCTAAAAGCTAGTTCCTTGAAAAGAGTGAAAAAGCAGCCTCTGGAAAGAGAGACCAAGGATAGGAGAGGAGAAGGCATAGAAGAAAGAAACGACATAACTACAGATGGAGATTTAAAAACCTATCAAACTGAAAATTTTTGGAAAACTGAAGAATTTGGACAATTTCCTAGAAAAATATTAACTACAAAAATGATGAAACAAAAAGAATGAATATACCTATAACCACAAAAGAAGTGAATCCAGTTAATAATCTATACTTTTTCCCTGGTTCCCTTCCCTCACTAAAAAATGCCAGACACAGCCAAGACTACAAAATGTTCAAAGAACTGATAAGCACTACTTTGTATAGACATTTTTTTTTTTTTTTTTTTTTTTTACAAAAAGAAAAAGGACAACTCCCCAGATCATCTTACACGTATAACCTTGATAATAAAATTGAATCTGAGCCTGCAACTCAGGAATGTGCCCTGACCAGGAATTGAACTGTGATCTCCTGGTTCATAGGTCAATGCTCAACCACTGAGCCACACTGGCGGGGCTACTGGAGATTAATTTAAAGATAGCTGTCATGGTCTACACACACACACACACACACACACACACAGACACACAATCAACTTTCTCTCCTCTAGGCCTCATACCCCTTGTAGCTTCAACTCTTTCTCAAATGTCATCTTTTCTGAGTGCATCTTTTCCATTTGGTGCATACGCCTTTGCAATGAGCAAAGTGCGATAGGTACTAGAGTGACAAAGAATGGGATGCCCACCTCCATTATTCTAGTTTTTAAATATCTCTAATCACAGCCTGAGACTGTTTTAGTTTTTATGTCAGTGATATCACTCTGGTAACCTGAGAGTTTTTTATCAATAAAGGCAACTATGTCTATTTTTATTTACTTATTTTCATTCGATATCTATACTAGGCTAGAGCTAGCTTGTATGATGTTGGCATGCGAATTAGAAAAAGTCACCCTCCCTGGGTGGACTATTGGGAATAAGGTACCTCCTTGGGCTGTAGTAGGCAGTAGTCACAGCTTGGCAAGCAAAGAAGGAATGGATTTGGGTCCCTGTTTGGTTCCTGGCCATGGCACTTTTAAGCAGTGCCCATATTTCCTAAGTGAGTGCAGTACCCAATGGTGCCCTCTTACTGTGTTTGTAAAAATTTCATCCCTCCCTCTTTCCCTACCTTCTTCCTTTCTTCTTTCCCTTTTTGTTTTCCAATAAAAGGCCTTCTATTTCTGGTCATTATATTTCATCTTATTGTGGTGCATCCTTTCAAGACAATTTTGCCTTCCATTTGCATGTATTTGCATCTCTTCCACATCTTGTTACCAGTAAACTTGAACCTTCCTTCTCTTTGTGCTTCTGAATTTTTTGTCTCTGAACTTCCCCTTTTCAAGTGATATTTAAGGAAATATCTTTTGATATAAGTCTGTCATTTCTAATTTGTCTTCTGCCTCCAAGGGGCTAAGATGCTAATATATTATTTAGTTATTTAAAAAAGTGGTTATCTCATGTGCCTGTTTTGTTTTTCGAGCAATATTATACATTTCTGGAGAGTTGTTATAATTTTGGCATCCCTCTCTGTGCTCAAGGCAGTGGCAGGCTCTCTGTGTGTCCACTGGATATTATTCATCTCTGTGTCATTATACATCTATCATGTCTCCTTGTCTTGTTTTCCATTACAAAACACAGACTCTTTGAGAAAACTTCCTGGACATATTTCTTGAGTGTCTGGTACATCCTATCTAATAAAAGAGAAAAATGGTAATTGGCGTACAACGATACCCTTTTCATTGGCTAATCAGGGCTATATGCAAATTAACTGCCAACTATGATTGGCAGTTAACTGCCAACTATGATTGGCAGTTAACTGCCAACTAAGATTGGCAGTTAACTGCCAACAAGATGGCGGTTAATTTGCATATGTAGGCACAATGCAGGGAGGCGAAAGGGAAAGCAGGAAGAAGCCCCCTGCCACTGACAGTGATCGGAAACCCAGGGGGGAGCTAAGAGCTGGGGGGCAGGGCAAAGGCGGCCCTGGGGCCACCTTTGCCCTGCCCCCCAGCCATGATCAGAGAATCAGGCACCTTTGCCGCCCTGGCCAGTGATAGCAGGAAGTAGGGGTGGAGCCAGCGATGGGAGCTGGGCACAGTCGAAGCTGGAAGTCCCGGGAGCTAGGGGTCCCTTGCCTGGGCCTAAAGCAAAGCCCACGATCGCGGGGCCGCTGCAGCTGTGGGTCCCCGCTGCCCGGGCCGGACGCCTAGGCCAGAGGCATCAGGCCTGGGCAGGGGCGGAGCCTGCAACCGTGGGGAGCTGGGGGTCCCCTGCCCAGGCCTGACACCTCTGCCAGAGGCCTCAGGCCTGGTCAAGGGGCCGATCCGGTGATTGGTGATCGGAGGGTGATGAGGGTCAACTCCTCTGGCCGAGGCATCAGGCCTGGGTGGGGGGCTGAGCCGGGGATTGGGGTGATATGATGGTCCCCTTGCCCAGGCCTGAAGCCTGGGTCAGAGGCGTCAGGCTTGGGCGGGGGGTGGAGCAAGCGATCAGAGGGAGATGGGGGTCCCCTGCCCAGGCATGATTCCTGGGCCAGAGGCCTCAGGCCTGGGCGGGGGCCAGAGCCAGTGATCAGGGGGAGGTGGGGGTCCCCTGTCCAAGCCTGACACCTCTGGTGGAGGCGTCAGGCCTGGGCAAGGGGCAGAGCCAGCAATCGGAGGGTTCTGGGGGTCAACGCCTGAGGGCTCCCAGTATGTGAGAGGGGGCAGGCTGGACTGAGGGACACTCCCCTCCCCACACACACCCAGTGCACGAATTTCGTGCACCGGGCCCCTAGTTGTTATATAAAAAGATCTTTGCTAAACATCAACAGCGAATGGAAAATACATCATAAATTCACACTTTCTTTACAGATTATCTCTAGAATTACTTATATTCAAATAATCTTCCATAGAAACTCTCAATTAGAGTAAAATGTTCCTCATATATGTTATTCTGATAATAACATGATTTCAGATTGTCATCATTTTATTTATTTGATATATTCTCGAGGAATGTACTACCCATGAACTGTTGAAATTCAAATGCCTGTCATAATTGAATTTCAAATATCATCTCTATATCATAATCTGTTATGTATTCCTAGTGTGTTTTGGCTCCAAATATAATAAAAATCACATTTCAGAAATACAAATTCCCCCTAAGGGATATTCTGCTCTTATTAATGAACAGTTTGAACTCTTCTGAAAAAGTTTAGTCAAATGGTCCTCAAGACTCTTACTCTTTGAAAACTCATTATTGTACATACTAAATACAAAACAAGTGACACCCTTTGTTATTAGAAATTCTCCCTGGGACTGAACACGTTGAATGTTTTTTAAAAATATTGTAATTGATTTTTTAGAAAGAGGAAGGGAGAGGGAGAGAGAAAAACATCGATGTAAGAGATAAATCAATTGGCTGCCTCCTGCAAGGCCCCTCTCCCCGACTAGGGATTGAGCCTGCAACCCAGGTATATGCCTAGCAGGGAATCAAACCAGCAGCCTCTTGGTGCATGGGACGATGACCAACCAACTGAGCAACACTGGCCAGGGCCAAACAAATTGAATATTAAAAAAATAAAAAATAAAACTGCCATTGCTCAGAAACTTACATCTATCAGTAAACTCATATTCACTTATTGTTTTCTCAGAGAGCAAATATGATGAAGGTATTATAGCATTTCCTTGTTTGTACTCAAATAGTAAAAGTACTACCCCTCTAAATGAGATCTTGTCCCCTGTTAACAATTTAGTTAATAAGTAGTTAGTTTAAACCTCTTCTAGCACTTAATACTTGATTTAAGTCAGCCCTTGGCCCCTGGCAGTCTACAGGATATATCTGGAGACTTTCAAAAAAATCTAAAGTGCAGGAGCTTCTAAGGCAGTGGTTCTCAACCTTGGCTGCACATTAGAATCACCTGGGAGTCTTTTTAAAATCCTGATTTCTGGGCCTCATCCTCTGGAAATTCTCTTTGTTATGGGGTGGGGCCACAACATTAGTAACAAAGAAACAGAATTTCTGCAGGATGAGGCCCAGAAATCAGGATTTTAAAAAGATTCCCAGGTGATTCTAATGTGCAGCCAAGGTTGGGAACCACTGTTCTAAGGAGAGTGCTGCCACATAGGAGCCTTTTTTCCCTTTCTTTTTAAAAGAACAACTAGAAGTTTGTTTAGTTAATAATCAAACAATAAAGGATTATCAGGTTAGGGGATTGCCTTCAGCCATCCAGCCAGCAGCAGAGTAATATAATGCTGATTTAGCCTTCTAAGGAACTTCTCGCATTTATATTTTAACTACTGCTGGTCTTTGCCTCCACAATTCCCCCTTTTCTGTTTTCTTAATAGATGTTGAAAGGATTATGCCCCATTGCAGAGCTCGGGTCCTTTTAAGATTTTTAGATTCAGTGAAAAGGATTGAGTTGTTTCATATCCTTTTAAACTGCTGCCAGGCATCAAAGGAGCTAGTTTGCAGTAAGCTCCTTTCTGGGCCATCAGTTCTTTGAGTCCCCTTCCCAATCACTGTCCCCTGTGATATGACAGCAGTGATATTCCAGATCTGGATGGTGGACAAATGGTGGGCAATGGCAATGCTGGTCTGACCTTCTTTGGCTTTGTCCAGGGCAACCTGCACCGACACACAGCTGATGACTGCTAGCATGGCAAGGCATCTTTACCATCCCCCATCTCTGGACTGTTTCTCCTCTGTCTCATCAGCATGTTGCTTGGGGCCACTGCTATCTGTGGTTGCAGTAGTCTGGTCAGTTCCTCTCTCAGATCCAATGTTGAAGTTTCCACATGTGCTAAGAGAAGTTTTCTGGAAATACACAGGTGTTGTGCCCAGATTTCAAAGTTCCCAAGACCTCCAGGGAGCCAGTCAGTCCGATGCAAAAGCAAAGAGTCATCTATTTCAAACCCGGGTTTGGCTCCCCTGCCACACTCACCGATGTAACGGTAAGCTCCAGTGGCTGAGAGAGAGAGAGAGGCCTGATGGGACAGGGGGTTTTAAAGGGGGGTGGAGTGAGGGCAGGAGAGGGGACTGTGGGCCCGCTGATTGGCCAGGCGCGAGTAGGGTCATCTCTATGGCGCGCACGTCCCTTGATTGTCATTGGTTAGTTTAAAGAAATCCTGGGCGTGGCCAGCAGGGGCCTGGGCTTCCGGGAAGAAGGCACTCTCCTGAGCACATGGCGGCCGCCCCAAAAATGGAGGACCCAGGGCAAGATGGAGGGTGCAGTCCTAGCCCCCCCCAGGGCGAGCTGAGCCCGGGCTCCAGGGGCCAGTCCGGTTGCTGGGGGTCCAGTAGATCGACCAGTTCCAGCCCAGGCAGGAAGTCCACATCCTCTGTCTCGTTCCCGGGGGCGTCGGCGATCGCCTCCTCCTCCATCTCCTCGGGCGAGGGCACGCGCCCCGCCCCGCCGCCGCTGCTGCCGCGTGGGTCTGGTCCGGGGGCGGCGGGCGGGTGGCAGCCTGCGCCGGGCTCCCGCCGTGGGCTGGGGAGTCGGTGTCCGAGGCCACCAGCAGCGTGGTCAGGCCCCGAGACGACTCGCCCTTTCAACAGGCATATCCTCGACCAAAGGTTAACAAAGGGACCCTTCCATAGACTCAGGATCTTTCTATTTAACCAGACCATTTTCCTTTGGCTTATTCTGACACCAGTGTAATTTCATGGGTGTCCTGCCATCAGCATTACAAGGGTAAAAAATTTAAAGTAATTAAGGCTTGATATAGTTTACTTATAGGAGATTACGCCATTAGTCCCCCTTTATTGTTTTAACATGCAAGGGGGGCAAATTTTGCTTGCTGTACAATATTTTGGCTTTTGAAATCTTGCAATGTAGCCTTGATAGCTTTTAATTCAACTCTTAGCACAGAAGTATGACTGGTCTGGATGACTTGGTCTGAATTCATTGCATGATAAGTAGCTTTACTATGAGATGAACCATCAGAAAAAAACAGTTAATGCTCTAAGAATAGGTTTCTGCCTAGTACAACTAAGTTCCCCTGAATATTCACTTATTTCAATTTGCCAATTTAAATCAGTCTGAAATAAGGCTTATTTTCCAACTTCATTTGTCCTTGGGTATGGACAGTAAATGACATTAATTGGATTTCTCCTATCAGTCTTTGAGTAGATTGACATAAGCTTTGTTAGGGAAGCAAAATGGAAATTATTTACTTTTCTTTTTGAGGCCTAATACATTGATTTTTAATTACAGTTTTCTAAATATTTTAAGGGAATCACCTTCTGTTTTTTCTCCCAGAGTAATTTCCAGGCCACATTTAGGGAGTTTCTTTTAAAAACCTTTCTCTTTCTTTTAAACAGAGCAACAAACTTGGTTACTTTTCAGATGCTGACCAATACTGTAATGCATACATATCAAGTAAAAGTAACTCTCTTTTTGCTTATGCTGTCTTATTAATGGTGAGATTTAATGCTTGAATAATAACTTTTAGTTTACTTTGTAAATAGTAGCAGAAGAGATTTAAAAATTTCTCCTTTTTATTAGGCTTAAAATTTACTTTTAAATAGTATTCTTTTTGGCTAGTGCTCATTTGCATATGCATGCACATTTTTACTTTAGCCTTTGTTAAAACCAATTGCTTATAAAGATATTGGCTTCTCATATGACTGAATTTATATGAGACTTTGATTATATTATAGAAAGCTAACTTATGCACCTTTATTGAAAAAGCAAAGTGAGCAAACTTATACATTTGACCTATGAAATACAGATGCCATCCCCACTCCCAGTCTATCTAAAGAGCAGGCTGTCAGGGCTCCTGCTTTAAAATTCCACTGCTGAATAATCTGGTTTTGCTTAAGAAGTATTCAGCAACTTTGTCCTATCCTCCCTTAGAGGTCGAAACTTTTATAACATTTAAAATATATGTATATAAATAAAATATAGTTATTAATTTTTATTTCATAAAGCTTCCCATGTGATCTCAAATATATTAGACCAGCCCAATTTAGTTCAAAAATATTTCTTTTAATAGAAAATAAATACTTTAATCATTCCAGAGCCCTTGAAATGTTCCAAAGCTATCTCTCAGTTAAACTCTTGAAATTAACTTGAAAGACTATCAAATATATATAACCAAAAGATTATATTATGTACTTTTTGTAATTATTCTAAAAGATATTAATTAAATTTAAACTGGTTTTTATATTAAAAATTTGGTTCAGACCATAGAATTAATCCTCTTTTTTAATTAGACCATATAAAATATTATATCCTATGTGGAAATTTTACCATACATAGTACACATAAGGACTACAATTTATTTTGAACTTCTAATTCCTCCAGAGAAAATGCAAGAATTATTTTTCTTAAAAATGAATTTCTAAACTTTATGCATTTTATTATTACAACCATATAATTTCTCCCAATTATAATTTGAACTTTAAATTCTTAGAAGCCTTAAATTTTAGCTGGAAAGTTAAATATTTAGTATTTCTTAGATTAGTAATACCTTCACATTTTTAAGGATATATTTTAAATAAAATATAAGATATATTTAATAGATTCAATTCTGTCCTCTAGATTTTTCATATGAGGCAAACTCAGATTAATATTTCAGTATTTTGTTATTTTAAAATACCTAGATATTTAATAATTTTTATTATTTAATTCAATAACGCTCCAAAGTTTTAAGTTACCAAAGACTTTGGAAGTAGGCCTGTAGCCATTTGAATTTTAAAACTGCCACATTCTTGCTTAGAGATAACATCTAAGGTTATTACTGCGGGGGAAACAGGGGTGGGGGGGAGGGAGGGTTGGGGGGGTGGGAGGGGTGGGGGGTGGGAAGGGGGGTGGGGGGGAGTTGGGGGGGGTTGGGGGGGTTGGGGGTGGTGGCCCTCCACCATTAGAGAGTGAAGCCAGTCTCCCCTCTGGGCTACTGGACCCCCACTATCAATATATCTATAATTAACACTGAAAAGCTCCACCACAAATCCTTCATTTTAGTTACATCTATTTATCCATGTTTCAACAATTTTGAGATTTTAAAGCTAATTATTATTATCCAAGGCATTTTCTTTGGCAAATTCTGTAACAGGGATAACTTGCTGACTTTCAGTGGCTTTAATGTTAACCTTGGAATGCGGTCTATTATTATTCAAGAACTGCCCTTTATTATGGAACCACTAATCTTATTGCCCAAATACAGCCTGTATATTTTCCTTGTGTCACTTTTGCCATCTTTTAAAGAAAAAACAGTCTTGGATTTATTCTATAGCATCTGTAAAGAGATGGAGCTCAGTCAAGAGGCCACCCAAAATCGGGCAGGGCGCACCTTCTCTTAATCTAGTCGTTTTCTCTTCATGAGTACAGAAATCCCAGATGCATCCCAAAATTCTGAGAAATGTCTCATCTATCCAAATTTCAAATGATGGGCTGGGAAATAAAAACATGGCAAAAATGACACTTTTAATAGCGCTCTCAAGAGTGGGCATCCATTTTACAGGATCACCAAAAGACTAGTAATTAGGGGCCTTTTTCAGTTATCTCTACCTCCCTTTGTCTCCTAGGACAGGTACCATCGCCACATATCTCCCCACATCCTGTTTGCTCTGGGGAAATTCAGTAAATGGCCTGGCCACCTAGGTTTCTTTATTTATTAAATTAAAGCCATGCTTAATAGACTAATAATAAACAACAAAGACAGATAAAACAACAATCAACAGACAAGCACCCATAACATATAGACAAAACTTAATAAATCAGAGTTCTTTTCATGAATCTTTTCAGATGTTTTGTATTTGCCTGGGACTTACAGCCAGAATTCAGCCTAGATCTCAGCTTATTGTTCACAAAGCTTATCATATTCTGCTTTTGACAGCATTGACTGGAGTCTAAAGTTATTTTAGCTAAAATCTGCCTGTCCCAAGGCATCATATGGTAATTTTCAGACAAAGTATTAAAAAGTCCTTTTGTGAGAGGATGGATAGCCCCATTTTTTCTAGCTGTTGAGCCTTTCCACACTAGAGGCAGAGGATCCGGGGTCTTAGGTATAACAGACTTTTGATTCCCAATACGAATTAGGCATAATGCAATTTTTAAAAAATATATTTTATTGATTTTTTTACAGAGAGGAAGGGATAGGGATAGAGAGTTAGAAACATCGATGAGAGAGAAACATCGATGAGAGAGAAACATCGACCAGCTGCCTCCTGCACACCCCCTACTGGGGATGTGCCTGCAACCAAGGTACATGCCCTTGACTGGAATCGAACCTGGGACCCTTGAGTCCGCAGGCTGACGCTCTATCCACTGAGCCAAACAGGTTAGGGCAGGCATAATGCAAATTGAACGAGAGCCCACATAGTTAAAGATGACAAGCGTGCTCATTTTCCTTGAGCCTGATTTAAGAAAGGACCTTTTGACATTTTAATTTCTTTATCCTTGAGCATACTGGCTAAAAATTTACAATGATAATTTTGCCTTTTAATCGAATTCTTCCCCATTATAGCCTGGCTTGAAAAATATGTCCCGCCCACTTTGGAGTGTGACCTCTGAAGCTTGGTACAGGCTTTGTGAACAGTGAATTTCCCCACCTTTCCGGTGATCCTCCACCACTCTGGGTGAATTTCCTTCTTTTTTTGCTCTGGCAAATCTCCATGTCCCTGTTCAGGTGCCAGATGTGACCGCCGCATCCATTTGTGGCTAGGGTTCAAGGTCTGGAGAAGGGGCTGTGCACAAATGGATATACTAGAAAAGAAATATAAATTTAGAAGGCATCGGGGGAGCCAGGCGGAGACCTTACTGTCTAGCAGAGAGGTTCCCTGAATGCCCGGACCCATTGGCTTTTTATTTACTAGAATACACATTTGTTCTTTAGCAAAACAAACACCCATATCAAAAGTAAGGTTTGGTAAACAATAAAAGATTATCCGGTTAGGGATTGCTTTCAGTCATTCAGCCAGCATCAGGGTAATACAATGCTGATTTTCAGCCCTGCTGAATATTAAAGTCCATTAGCCTTCTAAGGGAATTCCTGCATTTATATGCTAACTACTGCTGGTCTTTGCCTCCAGCAGAGTTCCACATTCTTTGTGTTTCCAGACCTCCTCCATCCCCTCTCACATATATCAGTTCTGATTTAGAGGAAATCTGTTTGTTCAAGAGTCATCCATCTCCAGACTGTGACATCAGAAATGGGAATTTATCTCTCAATTGCTCATTTCCAGTAAGTGGAATGAGGGTCCAATCTCTGTTGGTGCACTCCCTTTATAATACTGAGTTAAGTCCAATATTAGCTATAATTTCACGCTGAAGTTGCTAGAGGGCCAGACCATTAAGAATAGAGAAGCAGGTTGTTTACCATGACAGTAGAAGTGATTTTTTTCTGAAGATATGGGTAAACAATGTGATTTAACAGCATGCTGTTAAATCACATTGTTTACCCATATCTTCAGAAAAAATTCACTTCTACTGTCCTGCTTTCCTATTTATAGTGGTCTGGTCCTCTAGCAACTTTAGCGTGAAATTATAGCTAATTTGCCTACAAACGTCAGGTGGTCATAATAATCTGGCCACTCAGTATATATACATAATGATTCTGTAAGTTATGGACTATTATTTCCCCCATTTTATAGCTGAGGAAACTGAAGTTTAAAGAGGTTAACTAAAGATGCTAACTTACTAAATAGTGAAGCTGAAATGTTTAAAAATGAATCTTGCCTTAGAGTCCTCAATCTCAGCCATTTTGTCATATGTGACACAATATATTCTAGTTGAAAACATTTTCATAAAGCAGTTGAAATACTCCTCAACCCTCATCTCTTATCAGGCTCCCTCCCAGAAGCAGCTGCTCCTATTAATTTTCCCAGATCTTTGTTTTTATGCATTTGTTATATATATATGCCTCTTTTTTCCCCATAACTCCCCTCTACCCAGTTCCCACCCCACCCCCTGCCCTTATCCTCCAACTGTCCTCGTCCATAGGTGTACGATTTTTGTCCAGTCTCTTCCTGCATCCCCCACACCCCTTTCCCCCCCGAAAATTGTCAGTCCACTCTCTTTCTATGCCCCTGATTCTATTCTATTCACCAGTTTATTCTGTTCTTCAGATTTTTTATTCACTTGATTTTTTGATTCACTTGTTGATATGTATTTGTTGTCACTTTGTTGTTCATAATTTTTATCTTTACCTTTTTCTTCTTCCTCCTCTTCTTAAAGAATACTCTTCAGCATTTCATATAATACTGGTTTGGTGGTGATGAACTCCTTTAGCTTTTTCTTATCTGTGAAGCTCTTTATCTGACCTTCAATTCTAAATGATAGCTTTGCTGGGTAGAGTAATCTTGGTTGTAGGTTCTTGCTATTCATCACATTGAATATTTCTTACCACTCCCTTCTGGTCTGCATGGTTTCTGTTGATAAATCAGCTGACAGTCATATGGGTACTCCCTTGCAGGTAACTGTTTTTCTCTTGCTGCTTTTAAGATTCTCTCTTTGTCTTTTGCCCTTGGCATTTTAATTATGATGTGTCTTGGTGTGGTTCTCTTTGGATTCCTTTTGTTTGGGGTTCTCTGCACTTCCTGGCCTTGTAAGTCTATTTCTTTCACCATGTAGGGGAAGTATTTTGTCATTATTTTTTCAAATAGGTTTTCAATATTTTGCTCACTCTCTTCTTCTGGAACCCCTATAATTCAGATGTTGGTACACTTGAAATTGTCCCAGAGGTTCCTTACACTATATTCATATTTTTGTATTCTTTTTTCCTTTTGCTTTTCTGGTTGGGTGTTTTTTGCTTCTTCGTATTTCAAATCTTTGACTTGATTCTTGGGATCCTCTAGTCTGCTGTTGGATGTCTGTATATTATTCTTTGTGTTTTTTTTTAAAATATATTTTATTGATTCTTTACAGAGAGGAAGGGAGAGGGATAGAGAGTTAGAAACATCGATGAGAGAGAAACATCGACCAGCTGCCTCCGGCACATCCCCTACTGGGTATGTGCCTGCAACCAAGGTACATGCCTTTGACTGGAATCGAACCTGGGACCCTTCAGTCCTCAGGCTGACGCCCTATCCACTGAGCCAAACCATTCAGGGCTCTGTATATTATTCTTTATTTCAGTCAGTGTATGCTTAATTTCTAATTGACCCTTTTTCATATCCTTGAGGGTCTCACTATATTTATAGGAGGTTTCTAGAATATTCTTGACTAACTTTACAACCGTGGTTTTTGAACTCTATATCCAGTAGTTTGCTTTCCTCCATTTCTTTCATTTGTGACCTGTTTCTTCGTTTCCACATTTTGGCTGCTTCCCTGTATTTATAGAGTGGATTTGTGTGCTAGGTGCCCTATAGGGCCCAGTGGCTCAGCTTCCCTAATTCCCTGAGGTGGACACACTTGTTGCACCCCTTTGTGGGCTGTGTGCACAGTCTTGTTGTTGTTTAAGCCTTGATTGATGTTAGTATCACTGGGGGGAATTGACCTCTAGGTCAATTGGCTATGAGGACCAGTTGTGTCTACAATGGGAGAACTTCTTTGCTGGAGACACCCTTATGGGGCTGGACTTGCTTCAGTGGGGCTTTGGCACTCACTGAGTCTGCCCCCTGAGTGTGTCGCTTATGCATGTGAAGATGGTCTCACTCTGACCACTGGGTAGACTGGCTCTTGGATCTCCAAGGAGGTGCAAAGTCAGCCACTGCCTGGGGTTACCCAGCAGGAGCTACAGAGAGATCTGCAGATTCCTCCTCTTTGTTTGGGGTTTGGAGGTGCCCAGATGAGGCACAGCTGTGTAGCAATGCAGTCAGCTGATGAGCTTTAGGCCTTATTTTGGAAGCTCTGAGGTTCTCTGACCAGCTGCAGATTGACAGGCTTTTAGGCGGAGAAAGGCCAGGCCATTCGTATGCAAAAGCCTCTGCTCACAGCTTGGCTGGGGTTGTAAATTGGGTGGTGTGAGGTCTCAGGGAATCACCAGGGCAGAGAAAACTGCAATGGCTGCCAGTCAGCCCTGCCCTGGAGAGGTCCCTGGGTCTCTGTGTCCTGCAGCCCCGTGCAGGCACAATGACTGTTGCAAGCACTTCTGAGAGAAAGCTGCCCTTGCTTTCCAGCCTGATGCCAGACAGTCCAATTTCTCTGTGTATGAGTCTGTGTCCCCAGATTCTCACCCGAAACTGGAGTTCAGAGCAGTCGGGAGCTTGTATCTCCCTCCTGATTGAAAAAGACAATAGCGTACCAGTTGCCAGCCCCTTTTGTGCAGGCTGCCATACCTCCACACTTCCATACCTCTGCACCTCCTGCTGGACTCAATGTGCTTTTCTCTTTCCTTCTAGTTGTAGAATTTCCACTCAGCCAGCCTTCTGGTGGTTCTGAATGATATTCTTTTTGTCTTTTAGTTGTAGTTTTAATATGGTTGTGCGTGGCAGCAAGTTCAAGTGTTTACCTATGCTGCCATCTTGTTTGTCTCTATAACTTGTTTTTTAATGTAATAATGTATTTTAGAGATTTTTCCAGTTCAAGACAGTGGTTGGACTTTTTTTTGTAATAGTTGCATATTATCTTATATTATGGATGGATATGCCCCAGAATATAGTTTCCATCCTGACATTTGGTGAGTAAACATTTTTTTTTTTTTTTTTTACAAAACAAAAGTGCTAAAATAAGCATCCTTGTGTAGTCTCTTCATGCACACTTCTCTTTATTTCTGAGAATAAAATCATGCTAACACTCTGTAGTGTGATTCCTAACATGCTGACTTTTTTTGTCCTCCAACATAAGACAAATTCAATTAGAACTTTAGAAAATTGACTATACAAAGTGATGCTTGATTATTTTTAAAAACTTCTTGCCCCTTAATGTCCAGGGGCTCATAGAATGGTAGAGAACATCTGACCCAGCATGGGGCCAACACATGGTCACAATGAGGATGAGGCCCTTGCCCTTGGCTAGTAACTGACCGGTTTTTTCTGTTTGGAGGAGAAAATGACCTGGGAAGGAATTTCCTCCAATATGCCAGCTTTGGTCTTCCCTGAACATTGGCCAATGAAGTTTCTCCTGTTTGTACTGCCTTAGCTCGGAGAAAAATCCTCTTGCATGTATATATATCTTGTATATATTCTGAACTTCCTTATTCAATTTGTGGATAGATCAGTAGCAGTATCAATTGATTTTGCTACCTGTGATTTCACTGATGTGTGTACAGATCCTAGGTTTTCTTTCAAATCACATTTCAATGGAGAATGATGTGTTTCTACTCCATATCTTAACACCAGGAAATTCTCCAACTTTTCATCTTTCACTAAATTTTTCTCTCATCCAAACAACATTTTTTTAAATTGGCTGGACCATTTACTAAGCAGTTCCCTAAGGCACTTTTTTTGAATGTTAATACTAGAGGCCCAGTGCATGAATTCATGCACCAGTGGGGTCCCTTGGCCTGGCCTGCGAGATCGGGTTGAAACCAGTTCTCTGACAACCCCTGAGGGGTCCTGGATTGTGAGAGGGTGCAGGCCAGGCCGAGGGACCCCTGCACAATTGGGCTGGGGAAGGACCACAGGAGGGCTCCAGGGCATGTCCAGCCTGTCTCACTTAGTCCTGATCCGCTGGATCCCAGCAGCAAGCTAACTTACTGGTCAGAGTGTCTGTCCCCTGGTGGTCTGTGCACGTAATAGCGAGCAGTTGAGCGGTCTTAGCATAACATTAGCATATTATGCTTTGATTGGTTGAATGGCCGACTGGACAACTGGACACTTAGCATATTAGGCTTTTATTACATAGCATAAAGAATGTCTCTACACTATACATCTGAGTTAACTACAGATATTTAAATATATTACTCTTTAATTTATCTAAAACTCTTTGTTAAGGTCCTTGACTTTCTTAGGTATCTTCACCTCTTACTTACCACTCATGCTAATATTAAAAACTCTCTAAAACTAGCCATTTCTCCTTTGTCTTAACTAGGACAGTTTTATTTACTTGTATTCCACTCCTCAGGGCTTTCTCAATCTCTCTAAAATACATTGTAGCATCCTAGATTTGGTCAATTTTTAGAGTGATAGAATTTGAGAGCTGGGTGTTCTTTCAGCAATTGTTTAATTTACCTAAGGAAATTGAATGGTTCAGTGTCTCCTAATGATGGACTAGAACTCAGATTATCTCACTCAAGTTCATTGCTGGTCCATCCCACTTATGATGACCTGAATTTCTGAGCCAGAACTTGGGGAGCAGTTACCAAGGAGACCCAATTTTTTTTTTGGTGGGGGCAGTGTGGGTAATGGGAGAGTTTGTGGGCATTATTAACACACTGCAAACCCTAAAAAAGTAAAAGGCTTCAATAGGTTTTAGTGATTGGTGGGTATTAAGTGTACCTAGAGCAGAACAGGCCAAGTCTGGATTTATAGGCTGTCCTCACACATTTTTGAATCAGAGCCTGTGGGACTCTTTTGCATAAGACAACACTGGAGGGACACCAAGAGTCCCATCTGGTCCTTGGGACCTAAGTTGAGCCATGCATGCATTTCTCCTGGCCAGGGGGCTCAAGGAAATGTTTTGTTGTCACTCTCATCAAGTGCAGCTTGGCACGCTGTGGCTCTGAGTAGGAGAGGCCCTCGAAGCTGCAATTCTCTGAGTAGGACAGCCCTTTTCTAACCCGCGGAGAGAAGTGGCATGATTTTAATCCTGTATTCAAAATCTTTGTGAACATTCCTGACAAATGATTCCCCCTCAGAGGGGACCTGCATTGGTGACCAAACTCTGAGATTACCCTTAAGGTGGGTTTGTGACACAGGGTGTAGGTGGAGCCCAGAGAGGTGGGGGCCTGGAGGAGGGCAGAAAGCAATCAGGTCTCCTTGAGGCACGGAGCCCTCTTCCTATGCTTTCTCTCTCTCTCTCTCTGTCTTTTTTTTCTCTGCGTCCTTTCTGTTTGCCAAAATGTTACAGGCGTGTGGTGTCTTCAGGGGCTTTTTTCTCCTACCTCCTCCAAGCTACCTGCGCCTGTTAACTCACCCTGGATAGTTCCATCATTGGCTTCTAGTGCCACCCGGCTGACCCAGCTGTGAAGTTGGGCTGTTCCAACAGGGCATGCCCACCAATTAGCCACAGGTTGATCCTGGCAGTTGCCCTACTGACTGAAGTGGTATGGGGCTTGGGGCATTGGTGCCAGCAGGCACTTTTGCTCTTATTAATGGGATGCACTGGAAGGTAAGAGGTACTGAGAAAGGGAGGCAAAGAAGAAATAAGCCATTGAGGAAACAGATATTACTGTTGCTCCTCATTTAAACCTTGTTCTGGGGTCCTCAGGACGCGTCCTTTCCATGGAGTCTAAGAAACACCACCCTAGGCAATGCTTTGCTGACAACTCTTAATGCTAAGCTTAAGAGACAATATCCCCTGGAAAAAAAAGAAAAAAAATATATTTGCCTCCAATAACTTTGTGTTTTAACTGTACTTGGTGTCATATGTATGTGAGCATTTTCTATTCAATATTGACAATATTGTAACTCCATTGGAAGACCCATTTGCCTCCAAAATGACCACAAATGGAAGCTGTTAATGCTGTGACTTTGGTATGTTATGCATCCTCTGTGTTCTTTCCTAATGATCAGTATTTATTCTCTAGGCTACAGTTATTGCCACCAATATTGAGCAGAGGAAAGGCTTTCCCTGAAACACACAGTACTGTGTCAGGGTGCAAGTGTTGGCTCAAAGGAAATGTTTCTTTAATTAATATTAAACCAAAAGTGTATGCAAAGCATTTCCTTTTGAGACTGTTCTGGATTCTTCATTATTGAGTCTATTTTCTGTGGCTTTTGGCCCTGAAACCCTCTTTTTTAATTTCTCTTTTCTACTGAGCCTTAATGTGCAGGACACAACACATTCTATATTCACCAGTTATGGCTTTTGAGGTAAAATTTAAAAATGCAACAGGGCTTCTTGGAGGCGCTGGGAAACTGAGTCTATTGACTTGCCTTTACCATGTGCTAAAAGGCTTTGATTTGTCTACCTTTTAAATATCACCAAATGTCACCAAATACAGGTGACAAGAGAAATGAGTGCCTGAGGCTGAGAGCAGGGGCCTGGCAAGAAGGCAGAGAAAGGGGCTGCTGAGTTCTAGGATGTGGTTTGTGGGGGCACAAGGAACAAAAGCCATTTTGCTTCTAAATTGCTCCTTCCAAGTCCCCACTGGGTCTGAAATCCTTAAATTTGAGATGAACTTTTCTAAGTTAAGTACCTCTTTCCATGGGTTCTTACCAAAAGGGAAAAAAGAATCCTAAATAAAGAAATAAAATACATGTAAACATTTAAAAAAATTCAAATATTGAAATAGATTTTCATTAATCCTATAATGTGAATTTATTTCTCAGCCTTGTTAGCTAAAAACATCATATTTACAAATTTGTCAATGAGTCTGAGGTAGACCCTGCTTTCGTAAATAAAGTTTTTAAAAATATTTTTTTTATTGATTTCAGAGAGGAAGGGAAAGGGAGAGAGATATAGAAACATCAATGATGAGAGAAAATCACTAATCTGCTGCTTCCTACTGGGGATCGCCTTATACTGGGGATCAAGCCTGCCATCTGGGCATGTGCCCTGACCAGGATTCAAACCGTATCCTCCTGGCTCAGAGGTCGACGCTCAACCACTGAGCCATGCTGGCTGGGCTGTAAATCAAATTTTATTGGAACACAGCCATGCCCATCAGTTTCTATATTGCCCATGGCTGCTGTCACACTGTGATATAGGTCTGAGCAGTAGTCATGAGAGACTACAGGGCTCAAGATGCTTGAAATAGTTATTATCTGGCCCTTTACAGGAAAACTAGGCTGGCATTTTGTCCAAAGTTGTTACCTCTAATACAGTAGAGACATGTGGCTATTCAAATGTACATTTCTTTGATTAAATATAATTTAAAAATTCAGGTCCTTATTTGCATAAGCTTTCCAAAGGCTTATCAGCCTCCAGTGGCTAGTGACTACCATATTGGTTAGTGCAGAGAAAGAATATTTTCATCACTGCATAAAGTTTTATTGCAACTTATATATCAGTTTATAAGTTATATATTAACATATATTAATCCTTTATGTTAATCCACTCACAACCCAAACATATCACATTCTTTAATCTTTATCACTTTTTAAAATCAAAGATAAAAATCATCTCAGGCAATGGTTGTTAAACTCATTGCCTGTTTCTGGGCAGTATGGTACACCTCATTCTGTCAATAATCATCCAAACAGAATTTTATTCAGTGTATCCAGGAACTAATTTATAAAAGTGATTATTTTCTTCTTTGTGAGTCTGAAAGCTATAGGCACTGTAGCAGTTTCTACATGTTTTATTTGACTTCTGCAGCCACAGATTTTTGCTGGCCTCTTGGTAGGAGATATAGACTCCTTGGATCATGGATCAGATTTCCCTTGCTTGGAAGGGAAGTCACTTCAGACCACAGCCTGAGGATTCTTGGCTGGAGCTGTGAGATGAGAGCAGCAAACACTTCCAAAAAAGTGCTAGAGACATCATTGTTGCTAACAGCAAGATGCTTTCCTGAGGAAAGATTTTGGAAGCTGAAGGAACCATTGCCCACAGTCTTGGCAAAGGCTTGCCGTTCTCTGAGATGATATGTGATATATGGGAACTGGTAAAGAAGAGGGTGGAACCTGGGAAATTCCCTAAATCTGCTCTGAGGGTCATTTCTGTATTAGGGTAAAAGGTGAAGTTGCTGTTCAAGAAGATCCAACCAATGCAGTGGCTTAAAAGACAAAGAAGTTCATTTTTTTCATATGACAGTCCAAGGTGAATGTTCCAGATGCAGTTGGCTCTGTTCCACAGCTATTTAGGGACCTTCCGAGTCTTTGCTCTGTCCTCCACTATCCACCTATTCCTTGGGAGAATTGACACATGCACAGCTGAACCTGTTATAGGCATTTTCAACTTGTGAGAAGGGGAGGAAGATATGGAGGAGACATGCCACCTCCCGAAGGCCTGGGGCCAGAGGTGAAACTCCTTGCTCTGCTCCACTGGACTGGGCAACATCACCTAACTGTAAAGGTGACAGGGAAATGTAGTCTGGTCTGTTCTCACGAAGGGTTGGAGATGGATTTTGGCAGACTGATGGCACTCTCCACTACCCTTTCCTTTACTCAGTTCCTGATATTTTGTCCCTTTCAAACATTAAGACTACATCTACCAATAAAATGTATTGTTTCTTTTCTTCCCTTCCCTTTTCCCTCTCTCTCCCTTCAATTAGAGAATGAAAGTTGTTTTTGCAATCTCTTTGTTATTGTTTTAAAAATGACAAATCCTCAAATACATATGGAGAATTGAACATATATTACATTTCTTTTTCTCTCTCTGTGTGTGTATGTTGAGATACATTAAAAACACACACACACATATTACATTTCTATGGGGAGCAAGCTTTTTCTATTTAAATACTAAACTCTCCAAAATGGAAGATATTGAGTGTTTTTGTGGAGCAGAGGTGGTGAGACACTGACCCCTCTTCATCATATCTTCAACAGCTGGGAGCAGAAACACAACCAGAATATTCAGAGCCAATCAGCTGTGTGCAGGTCTCATTACTTTGTTCCCTCATTCACTAGAGCCTCTCCAAGTCATGACAACCAGTCGGGACAATTGACATGAAAATGCTCAGCCCCCGTGCCCAAGCTTTCCCAAAACAATTGCTGGATTGTTCCAGGACCTGTTGATGCCACAAACCTCATGCTGAGCAGTTTGCCCCCTAATTAGCAAGCAGCAGCTGTCAAGCCCATCAAGTGTTCTTATGTGATGAAGTGAATGAGACAAAGCAGTTTTTTCTCTTTCTTTGGTAGGGAAGACAGTTGGTTTCTAAGTGGAGCTGACATGTCTGTAAAGGAAACTAAGTGAATTTGGCTTCCACTTCCCACTCATGCTTTCCAGACTGTTACCAAATCTATGAGGCTCGTCTCTTAAGTCGGACTCCCTGGAACTTGGCTGTTGGGGTGGCAAATTCTTGATGCAGCTCAGGGAAGGAAATATAGGCTGTGGGTTGTAAGCCCCATCTGCTGTACACCCAAATAGCCCTTAATAAGCTCTGGGAATTCTCAAGACAGAGAGCACTGCATTCCCTCAGCAACCAAAGGAAGTTCATAGGGGTTAGTTTTAATCTTAACATTGACTTTTTAGATTTGGGGACAATTGAAATGTTGTAGATGAAACCAAAACCAGTGCTAGAAGAACACCATTCACTGTATACATGTGATTAAAGTCAATATGAATTTTATGTTTTAGCTGCATTTAATGGAAACATACAGTTGCAAAGAAACATTGTGGAGTTGTGGGAAGAGCAGCAGACAAAGAGAAACTGGGTAGAAGCTGCTTAATTTTTGTGGGTTTCAGTTGCCTCACCTGTAAATTGGGACCATTCATTAGACAATCTTTAGAATTTTATTCAACTCCAAATATGTATGAATTGATGGAGGGTGTCCTTTACCAAATATCACAATATAAATATAGTAATGATCTTAAAGTGGTTTTAGGTTAAAAAAAAAGCTCTCTCTTTAAAATATATTTTTATTGATTTCAGAGAGAGGAAGGGAGTAGGAGAGAGAGATAGAAACATCAATGATGAGACAGAATCATTGATTGGCTGCCTCCTGCATGTCCCTACTGGGGATCGAGCCCACAACCCAGGCATATACCCTTGACTGGAATTGAACCTGGGACTCTTCAGTCCACAGTCTGACACTCTAACTACTGCGTCAGCCAGGGCAAAAAAATCTCTTTCTTTATATACATACTAGAGGCCCAGCACACAAAATTCATGCGTGGTTACGGTCCCTAGGCCTGGCTTGTGATCAGGGCCATCTTCCCCAGCTTCCTGCAGCTGGCCCTGCCCCTCACCCCCAGTTCCCCATTTGCCATCGGGTGATCGGAGCCTGCCAGCTGGGGAAAGGGATTGAGAGGTGATCAGTGCGCCTCACAGTGACTGGTTGAGTGGTCGTTCTGGTCGTTCTGCTGTTAAAATCAATTTGTATATTAACCTTTTATTATATAGGATGAAGGCCTAGTGTGCAGGTGGGAGCCAGCCAGCCTACCCTGATGGGGGCCCTGGATTGGGGTGAGGGTCCCCACTGGGTGGCAGGGCCGGCCAGGGCAAGCGTCCACCAGCGGTTCACAGGATAGCCATGCCCCCATTGGGGTGGGGGTCCCTTCTGGGAATGGGGCCGGCTGGGGCAAGGGGCTGTGGTTGTTCTGGTCTCTGGTCATTCTGGTCCTTCCGTCGTTTCGGTCTCTGGGCTTTTATTATATAGAACTAGAGGCCCAGTGCACAAAAATTTGTGCACTCGGGGGGAGGGGAGGGTCCCTCAGCCTGGCCTGTGTCCTCTCGCAGTCTGGGACCCCTCGGGAGATAACGACCTGCTGGCTTAGGCCTGCTCCCGGGTGGCAGAGGGCAGGCCAAATTCCTAGGTGCAGCCCCTGGTCGGGCTCAGAGCAGGGTTGATTGGGGAGTTGGGGCGCTGCCCCTGTCATGCACAGAGCAGGGCGGATCGGGAGGTTGCGATGCCACCCTCAGTCACGCTGAAGGTAGGGCCGATTGGGGAGTTGGGGCACCCCCCTGTCACACTCAAGGCAGGGTCGATGGGGAGGTTGTGGCGCCAACCCGTCATACACAGAGCAGGGCCAATCAGGGGGTTGGGGCGATGCCCCCATCACGCACAGAGCAGGGCCCATCAGGGGGGTTGGGGCTCCGTACCCTGTCATGCACAGAGCAGGGCCAATCAGGGGGTTGGGGCGATGCCCCCTGTCAGGCACAGAGCAGGGCCCATCAGGGGGGTTGGGGCTCCGTACCCTGTCATGCACAGAGCAGGGCCAATCAGGGGGTTGGGGCGATGCCCCCATCACGCACAGAGCAGGGACCATCAGGGGGGTTGGGGCTCCGTACCCTGTCATGCACAGAGCAAGGCCAATCAGGGGGTTGGGGCGATGCCCCCTGTCAGGCACAGAGCAGGGACCATCAGGGGGGTTGGGGCTCCGTACCCTGTCATGCACAGAGCAGGGCCAATCAGGGGGTTGGGGCGATGCCCCCTCTCAGGCACAGAGCAGGGCCAATCAGGGGGTTGGGGCCCTGCCACTCTCACACTCAGGGCAGGGCCAATGGGGAGGTTATGGCTCTACCCCATCACACACAGAGCAGGGCCCGTGGGTGGGGGTTGGGGCACCGCACCCTGTCACACACAGAGCAGGGCCGATCAGGAGGTTGGAGTGCTGCACCCTGTCACACACAGAGCCGCAGGGCGATCAGGGGGTTTGGGCGCTGTCCCCTGTCACGCTGATCCCGGTCCTGGGAGGCATATTACCCTTTTACTATATAGGATAGAGGCCTGGTGCATGGGTGGGGCTGGCTGGTTTGCCCTGAATGGTGTCCTGGGTCATGGTGGGGGTCCCCACTGGGGTGCCTGGCCAGTCTGGGTGAGTGGCTGAGGGCTGTTTCCAGGCCGACTGAAGCTCCCAACTGCTCTTTTTCTTCTTTTTTTTTCTGGGCCAGCTTTAGCTCTGGCTCCAGCTCTGAGGCCTCTGCTGCTGAAAGCAGGTATCTGGTTTGTTTGGGTTCTATAATCGAAACAATGTATAACCCCAGCTCTGAGATCCTGGCCAGCTGAAAGCAGGTTTCTGGGTTTTCTTTTAGCTTCTATATTTGTTACAATGTTTCAAACTGCAAGCTCAGAGGCTGGCAAGGCAGGCGGGGAACATTGGAGTCCTCCATCACCGAAGCAAGCAAGCCTCATGTTCGCTTTCAGCTGCCTGGCTGCCAGCCGCCATCTTGGCTGGCAGTTAATTTGCATATCACCCTGATTAGCCAATGGGAAGGGTAGCGATCGTACGCCAATTACCATGTTTCTCTTTTATTAGATAGGATGTTCATATGTTTATATGTATATTTGCATGAGCTATGATAAAGCTCTATGGACACACTGATGCATTTGGTATTTTCCCATATACCCATACCAGATAGAAATGCATATGAGCTCAAAATATGACTGTCATATTCTTGAATAAAGGAAATTCATTTACTCAACATTATATATTGATATTAAAATAATCATTGTTATTAATATCATTATATTTGTACTATGGTGGTGACTATATGATTAAAGAAATCTAAAAAAAGCAGAAATTCTGACTGGCACTTTAAGTGCTTTAAATAAACTATGATGGGAAATCTTTTAAAATAGAAAAATTTACATTTACTTGAACTCTCACTGTAGACTTAAAGAACTTTCAGCCAATTGTGTCATTATAGAATTGGGGGAAAATATACAGTGCATAATAGTACATTGTTTATTATATTTTCTAAACATGCCATCTATCTCTTAGTAGGCTTTTTGTTTCACCAGTTGAAATGAAATTAGAATGTTGACATCAATAGCACATGGGCACCTATAAAATGAAGTGAATATGAATATGGGAATTTTGTTTAGTTTCCCTTAATTTCAGATGATCTAACAGCACAAAAGAGAAGCAGCTACATGGTGTCTGAGGTAATATAGGGAAGAAAAATGTCTTACTTAACATGAGGATGGCCCAATTTGCAGGTTAGAGAAATAAATTTTTAAAAATTACTGGACATTTTAAAATCTGGAATATCAAGACTCAATGCTAGAGATAGGGTAAGTTAATAAAGATAGTTAGGAAATACTAGTAAACCCTTCAAGTATTTCTTTGCCTTTATTTTTCCCATTGTAGTACCAGCTTATATCACTGTAGTTGGCATATTTAAGGAATTCAATAAATATTTGTTCAATAAATAAAGGAACAAATAAATGCATTTGTGAAGCAGTTCCTAATGTCTTTGTGAACCTCAGAGTTACATTTTGATAAAGCTCTCCCAGACCAAAAAGATGAAGAACTTCTAAGGAAACAAAATGTTTATTGTCATCTAAACATAGCCCATGAATGGTTTTGGTGATAGAAGAGATGCCCATTCACTCTACTGCTTTGTAGAGACAGCAAGACTGTGCTGTAATCTGCATTTCAATACTGCTGCTCTCTGAGCCACAGAATTTAATATATTGGGACTGAACAACATTTTTTAAAAAATATATTTTATTGATTTTTTACAGTGAGGAAGGGAGAGGGATAGAGAGTTAGAAACATCGATGAGAGAGAAACATCGATCAGCTGCCTCCTGCACACCTCCTACTGGGGATGTGCCCACAACCAAGGTACATGCCCTTGACCAGAATCAAACCTGGGACCTTTTAGTCCACAGGCTGACGCTCTATCCACTTAGCCAAACCAGTCAGGGCTGGACTGAACAACATTTGTTTGTTCATCAGTTATTTCAAAATATTTGCTGAACATCTACTCTGTGCTAGACACTGTGCTAGGTTTTGAAATGAATTATATAGGTTTTATAACTGTATTAAGGAGTTCTAAGTCTGTCAGCAGAAAGAAATACATAAAGAGACACAGTCTGAGCAGACAAAATTTGGAATCCAGCTCTGGCCTTTTCAAGCAGCATGGCCATGACTAAATGCTGATTCATTTTCTTCATTTACAAAGTGGGAGATGGCGTACTTGGGTACTATTATTGTTCGTAAGTTGCATATTTGAATGCTGATCTCTTGGAATCCTGCATCTGGGTCCTTTCTATTGGGTTGGGATTTCAAAAGTGGGTTGAGGTGGGAGTTCCTTGTTACCACAATGTTTAGGTCCCTTCTAGGTGCAGAGGGCTCCCCATCACCTCCTCTGCCTAATGGACTCCAGGCTGACTTCCTGCTCATTTATCTGTTGATTCTTCTTGTCATTTTACATTAGGGTTTCTGTCTCTCTCATCCCACTGTGAAAACAGAACATACTCTTGGCACTACTTGCCTAGCTGTCCATACCAGAAGCAAATTTATAGGTCACTGGAAATTTCCAACAAAAGTGAAGGAGGATTTGTGCATCTGTGTATGTTTAAGAGTTGGGTGTGACAGAGGCTTCCTTTAGGGTCTTTGTTTAGTCTTTCTACAGGTTCCATTTTTTTAAGCCACAGGTTTTTTGTTTGTTTGTTTGTTTGTTTTTGTTTTTGTTTCTTACTTTGTACAAAGGAGAGAACTTCAGGTGTATTTCATAGAAAAATAAGACATGAAGTAAGTGTCCTGGGGTGAGGTGAAGACCATCATAAGGTGTGTGTGGGTATGGAGAGGAATCATAAAGAGTTGGGCTCACTCTAGTGTTTTCACTAATAATATTGCCTTTAAGGGATGAGGTTGGTAAGTGTGGTTGTTTAAAAAGGACAGCAAATTTCTTGACACTGCTCCCATTGACGGGTGGAGTCTATGTCTTCTCTCCTTAAATCTGGGTGAGCTTGCGACTTGCTTGTAGCCAGTAGAATGCTGCATGACTTTCACAGCTGGGTTGTAAAAAGCAATGCAGCTTTTGCTTTGTTGACCAGGACACTAACTAGTGGAGCTCTGAGCCGGCCACTCTGTGAGGAAGTCCAGGCCACATGCAGAGACACAGAGAAGTGTTCTGGTTGAAGTGCCAAAAGACAGTTAGCATTAACCACCAGACATGCGAGAGATGGTGGCTCCAGAAGATTTCAGTATTTCCGTATGTTGGATCACCCCTAGTTGTAGTTTTCCCAGTTGAGGTCCTAGATCAGTGATGGTGGACCTATGACACACGTGTCAGAGGTGACACGCGAACTCAATTTTTTGGTTGATTTTTCTTTGTTAAATGGCATTTAAATATATAAAATAAATATCAAAAATATAAGTCTTTGTTTTACTATGGTTGCAAATATCAAAAAATTTCTATATGTGACACAGCACCAGAGTTAAGTTAGGGTTTTTCAAAATGCTGACATGCCGAGCTCAAAAGGTTCGCCATCACTGTCCTAGATATTGCTGAGCAGACATAAGCAATTTTCATTGTACTCTGACCAAATTCCTGACATACACAATTTGTGAACATAAAGAAATGATTGTTTTAAGCTGTTAGGTTTTGGAGTAATTTGTTACGCAGCAATAGAAACTGGAACAATGGGGCCCGGGAGTAAGGATGTGGAGCAGGAAGGATCGACAGCCTACATGAAGCATTACGCTTCGTTTCCTATGACACTTCGTACTCTACCACTGATGGTTTTGCCCTAAACAAACACTGGGGCAGAGTAAGAAGAGTAGGAATAAGGGCCCCCAGAAAAGGCCCTAGCATCAATTACAAGGGGAAAGAGAAGGAGATAGAGAGGAAGTTTTGTGGCCGACAGCTCCAGGCAGTCATTTTTAGATAACCCAACATAAAGCCAGTGTAAACAAATCAGTAGGTACCTGTACAAAAGTTTCTTTATACGAACAAAGTTTTAGGAATGAGGATTCTGTTTTTGCAAACTCAGAGATATATATCAGTTTCCTAGTCAAGATTTTTCAAAAAGAATGTTTCCATACAGACTGTGGGAACAGTTGTTCTCCTGAGTATGTGACAGCAAAGAGGAGTGGCACACATGGAACAAAGCCAGGAATATCTGTCCAGTCAGGCCCGGGGAGCCGCAGCAGGGACAGTGCTACTGCCCCCTCCAGAGCAGGGCCCCGCCATTGAGAGCCAGGCCCTTCTGCTCCCGAATTTCCCATCTCAAGAAACAGCACGGCTCTCCCAAGGCACTGAGATACCCTGCTACACAAATAAAGCGTACATAGAGATTTGGTCTCACTGTACAGTTTGAAGTTTTCCCCTAGGTTATAATTTATAGATTAATCTTTAAAAAAAAATAAATGAAATGATCTCAACTGGGAGAGAAAGGCTTCTACCCAGTAGATTTTTTAAATCATTCTTATGAATAGACTGTTTTTCTAATTTCTTCCCTAAGTTTGTGTATGATATATTATTACACCAGAATAAGAAACCAGCCAAATGAGCCCCAGGAAAGAAATATTGCTCCAAAGTAAATATAGGAACTTAGTTAATACTACACGATCAGATATCTTTCAAATAAGACACACAATTAAAATATCATTGTATATGAGACTGAGAGTTACAGATTGTATGAGATAGTCCCACCATGGTGAAGCAGAAATTTGATATACTTACTGAGCCTTGAGAAGAATTCTGGGAAAATGGAACTTTGGATCTGTGTGGGGAGGAGGGAATTATTATGTAGAAATGTGGTGGAAAACTAGGGGACACAGAGGAACAAAAGGAGATCATAAATCTTTTATGGAGAGTAAATGTTTAGCAAACAAACTATTGTCGCTGCATGAGGGATATAACATATGTGGACATGAAGCATTTCTCAAAGTTAGCACCAGTCAGAACAAAACCGCCAGGTTAAATTCTATTAAAGCAGATATATATCATCTCATAGAAAATAAATTCAAAGTGAAACAGTGTTCTACTTATTTTAAGCAAAATAATGAAACTCCAGTAAATGAAAGAATGAAGAATGAGGAGATATTTTATAAAATTCATATAATGCTTACATTATTATGTACCTGGAAAAGTACATAACTTAAGAGATGCATGAGTAAGTAGCATTATTCTGATACTACTAAAAGTAGCAGCATCAGAAAAATATGGAGTAGCAAAATGGAAACTACAAACCCAGAGATAATAAAACAAACTCTAAGAGAACATCCATTATTTAATAGCTTAAACTAAATCACTGCCTGGAATTGGAAAAATTTTTATTGGAAAAACTTTTTATATTGTGATATTACTTTATGTTAGTGAGGCAACTTAAACAACTTGGGATATATCTATAATAATAAAAGCATAATATGCTAATTAGACCTGACGTCCTTCCGGACGACCTTCCAGATGAAGCTGGGGCTGCAAGGGAAGCCCGGGTCCTGGGCGCCTGGGGGAAGGAAGGGCTACTCTTGCACAAATTTCGTGCATTGGGCCTCTAGTCTATATATATAAAAGGCTAAGTGACCGTCTGACCTCCAACCGGTAGCTATGACATGCAATGACCACCAGGGGGCAGATGCTCAATGCAGGAGCTGCTGAGATGCAGTGACATGGCAGCAGCGGTTCTCAGGTGATGCACCCCAGAACCAGAGAGGAGGGAGCCCGATTCCGGGATGTGTCACCTGAGAACTGCCCTCTCACAATCCGGGACCCCTCAGGGATGTCAGAGAGCCAGTTTCAGGCCCGATTCCCGCAGGCCAGGCTGAGGGACCCCACCTGCTGGAGGGACCCTGCTCACTCTGCAGACGCCCTTCAAGCTGTGGGGCCGCCGCCCCAAGTGCAGTCTGCCCAGGAGAGACCACGGGAGGTTGGCTCCAGGGTGTGTCTGGCCCGTCTCACCCAGTCCCGCCTCGCCAGCCATCTTCTAATTTATTTCAATGTGCACAAATCTATGCACCAGGGCACTAATATTTATATAAAAAGCTAGAAAGAAACTGTCCTCCAATAAAGGTTCTTAGGCACAAAACAAGATTTAAAGATTTCCTTACAAAGCCCAGTGTAACAATTTTTTTTTTCTGGATCATATGGGCAATGATCAACTTTATTCTTTGTATACTATAGATGGGACCTTTCCTAACATTGTACATTTTTACATATTTAAGGGACCGCAAGGTTTTCCTTCTCTGAGGTCTTATAAATGACTGACACTAGGCCAGCAAAACTGCAAACCCTGGTCTTAAAGGATTGAACACTGAAATGGAGCTAATTTCCCACAATGATTCTACAGCCTGGGGAGTTAACTAAGGAAAAGGCTGACTATTGCCATTTATTGAACAACTAAAAATTAAAAACATAGCTTTCCATAAAAAGTACATCTCAGTTAAGGATACTAATTAGGTTGGTATTTATTTATTTATTTATTTATTTATTTATTTATTTATTTATTTATTTATTTTTATTGAAAAAAAAAACTGCAACATGATTCTTCTGGTTTTTGTTGTTGTTGTTGTTGTTAATCCTCACCCAAGGGTATTTTTCCATTGATTTTTAGAGAGAGTGGAAAGGATGGGGAGAGACAGAAACATTGATGTCTCACATTGATTGGTTGCCTCCTGCAGGCACCCTGACCAGGGCCAGGGATCCAGGCCCAGCCTGTAACCCAGGTTATGTGCCTTGACTGAAATCGAACCAGGACACTTCAGTCCTAGGGCCGATGCTCCACCCACTGAGCCAAACCAGCTAGGGTAACCTGATCCTTCTTTTTTGAAGGTCCCCAATGGTCAGTAAATGTTAATTGGTTTTTAACTTTTCTGATTCTGGGATAATTCATGCACAGACTTTCTTATATAGGCTCTCATTCATATCCCTTTGTAAACTCTAATCTCAGATTGAATTTTCTTACTACATGCCAACAAAAAGTACAATCTGTGGTGGAAGAGGGCTTGAATTGTTATCTTATCTCAAATGTGCTTTCTGGCAAGTGTATCGTAAGCGGATAAATGAAGATGTGCAGTCTCTAGATGAGGAGGTGGTTGAGTGTAGACCATGGAGGCACTAGTGGGGTCATCAAGGGGAGCATCTTACTGCTTAGTTTCACAACTCAGAAATCCAATATTCCTGTCCTTCAAAATAATCGTGCTCTACGGAAGATGGCACAAACCCGTGGCGCAGATTTCCCCCAGAATGCCAGTCAGTAGGATTAGTTTAATCTGGAGAGTGCTTTCCCAGTGAACTTTGATTGTAGGCTTTTGCCCTACGACAGTGAGCTTTGGAGTCTTACAGGCCTTGCATTGATCTTTTAGAAATTTTTAGGAGACGTTTGAGTTAGCAGATGCCACAGTCAGCCAGGTCTATCAAAACGTTCTAATATTCTATCTTTCAAGCTGTTGTTGTTTGAGTGGCTTTGCTGGTCTTCTTGAAGCATATGGCCTTCCATAATGAAACCATAGACCTCTGAGTACAGAGTCCTTTCTCATTTTGATTCATTCAAGGGTCCTAAGTTTTTTATAAACATCTTAAGATCTAACCAATTAACCCTGGATTCAGAGTGAGGTTTTCCTAAATATTTGTAAGGGAGAGAGAAAATCATGGGACAGATTTTATCTGGCTCAGTGAGTACTTTTGAAGTCTTGAGTAAGACTGGACATTTTGTAGGATTTCCTTTGTGTGTCAGAGAAATTTTCAACAAGTCAGGCAGCTAGATAAAAGAGAAACCAGGACCTATTTGAAGATGAAAGTCTTCAAATGAGTGCATGCCAAATTCATCGGAGAATATCTTTCAAAGCAAATGTTTGCTTTCTTTTGAAAATTCATTATTGTTAAGCCCATTGTGTGATTAGGCTAGTTGTGTGATTATTGAGAAACAACTAAGTGTAATAAATGGACACCTCATCAAAGGCATGCTCATGCAGGGCGATCTTTTTTTAAAAAAATATTTTATTGATTTTTTACAGAGAGGAAGGGAGAGGGATAGAGAGTTAGAAACATCGATGAGAGAGAAAATCAACCAGCTGCCTCCTGCACACCCCTTACTGGGCATATGCCCGCAACCAAGGTACATGCGCTTGACCGGAATCGAACCTGGGACCCTTCAGTCCGCAGGCCGATGCTCTATCCACTGAGCCAAACCGGCTAGGGCTGGGTGATCTTTTTTATTACAATGGTGAGATGTATGTATCCTAAGTGCCTGGCTTCTCAATGAACAGACATAATTTGTACCCACCACTGTTTCTAACTAGGAAAGTTCCTGTACAACTATGATATGGAGAAAAGTTGAGGCTTTCTATTTTTCATTCCTAGGAACATGGAACATATTTTCATCTGAACTTCAAAAGAAAGATCTATTTTTCTGCTCTGTTTTTGGCTCACCAGATTGTTCTTGCCTTTTGATAAATGGCAAAGTTACCTTGTTAACCAGCATTGAGCAGATCCAGCCCCTGACCCTGCTTGGGCTCTGTTCTGGGCAGGAAGTGGTTTCCTCCCCAGGCCAGATTTTATTTTCATGTCTGAACCTTGTGAGATCTTCAGGCACTAAATCAATAGCTCCTATTCAGTCAGCCCTGAAAGGAAGGCAGTTATCAAAAGGAACACAAGTGAAGGCAGGTGACAGCAGATGAAACTCTGTGATTATTTTCCAAAGGACCAGCAGGCTCTGAAGTCTGGTGGTGCTTCTCTGACCCACCTCAGATCTTTCTCCTCAGATCCAGTTTGGTGCCAAGCTGTGCCTGTCATCAGAATATGGTGTGCCATTTTGTTCTTGAACTAGAAAAACAAGTGAAAATATTTATGTCCTAGATACCTAATAAAAAATGCATATTGAGCCAAAAATAATTGCCTACATTAAAAAGAAGAAATCAGCTGAGGAAGATATGAATATCATGCACCACTGAGTTGACCTCCAGTGTGGGGTATGACATACTTCAAGAGATGTGTTCCCCCCACCCCCGCCCCCAACACATAAAATAAGGAAGTCAAACATAGGCACTGAGTTTTCAAAAGATAGAAAGGGTTCTTTGATAAAACATACAAAGGAAGGCATGCCATAATAAGACTAAAGAGGATTGAAAATGGAAAGACCATTTCCTCTGGGAAGTCATCCTGGATTTGGGAAGAATACATTGAAACCCCAACCCCTCCAGTCAATTATTGCATGCCTTTTATTTAATACTAAATTTTATAGCAGAGCCTAAGGAAATCTATTATATGGGCCTTGATTTCAAAGCTTCAGGAAACTCAGATCCTAAAATGGTGGATAGGGAGAATCAAAGCATTTTCAAAAGTAGGCAACTATCAGATACAATATATCTAAGTGGGTAATCAAATTTCCTATCAATACAAGGCTAAGGTGTTTTTTTTTTCCTGTACAGAAATACTTTTACTAATCCTATCTAATAAAAGAGAAACATGGTAATTAGCCATAACTTTGCTACCCTTCCCATTGGCTAATCAGCGAGATATGCAAATTAACTGCCAACCAACATGGTGGCTGGCAGCCAGGCAGCTGACGTGAGCAGGAGGCTTGTTTGCTCCAGTGATGGAGGAAGCGAACATTCCCCACCTGCCGCTGCAGGCCTCTCAGCTGCTCTCTAAGAAACATTGTTACAAATATAGAAGCTAAACAAAACCCCAGAAACCTGCTTTCATTCAGCTGGGATCTCAGAGCTGGAGTCGCAACAAAGTTTCAAATACAGAAGGTAAACAAAGTCCAGAAACCTGCTTTCAGCAGCTGAGATCTCAGAGCTGGAGCTGAGCCTCAGAGCTAAAGATGGCTCTCAGCTCCAGTGACAGCCATAGAAGGTAAATAAAATCCCAGAATAAAAAAGAAAAAAGAAATAAAAGAGAGGTTGGGAGCTTCAGTCACCCGCCAGCCTGAAAACGGGCCTCAGCCCCTCACCCAGACTGGCCAGGCACCCCAGTGGAGACCCCCACCCTGAAAGGGATGTGACTAGCTGCAAACAGTCATCATCTCCTCATCCAGGCTGGCCAGGCACCCCAGTGGGGACCCCCACCCTGAAGGGGGTGTGACTAGCTGCAAACAGTCATCATCCCCTCATCCAGGCTGGCCAGGCACCCAAGTGGGACCCCCACCCTAATCTGGGACACCCTTCAGGGCAAACCAGCTGGTCCCCAGATGTGCACCAGGCCTTTATCCTATATAGTGAAAGGGTAATATGCCTCCCAGCACCGGGATCAGTGGAACCGCAAGGCCTCCCGAACCCGGGATCAGTGGACCCGTGCGGCCTCCCGGCACTGGGATCAGTGGAGCCGCAAGGCCTCCTGGCATCGGGATCAGTGGAGCCGCGAGGCCTCACTGCCCGTGTCAAGTGGACCCGCGAGGCCTCCCAGCACCGGGATCAGCAGAGCTGCAAGGCCTCCTGAACCTGGGATCAGCGGAGCCATGAGGCCTCCCGACACTGGGATCAGTGGAGCTGCGAGGCCTCCCAGCCTGGGATCAGTGGAGCCATGAGGCCTCCCGACACCAGGATCAGCGGAGCTGCGAGGCCTCCCGGCCTGTAATCAGCAGAGTCACCAGGCCTCCCGAACCTGGGATCAGCGGAGCCGTGAGGCTTCCCGGCACCAGCAGAGCTTCGAGGCCTCCTGGCCCCTGGAGGAGTGTGACAGGGGGCAGTGCCCAAACCCCCTGATCGCCCTGCGGCTCTGTGTGTGACAGAGGGCGGGGTCACAACCTCCCTATCCTCCCTGCTCTGTTCATGACAGGGGAAGGCACCCCAACCCCCTGATCGGCCCTGCTCTGTGCCTGATAGCGGGGAGCTCCCCAACCCCCTGATCAGCCCTGCTCTGTGTGTGATAGGGTGGAGCCGCAACTTCACCATCTGCCCTGCCTTGAGTGTGACAGGGGGGTGGCGCCCCAACCCCCCAATCGGCCCTACCCTGAGAGTGACTTAGGGTGGCATCGCAACTTCCTGATCCGCCTTGCTCTGTGCATGGCAGGGGGGATCTCCCCAAACCCTGATCGGCCCTGCTCTGTGGGTGACAGTGTACGGATCCTCACCCCCCGTAATGGGCCCTGCTCTGTGCGTGACAGGGGGCAGCACTCCAACTTCCTGATCAGCCGACTCTGTATGTGACAGGGGTGGCACCACAACCTCCTGATCCTCCCTGCTCTGTGCATGACAGGGGGTGGCACCCCAACTCCCCAATCGGCTCTGCTCTGAGCCTGGCCAGGGGCTGCGGGGCAGGTACCTAGGGATTGGGCCTGCCCTCTGCCACCCGGGAGCGGGCCTAAGCCAGCAGGTCGTTATCTCCCGAGGGGTCCCAGACTGTGAGAGGGCACAAGTGGGGCTGAGGGATAACCCCCCCCCCCCGACAGTGCACAAATTTTTGTGCACTGGGCCTCTAGTGTAATAATAAAAAAAAAACTCACAAAGAGTTGTATATAAATCAAATGTTTGTAACTGCAATTCCATTTTGAATGACTTTGCTTCTTAAAATGAATTCTGTGTTGATTCCTTCCTACCAAGAAAGATTATTTTTTAATGTACAAAACTACCTCCAATCTATCTTATCTAATAAAAGAGAAACATGGTATTTAGCTGTACATCCGCTACCCTTCCCATTGGCTAATCAGGGCGATATGCAAATTAACTGCCAGCCAAGATGGCGGCCGGCAGCCAGGCAGCTTGAAGTGAACATGAGGCTTGCTTGCTTCAGTTACAGAGGACTCCAACATTCCCGGCTTGCCGCTGCTGGCCTCTGAGCTTGCAGTTTGAAACATTGTTACAAATATAGAAGCTAAACAAAACCCCAGAAACCTGCTTTCAGCCAGCCAGGATCGCAGAGCTGGAGTTGAAACAGTGTTTCAATTATAGAACCCAAACAAACCAGATACCTGCTTTCAGCAACTCTGGAGCCAAGCCTCAGAGCTAAAGCTGGCCCAGAATAAAAAAGAAAAAAGAAAAAAAGGAGCGGTTGGGAGCTTCAGTCACCCGCCAGCCTGAAAACAGCCATCATTCCCTCATCCAGGCTGGCCAGGCACCCCAGTGGGGACCCCCACCCTGAAGGGTGTGTGACCAGCTGCAAACAGCCATCATCCCGTCACCCAGGCTGGCCAGGCACCCAAGCGAGACCCCCACCCTGATCCAGGACACCCTTCAGGGCAAACCAGCTGGCCCCCACCTGTGCACCAGGTCTCTATCCTATATAGTAAATGGGTAATATGCCTCCCAGCACCGGAATCAGCAAAGCCGCGAGGCCTCTGGCACTGGGATCAGCGTGCCAGGGGGCAGTGCCCAAACCCCCTGATCACCCTGTGGCTCTGTGTGTGACAGGGGGCGGGGCCACAACCTCCCTATCCGCCCTGCTCTGTTCATGACAGGGGAAGGCGCCCAACCCCCTGATCAGCCCTGATCTGTGCCTGATAGGGGGGAGGTCCCCAACCCCCTGATCACCCTGCGGCTCTGTGTGTGACAGGCTGTGGTGCCCCAACCCCCTGATCGGCCCTGCTCTGTGTGTGACAGGGTGCGGCGCCCAACCCCCCACCCCTCCCCACGGGCCCTGCTCTGTGTGTGATGGGGTAGAGCCATAACCTCCCCATGGGCCCTGCTCTGTGCGTGACAGGGGGTGGCGCCACAACCTCCCCATCGACCCTGCCTTGAGTGTGACAGGGGGCGGTGCCCCAACCCCCAAATCGGCCCTACCCTGAGCATGACTGAGGGTGGCATCGCAACCTCCCGATCCGCCCTGCTCTGTGCATGACAGGGGGCAGCGCCCCAACTCCCCAGTCAGCCCTGCTCTGAACCCAACCAGGGGCTGCACCTAGGGATTGGGCCTGCCCTCTGCCACCCGGGAGCAGGCCTAAGACAGCAGGTCGTTATCTCCCGATGGATCCCAGACTGTGAGAGGGCACAGGCCGGGCTGAGGGACACCCCCCTCCCCCCCCCCCCCCGAGTGCACAAATTTTTGTGTACCGAGCCTCTAATATATATATATATATATATATATATATATATATATATATATATATATATATATAAAAGCCTAAGCAACAGTTCGACTGCTCGACTGGTAGCTAAGATATGCACTGACCACTAGGGGGCAGACACTCCGAAGGATAGGTTAGCTTGCTGCTGGGGTTCGGCCCATGGGGACTGGGTAAGGCGGGCCAGACATACCCTGGAGCCTCCCATGGTCCCTCCCCGGCCTGGATTGTGCACCCGTTGGGTCCCTCAGCCTAGCCTGTGCCCTCTCACAATCCAGGACCCCTTAGGTGATGTCGCAGAGGTGCAGACCAGGCCGAGGGACCCCACCGGTTCATGAATCTGTGCACCGGGCCTCTAGTGTGTGTGTGTGTGTGTGTGTGTGTGTGTGTGTGTGTGTGTGTGTATTGGGGTGTTATGTTCAAAAGGAAGCTCCTCTCTACCAAAGCTTTACCAGACAGGTAATTGTCTGATATGTGATAATTACTTTCTGATAATTCCTTACATTTGATTAAGTTTAATGCTGCTTTCAGTTTCAATTATGTTTAAGGCATGTCTACACTGTGGATGTAAGATAATGAAAGCTGTGCATTGAAGGAGCTTACAAACCAAAGGAACTATAATATTCAGCTTCTATGTTTGCTTCTGTTTCTATGTCTGCTCTGATCAATTTACACACCTTTAGGGGCTAAATTTTAATCTAGTCAATCTTTATTACTGAACAAAACACACACACACAATTCAATCATTAGAACAAATGTAACCAAATATAGATAAGAATTAACCTTGTCTAGACTGATAAGCATAGTGCTATGTATTTTTATAGGATTTGGAAATCAGGATAATTAGTTCAAAAGGCAATAAAATTCAGATCACTGAAAACCTGAAGACACTCATGCATATTTCTTAGGCATACAACACAAGCCTGCAGCTTGGTGAAGGGCACCTTGGAAACACTTCCTTTTAAAGCCAGTGGCCTGTGATACCCAAAATGCAATAGGACCAGATTGGGACACAGAAAGCAGGGCCTTCTCTGCTTTGGGGAATGTGGGCATGATGCCAGCATCAGGGATCCAGGCCACTGGGGTCTCTTTGGGACGAAGCAGCAAGCCACCAGACGCTAACTCTGAGTGCATGAGCCATGAAAGCTCCAGGTCTGAGTTCTGAGTTGTGGAGAGAGGCCCCAAACCAACTGAAGTTGGTAAGTGGAAGCCACTTTTCTTACCCCCCTACAGAGCCACAACTGCAACTGAGAGGGAAGTTTGTCCTTTCACGGAATCCTAGGTGGAATGCATTCTGTTCAATGAAATCTTAAAATAAAATCAAGATCCCTATGGTAGGTATCAGTCATTGGTTTCTAGTTACTCAACCTATTTACAAGTCTTAAGGATCCTATAAACTGTGAACGTTTGTAGTAAAATATTTATGAAGCAAGTCAAAGAAAAGTTGGTAGTCTAGGTGAAATTCTGATATGACTAAAATTCCTTTCTGCTCTCTTTGCTTTTTCATTCACAAGAGTATAGGTACCTGGCTGGCCTAGGGAAACATTTCACCACTTAGACCCAGAGAGCTGTGACTTCGACAGTTGCTATATTATTTTATTTCTTTTCTTTCCAGTGTTTACTTTATAAATCCAGGAGACAATTTGGATGAAAAAAGAAAAATGACAGTCCAAGTTCATGCCGGTGCCACTGCTGAAATCTCTCAGCTCATTACTCCTTCCGGCTTGTCCTGGGAAAGGGCTTTGGAGAAACCCTAGAGTAGCAATTGGTGTTTCAGATTTTGAGATATAAAATGGAGGCTTGACTAGTAAAATCTGCCACCCCAAACCCCAAGATACTCTTTATTCCACAGTCATGGGGCTCTGCTGGAGTTGCATCTGGAGCAGTCACATTTGCTTTGTGCCTTCACTCCCCGGCCAATACTTAGGAACCTCCCTTCCCGGCCAGGGTGCGGGCCTTTAATAATAGGGTGCTGTTCAACAGCCACTGCAACACCATGAAACAGTGGGGATTGGTTTTAAGCAAAGTACTCTGGGGTTCATAAACATGCACGGGGCAGGAAAATGCTATTGCATATAAATGTGTTCAATATTATTCCAGGAAAAACATATGAATGTTTTGGAAGTCATAAGGGATTTCCTAAATAACTATAGTGCATGGCAGCCAAGAGGTTTTTGCTCTGAGAAAGCCCAAGATCATAACTGAAAGTGTGTTATGAGGCAAGTAAAGGTCAAGAAGCACAGGCAAATGTAACATCTTGTTTGGTTCTACTACCCTAACTCTGGGGGTGAAATCAAGTTCATGCCTCTTTATTCTGAAGTATGATTATAAAGTAACAGAATAGGTGCCTCAACAAATATATCTGAATAAATGTGGCCTTCAAATTAGCCATGGGAAAAACTCTAATTACTGTGATACATGTTTACTTAAATTTTTTTTGAAACTCTTTGCTCAACTCCTCTTAGATCCTAGATTGTTTATTTTTATATATTATATTGTTTATTTCTGCTAGATTGTGATATGCAAAACTTCTTGAGGTTTTATGTACATTACCATTGTAAATATTCTCATTTCACACTGTCACTAGTTATTTTCTGGGCTTGTGCCCCATACAGGAACGTAACCTGGCAAAGTAAAATTGAAAAAAAAAAAAAAAGAAAAAGAAAAAAAGAAAGAAAAAAAGTTGAGTGAATGGCCTTCAGAGATACTTTATGACCAACAAAACAAAACTTGCCTAATACTTAGAAATTACATTTTGTTTTATACCAAAGCAGTGTTACCAACTTGATCACCAATATTCAGCAGCTCTATTTTCAATTACTTTTGGTTAGTTTTAAGAATCAAATACAACTTCTTGGTATAAGGATTTATGACCATTGAGACTATTTTAAAAGAATGTGCTCTTGGCTCTGGAGGTAATTCCAAAGGAGGAATTTCCAAAATATTTTAAGCCATGACTGCATCATTGTGTAGTGATGCCCAGTGGAAATTTTTTTTTTTTTTAAAGCAGTGGAACTGTTCTTTAAATGTTTCTGAGAATTACTAGAGGCTGGGAAATCAACTCACTGTTGTGGCAGATTTCCTTCATTATGGGAAAAATCAGCAGAATAAGCACTTTGGTTTGTCCAGGAACAATCATTTGTGTAATGAAAGCCATCATCAATTGATCCTCGGTATTCAGGCTGAGATGTGATGTGTGTTTTAGTGAATAAAATCGAGTATAGTTTTAGTAGGACACTGTCCTTGCGGCCTCTCTAAATATGGGTTTAGATCTTAGTGTTTGTCTTTGACGTTGTTCTAGGAAGGTGTGTGTGTGTGTGCAAGCATATTTAGCTAATTTATTTGTTTAAGAATATTGCAAAACCCGGAAGGTAGCCTGACCTCTTCTTCATATTGGGGAAAAGACTGGGAATAAAAATTAAACCAAGTTCAGCCCTGCCCTGAGTGGTTCAGCTGATAAGAGCATCGTTCTGTACACTGGAAGTTCATGGGTTTGATTCCTGGTCCCTGGACCAACGGTTGGGGCGTGTGTGAAAGGCAGCCGATAGATGTTTCTCTCTCACATCAATGTTTCTGTCTCTCCCCTTTTCTCTCTCTAAAGTCAATGAAAATACCCTTGGGTGAGGATTTAAAAAGCCACACGTTTAACCAGGTTCTGCCAGTCCCAGCTGGATTGGAGCCCCAGGTGTTGTGTGATTAAGACCAGAAGATGGAAATGAACCATTGATTATTGTGATTGGTGTTTGGGGCCATAGAAACTGCATCACAGTTGGTGGGTAGTTTGATGGTTCCTCTTTTTAAAAAACATTTTTGTTGTCGCCTTACCTGGTTTGGCTCAGTGGATAGAGTGTCAGCCTGCGGACTGAAGGGTCCTGGGTTTGATTTCAGTCAGGGGCACATACCTGGGTTGTGGGCTTAATCCCCAATGGGGGGCATGCGGGAGGCAACCAATCAATGATTCTCTCTCTTCACTGATGTTTCTATCTCTCTTCCCCCCTCCCCTCCTCTCTGAAATCAATAAAAGTATATTTGAAATAAAACCACACATTTTTGTTGTCTGTTTACTTGTTTTAATCCTCACCCAAGGATATTTTCCACTGATTTTTAGAGAGAGTGGAAGAGAGGGGGGAGAGAAACATCAGTGTGAGAAAGACACATCGATTGGTTGCCTCCTGCACAGGCCCTGATCAGGGCTTGGATCGAGCCTGCAACTGAGGTGCGAGCCCTCGAAAGGAATTGAACCTGCGACCGTTCAGATTGCAGGCCGAGGCTCTATCCATTGAGCAAAACTGGCTAGGGTGAGGTTCCTCTTGTAGGAAGGGGCAGCTCCCTTTTCTAGTCATTTTGGGGAGAAACTAAGCAGGCCTGCCACTGTAGCCTGGAGCTGTGGGGCTCGAACTGGAATCAAGAATTGGAAAGAGACCTGGAGATTCGTTGTGAGGAGGCTGAGCAAGGCAGAGGCCCGAGTTTGGCTTTTGCAGCTGTGAACATCTCGAGTAGGGATGGGGAACCTTTTTTTCTGCCAAGGGCCATTTGGATATTTATAACATCATTCACTTAATATAATCTGCTTAATATAAATTTATGTCGCTATGAAAAAGCTCCTAAGTTTATTGAATTTTGAGTCCCACCTGCAGTTGCCTTGGCAGGGCCAGGCCAGATGATTTCACGGGCCTCGTCCGGCCCCGGGCTGGACTTCACGCCCCTGCTCCAGAGTAATCACTTTTAAAAAATGTTTATTTTTCAGTTACAGTCTGCATTATTCTGTATTGGTTTCAGATAGTCACAGGGATGTAAATTACAGTTTAGGGAATATAGTCAATAATATTGTAGAGTAACCACTTTTAATAAGCATGTGAATGTTTCCTTGAGTTGTGATTGTGTCAACTCTGAGTGTCCAGTAAAAGGTTAGATGTAACTGTTTCTCACTGTGCTGTGCTCTCTGGTGTTTGCACTTGGAGTGCCTTGCTGTGGGGAGGGCGGAGCAGCCTGGAGAACCAGTTTCTGGCTTGTTCAAGGGGACTGGCAGAGCTTGGGGTCAGGGTGGCCAAAAGGATGACAAGTGTCTACTGGAAGCGACGGATGTCACATCTAACGTCTCTCAGTCATTCTCCAAAATGTCAGTGGGAGAAGACAACTCAAGTCATGCATTTGGCCTCAAAGTCATGGCCATTTGGATTATTAAGGAAACAGGATCTTTTTGGTCAATATAGGTAGGTGAGCTCTGGGAACACATTGGTTCTAAATGAAATAAGTATACAGACATCCAAGGTGCCAGCTTTGAAGGAGACACCACTGATGTGTCTATAAGATATCTGTTATCTAAAGAAAAAAAGTAAACTTAAACCTAAAACAATTAAACTCCATATTTGCTATGTAGAGGTTCTCATGATGTAGGTGAAATGTCAAAATTTAGCTGAAATGTTTAGTTTTCAGTGAACTGTTTGACATTCTTTGCTATAATCTTTTTTCTTCTGCCCTTAACATTTCCCACTTCCCCATGTCTAGGTCATTAGCAAGTCTTTCATGTGCCATAAATGTCTCAAATCTGTCCTTTCTCCCCGTCTCTGTTACTATCACTCTAATCTGAGTCACATCCTCTATCCTTGGCCTTTGGTAAGTATCACCTAAAAAGGGCAGTACAGAGATCTTTTAAAAAGATGGGATCATTCCACTTCTTCCTGAGAACTTTCCATGGCGCCCATGGATTTAGGAAAAAGAGCTGCAAACAACCCATGTTCTTTCATTTTCAGAAAACCCTGAACCCCTTCCCCCATGGGATCACCTTACAGCCACACAGGCATTTTGTTGCTGTTGCGTTTTTCCATACGCACTTGCATCGGCATCATTCTGCTTACTGGGATGGTTCTTTCTTGGGCAGCTCCTTTTTCTCAATCAGATGTCACCTTAATATCACCACCTCAGAGAGGTCTTCCTTGATCACCTAGTCCAGTGGTTCTCAACCTTCCTAATGCCATGACTCTTTAATGCAGTTCCTCATGTTGTGGTGACCCCCAATCATAAAATTATTTTCGTTGCTACATTCATAACTGTAATTTTGCTACTGTTATGAATCATAATGTAAATATCTGATATGCAGGATGTATTTTCATTATTACAAATTGAACATAATTAAAGCATAGTGATTAATCACAAAACAATATGTAATTATATATGTGTTTTCCGATGGTCTTAGGTGACCCCTGTGAAAGGGTCGTTCGACCCCCAAAGGGTCGTGACTCACAGGTTGAGAACCGCTGACCTAGTCTAATGTCGTCCTTCTGTCAAAGTTCTCTTCAATTGCATCACTCTGCTTATTCAGAGAACTTGACATAATCTTAATGAATTAATTCACTTTTTAGTTGTTTGTCTCATATTGGTAAGCTCCATGTGTGCCAGAGCTTGTCTGTCCAGTGTACTGCCTTGTCCCTAACACCTAGCATTTAGTGTTAAATAAGTGCTAAATAAATTAAATAATGAATGTACACATGGACACTGGAAAGGCACAACAGTGGAGCCCATTACAAAATAAAAAGTCTTACTGAGCAAGTATTTATATAAGGTCAAGAGGGTGGGCAAAACAGCCTAGAAGGATGGACTCTAGAGAAAGACACACACACACACACACACACACACAAATGGCTCTTCACCTCAATCTCAAGGTGTCCCCTGTGATTCATTCAGAGTCCACTTTGGGTGCTATTCGGGAGTGGCTCCTTGACCTTAGTCAACACACCCAAATTGCTCCTTAGTGGGCAATCTGGATCTTTATCCTCCATTCCTCTTCTTCTTCTTTTTTTAAAAAAAATATATTTTATTGAGTTTTTACAGAGAGGAAGGGTGAGGGATAGAGGGTAGAATCATCGATGAGAGAGAAACACCGATCAGCTCCCTCCTGCACACCCCCTACTGGGGATGTGTCCGCAACCAAGGTACATGCCCTTGACTGGAATCGAACCTGGGACCCTTTAGTCTGAAGTTCGACGCTCTATCCACTGAGCCAAACCGGTCAGGGCCTCCATTCTTCTTCTGTGTCTCTGCTTCTCTGGACCATCAGGGAACCTTTCCCATGGGCCCTCCATTGTCCTCCAGTGTCTTTAACCCTTCTGGTCCACACTCAGTCCCCCAGGCTGCTGCCACTCATTGTTCTTTCTCTTCCTGTGTTTGGCCTTCCTACTGAATTTTTAGCCATTCTATCCCATCTTTTCCCTACCCTCTCCACTGGATGGAGCTGGGGGTTCAGCTCCATGGGTTGTTGGGAGGATGTGGGTGAAGGATAGTAACTCTCTAGTCTTGTGCTCAGGCTAAATATGAGCCTTCAGACTTTCCCAATTGCCAAGGATGACTGCTTCCTAGAAAAACTTGACTGTGATTATACTCAGTCTCTTATGTCCACAATTAAGTTGTATTACCGAAGACCCCCTAGTGTGACGATCAACAGGGAAAAATGCATTCCACTATACTGACCTAAACACAGAAGGCTCTCAAAAATGATAACTAATTCTTAATTTAAAAAAAACACACACACAAAAAAAACTCTATACAAATGTGGACCACTCATGAGGTGTATTGTAAATATTATCTGACACATCCAACTTCTCCATGTCTACAGGGTACCCTGCAGGATTGAGGGAGTTTTGGCAGGGCAGTTTCCCCTTCCCCTGGACCCAGGGAACTAACTTGTCACAGCTAGGTTTTTGGTAGAACTCAGTGGGAAGTATTGTTCTCAATTTTCTATCATACAGATTTCCAAATGGGGAGCAGTTTGTGTATTATCTTATTAGTCTGGTTGCATTACTAAGTCAGAATATTGTTTGGTTAAATTATACAAATTATCTATAATAATAAAAGTGTAATATGCAAATCGACCAAATGACCAAACAGCAGAACAGCCATCTGGATGACCTTCCAGATGACCACACTATGACACCCACTGGCATCGCATGGATGTCATGTGATTGGTCAGGGAGGTCCTGCCATCACCCCACAATTGCCCCACAGAGGGAGACCAAGGCCACTGGCCAGCGGGGCTATCAATTGGGGGGCTCCACGATCATCCCAAAGAGGGAGGCTCAGGCCACTCTCTATGGGGTGATAGATCGGGGGGGGGGTGTCTGCGAAGCCAGCAGACTGGGGGTGTGTGGCGGCAGATGTGGACAGTGCCAGGCCAGGGCAGGTGTGGACCGGGGTGGGGGACAGAGCACGGGGCTGCGAGAGCTGTAAAGCTGGCAGCCCGGGGAAGGAAGGCCTACTCTTGCACAAATTTCGTGCATTGGGCCTCTAGTTTAAAAATAAAAGACAATTCAAACACATTTTTAATTTGCAAGACAATTTTGAGAAAACTACAACCTAAGAAGGGGTTAGGGAGCAAGTCTGAAATTATGTCTGCTTCCTGTTGGCTGGCTCATCCCTGAAGAACTGGATGAAACACTTTACAGTGCCACAGTGTCCTACATGTGAAACGAGTTGGGTGTAGAGCCTTGTTATTGGTGAGCCATACTCATGGTTCTCTTATGTTCTTATATCCTGATTTCTAAGAACACCAACTTCATAAAAATATTCCTGTCACTCAAACCTCCCATTAAGTTTTCTAAGTTGGCTAATGATTAATGTTATTAGCTTCAGGATGGGATGACAATGCCCCAAGAAGGTATGGTGTTCACAAGGTGGAGGGTTGTAAGAACTCTGCTAACCTAGCCTGCTGTCCTCAGTCTGTCTGGCTATGGAGATAATGGTTTTACCCCTTCCATCACTGCCTTTTATGGCAGTCATAATTGTGCATCTGTTGGGTAAGCCCTTCTAGTGGGGAGAGAATCCAAATAACAATGTCAAGCTGACCAGACCTACAAAATGTGTATTCCAGCAATAATGTGGCAACCTGGTGTTGGGGAACCAAAGTCTCAGTGGGTTTGGGAGCAGCCCAACCACAGTTTCTCATGGTCTGTTCTGATTTAGTTCCCTTATCCCTGGCCTGGTTCTATCAAATTAAACTTTTATGAGATTGCTGTTTCAATAAGCAATGCCCAAATATCAGCAAATTCATAGAGTTAAACCCAATATGTTTTCTTAATGTCTTAGAAGGGTGATATAATTCATAGGTAATAGGCAAGTAGGATAAACTCAAGTGAGAAAAACCTCAAAGTTAGGAGTAGTACAGTATTATTCTAAACTAGAGGCCCGTTGCACAAAGAGATTTGTGCAATAGGCCTTCCTTCCCCTGGCTGCCGGCACCAGTTTTCCTCCTGCACCTGGGACCCAGGCCTTCACTCTGGCCTTAGCAGAGAAGCCAAGCCTATTCAGTCTTCAGTCGTCTTCAGTCTTCAGTCTTCACTTGGGCCAGAGCCTTCAGTCTTCGCTCCATGCCTGCACATGCACGTTAACTGCCATCTTTGTTGGGTTAATTTGCATACTCATTCTGATTGGGTGGTGGGTGTAGCGGAGTGACACCAATTTGCATGTTTCTTTTTTATTAGTGTAGATCGCCCCAAAGAAGACTACATGATTGTATACTCTAGCATTAATTAGTTGTTATAATATTTTATAGTAATGTTATATGCATATGGCTTTTGAACAGTTTCCTTTTCTTTGGTTGAAACATCCTATATAATAAAAGCCTAATATGCAAATTGTCCCCTCGGGTGGTCGGTCAACCTGGAGTTCGGCCACTTGCTATGACATGCACTGACCACCAGGAGGAAGCATGGAACATGGCAGGTGTCAGCGACATGGTGTTGGCAGTGGGTGGCAGTGGAGGCGCTGCAGGCCCCAGTGGGCCCCAATGAGAGTGAGACTTTGGCGGGATGGTAGAGCAGGTGAGCAGGCGGTGCCAGGCCAAGGTGGGTGTGAGTGGGGGCCCAATTGCCCTGCCGATTGCCCCGCAGACTGCGACCAGCGGCAGCAGTGGGGGGTGGGGCTGCTGCCCAGCTCCCAGGCACTGAGGGATCCAGGGGTGGGGGGGGGGGCACCGATTGATCGCCCTGCAGGTGAAATGGTGGAACAGGTGAAGGGGCCGTGCCAGGCCAAGGCAGGTGCTTGGCAGGGTTGCGGGGCTGCGGGGCTGCGAGGCTGGGGGCATCAGCTGAGGCCTGATCCTCACAGGCCACCCTGAGGGACCCCACCTGTGCATGAATTCATGCACCAGACCTCTAGTTTTAGATAATAAATTCATAACGTTTCATGTCATTATGGTGCCTGAAAATAGTTTTCATATTTTCATTGAGTTATGAGGGTTGAGAAGGTTATGTTCACAAAAAAATGATTGTAGTCTTAGAAGTCACATGGGACATTGCAAATAATAAAGGATGAATGCAGTCAGGAAGTCTGTTTGAATTAGTAGTAGGTATAGTTCCAGACAACAGAAGTCACTACTTGTCCCGATGTTTAGTGATGGGAAAGGGAAATGAGAAAGAAGGAAGAACTACATTGCTTACCTACTATGAGACACATCTTTACTCTCAAATATATTTTATCTTTCTATCCTTATAAAAACCCATTGGGGCAGGCATTATTAGTATAATTTTACAGATGCTGAGCAGTGTTTAAGTGTCAATGTCCATATCACTAAACATACAACCAGAATTTACGCCCAGCTCAGTCTTATTCAAACCCTCATCATTTCCTTACACCTAGAAATACTAGATGACCTGATTCCTGAGGGGGCCAGGTTTATGTAATAGGTTCTGGAACACTCAGAAGTGTCCCACACTGCCAACACTTTTCTCCCTCACTGGTCTATTATGTATGTATTTAAGGAGGCCTCCTCCAGTACAAAGCACTGTGGGGTTGGATAAACATTTATCTCCAGGCACTGCTTCTCCAGGGGTCCTGTCTTTAGGCATTTCTATTCCCAAGAGAGCTTGAAACTCGGTAGTCAATGAAACATATTTTTAGTAGTGTCTCTGATGGCCTTGTTAGTCACATTTTCTTGTCCAAAATCCAAGATAAAAAGAATTTCTAAATCACGTTTTGCAAGCAAAATAAAACAGTGTTGGAACCTTAAACTACCAAATTCTTTTGGGGTCATGGGGTCATGTGATGCTGTTGGTTGATGAACCATTAAACAAATAACAATTTTGCAGGTGCCTGAGGGGATGGATAGGAGAGAGAGAAAAACAACAACAACAGTTTTTTTGGATGCTGGCTTTTACTGCTGTGCTGATTCTCAAAGTGATTCAGTTTTAATCAGCTCCATGGCCAGGGCATGGATAAATACTGCTTTCACATGTACACACAAGTACTGAACTTGGAAATAATGAGGACTAACGCAGTAATTTAATACATATTAATCTGTTTGCTTATTCTGTATCTGTCATAGTCTATAAAGCCCAGCAATCTAGAAGCTGCTAATCCTTCCCTGTTGCTGGATGCACAATATAGAGACATGCCAAAGAGAAAGCACAGAAACTCAGCTTGCCCCCAGATGGTAAGTGGATCCATCATTGCTCACATTGGGTAGTCTCCTCATTCTAGTTAGCTTCAGTAAGTTGTATGCATGGAGGGAAGGGAAAACAAAAATATATAAAGTAGCATTCTCTCTATATTTTTGGCCATTTGCTCATTGAATGACTAGCTGTGACAGGCTCCAGTTAATTTGATTCAATTCAGCCGCTGAGTAAAGAGCTTGGCATAATAGAAATTTAATAAACATTCGAATGACAAACATTTGCTAGGTTTCTATCCATATATTAGCCAGAGACATATAAGGCAGTTACATTATTTTTATGGAGCTGATGAATATAAATGAAATACAGTCCCTCCTTATCCGTGGTTTCACTTTCTAAGGTTTTAGTTACCTGAGGTTAACCGTCCTCTGAAAGTATTACAGGTGACCCTTGAGCCAAACCAATTGGAATTGCAGGGCTCTACCTATAGCAATTTTTTTTCCAATAAATATAGCCAGCCCTTAGTATCCACAGGTTTTGCCCACACAGATTCAACCAAACATGAATAAAAAACAGCATTTTTGCATTTTCAATAGCAGACTTTTAATCTAAGTGAAAATACTGATTTTGATCCATGGTTGGCTTAATCTGTGGATGTGAAGTGCTGACTATAGTAGAGTCCAAAGTTAAATGAGAATTTTTGACTGTGCAGGGGTCAGCACCTCTAATCCCTGCATTGTTCAAGGGTCAATTGGGTCCACTGTAAATAGAAAATTCCAGAAATAAAAAAAATTGATAAGTTTAAAATGGCCCGTTCTGATTCTCATGTTGAAATGTCTTGATGTCTGGCCTGGGATGTGGATCATCCCTTCATCCCGTGTTTGCATGTCTTCACATCCCCACTCTGCAGATGCCCTCTGCCCCTTAGTTACTTAGGAGTCATCTCAGCTGTCAGATTGACTGTTGTGATATCTCAATGCTGGTGTTCAAGTAACCTTTTTTAAAATCCTCATCTGAGGACATTTTCACAGATTTTTAGAGAGACAGGAAGAGAGAGAGAGAGAGAGGGAGAGAGAGAGAGAGAGAGAGAGAGAGAGAGAGAGAGAGAATGCATCGATGTGAGAGACAAGCATCATCCATTGCCTCCTGCGCAAGCTCCCAATGGGGCCTGGAGAGTGAACTGACAACCCAGGTGTGTGTCCTGAAGTGAATCAAACCCGAGACCTTTGGGTGTGTGGGATGACATGCCTACCAACAGAGCCACCCTGCCCAGGTTTTTAAAAAATTAATAATGGTCCTAAAAGTGAGTGGAGTACAAGACATTTTGAGAGAGACACTACATTCACATAACTTCCATTACATTATGCTGTCACGATTATTCTTAGTTATTGTTGTTAATCTCTTACTGAGCATAATTTGTAAATTAAACTTTATCACAGGTATGTATGTATAAGAAAAAAAACCCTGGTATATATAGGGTTTGGTGCTATCCTTGGTCTCAGGCATCCACTGGGGGTCTTGGAATGGATAGGGGGAGAACTAGTGTGTCAGACCTGAGGTATTTAGAAAGCAATACTTGAAAAGTTAAAATTAAGTGGATTGTAGAAAATCAAGAGCCAAGTTAATTACTACACCCCCCAAAGTAGTATTATTTCTCCAGTTAGCTGCAGTTTTGCGGGGACCAGTTTCAAGGATCTGAGCCAAAGACAGAAAGGATGTAGATCGTGGAGTCAGGGTTAGTCATTTAATGGCTCAGCATGTTGCTTTTTTCCTTTTCTCAATAAAGTGAATAATATCTAACACAAAGGATTGTTGTCGGGATTAGAGATAAGGCAAGCAAGGCCATGTATGATGCCTGGAACAAAGCAGAAGTCGGCACATGGTAGCTATTATGGTGGGTGGGACTTGAAATGGGTCCCGGAGAGAGATCAGAATTTTAATAAGCGACTAGAAAGGGGAAAGTTGTTCTCCATGCTGGTGTGCTCATTTATTTTCACAGTTGTGTAGTTTTCCATTATATGAATATTCTGTAGTTTACTTATTTATTTGGTTATTTCCACTTTTTGGCTACTATAAACAATACGATGTTTTAGTTTCCCAGGGCAGCCATAGCATCCTATCTAATAAAGAGGTAATATGCAAATTGACCATTACTCTGACACACAAGATGGCCGCCCCCATGTGGTCAAAGATGGCTGGCAGGGGAGGGCAGTTGGGGGGGACCAGGCCTGAAAGGGAGGGCAGTTAGGGGTGACTGGGTCGGCAGAGGAGGGAAGTTGTGGGCGACCAGGCCTACAGGGGAGGACAGTTGGGGGGAACCAGGCCTGCAGGGGAGGGCTGTTGGGGGCAATCAGGTTGGCAGGGGAGCAGTTAGACATTGATCAGGCTGGCAGGGGAATGGTTAGAGGGTGATCAGGCTGGCAGGCAGAAGTGGTTAGGGGGAAATCAGGCAAGCAGGCAGGCGAGCGATTGGGAGCCAGCAGTCCCAGATTGGAGAGGGTGAAGGCTGGGCTGAGGGACACCGCCCCCTGTGCATGAATTTCATGCACTGGGCATCTAGTAATACCATAGTTTAGATGGCTTTAGACAGCAGAAATTTTTTCTTTCACAGTTCTATAGACTAGTGCCAAATCAAGGTGTTGGCGGGCCACACTCTTTCTGAAGGCTTGAGGGGAGCCTTTCTCTTAGCCTCGGTGTTGCCAGCAATCCTCAGTGTTCCTTGGCTTGTAGACTCATTGTAGACTTGCTGCCTCCATTGTCTGTGTGTGTTTGTATCTTTTCTCCTCTGCTTATAAGGAAATAGTCATACTGAATTAACAACCCACCCTCTCTAGTATGATCTCATCTTAAATAATTATATTTTCAACTACTTTATTTCCAAATAAGGCCACATTCTGAGGCTCTGGAGAGGATATAAATTTTAGGGGGACACTATTCAACCCAGTCCACATGGCTAAGAACATTCTTGCACCTGCCTTCTTGTGCATATGTGCAAGTGCCTCCGAGCTACCCACTCTGGGTGGATGTTCTTCCACTGGGATAACTGGGTGGTAAGGCCAGTGCATCTTCAACTTTGCAGGATTAATCCAAATTGCTTTTTCAGTTAGTTGTGTCAAATTACACTCTAAAGCAGCGCATAAGAGCTCTTGCTATTGTTAGAGTTAAAAAAACAACAAAAACAGCTCTGCCAACCTAGTGTTTATCAAGTGGTACTTCTGTAAGGCTTAATTTGCATTTCCCTGATTCATTTGTTTTCTCCTTTGTAAAATACCTATTCATAACTTTTGTCTGTTTGCCTGTTTGGTTGTTTGTATTATCCTTAACTTTTTTGAGGAATTCTTTGTCAGTTATAAAAATTGCAAACATTATCTACCAGCTTTTGACTTGTGTTTTCACTTGCTCTATGGGATCTTTTGATGAAAAAAAGTTCTTAATTTTAATGTTGCAAAAGTTACAGTCCTTTTCCTTAAAGTTGGGGACTTTTGTGTCTTAAGAACCCACTCTCCATACTTGAATCCACGAAGACCTTTCTTCTTATTTTCTTCATGTTTAAGTCTACTGGGAAGTTATTTTTTGTGTATTGTGTGAAATTGGGATCCGATTTGTTTTTCAAATGGAGAGCCAATGATTTCTGATGTGCTTTTTCTTTCCCCACTTATCTTTAATGGCACCCCAGCCATTTTAATATTCATACATGTAAATATATTTGTGCTCGCTAATTATTTGTTATTATCTGTTTGGTCATTTGAGTTGTTTTCAGATTTTTGCTATTATAAATGACTAGAGAGGCCTGGTGTATGAAATTTGTGCACTGGGGCGGGAGGGTGGTCCCTCAGCCCGGTCTGTGCCCTCTTGTAGTCCAGGAGCCCTGTGATTAATCTCCCGCAGAGGGAGACCCCACCCACCTGCCATAGCGCTGCCAGGTAACATGGGCCTCCCTCTTTGGGGCGATCAATTGCGGGGCTCCATGATGGATTGCCCCTGTAAAGGTAGGCCCTGCCCACCTGCTGTAGCCTGTCATTCAGTGGCCTGGGCCTCCCTTTTTGGGGTGATCATGGTGCCACCCCAATTGATCACCCCACAGCTGGTGGCCTGGGCCTCCCTCTGCAGGGTGATCATGGGGCAATGGTGGGGCTCCCTACCAATCGCATTGCACCCACCTTGTCTGGCCTGGCGTCATAGCACGGTCATCTGGATGGTTGTTCCGCTGTTTGGCCGTTCAGTTGATTTGCATATTACACTTTTATGATTATAGACTAGAGGCCTGGTGCATGAAATTCGTGCATGGGTGTGTGTGTGTGTGTGTGTGTGTGTGTGTGTGTGTGTGTGTGTCCCTCAGCCCAGCCTGCACCCTCTTCAATCTTGGACCCCTTGAGGGATGTCCGACTGCCCGTTTAGGCCCGATCCCATTGGGGATGTCCTAAACGGGCAGTCGGATATCCCTCTCATAATCTAGGACTGCTGGCTCCCAACCACTAACCTGCCTGCCTGCCTGATTGCCCCTAACCACTCCCCTGCCAGCCTGATCAATTTCTAACTGCTCCCCTGCCAGCCCAATTGCCCCTAACTGCCCTCCCGTGCCAGCCTGGTCACCCCTAACTGTCCTCCCCTGCAGGCCTGGTTGCCCCCAACTGCCCTCCCCTGCAGGCCTGGTTGACCCCAACTGTCCTCCCTTGCAGGCCTGGTTGCCCCCAACTGCCCTCCCCTATAGGCCTGGTGGCCCCCAACTGCCCTCCCCTGCAGGGCTGGCTGGTCCCCCACAACTGTCCTCCCCTGCCGGCCATCTTGTGTCCACATGAGGGTGGCCATCTTTGACCACATGAGGGTGGCCATCTTGTGTGTTGGAGTGATGGTCAATTTGCATATTACTCTTTTATTAGATAGGATTGTGTGAGTAACACTTTTGCATGTAGATATTTGGCACAGTTTGCTTGATGTTTACTTCCTTAAATAAATTTCTAGATGTGTATATCACACTCTTCCTCACCCTGGTGTCTCCATGTGGATTCTCTTCTTAACACATTCAGGCTCTGACTTTCTGAGCCAGGCCAGTGCTCCCCTGTGTGGAAGCCTCCCGACTCCTGCCAGGCTCCCGCAGCCCACCTGAGGCCACCACAGCTCGTCATGGCCCCTCTTCCCACTATTTGTGAGTCTAAGGCAAATTGTTCAGGAAGAAAGTGAAGAGAATAGAAGTATAGGAAGAGTTTAGGTGCATTTTAAGGTTTTTATTTTTAATTTTTTAAATGATACATTGAGAAATCACTCTCACAAAGGGTCTACTAATCCCCACTATTTGACCTGAGAAAGGCTCTGAGAAGGCAAGGGGTCAGTCTTGTTCATTGCTGTGTTTTTTGTACAGTTCCTGACACATAGTAGATGTTCATTAGGAATTTATAAAATGAATGAGTGTGCTCCTCACTTTTTACCACCTAGTTTTTATCATTTTAAAAAAATCTACTTTGTCAATTTATAATGGTGGCATCTGCAGTCCAGGCAGTGACCCATTATGGAACACAGCAGATCCCAGGGTCGGTGATGTCTTCGAGGGTTCCATCAATCCTTCTCTTCAGTAATGTCCTTCCCACGGTTCAGCATGCAGCTCTGTGAACTGAATTTCTACAGTGATTTCTAATATACCATGCCAAACAGAGTTTGTCTTCACAGATTTTCTGCTTCTAAGTGAAATGTAAGACCAGACTGTGCCCAGTATGTAACTGGCTACATAATTATACAACCAGGAACAGATCATTTTATACCATGTGGGTAAGAACATGAGCTACGAAATCTAAGAGATCTGGGTTCAATGCTGGCCATATTATTTGGTAGCTAAGAAACGTTGGGAAGTTTAACCTCTTCCACCATCAACCACTGTTTCCTCATTTGTGCAATGTGGATAATGATACCTAGCACTCAGTGTTCTTTGGAAGATGAAATGAGAGATAATGCATATAAAGTGCTTAGCACAATGCCTGGCACATAATACTAATGGCTACAGTTTGTTAGGCTCTGATAATTATTAGCCTGCCAAAGAGCTTAGGAAGTCTCTTTGCACCAAATTTATTTATTAACTCAGTGGAAATGGAGACTTACTTCCAGGAATGAGGAAGAAAAGGAAAGCTTTATTTTTAATTTGATTGAACAAACAGCCTCTTAAAGTTGTTGCTTTACCATGGGCTTTGATTCCTATAAATTTCTCCTGCCTTGCCTACGGTAGTGAACCAGGGGGCCAGTAATGACTTCATAAAGACCAGTGTGAGGGTTGGGAGCAGGAGCTAACAGACTAATAAGCTTGCCCCCAGGCAGGCTGTGCCCATCAAAGCATCACATCATCCGTGGGCCTTCTGCCCCTCCTTCGTGGTTTTGCCCTAAAGCACAGTTCATCAAAAGGCACTGTCCTGGACCTCCTGACACATAGCTAGATGATAATAAGGTATGGAGGGCATTAACAAACTCAAAGACATTGCTTATTAAAAAGCTGAGACATAACCTAAGAAATGAACCCCATAAATGGTCTCTTGGAATGGTAAAATAAATGCTATAAGAAGTTATAAGAAATTTTGTGAGCTGTAACATCCTTAGTAGAAATTTTTTTTAAGTTTTCTTTTCTTTTTTTAAAAAACAATCTTTCAGCTCTGACTGAAAGGAATGAAAATTCTCCTTCAATGTGACCAAATACGGATGAGCAACTCATTAGAAATGCCATCTTTTTCTCTGCCTTAAAGTGAATAGAGAAAGACAAGAACAAAAAATTTTATTAGTAGAAAACTGATATGATCTTTTGCAATTCTTGGCTAGTTGGGGGTTCCACCAACCCTTCTCTTCAATAATGTCCTCCCCACGGTTCAGCATGCAGTTCTGTGAACTGAGTTTCTACAGAGCAATCCAGGAAAGAGAAGCAGCTGGGCTTGGAATGAGGAAAACACAGAAGCTTGAAGGCAGGCCTCGTGGAGCGGTGTCGCTGAGCTTGGAGGAGGGGCCTAAGGAGCTGAGTCCCATACTTGTGCTGATGCTGGCTAGTTGTTGCTTTGAAGACTTGGCTGACCAAAAACTCATTTTGCTCATCAAAGACCCACTTAGCTTTTCCTCAACAGCTGTGATGAGGATTATGATCAGTTCCTACAAGTGTTAATATTGACACTATTTGGCATCACATCAGTCTCTAAGCTTCTCCAAAGATCTTGAAGACTAACATTCTCACAATTCTCCTGCACTATGGATGGAGTGGACTTTACTGGAGGTGTGGAAGGAAAGAAGGAGCCCTTGGCAGGCTCTTTGTCCCCAGGTCTCTCTAAGCTGCCTATCTGCTGGACCCCTGCCCCCGCTCCCAGCTGCTTCTCTTTCCTGGGTTGCTTCAGGAGCTTCACCTTCTCCCCCTTCTGATGCACAGCAATCCAGTGCTCAGTCTACAGAACTCTCAGGTTCAACCCCCACTCCAGGGTCCAGGCAGGAGACAAACTACAGCAGTGATTTCAACAGAGAATTTAATGTAAAGAATTGCTAACTAGAACAATGTCATTAACTAGTTAACTGAAATGACAGAGAGTACACTGAAATGCCCAGAGGAAGTAACTGCGGGGAGCAGCTACCACCTCCAGGACTGGGAGAACAAGGGAAGGGCTTGGAATTAGGAAAACACAGAAGCCTGAAGGCAGGCCTTGGGGAGCTGGTGTTTCTGAGCTTGGAGGAGGGATCTAAGGAGCTAAGCCCCAAATCTGTGCTGAAGCTGGTGTCTCTGAGGCTGGGGTGTGATGAAGCTGGTTCTGCAAGTGGTGGCAAAACTGTCCGCTGGGTTCAGCTGAGGCTCCGGGAGGGAACTGCCCATGCTGCAAGGCAGCGCCGTGGGAGCTGGTACCCACAGGAGTAGGGCGCGGACAGGAAGGAGTCCCCTCCTCCTCGCCAGCCCTGCAGTCCCCTTCCTGAGTTTCCTCTTGGTGGACCCTAATACAGACGAGGTGGCCAAGCAGAAATGTGGTTTGCACCGTCCAGCCTCAGCACCACAGAGTGAAGCACGGAGAAGGATCTGGAACCTAGACACAAAGCTTTATAACTGGTGCACATACCTAGAGCCATTAGGTGCTCAGCAAAATCACTGGGTTCTGTGGAACATGACTCCCTTTTCCAGCATGAGCTGTGGCTATGAGTAACAGCAACAACAAAGTGCCTTCACACTAGAATTTTAGAGAAACAAACTTACAACTCAGGTACCCATTGTGCTGCATATGTTAAGGTCCTTCTGTTCTGCCCAGCTGTCTGCTAACTACAAACCCATTTTGCTTCCATAAACACCAGTTTCCTCATGTCACTTCCCATTACTTACAATACTCAAGGCTAAATTCTGTACAATACTTTAAAATCCACCCGTACCTCACGCTTTCTACTCTCTGCCCCCGCTCCGTCCGTACCACATAAAATCCACCCTCTTCTAACCATTTCTCCTTCTCCCCCAACCTCCAGCCCCACACATTTTTATTTATTTTTGTAATTCCTTTGTTTTTTAAATTACTTGGAATTAAATAAAAGATAGAAGCTTTCTTCCTGGAAAATACATAGGGGCACTACACTTGCATGTTAATTTTGAGGACTCATCAACGCCCTGCAGATCCTTGCCTTGGACCCTCCAGTTCTCAGATTAGGGTCTCCCAGAACTGCAGAGCCTCGGAGAAGTCTCTCTCCACAAAGCCAGTCCCCAACCACCAGCTACTCAGCTCTTCTTTGACTCTGCTTTGTACCACACAATTTGCCCTTTATTATACCAGTATGTAATTTGCAGATTTTATTTATCTTATTTTAAAAAATATTTTTATTGATTTCAGAGATGAGGGAGAGGGAGAGAGAGATAGAAACATCAATGGCGAGAAAGAATCATTGATCAGCTGCCTCCTGCACGCCCCTCTACTGGGGATCAAGCCCACAACCCAAGCATGTGCCCTTGACAGGAATCGAACCTGGGACCCTTCAGTCTGCAGGCCGACGCTCTATCCACTGAGCAAACCAACTAGGGAAATTAGTGGATTTTATTGACTGATAGCTTCATGTATTGATGTTCCAACTCCTCAACCAATGGAAAGTTTTTGTGTGTAGGAACCATCTCCCACCACCCCAGCCCTCCTTCGTCCTTCCCTTTCTCCCCACATCCATCACACAGTATTTAGTTTCATAAGAAGGGGCAACAAACTACATATTTATGGACAGATATTCATTCAAGAATATTCCTGACACTATGTTTACACGATATAAGTTTTAATACCTTCTTGCTATGTGATCAAACTACATTCATTTTTACATATTCCATCATTCCTACTTTTTGCTAATCAGATAGGCTCCTCACCTAGTTAATACCGAGTAATAGTTTTCTCAGTGTTTCAGAAAAGCACAAAGTGGTGATTTTTGTCATTGTATGTAACGTATCTTTTTTCAGTAACCAAATGCTAAACACAAAGTTTGTTCCTGGGTCAAGGGACACATCCAACAGGGGCAGCACATCCGTTGCTGTGCTTGGTTTTGCTGGTCTGCTCTGAGCCTCTTCCCCATGCAGCCGTGGCCCCAGCTCCCTGCCTCTTCTCTGCTCTGAAGCCCTGCTTGCTCTGGGATCTTCCCAGAGGCTCCTCTCATCAGTCTTTCGTGCTTCTTTCCCTCAATGATTGGTTCCTCCCTGACTGTGCTGCTCTTAGCTGCCTTTGTAATCCCTCGGCCACACAGGTTGTGCCCAGCACCTCACCCTCTTGTGGCCCATGGGATTCCCCTTTTCCAGGCCTACTCTGCCCTATGAGGGGAAGATGGCACCTTTGAACAGAACACCTTAGCAGACAGAGATTGCCTGGAAGAACTGAAGGGAGGGACTGGATAGTTGCGGTCATCAGGGTACTTCAAAGGCAACAAGTGAAGGTGTTTCTGCTAACTTTTCATTCCCTTTGGCGCCACCTGGCACACGCTGTGGAGAAACTGGCAGTGAGAAGGGGTGGGTGACGGTGAGGAGAAGTGAAGTGTTTACAGTGTGCCTCCTCTGCCCAGGCCGGAGCCTCAGGTCTGTGTGCTCCTGTCTTCTAGGTTCTCTTAGAAGCCTGCTGGAGCCTATGAAAAACCCGCCACAGCCATTTCCACTCAAGCTGGGAGACACCCGGGCTCGCCCTCCACTGGGAGCTGTATGGGTTACTCTTTCCCCAGGTCCGTGTCCTTTGGTTTCTGCTCTGCATCTACCCCTGATTTCATTGCCTGCCTCACTGCAAAGAACATTGCTCTGGTAGTCACCCTGCCATCCACGCCACATCACAGTCATGACCCAGGAACAGTCTTATATCCAGCTGGTTTCAGGTGGGTGGACCCACCTCTGCCTCTCAGGGGAGTGATCTTGACATGTTATGTATGTGAAATCTTGTCTGTTTCACAATAATTTCCAGTATGAGTCCCATTTAGTGATAATGTTTTCTGATACCCAGAGAGGTTAAGAAGTTTGCCCAAGATCACACAGCCGGTAAGTGATAAAGTCAGGCTTCAAATGCTTGACAGTATGACCCCAAATGAGTGCTGCATTTCCTCTGTTGACGATGACAATTACATGGAACCTCTTCTATGACTCCCCCCGCCCCCTTCCCCCCCCCCCAAATCTCTCATCCGTGAGTGGAGTTAGTAAAGGACAGCGACACTCCTTTCTACTCAGTGAATTCAGCCTTGGGAGCTTTCTTGACATGTTGCTCCCCAAAGTCACTAACAAACGCAGTTGGCACCTGAGATGACACTTGTTTACCTTGCTGCCACAAGTCATTCTGTTTGGGGTGAAAAGGAATGGCGTCATTGAGTGTGATGAGCCAGGAAGCGAAAGCTACTGTTGCTCAGCAATCCTTTCTCCCACATTTTTTTAGGCACGTGTTCTTTGGGGGGATTTGAGATGTGCTTTGGTGCTCCCGATTCAAGCAGAAGAACATGTGGAGGTGGGGAGTGTCAGGGTAACCACAAAGGGGGACAGTCTTTGGCTCCCCAGGAGAGCTACTTCCCATTCCTGGGGTCCAGACATCCCAGGCCCCCTTCAGGGAACCCCGATGCTGGTCAGGCCAGAGCCCCTCACCTGGCCATGCAGGGCTGGGCAGGGAAAAGGCCCCGGGGGGTGCATGGTCCTGGCAGGGTCTGTGCCTGAGGATGCAGGAAGGCAGCCTCTCCCTCCGTTGCCACATTCCTGGCAGCTGGGAACCCAGTGCATCAGTGCAGCCCTGGTGATGCGCATCCCCAGCAGGAACTGCAGAGCACAGCCAATAGCACCTGTGGAGAATCCAGCGGAGAAGGAGCCGGTGTCCCTGGGAGGCCTTGAACCAACCATTTTGTTTCAGGGACCTCAAAGAGGTCCCCGACTCCAAAGTCAGCACCAAAAGGGGTCCCTGCTGTCTAGACACGTCAATCAGGGCCTTGGGGCTGAATGCAAGCTGGTGCCTGGAGCCCAGGTGCCCAATCTGATTGGTTAACATGGTCTGGGACAAGTTGCCTTGAGTTTCCAGGTGCAAAAAGAGAGGAAATGCCAGAAGTGTGTGTGTGTGGGGGGCGGGGGCGGGGGGGGGGGGCTGGGGAAGGTGTTCTCAAAGCCAATTGGGTGCAGAAACAGCACCTTGGGGTCGAATAAGCTGGGAACTGGGTGTCCCGTGTTCTGGAGGAGTGGGGAATCAGGACGCATGTTTTAAGGAGTCTGATGGACTCTGCCTCCTGCCCTTGTGATTAGATCTGAGTTATTTAGAATTCTTTGCTGTACAAGCCCTTGGTCATGCAAGTCAGGCTGGAAGAAGGCAAATGAGTGTGTCAGGATGTGTGTCTCTGTGTTGGGAGGTTGTTCATAACTTCACTCATTTTATGATTCTCTCAGAAGCTAGAAATTGTAAATAAAAACCTCAGATTTCATCTGTATTTGAGTACTTAAGGAGGGATTTGCTTGTTTACTTATCACCTGTATGTGGTGCCCAGCTAGATAGAAATATGGAGTTGGATGATCCATGGAGGCCTGGGAGAGGATGAGCCCTGAGAAGTTGATGTGCAAGAATCCTGGCACACCATGCCGGGCCAGGAGGCCAGTGTGAAACGTGACCCCTGCAGTGAGCTCCTTTGTATGATAAGACATTGCCATTATATTACTTAGAATAACCTTGATGAGATGCTGTTGTGATTCTCTCTACTTTGAATAAAAGTAATTATTTGGTTTACATATCTTTAGGGAAGGAACACTGAGTCAGTAAGTCGTCCTGATGTCTCCTAATGTTCCTCAATATCTTCCTAGCTATGTGAGTTTTGACAGGATTTATAACCTTTGGAGGCCAATGTGGCTTATCAATATATATATATATATATATATATATATATATATATATATATATATACACATATGTATATGTATGAATACATTTGCACATATACATACATATATTTATATCACACACACAACTATTATGTGAAATCACTGACTGAATTTGTGTTCTGATTAGAAAGTAATCCTCTCCTCATTCCCTCCACATAATCTACTTCATTACAGGAATGCTTTGTTTCTTCTAACCATTCCTCCTTCTTTCCCCAACCCCAGTCCCACACATTTTTCTTTTTTTAAATTCATTTGTTTTTAATTAATCTGGGTCAAGAACTTGTTTGGAAATAAAAGATAGAAGCCTTCTCCCTGGAAAATACATAGGGACACTACATTTGCGTATAATTCTGAAGGCTCACCGACACCCTGCAAAAGCCCATGAAGAAGTGGAGGGCAAATAGAGGGCATACTTTACAATTAAGCAGGATGTTTCAACATGATGATATAAATAACCAAATAATTATACTTCCCCAAGGCATTGTTAAACTAGGCCTTTAAGGAGATGCAGAAGTTTTAGTTTCTTTGTTGATGGAACAAATTTTGTTTTAGCAGGAAAGCTTCTTAAAGCCAGATACCAGGTCTTTGACTCTTTTATAGGTATAATAATCATAATTGCTGTTCATGAAATATTTCCAGTTCTCTACCTTACTGGGCACATGGTAGGATTCTACTACCTGCTCCCTTGTGGGTGGGTGGTGCCCTGAGACTAGTCTGGCCAATAAGTTATAATAGAAAACTCTACCTGTCACTTCTATGCTAGAAGCTTTAGTCTCCTGTTTGAGATTCTCCAGGGTTTTCTTTTCTCTATGACATGGAAACCAATACAATTTAAGATAGTGGCTGCTTCATTCACCTGGATGCCTGAAATTTATGAAGAACTGACTCTTTCTGCATGACACTTACCACCTTCCACTCTTAAGCCTCCTGCTAACTCTCAACGGACATGTGGCATGAGTGAGAAATAAACTTTGGTACCTTTAAGTCACCAAAATTTGGAATTGTTTCTTACTACAGCATAATCCTGACTAATACAATGTAAGACTTAATCTATATTTCAAGTATGCATTACATCTGTATTTATTTAATACACTCTTAGGGACCCTAGACTATTAGCACTTTGAGGGAAGACATGGCATTTTGTATGCTGGCATCTAGCAAATATGCACAATGTTTCTTAATGAAAGTTGTATGAATGTTTGCATACCTGAAACAATGGGGAAACAGGAAGAGAATGAGCAACAGAAATCCAATGTTTCTATTGAATTTTATTTAAGCTAACAGTTTCAACTTTTCCTCTTATCATTGCCCTCAAAAGGAGATCTTTCGAGGCTAAAATGTTATCAGCTATATTTCCTCTGTCCATGCACAGTCTCTACTAGAATCATAGGAAATCACAGAAAAATAATCTGGTTATAGGACAGGGGAGAGAAATTGGTTACTACAAGGCTGAAAATCAGCTGTGTTCAACACAAAGGTGTTGTTCCTCTTTTGGACAATAGGAACACTTTCAAGATCCATTCTGGAAATAGAAGGGGTCTAGTCTGATAGATGGCAGCCTCAAATATTTTATCACAAATATTTGCCACTCACAGCCACTGATAACTTGTTAAGTTGTAACTCATTTTTCTATATTTCAATAAAATTTTGTTTATCAGGATCACTCATTTGGTTGATTAGGTGGAGATAATTAGTAATAATCATATCAAATGGTTGTATTTCTTACCAAAGCTAAGAATCATGTTAATAAACTTATGTAGGTAGAATGCAGTTCCTATTGAACTTCTGAAATATTGAAAGTAATTTGAAGGCTCTCCATTACTCCCTTTGAGTAATAGACTAGAAATTGCTGTGGCTCACCCCCTCAGCTCACTGAGGCCCTGGCTATGCTACCTAATGTAGCCATAGCCGTACTACTCCTTATTCTTCTTACAGAATTTATGACCTGAAATGAGGCCATTTCACTTGTTTATTTGGATATTGTCTAATCTTTCCCACTAGAGGGTAAGCTGCATGAGGACAGGAGAGTCATCTCTTCTGTTCACTGTTTTAACCTGGCACCTAGAACAATGTTTGGCACGGAATAACCACTCATACATGCTTATTCAGTGAAGGGACAAATGAATGAGTGAACGAATCCATCTATCAATGAACTGCATGAATCACAGTATTCGTATACTGATAGAAGCAGAGGGAAACTAGAGTTCCTTCAGCATGTCCCATCTTAATATTGTTGACCAACAGGTCCATTAGTGAAGGTGATGAGGAAAGGTATGGGGATTCTGAAGGGAAGGAAAAACAAGATGTGTGGAGGGCACCAAATGGAGAGGGCGATTAAGAAAGAAGTTGTACTTTTTTTCCTTTCCATCACAAGCTTAGAAAAGCTTTTTCCCTCTCCTTGTGGCTCTTTTAAAAATTATGAGCCACTGGTTATTTTAAATGGGCTCTCTGCTATGTCATAAATACTCAGACTGGAGATGGTAATTGTTCCCTGTGATCAATTCTGCTTACTTGGAAAAGTTGTGCAAGATTTTCACTGGAGGGTATGTCTTTTATGTTTAATGTTACTTGTGGATAATGCAATTTGTCCTCAACAGCCATTGAGACAGTGGAGTTAGGTTAAGGGGTTTTGGGGTCTTTTTTCTCATGCTGATGTTTGGAAGTACTTAAATTGAATGGTTTATATTACCCCTCCCTGAGCTAGGATGAAAGTAATTGATGGGGCTTAGGGCCAGAAGTTTCTACTGGCCGTTCCAGTGGTCTTGGTCTGGGGTTAATGGAGAAAAACGCCATGTTGAAGGTTACAGCATTTCCCTTTGCTTCCATTTTAATGATACTTGCCTGCCAGTATTTTCTCTTTGAAGAGCAATTTAATAAACAATCACTGGCGTTTCATGTTGAGGGCAAGATTTGTAATGGCATTCATCTCCCCGGGAGTTCCTCCTCAGCATGTGACTGAAGCAAACCCTTTGCAGTAAATATGGGCAGAGCACTGGTAGCTCCACATGCACCACGGGCGCACAGGATGAAAATGCGCTGTGGCTGGGGGACAATTTTTAGGATGATTCTGGACTCTGCATACATTTCTTTTATTTTAGAAACATTCCCCAAGGAGGTTGAACTTGAGCCTGCATTTACACTAATGACCCTTAAAGGGAGAATGGATGGGGCAGTGGGCATGCCCAAGTTCTGGAATGTGCACTTCAGCTGGCTCCGTACTTCAGGGAAAGAGGGAAGCTGAGCAACCAAGGGCTGTCATTGTTGCATATGACAATGGAAGGAAGCTGTTAGGCTTGACAAGGAAGAGTACCATCAAATAGTGCTTATCAGCGCCCACATGAGGAAGAGCCTGTTCTGGGTGCTCTACAAGCCAGCCCAGCAAGAGTTGGGTTGTGCATCTATTTTGGATTAAAGTCACATGTAAATTTATGCAGCCAATTAGGGTGGGCCTCAGGCTCTAGCGAAGGTGCCATGCAGGCCTGCGTAAGGCTGAGCCTGAGCATCCACACTGAGAAGTGAGGAGCATGAGAGTTTCCCTGATTCTCCTTAATTAAAAACAGCAATGCTCTAGAAGCAGCACGCCCGGAGAGGAAGCACCCCTGGGGAGACCGCCGCAGACCGGGGCTGTGGATGAAAAGGGCAGTAGTTGCTCTCTGTGAGGCCACCGAGGCCCACACAGCTTGTCCAGAGACCATTGCAATGACAATTTCTGTAGGATCAGAGGTTGGCAGCATCTCAAATGTGGCAAACCAGTTTTTTCTTTTTCTTTTGTCATGCCACTATTGAAGAGGAAGTGGTGACCAGGCAGCACTGTTTTGAGCTCCTTGAGAGCAGAGAGTGTGACTTTTAACAGAAGGAAGAACGGGCTGTGGCCAACACACAGCTACTTCGAGGAAGGCGTGGTGATGGGCACACTGTGGAGGTAACTTGCCCACATGGCTGATAGTGGCCATTCCTGTGGTTGTTGACATTCATGTTACAAGTTTCTGCATATGACAATTGTTTATATTTTTAAAAATCCCACAACAGGATAGCCTAAGCTTTAGCTAGTGGTAGGCTTATTATAAATAATATAAAACTTAGAGTGATTGCAGAATTAGTATGGCCCCCTGTTGATGGTGAAAATGGGTTTTGACTTGTGGGTATGGAAGCAGATGTGTCCAGTGCATATTAGGGATGGAACTGGAGCTGCCACTGATCTCCTGAAATAGTTTGTAGTCAGCCTCGAGGTTGTGCAGACAACCTGGCCCTGCCACAGAACCCAGAGACTGGTGCTTTCTCTGGATTAGTCAGACACACTATTAGCTGTAGGATAAGGAATTAGGGTCAGGGCAACCTAACCTTCCCCTATTCTCCAACCTTTATCTATTCACCCATTTCTATGTCTAACAGTATGGGCAGACACTGTCCTCTAGGACTTTAATTAAGTGAAAGAAGTGTCTGGTGCATTCTTCTGTATTATTATTGTGTGATAAGTAGCTCATGAACTGTAATAAATGGAGGACAAGACTGTTGAATGAGGAAGTTCTTAGTAGAGTCATAAAGGGCTGAGTTTTCATGGCAAACATGACATCACTGGGCCGCTTGTAGTGTAGGGGCTGAGAGTTCACTCCAGAACTATTTACCTGGGTTCCAACCTTGTTCTGTCATTAACCACCTGTGTGACCTTAACAGAGTGCTGGACTTCTTCATGCCTCCATTTCTGCATGTGTGAAATGGGCATGGTATTAGAACATATCATAGGCTGTTTTGAGGGCTATGCTATTGTAAGGATTAAATGAATGTCAATGCAAAAAACACTGAAACAGTATCTGGCACGTGCCAATGCTTGATGAATGCTACTAGTATTCCTTCCTAATACAGAACCTCAGATAGATATACTTATTTCCTCCCCTCTCACCCTTATTGGCTGAAGTCAACCATACAGAGGAATCTGTATTGGGCCCGAATATTTTGCTGGAACATTTTGCATTTACTTGAGTTTACTAACAAAGTGATCAATACGAAGCCTCATGCCCTTCAAACAAGCAAGCAAGCAAACAAACAAACAAACACAGCACACAAAAACAAGCAAGCAGGCATATAAACTAATGTTTGTTGAGAAGCCCTGTGGATGTTCTCTTCCTCCAGGGCAATGAATTCTAGGCTAGTAAAATTTAAGAGGAAAAAAATGTAAGTCTCCATATTTATCTAGTGAATTGGAAAGGCATAAGTTGTTCAGATTTATCACACATAGTTGTGCATCTGAAACAGCAGAAAAACTTAATAAAAGTACTAATATCTGGGCACCACCCAGAGCTTGTCTGCAATGTGGCCTGGCATCTGTGCATCTCATACATTCTCCAGATGATTGTGAGGCACAACCATGTGACAACACAATAGAAACAACCCTAAAATTCACACGTGAGCACACAAACCACACTGGTTTAGTTAAACAGACCCGAACAAAGTACCACCAAAGGAACTGCTTTCAGATTGAAATAAATTCTTCCTGTCAGTATATCTCACTATAAAATTAATGATTTTCTCCTCTCTCTGGAGAGGGGTATTGGACAAAGTGAATTTTAAAGAAATCAGGTAGTAAGTGGTTATGAAACTCTAAGATTCTCAGCTAGGGATTACATACATGACTCTTTCTATTAATCTGGATTCACATTTTAATGATCCTAAAGTCAAGTGGCCCAGTGCTGTACAGCACCCTCATAAATATTAATTGAAGCATAGCAGTGAAACAAGTTGCAATTGCCACCGAGCTCTGAACTTAAAAAAACAGTTTCCTGCCTGGCCAGTGTGACCCAGTTGGTTGAGTGTCGGCCCATGCACCAGGAGGTCACTGGTTTAATTCCCAGTCAGGGCACATGCCCAGGTTGCAGGCTTGATCCCCAGTAGGGGGCGTTCAGGAGGCAGCCCATTGATGTTTCTCTCTCATTGGTGATATTTCTATCTTTTTCTCTCACTCCTTCCTCTCTTTGAAATTAATAAAAACAACAACAACAAAACAAAAATCACTTTCCACAAGATGCTGGGCCCCCTCATATTGAGAGGCTCCAGAGGGCCGTTGGCATAGGGTAGAGTGAGGACTGCTCTTGACGAAGGGCGACTTGCTGGCCCTACAGGAAGGGGGTCACATGCTCATAGATCCTACAAGGCACATCCTTGCCCTCTCCCAGCTAGAATTGGAGGTCCACCAGGACTGTTCACCATCTCACTCATCTTTTCCCCTTCAATCCTCCTTATCCTTTGGCCTTACAGATTTCAGTAGGAAACTAATTTCCCTTGCAAACTGTGCCCCTTTCAGAGTTCCAAATCCATCCACTCACACAGTTATTAGAAAAGTTCAATCAAAAGATAATTCCTAGGCCCTGGAGGTAAATAGGATAGTTTTATGTCATTAAATGCAACAACCAAGAAACTTTTTATGTTCATAAGAGTCCTGGCTCTTTGCAGCGTCTTCCAGCAGTTTGGTTTAGTTAGCTTGAGTCTGCCACCCTCATGAGGTCATGTTTACTGAAGGTGCTTGCTTTCTGTGTCTCCATTCAGTTGGTTACAGAACAGGACAGGACAAAGCCTGTTGTAACTGACCACCAATGGAGCTGGCTCTGTTCAGGGATTATGGTTGTCTTGGCAACCAGCTTTGCTGAACTCACCCCAGCAAACATGGAATAAATGAATGGCTGGGTCAATACCCCAGATAAAAAGAGGGTTATGCAACTGTTTGCTGAATCCTTGGCAGGATTTTTTTTCTGGACATTTCCCAGAATACCCCCATATTCACAAATTCCAAATGAAGAATTCGAATTTAAACCCATAATAAGGTTTTCCATTGTTTGCAGAAAAGAGCTGTTGCTATTGGAAATATAAATTAAGGTCTGGGAGATTTGAACTGGGTGTTGCTTCAGTTTTGGTAATGGCTAGAAAGCACATTTAACGATAAGCTTTCCCTAGACAGGAAGCCAGGGGGGCCACTCATGTATTTCTAATGATCTACATACATAATTTTGTCTACTTAGATTTAAAACTTCAGTCATTAAATGGTTTCACTCTCATCTCAGCTAAATAGAGTCTTGAAAAATGAATTTTAAAATGCAGAAATTAGTTTTTGAAAAAAAATTAAGAGACAGGACGGAGCCTCTCCGTAGAAAAGCAAATGGGCAAACAGGACAATTTATTTAAGATACTGAGTACAAAGGAGCAAGGCTCTGTGATCGAGTAGTTCCTCAAACCATTTAATTCTGTGCAAACAATTAAATGGTAATATAATCCAGGTTTCCAGAGTAGTTTATGTTTGTCTCTGCTGGAAGAAAAATATCGCACAGAGTAAGACAGTACCAGTTGTTACAACTCGTACCTGGCTGTTTGACACAGTTTTTCTCATGAGCTTGCTTCTGTGTATTCGCTCCATTTGCAAATTTCTCCTGGGGATTTTCCCCCTCAATTTCTTCCTCCTCAAGCTTTTTTCCTTTTCCCCCCAGTTGAAGCTGGTCTTGCATTTTACACAAAGTAGGCAATAGAGCTTACTATTGTAACTGCTTTTCTTAAGCAGCTTATTTCAGATGCCTGAGCTGAGGTCTCTTCCTTTTCTCCTGTTTGCTCCTCAAGGTTTAGGTGACAATTCTAACCACAGTGGCCCACTTTTCTTTAAACTCAGATTGTACCAAACTCAATAGCACCTGGTTTTGTCTTTAACATCCACCTGGGAGAGAGACCAATAAAATATCATGAAGCCTTTTTTCTTTTTCATTTTTAAAAATTGTTCATGCCCAGACAAATTATTTTGGATCGAGTGATGGTAGGTGTAGCAAGGTCATTAAAAACCAAATAATTTCAAGATGTCTTCCTTTTTATTGTGCTATTATTTCCCATTTTTATCCTGGATACAGCCTGTTCTTTCTGGAAAATTCTGGAGAAAAATAATGAACTACAGAGGAATAAGTGTTTTTCTTGAAGCAATATTTTAAGTGGCACTTACTATTATTTTTAACTTTTTATTTTGCAATAATTATGGAGTTACAGGAAGTTCTAAAAAATGTACAGGAGGTTCAGCAGCCCTTCATCCAATCTCCTCAAAGTTAACATCTTGCATGATTATAGTATAACATCACAATCAGGAAGGAAATTGACATTGGTACAATCTGCAGTTTATTCAAATGTCACATTATACAGCACTCATGTGTGTGTGTGTGTGTGTGTGTGTGTGTGTGTGTGTGTGTGTAGCTCTGAAATTGTCACTTGTGTAGCTTTGTGTAACTACTACCACAAACAGGGTGCATAACTAACATCACCACAAGGCTCCCTCGTACTACGGTTTCATAGTCACATCTACTCCCTTTCCACCCCTGGGCAAACACAAATCTGCTCTCTATAATTACACTAGAGGCCCAGTGCATGAATTTGTGCATGGGTGGGGTCCAGCCAGCCCACCACGCTTGGGGCTGATTGGGCTGGGCTGGCCAGGGAGAGGGGCCACAGGTGGTGGCAGGCCAGACCCACACCCTGGTCGAACTCTTTGTTGAACTCCCAGTCAAGGGGACAATTTGCATATCAGCCCTTTATTATATAGAACTAGGGGCCGGGTGCACAAAATTTGTGCACTGGGGTGTTGGGCTGGTCCCTCAACCCAGCCTGCCCCCTCTCACATACTGGGAGCCCTCAGGGGATGTCCTACTGATGGCTTTGGACCACTCCTTGCTCCCCTTGAGGAGTGGGCCTAAACCACAGTCTGGCCTCCCTTTGTGGGAGGCGACCAGGCTGATCAGGGGAAGGCACCAGCCCCACCACCCCACTGCTGCAGCCACTGCCATTCACCGCAGCCACCAAGGTGTTTTCATCAACACGGACTCCAGTACCTTCACCATGAAAAAATGACAACTTTCTTTAGGCATTTTCAAGATGTGTCTTTCATAGGATATTACATTTCTTTATATTTTTTTTTTCCTCACCTGAGGATATGTTTCCATTGATTTTTAGAGAATGTGGAAGAGAAAGGGAAAGACCGAGAGAAACATCAAAGTGAGAGGAACACTTTGATTGGTTGCCTTCTGCATGAGCCCTGACCTGGGCCCCAGCCAGTGAGAAGCCTGCAACCTAGGTACATGCCCTTGATCAGAATTGAACCCAGACCCTGTGGTGGGCAGGCCGAGGCATTATCCACTGAGCAAAACCGGCTAGGGCAGGATATGACATTTCTTAGCCCTCCAGCAGCAGACCTTCGTTTTTTTCTCCAGGAGTGAGGTGGAAAAACCCTACATCACCTTCTTGGATTCTTATTAACGAAGTTACTAAGAATATTACCAGTGGCATACAGGGAGCTTAGCCAATGAGTGGTGAGAAAAGGTGTTTCCTCTGTAGTTCACACCCATCCCTGGCTCAGCCCCTGCCCAGGCCTCAGGTCTCTGGCCAGGGCGTTAGGCTTGGGTAGGGACCCCCTTGACTCTGATTGTAGGCTCAGGCCCTGCCCAGGAGCCCCCTGGCTCAGGCCCTTCCTAGGCTGCTCAGGGCCCACACGGGGCCTACCTCGGAGTGACCTGGGAGCCCTATGATGTTTCCCAGACGAAGGTGCCTAGTATGCAAATTAACCACCATCTTAGTTGGGTTAATTTGCATATTGCTTCTGATTGGCTGGTGGGCATGGCTGGTGGGTGAGTGGAGGTATGGTCAATTTGCATGTTTCTCTTTTATTAGATTAGATTATTTCACTAATGTATGAATGGAATCATGCAGTATATAACTGTTAGAGATTGACCTTTTCACTCATTCAGCATCATTTCCTTGAAATTCATCCAGCTTGTTGCATGTATCAATAGTCTATTCCTTTATTTCTGAATAGTACCCATGAGATTGGGGTACACAGATTGTTCAAACATCCTCCCATTGAAGGACATTTAGGCTATTTCTACATTTTGATTCTTATGAATAAAGCTGCTATATATCTTGTACAGGTCTCTATATAAAAGTAACTTTTTATTTCCTTGGAATAAATGCCCAAGAGTGAAATTTCCAGGTTGTATGGTAAGTCCAGTTTTAGTTTTAAAAGAAACAACAAAGTATTTTCCAGTGTGCTCGTGGCATTTACATTCCCACTAACAATGTATGAGTAATTCAGTTTTTCCAGATCATCGTGAGCATTTGGTAGTGTAACTATTTTCTTATTTTACCTATTTAAATAGGTATATAGTGATATGTCACTGTGATTTTAATTTGAGTTTCTCTAGTGGTTAATTATGTTTAACATCTTTTTGTAGTTCTATTTGCAATCTATAATTATTCTTATGTGAAAAATCTGCATATGTCTTTGTCCATTTTCTAATTGGATTTTTTTAAAATGTTGAGTTTTAAAAGCTCTTTATATTTTAGATATGAGTCTTCTGTTGGGTAATTTGCAAATATTTTCTCCAAGTCTGTAATTTGTCTTTTTATCCTTTTAACAGGGTCATTCACAGAACAAAATTTTGAAATTTTGATGTTTATAAAGTTTTCCTTTTATGGATCATGCTTTTGGTATGAAGTCTAAGAAATCTTTGCCTAGTCCTAGGTCCTAAAGATTTTCTCTTATTTCTCTTATAAAAATTACATATTTTTGTAATTTATATTTAAGTTCATGATGCATTTTGAATTAACTTTTGTGTAAGGAATGAGATTTAGGTTGAGGCTTAGTTTTTCCCTCTATAGATAACCAATTTTCCAGTACAATTTTTTTAAAAAGAAAGCTGTCTTTCTTTTACTTAATTGTTTTTTGCTTTTAGGTAAAAAATTAAATGGACATATTTGTGTGGGTCTTTTTCTGGGTTCTCTACCCTGTTCTGATTTATGTAACTATCTATCACTCCACCAGTACCACACTGTGCTGATTATTGTAGCTCTGGAGTGAACTCTAATATCAGGAAGAGTGATTCCTCCTCCTTTATTCTTTGTTCTCAAAGCTGTTTTGGCTATTTTAATGCCTTCCTGTTCCATTTAAGTTTAAGAATAAGTTATACGTATTTAACTTTTTCCCCTAAGGTTTTGATAGGTATTGCATTATACCTATAGATCAGTTTGAGAAGAATTGAAAACTTTATTATGTTGACTCTTCCAACCCATTAACAGTATATTTATACAATTATTAGTTCTTTTATGATTTTTAATGAAAACGTTGTAATTTTTAGCATACAGATTTTGTTACACATTTTGTTAGAATTGGAGCAATTGCAAATGGTATTGCACTTTTTATTTTGGTTTAAATGTATTCATTATTAGCATAGAAAAATAAAATTGTTTTTTATGTGTGCCAATCTTGTATCCTGTGACCTTAATGCACTCACTTACTTGTTCTAGAAGTCTTTTGTATATTTTTTGGAAGTTTTCCATGTAGACAATCATCTCATCTGCAAATAGAGACAGTTTTATTTTTCTAATCCAATCTTTATGCCCTCCCTCCCCATTTTTTTTCTTCTTCTTGCCTTACTGCACTGGATAGAGCTTCCATTACTATGTTTAATAGGAGTGGTAAGAGCAGATATCTTTGCCTTGTTACAGATCTCAGAGGGGAAGCATTTGTTCTTTCACAGTTAAGCACAGTGTAAGCTGAACAATTTTTGTGGATCTCTTTATGGGGTTGACAAAGTTCCTCTCTATTCCTAATTTATTGAGAGTTTGTAACATAACTGGGTGTTGAATTTTGACAGATTGTATCAATTGATATGATCATGTGATCTTTCTTCTTTAAGTTGTTAATATGTTGAATTACAGTGATTATTTTTCAAATATTGAATCAGCCTTGCATACCTGAAAGAAATGCCATACAGTTGTAGATAGTATTCTTTTTATATATTGCTGGATTTGATATTTTGTGCAGGATTTTTGTGTTTAAACTTATGGGATTTATTGATTTATAGTTTTCTTTTTTATTCTTTTTACATTTGTCCAATTTTGGTATCATTAAAATGAGTTGGGAATATTCTCTCCTCTTCAATTTTCTGGAAGAGATTGTATAAATTTATGTGAATTTTTTTAATGCTTGGTAAAAATCTCCAGTGAAACTATTTTTTAGGAGCTTTAAAATTGCAAAATGCCTGGCTGGTGTTACTCAGTGGTTGAGCATCAACCTATGAACTAGGAGGTCATGGCTCGATTCCTGGTCAGGGCACATGCCAACATTGCAGGCTTGATCCCTAGTAGGGGGCATGCAGGAGGCAGCTGATCAATGATTCTCATCATTGATGTCTCTCTCTCTCTCTCTTTCTCTCTCTCTCCCACTTCCTCTCTGAAATCAATAAAAATATATTTAAAAATTTGCAAAAATGAATTATTTTTATTGTTATAGGACTTTCAGTTATTTACTTAATCTGGACAGAGATTTGATATATAGTGGCTTTTGAGGCATTGGCTTATTTGTCTAAATTCTTGAATTATGAGTATGAAATTGTTCATGGTATTTCTTTATCATCCTTTTAATGGCTGCAAGGTCTGTTGTGGTTTCCCCCATTTTATTAATGACATTGTGATTTGTGCCCTCTTTTTTTTTTTTTTATCTTTATCAGTTTTCCCAGTTGTTGGGTTTTCCTAAGGGACCAGCTTTTAACTTCACTAATTTTCCTGTTTTTATTTTTTATTTATTTTTTTAATATATTTTATTGATTTTTTACAGAGAGGAAGGGAGAGAGAGATAGAGAGTTAGAAACATCGATGGGAGAGAAACATCGATCAGCCGCCTCCTGCACATCTCCTACTGGGGATGTGCCCGCAACCCAGGTACATGCCCTTGACCGGAATCGAACCCGGGACCTTTCAGTCCGCAGGCCGACGCTCTATCCACTGAGCCAAACTGGTTTCGGCTAATTTTCCTGTTTTTAATTTTATTTATTTCTGTTCTAATCTTTATTATTTTCTTTCTTCTGCTTGCTTTGAGTTTAGTTTGCTCTTCTTTTCCTAGTTTCTTGAGATAGAACATGGACTCTTGACTTGAGACTTTTCTTCTTTTCCAATTTAAGCATTCAGGGTTATAAATTTTCCTTTCAGCATTGCGTTAGGTGCATCTTCAAAATTTTGATATGTTCCGTTTTCATATTCATTCAGTTCTATTCAATTTTTAATTTCTTTTGAAAATTTTCTTTGAGCCATGTATTTATTTAGAAGTGTGTTGTTTAATTTACATGCACCTGAAGAATTTCCTGTTGATTTCTATTATTGATTTCTAGTTTATTCCATTATGGTCAGGAATATACTTTGTATGACTTCAATTCTTTACATTTAATAAATTTGTTTTGTAACTAACCATATAGCCTATCTTGGTGAGGGTTCTGTGGGTTCTTGAAAATAATTTGTATCCTGCTGTTGTTGGGTAGAATGTTCTATAAATGTCAATTAGATGATGTTATTTGAGTTCTACATCCTTGCTGAAGTTTGTGTAGTAGTTTTTCAATAGGTAAGAGTGGGATGTTGAAGTCTCCAATATAAATTCAGGATTTTTTTTTCTCATTTCTGATCTACTAGTTTTTGTTTCATGTATTTTGAAGCTTTGTTGTTTGGTGCATATAAACTTAGGATTTTTGTATATTCTTGGATGATTGATTCTCTTATCATTATGTAATGCCCATGATTTCCCCTAGTAATCTTCTTTGCTCTGAAGTCTACTTTATCTGATATTCATGTAGCCACTCTTAATTTTTTTGTTTTGTTTGTTAATCCTCACCAGAGGATATTTGCCATTGATTTTTAGAGAGTGTGGAAGGGAGCGGAAGAGACAGAGAGAGAGAGAGAAATATCATCAAGGTTTGTGCCCTTGACCAGAATTGAACTCAGGACCCTTCAGTTTATGGGCCAAAACCCAATCCACTGAGCAAAACAGGCCAGGATGTATGTTTATTTTTATTAATAAAAGTCTTTGGATTAAATCTTTCACCAAATTTGGAAACTCTTCAGTGTTGTTTGTTTTTCTTTTAATATATTTATTTATTTACTAGTGGCCCGGTGCATGAAATTTGTGCAGGGGGGAGTGGGGTCGGGGGGCATCCCTCAGCCCAGCCTGCACCATCTCCAATCTGGGACCCCTTGGGGAATGTCTAAACTGGCGGTCAGACATCCTTCTTGCAATCTGGGACCACTGGCTCCTAACCACTCACCTGCCTGCCTGCCTGAGTGCCCTTAACTGCCTCTGCCTGCCTGCCTGCTTGCCCCTAACCCTTCTGCCTGCCTGCTTGATCACCCCTAACTGTCCTCCCCTGCTGGCCCGATCTCACCCCTAACTGCCCTCCCCACCAGCCTGGTCATCCCTCATTGCCTGCCCCCCCCCGCCCCCCGCTGGCCTGGTAGCCCTATGCAGCCTGCTTTTCGGTGCTTTGGTTGCCCCTCCCTGCCCCCCTGCTGGCCTGGATGCCCCATGCAGCCTGCTGTTTGGTTGTCTGTCCAGTTGTTTCGGTCGTGACGACCCCTGGCTTTTTATATATTAGGAGAGCAGCAAATAGGTCTGTGACTTAACTTTGCACTAGTTTTTCATATCCTCACTAACATGGGTCAGTTTCACAGGCCATAATAATAATACAAATCACTAATAATACAAATGATAATATGTCATATAGATCTTCAAAAGATGTCAGCCAAAGAAATCTACTCATGTTGCTATCTTTTACATAATTTTATGCTTAAATATCACATTATAAATAATTAAATATATCCTAGTGGAAAATAAAGACCATAGAGCCAAAATAATATATCTAAAGGTTCATGACTAGTTTGGGTGAGAATCTCAGGTGAAGATTCCAGGTCTAGGGACTTCTAGTCCAGGTGTCTTATCACCATACCATTTCCCCTTTCTCCTCTTTTTTTTTTAAAAATAAATCTTTATTGTTCAGATTATTACAGTTGTTACTCTTCCCCCCCATAGCTCCCTCCCACCAGATTCCCACCTCACCCCATGCCCTTACCCTCCACTGTCCTTGTCCTTAGGTGTACGATTTTTGTCCAGTCTCTTCCCTCACTCCCCACACCCTTTTCCCCTGAGAATTGTCAGTCCACTCCCTTTCTGTCCCTGATTCTATTCTATTCACCAGTTTATTCTGTTTATCAGATTTTTTTATTCACTTGATTTTTAGATTCACTTGTTGAGAGATATGTATTTGTTGTCACTTAGTTGTTCATAATTTTTATCTTTACCTTTTTCTTCTTCCTCCTCTTCTTAAAGAATACCCTTCGGCCTTTCATATAATATTGGTTTGGTGGTAATGAACTCCTTTAGCTTTTTCTTGTCTGTGAAGCTCTTTATCTGACCTTCAATTCTAAATGATAGCATTGTTGGGTAGAGTAATCTTGGTTGTAGGTCCTTGCTATTCATCACTTTGAATGTTTCTTGCCACTCCCTTTTGGCCTGCATGGTTTCTGTTGAGAAATCAGCTGATAGTTGTATGGGTACTCCCTTGTAGGTAACGAACTGTTTTTCTCTTGCTGCTTTTAAGATTCTCTCTTTGTCTTTTGCCTTTGGCATTTTAATTATAATGTGTATTGGTGTGGTCCTCTTTGGATTCCTCTTGTTTGGGGTTCTTTGCGCTTCCTGGACTTGTAATTCTATTTCTTTCACCGAAAGGGGAAGTTTTCTGTCATTATTTCTTCAAATACGCTTTCCATATCTTGCTCTCTCTCTTCTTCTGGCACCACCATAATTCAGATGTTCGTATGCTTGAAGTTGTCCCAGAGGCTCCTACACTATCTTCACATTTTTGGATTTTTTTTTCTTTTTGCTTTTCTGGTTGGGTGTTTTTTGCTTCTTCATATTTCAAATCTTTGACTTGATTCTTGGGATCCTCTAGTCTGCTGTTGGATCTCTGTATATTATTCTTTATTTCAGTAAGTGTATGCTTAATTTCTAATTTGGTCCTTTTTCATATCCTTGAGGGTCTCACTAAATTTCTCAGAGGTTTCTAGAAGATTCTTGAGTAACCTTATAACCATGGTTTTGAACTCCATATCTAGTAGTTTGCTTTCCTCCATTTCTTTCATTTGTGACATATTTCTTTGTCTCCGCATTTTGGCTGCTTCCCTGTGTTGATAGAGTGGCTTTGTGTGCTAGGTGTCCTATAGGGTCCAGTGGCTCAGCCTCCCTAATTACCTGAGGTGGACATTCTTGGTGCACCCCTTTATGGGCTGTATGCACAGTCTTGTTGTAATTAAGTCTTGATTGCTGTTGGTATCACTGGGAGGAATTGACCACCAGGCCAATTGGCTGTGAGATTCAACTGTGTCTACAATGGAAGAAATGCTGTGCTGGAGACACCCTTATGAGGCAGGACTTGCTTCAGTGGGGCTTTGGTGCTCACTGAGTCTGCCCCTTGAGTGTGTCGCTTATAGATGTGAAGAGTTGCACTCTGGTATGGTCTCACTCTGACCACTGGTTACACTGCCTCTTGGATCTCCAAGGAGGTGCAAAGTCAGCCACTGTCTGAGGCCACCCAGCAGAAGCTACACAGAGATATGCAGATTCCTCCTCTTTGTTTGGGGTTTGGAAGTACCCAGTTGAGGCTCAGCTGTGAAGCAATGCAGGCTGCTGCCTAGGCTTTCTTTTGGAGGCTTTGTCACTCTTTGACCCAGCTGCAGTTTGTTAGATTTTAGATTGCAAAAGAACAGGCCATTCATATGCAAAAGCCTCTGCTCACAGCTTGGGTGGGGTTGTAAACTGGGTGGGATGGGGTCTCAGGGAATCATCAGGGTGGAGCAAGTCCCAATGGCTGCCAGTCTGCTCTGCCTCAGAGTGGTCCCGGCGTCTCTGTGTCCAGTGGCCCCATGCAGGAACAATGATCACTGCAAGCACCTCTGTGAGAAAGCTGCTCTTGCGTTCCAGCCTGAAGCCAGACAGTCCAGTTTCTCTCCATATGAGTCTGGGTCCCCAGAGTCTTGCCCGGAACTAGAGTTCAGGGCAATTGGGAGCTTGTATCTCTCTCCTGATTGAAAAAGACAACAGCGTACCCAGTTGCCAGCCCGTTTCCACACACACCTCTGTACTCCTGCTCTTCCGTACCTCTGTACCTCCTACCAGCTTCAATGCGCTTTTTTCTTTCCTTCTAATTGTAGAATTTCCACTCAGCCAACCTTCCCGTGGTTCTGGATGATATCTGTTTTGTCTTTTAGTTGTAGTTTTGATGTGGTTGTGTGAGGCAGCAAGTATAAGTGTGTACCTATGCCGCCATCTTGGTTCCTCCCTTCCTTTCTCCTCTTAGAAAAAAGTATTATCAGAAGAGCCAGGCTGTAACACCATTTATAAATCCCCCCTACTTACACGTTTTAGGAAGACTTTCAACAACAAAGGTAAAGCAAAACATAGAGTTTTCTAGTTGACTCTCAAACAGGAATAACATTAATTTTAAAATTCCATTCCTAAATATTTTGGTAAGTGGAAGAATTCCTATAAATGATGATATGTATTTGGTGCCTGCTGTATAAGTCTATTAGCCACAGATGCTTGAATCCCTAGGCTCTAGGAGTCTCCATTTGCTGCATCATTAACTCCTTTGGTAATAATATACATATCCTCAGAGAGCTCATGACAATAATTTTCTCAACTTCTTTATTCCAAAATACCTATTTTTTTAGGAATCGCCATTGCTTTAGGCATAGAAGCTTAACAAATAGAACATGATTACCAGTATTTCAAATTTTAAATTTAAAGTATATGTTCTGAAATAGAAATAAAAAGGGTTATATATTTTTGTGCACATGAACACATGTTAATAAGAATCAAATAGTTTAGCCAAAATTTACCTCTGAGAACTAAAGGTATTTATGAAATTTTCATTTATTATTCAAAAGTTTAGAGTTCTATAGAGTTTCATTTTATGGATGGTAGAAGAATGCAAGAGGCAGCAATCCAGTTAGGCACAGCAAATAATTAAAAGAACATTTGTCAGAGATAAAAGAAGGAGCGGGTGAGGAGAAACTAATATTTCAAAGCACATAGTATGTGCTGGTTACTTTAAATTGTTATCTCACTCAATTCTCAAAACAACACTTTGGTTCAGCAATTTCCTTATCAGTCCATTGTACAAGGGAGAAAACTGAGGTTTTGAGAAGCTTCCTGATTTCTGAAAGTTCTTTAGCTAATAAGTCAACAGGAATGGAGTAAAATCAAAGTCTGGATCTCTAGATCTTATATCCTTCTTTCTACAATATACACTGCTTCCTAAAGTTCTTAGAATTAAAACAGATTGGATTCAGGAAATCAAGGATATCTCTTTACACTCATAGAGTGTAAACCCACCATAAGGTTATCCTCAGTTGAATTATAATCAGTCCACTTTAAAACACATGCAGGTTAGAAATTTGAGTTTTCAGTTACATGAGAGCACAACAGCCTGGGGCTTGTTGGGGTTGTTGCAAGACTCAAGGCTAATGTGCCTCTAAATCCCTCAAAGGCACATTAGTGGGTAATTACAACAAATACAGGCTAATGGGAGAACCACATCTGTTTTGTTGATGGCTTAGAAAATAATTCTGGGGTAGGAGAGTTAGTTAAACTGCTTCTCTCTTTAACCACTCCTCGCCCCAATCCAAACCATACCTGTAAGGGGCCCTTGACCTCATGTATTCATAGGACAAGCACAAACAGGCACATAATGATTCTCATCCCATTTCTAAAATAGTGACCCGGCCAATGATTTTCTGGCTGATGACTTTAGACAGCTCATACATTCTCCTGACACAGGAAAGGCCATTGAATGTGCCAGGAGGAGAAATGTTATAAATAGATTTTTAGCCATGCTGTCTCCCTATGGACCCAAGTGGTTTTCCAAATGAATTGACAAAAATCCATTTAAGAGAGAGCTTTCTCTGGTTTAATTGATCCTAAGATATCTAGTCTAGGTGCTAATAAACTGAAACTTTGCAGGTGGTCAAGCCTTTATCTTTTGAGAAGTTCATATAACAGAACTTTCACTTGAAACATAAAGAAACTATTATTAATTTTGAAATGCATGAGGTAATTTAAAATCTGTGCTTATAGGTTTTCCCTATTATATGCTGTAATTCAGTCTCTCTGTGGTAAAGACAATACTCCATGTTCACTAAAGTCCATTTAACCTTTCTCTTCCTGAACATGTTTATTTCCTGGCCTCTTTCCCAATTAGAGTAAACCATATGCCTGGTTCTCACCAATGGGGTGTAGGCCTAAGAGTTATAATCCATTTCCAGATTTGATCCTAGAAATATTACATTTGAACATACAACCCGCTCTTCTGATTCAACAACCATGAAAGCCATATTTTAAGCTCACCTCAAAGAAGATGGAGGCAGCATGAGTCCCTCAGTTCCCACATGGAGGAGAGCTGCCTCTTTTCATCAGACTTTATGTGAATGAGAATCTACTATCTACAGGCCAAGCTTCTGCTGCCATGTGCTGCTTTATGTGATCTAAGTCTCAACTCTAATTTGTCACCACTGGGACCAGCTGCTCTGTGCCCTGCCTTCTGGGTCCCTGACATAGGGCTTTAATGGTCAAAACAAGGGCCAAGCTGTAACTGGCCCTGGGTTCTGAGTCAGGGCTTTGACCCACCATCACCAAGGCCAAGCTGCTGCTGCTGCTGCTCTGTGCCTCACCTTCTGGGTCTTGAGTCACAGATACGACTCGCCATCATTAGGGCTAAGCTGTTGTTGCTCTGTGCCTTGCCCATTGGGGCCAGAGTTGAGACTTTGATCCTCAGTCCCCTGGGTGTGCTTCTGCTACACCTGCTACACCTGCAATTTGGCTCTACGCCACTGCTGTACCCTGTCATCTCTGGGCCTATGCCACTGCTGCATTATCTCCCCCTTAAATCCAAAGCCTGAGTCACCGTGGAAGGCCTGAATCACTGTGGCAAGCCCCAGAGATCCAGACCCTGGTTCCATGGAAGATCTGCACTTGGCCACACTTCAGACACTACAGCAAGTGCACCTATGCCCCAGGATATCAGCTCTGCTGCCACTCTGAGTGCCAGCATGCCAAACCTTGCATCTTTAAGGATCACCTCTGCTAGAGCTTTGCCTACAAACAAAGAAGAACAGAAGGACTTTACCACTGGGGACAATAATAGCCCTAGCTGCCAGTGCCACCTGAGGAGCCTCAGCAGTCTTAGCCACTGAAGTTTCCTGCAGTATTCACTGCCATTGACCTCAGTTGACAGAGCTTCACAGAGACTGGAGACTGTGCTACTGTACCCTCCCCAGAACCAGAGATGCTGCATCCCATCCATCTGGCACCTTTGAAGCCACCTTCAGGTAAAAGTTTTCCCCGCCAAAGACAGTTTGAAAGGTTAGAAGTTAATGTCCCCTCAAATATGCCGGCATCAGTGCAAGGCACTACAAACATGAAAAAGAAAATATGATATCACCAAAGCAACACAGTAATTTTCGGTAACTTACCCCAAAGAAAATGGAGATCTGTTACCTGAAAAAGAATTCAAAATCATTATCTTAAGAGAACTCAGCAATTAAAGAGAATACAGAATGACAACTTAATGAACTCAGGAAAACAATAAATGAGCAAAATGAAAAGTCAACATAAAGATAGAAATCATAAAAAAAAGAAGCAAACCAAAATTCTGAAGTTGAAAAATATAATGAATGAAACTAAAAAGGCAATAAAGATCTTCAACATTAGGGTCTATCAAGCAGAGGAGAGGATTTGTTAACGCAAAGACAGATCTGTTGATATTATCCACTTAGAGGAGAAAAAAAGAAATAAAAATAAAAAACAGTGAAGAAAGCCTATGGTAACTATAGGATACCATCAATAGTAGTGATATTTGCATTATGGGAGGATAAGTGAGAGAAAAAGAAAAGAAAGCATATTTAAAGAAATAATGACTGAAAATGTCTCAAATCTAGAGTGATATATAGCCATCTAGGTACATGAAGCTCAAAGATACCTAAACAGATTCAACCCCAGAAGATCTTCATTGACACATATTATAATGAAATTCTTTAAAAAAGAGAAAGAGAATTATAAAAGCGGCAAAAATTTGACCTAGAGATGGTAGGTCAAACCTGCAATTCAATGGATTAACACATGGGGGGTGTGGGAAAGGTGATGGACTAGGGGGAGTGAGGGCATGTGCTGGGAGGGGGGTGAATGGCCGGGGAGAGGACAATGGGGGGAAAAGGAGACATATGTAATACTGTAATCAATAAAGAATAAAAAAAAAGTCTTATGGCTAGAAGCAGAAATTATTATATAGGATTATGTACAAAGTTCTATGCATACTGTCTATCTACCTACCTATCTTTCTATTTATTTATTAAGAACTAGGGGTGCAGTGCATGCATTTGTGCATGGGTGGGATCCCTTGGCCTGGCTGGTGATTGGAGCAGGGCTAATGGGTGCCGGCTGGCTGGGGAGGGACGGCAGGAGGGCTCCAGGGCTTTCCTGGCCCTCTTGCCCAGTCCCCATTGGCCATACCCCAGCAGCAAGCTAACCTACCAGTCAGTGCACTTCATAGTGACTGGTCGAGTGGTTGACCAATGTTCGACCGATCAGTCGGACACTTAGCATATTACGCTTTTATTATATAGGATAGTTTTCCAAAACTTTTTAGCTACAGAATTTTAAACATTTTTTACCTAAAAATGAAAAAAAGGTAATTGAAAAAATAAAACAGAATAAAAAAGATCTGATTCTCATTCACATAAGGCTAGTCTTAAGGGAACCCAGATAAGGCTATCAGTAGTTTATTTGTTTGTTTATTTTGTTCGTTTGTTTTTAATCAGAGATCTTGTAGACTAGGAGAAAGTGGAATGATATAGTCAAAGTGCTAAAAGAAAAAAATTGCCAAGCAGAATAATTTTCCTGGCAAAATTGTCCTTCAGAAATGAAGGAGAAATACTTTCTCAAACTAACAAAAGCTGGAAGAATTTATCACCACTAGACATGCCTTACAAAAAAATGCTAAAGGGAGTTTTTCAAACTAAAATGAAAGGACACCAATTAGCAACACAAAAATATATTAAAATGGAAAGTTCACTGGTAAAGATAAATACTCTAATATGAATGGTGGTGTATAAAGCACTTTGAACTCAAGCATATATGTTAAAAGACAATAGTGTTAAAACAACTATAGCTATGATATTTTATTAATGGAAACACAATATAAAAAAGTAAATTGTGACATCAACAACATAACGTGTGGAGAGAAGGCAAGTAAATTGTAGAACTTTTTAAATGAAATTTAAATTGTTATTAGCTAAAAATACACTGTTGTAATTATAAGATGTTTTATGAAAGTCTAATGGTAATCACAAAGCAAAAACCTATAAGAGACACACAAATAATAAAAAGAGCCAAAATATGCCACTATAAAAATAATTCATAAAGAAATAGAAGAAGAGAGGAATAAAAGAGCCACAAATCAATTAGAAGACAATTAATGAAATGGTGATATGAAGTCCTTACCTATCAATAATTAAATTAATCCTTAACTATCAATGATTTAAATTATTCAATTAAAATACATAGGGTGCATATGAATTCATAAAAGAGAAAACCCAATTATATGCTGTCTACAAGACACTTACTTAAACTTTGAGGACATTCACAAGCTGAAAGTGAAGTGACAGAAAAAAATATCCCATGCAAATGGAAACCAAAAGGCAACAGAGGTAGCTATACCTATATCAGACAAAATAGCCTTTAAATCAATAGCTGTAATAAGAGACAAATATGTTAATGTTAAAGGGATCAATTTATCAAGAGAATATATAGAAATTGTAAGTTATACATATACAATGTTGGAACACTTAAATATATTAAATAATTATTAACACCTCTGAGGACAGAAATAGATAGCAATATCACAATAGCAAGGGATTTCAATACAGTACCCCATTTTCAACAATAGGTAGTTCATACAAAGTCAGAAAGGAAATAAAGAACTTGAATGTCACTGTAGACCAAAAAGACCTAACAGACATATACAGAACATTACATCTAACAGCAGCAGATACACATTCTTCTCAAGCATCATGGAACATTCTCCAGGATAGATCATATTTTGGCCACAATACAAGTGTTAACAAATTTGAGATTAAAACTATATCAAGTATCTTTTTTGGCCACAGTGGTATAAAAGTGGAAATCAATAACAGGAGGAAATCTGGAAGATTCAAAATATGTAGAAACTAAACAACACACTCTTTAACAAGCAATGGGTCAAAGAAGAAATAAAAAGGGCAATCAAAATACATCTTTTTTTTTCTTTTTTTTTTCTTATTTTTTAATTAAATCTTTATTGTTCAGATTATTACATTTGTTCCTTTTTTTCCCCCCCCATAACTCCCCTCCTCCCAATTCCCGCCCCACCCTCCGCCCTCACTCCCCACCCACTGTCCTCATCCATAGGTGCACGATTTTTGTCCAGTCTCTTCCCACATCTCCCACACCCCTTTCCCCCGCAAGAATAGTCAGTCCATTCCCTTTCTATGTCCCTGATTCTATTATAATCAACAGTTCATTCTGTTCATCAGATTATTTATTCACTTGATTCTTAGATTCACTTGTTGAGAGATGCATATTTGTTGTTCATAATTTGTATCTTTACCTTTTTCTTCCTCTTCCTCTTCTTAAAGGATACCTTTCAGCATTTCATATAATCCTGGTTTGGTGGTGATGAACTCCTTTAGCTTTTCCTTATCTGTGAAGCTCTTTATCTGACCTTCAATTCTGAATGATAGCTTTGCTGGATAAAGTAATCTTGGTTGTAGGTTCTTGGTATTCATCACTTTGAATATTTCTTGCCACTCCCTTCTGGCCTGCAAAGTTTCTGTTGAGAAATCAACTGACAGTCGTATGGGTATTCCCTTGTAGGTAACTGAGTTTCTTTCTCTTGCTGTTTTTAAGATTCTCTCTTTATCTTTTGCTCTTGGCATTTTAATTATGATGTGTCTTGGTGTGGTCCTCTTTGGATTCCTTTTGTTTGGGGTTCTCCGCGCTTCTTGGACCTGTAAGTCCATTTCTTTCACCAGGTGGGGGAAGTTTTCTGTCATTATTTCTTCAAATAGGTTTTCAATATCTTGCTGTCTCTCATCTTCTGGCACCCCTATAATTCTGATGTTGGTACGCTTGAAGCTGTCCCAGAGGCTCCTTACACTATCCTCGCATTTTTGGATTCTTTTTTCATTTTGCTTTTCCGGTTGGATGTTTTTTGCTTCCTCGCATTTCAAATCATTGACTTGATTCTTGCGCTCCTCTGGTCTGCTGTCGGGCGTCTGTATAATATTCGTTATTTCAGTCCGTGTGTGCTTAATTTCTAGTTGGTTCCCCAATATAAGATCGAGGGTCTTATTAGTTTTCGTGTAGATCTCATTAAGTTTATCGGCAGCTTCTAAACAGTTCTTGAGAGACCTTAAAAGTGTGGTTCTGAACTCTATTTCTTCCTTTGACAATTTTGTCCTGTTTCTTTGTCTCCGCATTTTGTTATGCTTCCTTGGTGCACCCCCTAGTGGTCTTTGTTCGAAGTCTTATAGATAAATCTTGATTGTTGTAGCTAATTCCAGGGAGGGTTTGACCTCCAGGCCAAGTGGCTATGAGAATCAGCTGTGTCAGCAGTGAGAGAACTTCTGTCCTCTAGGGAGGTGCTAATCTAGCCTTTGCCTGAGGCTATCCGGCAAATGCCTGTGTGCAGGGCTTGGGCGGGGCGGGTCGCACAGGATTAACAGGGTGGGCCGGAGAGAGCAGTTATGGCGGCTCTCAGTCCTGTCCCAAGGGGCTCTGCCTCTCTGAGTCCCAGCACCCGCTGCAAAGCTCCGAGAGAAAGCTGCCCTCGCTCTGACCGAAGCCAGACAGTCCCGCTTCTCCCGTTTGAGTCTGGGTCCCTAAAGACTCGCCCGGATCTGGTGCTCAGAGTCTGCGACTCCCTCCCGATTGAAAACAACAACCGCGCCCTCCGCCGCCAGCCCGCTCCGCGCACTCCGCACCTCAGAATTTGACTTCAGCACTGCGCCTCCTCTGAGTGTCCGTATGCGTTTCTCTTTCCTCCTAGTTGTAGGACTTCCACTCAGCCAGCGTTCCTGTGGTTCTGGGTGATGTCCCTTCCGTTTTTTGGTTTCACTTTTGAAGTAGTTGTTCAAAGCAGCAAACTCCGGCGTTAACCTATGCCGCCATCTTGGTTCTCCCCCAATCAAAATACATCTTATGAAAAATGAAATGTAAACAAAACATACTAAAATTTGAGGAGTGCAAAAGCAAATCTAGAAACAAGTTTATAGTTATAAACATATATATTTAAAAAAAGAAAAATCTCAAATAACAACCTAATCTTACACCTCAATGAACTTGAAAAAGAAGAACAAACAACCTTGGCCAGTGTGGCTTAATGGTTGAGTTTCATCTGGTCAGGGCCCATGCCTGGGTTTCGGGCTCTATCCTCAGTAGGGAGCGTGCAGAAGGCAGCTGATCTCTCTCTCTCCCTTTCTCTCTCTCTCTCTCTCTCTCTCTCTCCCTTTCTCTTTCTCTAAAATCAGTAAAAACATATTTTAAAAAATAAAAGAAAAAACAGAACAAACTAAATCCAAAATTATCAGAAGAAAGGAAATAATAAAGCTTAGAGCAGGAATAAATGTAATAAGACTAGAAAGACATCATAAAATATCTGAAATTAAGAATTGGTCTCTCGAAGAGATAAACAAAACTGATAAACCCTTAGCTAGATCAATAAAAAAAGAGAGGTGACTCAAATAAATAAAATTATAGACAAAAGAGAAGACATTAAAACTGATACCACAAGTATATAAAGAATCATAAAATACTATGGAAATTATATGCCAATATAATATTAGAAAATTTAGAAAAATAGATTAATTCCTAGAAATATACAACTTACCAATGCTGAATTATGAAGCAATACAAAATCTGAACAGACCAATAATGAGCAAGGAGATTGAATCACTAATAAAAAAATCTTTCAACAAATAAGCCCAGGCTCAGATGGCTTTACTTGTGAGTTCTTCCAAATATTTAAAGAATAATTAATACCAACCTTTCCAAACTTTTGCAGAATATTCAAGAGGAAGTAATACTTTAAAATTTATTTTATGAGGCTAGTATTATGCAGATACTAAAGTCAGACAAGTATACTACAAGTAAAGAAAATTATAGACCAATATTCTTCATGAACACAGATACAAAAATCCTCAACAAAATACCAGCAAAATAAAATTTAAAAGCACTTTATACCATGATCAAGTGGGATTTACCCCATAATGCAAGATTGTTCAACCTGTGCAAATTAATAAATGTGACATACCACCTGAGCAGAATGAATGATAAAAAATGTATGAGATATATGAGCACTTCAATAGATGCAGAAAAAAACATTTGATAAAGTTCAGCATTGTTTCATGATAAAAATTCTCAGCAAATTAGGTATAGGAGAAATGTATCACAAAGTAATAAAGGCCATATATTACAAGCTAACAGCTAACATCAGAGACTTAGTGGTGAAAAATTAAATCCTCTAATATCAGGAGCAAGACAAGGATGTCCACTCTTGGCATTTCTAATCAACACAGTGCTGAAAGTCTTAGTCAGCAATTGCTCAAGAAAAAGAAATAAAAAGCATCCAAGCTGGAAAGGAAGAATTAAAGTCATCGCTCTTTGCAGACAACATTATCTTAAATATAGAAAACCCTAAAGACTCCACCAAAAAAATTGACAGAATTGAAAAAATTCAGTAAATTTACAGGATACAAAATCAACACAAAAATAACTTGCATTTCCATACACTAACAATGAACTATCTGAAAAGGAGATTAAGAAAGCAATCCTATTACAAGAGCATTGAAAACAGTAACATACTATGGGAACCATGCCAGGTCCCCAGATAGTCAAGGCCGGCGGAAGCACAGAGGCCTTGTTATCAATACACCAGAATGACCAAAGGCCACTCTGCCTAAATGGAATGTTCAAGGACTCTGAGCCTGGGAATCCTAATTAGGCCATGATACCATGAGCGGGTGCAAGGACACACGGTACACTGTGCCCTTCAGTAGCCAATATGATTGATATAACTATTGGCACGAAGCCTTCTTTGTCTAAATAATATAAAAATAGGTTGCTGACCAGATAGTTGGCTGGACTAGGCTGGAGTGAGAAGAAGTCTGCTGGAGTATGGAGAGAGATCAGCTAGCATGAGGTATATGAAGAAATCTGCTAGAGAGAGCAGCTGGGCAGGAGAGACAGGAGAAGCTGCTGAGCCAGAAAGCTCAGGTACTGCTACGATGTGAGATGGTAAGTCTAGGAGGCAGTGTGTGGCTGCTCAGATAATAGCTGTGGGTACGGAGACTGATGCTGTTTTATGGAAAAGATATATGTTTACCAGCTGATGTCTGGCTGCCTGCCTGTATGGACTTTGCTGTGAGGACTATTCTTGTCTGATGGCTATATGGTCACTGGTTTCAGCAATAAAGATTCAGTCTTATATACCCACGACTTCTCATGGTTTCTCTGTCTAAGACTTGGCATCCTAGGAGGTCCAGCCCCAGGCAGAGGGGCTTGGCCTCAACGCCTGTTACTAGTGAGCAGAGGATAAAGGAGAAACTTGGACTAAGTTCCCAACAGTTAGTACAGTGGGCAGGGTTCAAGCAAGAACCAGCCCTGGCATAGTTGGATAGAAGAATTTAGAATACATGGACTCACAGTCACCCAGAGATACTCAGAACAACTCAGAGCACCAGAGCTCATGGAGGGCTCTGTCCTTGCTCTGACACATATTTAGGAATAAATCTCACCAAGGAAGTGAAAAGCTCATACACTGAAAATGACAAGACATTGATGAAAGGAATTGAAGAAGACACAAATAAGTGGACAGATATCTTATGTTTACGGATTGGAAAAATTGATATTGTTTAAAATTCCATGTTACCCAAAGTGTTCTACAGAGTCAACACACTCTGTTAAAATTCCAATGGCATTTTTCATAGTAATATAAAAAGTGATCCTGAAATTTACATAGAACCATAAAGACCCCGAATAGCCATCATACTTTCTGATATCAAACTATATTAAAAGCCTATAGTAAAACAGTATGGTACTGGCATAAAAAACAGGCACATAGACCAGTGGAACAGAATAGAGGATCCAGCAATAAACCCACACATATCTGATCAATTAATTTATGACATAGTAGCTAAAAACACACTGGGGAAAGAATACTCTCTTTAATAAATGGTGTTAGGAAAACTGGATATTCACATGTGAAAGAATGAAACCAGACCCCTATCTTTTAAAACTTACAAATATGAACTCAAAATGGACTAAAGACTTAAATATAAGACCTTAAATTGTAAAACTCCTAGAAAAAAAAGGCAGTAAGCACCTTGGCATTGATGTTGGCAATGATTTTTAAGATAAGACACCAAAAGCACAGGCAATATTAGCAACAAACAAAATAAAAAACAAACAGGTGGGACTGCATCAAACTAAGAAGCTTCTGCACAACAAAGGAAACAATCAATAAATTGAAAGGCAACCTATAGAATGGGAGAAAATATTTGCAAACCAAATATCTGACAAGGGGTTAATATTGAAAATACATAGAAATCTCATAAAACTCAATAGCAACCCCACACCAAATCCAATTAAAAAATGGGCAGATAACCTAAGTAGACATTTTTTCCAAAGAAGACATAGAAATGGCCAATGGATACATGAAAAGGTGCTCAATATAATTAATTATGAGGAAAATGCAAATCAAACCCCCTATGAAATATCACCCACATCTGTTAGGATGACTATTATTAAAAAGACATGAGTTTACAAATGGAGATGAAGATGTAGAGAAAATGGACCCTATGTACTGTTGGTGAGAATGTAAATTCATACAATCACTATGGAAAACAGTACGATGGTTCCTCAGCAATCCCATTGCTGGGTATATATCTGAAGAAAATGAAATCAGTACTTCAGAGAGATATCTGCACTCCCATGTTCATTCCAGCATTATTCACAATAGCCAAAATAAGAAAATAAGAAAACAAACTAAATGCCCTTTCATGAATAAATGTGTACACACACACACACACACACACACACACACACACAGGAATATTATTCAGACATAAAAAGGAAGGAGGGGGATATAGAATGTCAGCTGAATAGGCAACAGTGTCACACACCTCCTCCTAGGGCCAGGCCAGAAAAACAACTAAATCGGAGAACATCCACCCTGAATTAAAAACTTAGACACAGCTGAGGAGACAATTTTCAATAAGGAAGGGCAGAAGATGCCTAGAGAACACCACTTGCCAGCCATAACCCTCATGGAACCACCACCGTGTCCCAGCAGTGAGTGGCGCAGTACCTCCCAGCAGGCTCCCAGACATCTGCAGGGAGCATGCACCACCGGAGTGAGCTTCTGCACCAGGCATCCTCACAAGCCAGCTGGGACCCAGCATCCTAGGATCTGGCTCCAAGACCCTGCAGTGACTGCAAGGCAGGGGGAACCCTGTGCCCCATTCTCACCATGGACTCCAGAACCATGCTGATAGCCTGACCCAGTACCACCCAGTGCCCGCTGTACCTTGAGCCCTGGGACTTGTTGCCTGGGCAACCCAGAGCAACCCAGAGCACACCCTATGCCCGGCCATAGGGGAGTAGGGACTGTGTGACCAAGAGCAACCTGTGTGACCCAGATCAACAGGTGCCCACTTCACCCAGTCCCCCTGGACAGCCCTGCTGGGGTGACCTGGAACAACCCATGTCTGCTTTACCCCGTCCCAGGAGGGATGACCCAGAACAACCCAGCACACACCTCACTCAGGCCACAGGGGAGCCCTGACTGTGCGACCCAGAGCAGCCTGAACCCACTTCTCCCTGGTCTCTGGGACAGTCCTACAGGGGCTACTTAGAGCATCCAAGCACACACTTCACTTGGGACCACAGGAGAGTGCTGCCAAGGTGATCCAAAGCAAGCCTGTGTGCCCAGCCAGAGGCCACAGGACTGTACAACAATTGCGCTGCCAGAGGGACCTAGGGTACCACCTTACCATGGGTGCCGGGACCACACAGTGCATTGTATGCCAGAGGGCTCTGGGTCCTCAAGGGAGTCACACACAGGAGGAACTGTGCACATGCTCCCCTCCCTCCACCCAGAGCATCTGAAGCAGACAACTAAAGGATCAGATCCTTGGGAGAAGGGGATACAACTCAGAGCAGAGACAATAAAGGCATGAGACTCGAGGAAGATCCAGCCTCTGGTCTAACAATTTCCAGACGATTGTCCTGATAGGGTCTTCAAACTCTCAAACCCCAAGCAGGGTGCCCAGGGCCAAAAAGAGACAACAAAAATGGGGAGACAAAGTAATGACCCGCCCCAGGAAAGAAAACAAGGAATCACCAGAAAAGGAACTAAATTAAATGGAGGCATAAAATATGTCAGAAAAAGAATTCAGAGTAAGGGTCATACAGTTCATAAACCGTATGGATGAGAAAATCAACCACTTTTGTAAGAATCAAGAGGAAATAAAAAATGATATAGCTTCAATAAAAACCACAGTGGAAGGTTTCAACAGTAGTCTAGAAGAAGCTGAGGACTGAATTAGTGAGTTAGAAGATAGAGCAGAAAAACACCCCAATCCGAACAGCAATTGGAGAAAAATTTAGAAAGCAGGAGGAGAGACTAAGGGAGCTTTGGGACAACATGAAATGAAGTAACATACGTACAATAGGGGTGCCAGACGGACAAGAAGTGGAGCAAGGATTAGAAAACCTATTTGAAGAAATAATGACAGAAAACTTCCCTGATCTGGGGAAGAAAAATGTCACACAAGCACAGAGAGTACCAAACAAGATGAACCCAAAAAGATCCACACCAAGACACGTCATAATTATGCTGGAAAATGTTAATGACAAAGAGAGAATCTTAAAAACTGTAAGAGAGAGACAGAAAGTTAACTACAATGGATCTTCTATTAGATTATCAAATGATTTCTCAACAGGAGCATATCAGGCCAGAAGGGAATGGAATGAAGTATACAAAGTGATGCAAAGCAAGGGACTGAACCCAAGAATACTCTATCCAGTAAGGCTATCATTCAAAATTGAAGGGGAAATCAGGAGCTTCACAGACAAAAAAAAAAAAAGGCTATGGGAGCTTATCACTACTAAGCCAGCAATGCAAGATATGCTAAAGGGGGTATTGTAAAAAGAAGAAATAGGAAGGGAAGAAGGAACACAGGCACAAAGAATAAAAATGGCTACAAACAAGTACCCATCAATAATAACCTTAAATGTAATTGGACTACATGCTCCAATCAAAATACATAGAGTGGCTGAATGGATAAGAAAACATGACACATATATATGATGTCTACAAGAGACCCACCTCAGAACAAGGGACTCACACAGACTGATAATGAAGGGATGGAAAAATACTTTTTAGGCAAATGGAAATGAAAAAAAAGCTGGGGTAGCAATACTTATATCTGAAAAAATAAATCTCAGAGTGAAGGCCATAACAAGAGATAAGGAAGGCCACTTCATAATACTAAAGGGATTGATACAACAAGAGGATACAACTCTGGTAAACATATATACCCAATGCAGGAGCACACAAATGCATAAAAAACTTCTGGAAGATATCAACGGAGAGATCGACAGTAATACAATCAAAATAGGGGATTTTAATACTCCATTGACATCACTGGATAAATACTCTAGACAAAAATCATCAAAGAAACAGCAATCCTAAATGACTCACTAGATCAGATGGACTTAATCAACATCTTCAGAACATTTTACCTCAAAGCTACAGAATATACATTCTTCTCAAGTACACATGAAACATTTTCAAAGGTAGACCACATATTGGGACACAGGCAAAGTCTCCTCAAATTCAAGAAGATTAAAATCATATCAAGCATCTTCTCAGATCATAATTGACTTCAATTAGAAAACAACTACAATAAAAAATAAAAAAATTAAAACACTTGGAGGCTAAATAGCATGTTATTAAAGAATGATTGCATTACCAAAGAGATCAAAGAAGAAATAAAAAACACCCTGGAATCAAATGACAATGAAAACACAACAATCCAAAACCTAAGGGAGACAATGAAAGCAGTCCTGAGAGGGAAGTTCATAGCATTACAGGCATACCTCAAAAAACAAACAAACAACAACAACACACAAACAAACAAACAAAAGAAACTACTAGTAAATTATCTAGCTCTACAACTTAAAGAATTAGAAAGAGAGCAACAAGAAAAGCCCAGGGTGAGCAGAAGGAAGGAAATCAAGATCAGAGTGGAAATAAATGACATAGAGACAAAAAAAAACACCCCAAAACAAAAAACCCCCCACAAAAGTTCAATAAAACCAAGAGCTGATTCTTTGAAAGGATAAACAAGATGGATGAACCTCTTGCCAGGCTCACCAAGAAGCAAAGAGAAAGGACCCAAATAAACCAAATCAGAAATAAAACATGTGAAATAACAAAAGACCCCACAGTAATACTATAAAAAATACTATGAACAACTCTATTCCAACACACTGGTCAACCTAGAAGAAATGAACATATTGCTAGGAAAATATGATTGTTCCAATCAGGAAGAATAAAAAAATTTGAATAGACTGATAACTATGGAGGAAATTGAAGCAGTAACCAAATAACTTCCAGCAAACAAAAGCCCTGGACCAGCCAGCTTCACAGGGAGTTTACCAAACATTCAAAGAACTAAAACCTATCCTCCTCAAACTATTCCAAAAAATTCTAGAGGAAGGCACACTTCCAAGCTCTTTCTATGAAGCCAGCATTACCCTAATCCCAAAACCAGATAAAAACACTACAAAGAAAAAGAATTATGGACCAACATCTCTGATGAACATCGATGCTAAAATCCTAGAAAATTGAATCCAGCATTACATTAGAAAGATCATACACCATGATCAAGTGGGATTTATTCTGAGGATGCAAGAATGGTACAATATCTGCAAATCAATAAACGTGATACATCACATAAACAAATTGAGAGATAAAAACCACATAGTCATATCAATCGATGCAGAAAAAACATTTGACAAAATCCAACATCCTTTCTTGATAAAAACTCTCAACAAGGTAGGAATAGAAGGATCATACCTCAACATAATAAAAGCCATATGTGACAAACCCACAGCCAACATCATAATCAATGGGCAAAACTAAAACCATTTCCTTTAAGAACAGGAACAAGGGATGCCCACTTTCACCACCTCTTTCAACATAGTATTGAAAGTCCTAGCCATAGCAATCAGTCAAGAAGAATAAATAAAAGGCATCCAAATTGGAAAAGAAGAAGTAAAACTGTCATTAGTTGCAGATGACATGATATTGTACATAGAAAGCCCTAAAGATTCCATGAAAAAACTACTAGACTTAATAAATGAATTCAGCAATGTAGCAGGACACAAAATTTACACCCAGAAATCTATGGCTTTTTTTATACACCAATAATGAACTCACAGAAAGAGAAACAACAACAAAAATCTCATTTACCATTGCACCAAAAAAAATTAAGATACCCAGGAATAAACAACTCAGCAAAGGATGTAAAAGACTTGTACTCAGAAAGCTACAGGACATTGAAAAAAGAGATAGAGGAAGATATAAACAAATGGAAGAATACATCATGTTCATGGATAGACCGTGATGTTGGTAGAGTCAACATCATTAAAATGTCCATACTTCCGCAGAAACCAGTTTGGCTCAGTGGATAGAGTGTCAGCCTGCGGACTGAAAGGTCCCAGGTTCGATTCCGGTCAAGGGCATGTACCTGGGTTGCGGGCACATCCCCAGTAGGAGATGTGCCGGAGGCAGCTGATCGATGTTTCTCTCTCATCAATGTTTCTAACTCTCTATCTCTCTCCCTTCCTCTCTGTAAAAAATCAATAAAATATATTTAAAAGAAAATGTCTATACTTCCCAAAACAATCTATAGCTTTAATGCAATCCTCATTAAAATATAAACGACATATTTCACAGCCCTAGAAAAACTCCAAAAGTTCATCTGGAATAAAAAAAGACCCAGAATAGCTGCAGCAATCTTGAGAAAGAAGAACAAAGTTGGAGGGATTAAGATATCAAGCTATATTACAAAGCCACTGTTCTCAAAACTGCCTGGTACTGGCACAAGAACAGACATATAGACCAATGGAACAGAACAGAGAACTCAGAAATCAACACAAGCCATTATGCTCAATTAATATTTGACAAAGGAGGCAAGAGCATACAATGGAGTCAAGACAGTCTTTTCAATAAATGGTGTTGGGAAAATTCGACAGATACATGCAAAAAAAAAAATGAAACTAGACCACCGACTTACACAATACACAAAAAAATAAACTCAAAATGGATAAAGGATGTAAACGTAAGATGGGAAACCATAAAAATCTTAGAAGAATCCATAGGCAACAAAATATCAGACATATGTTATAGCAATATCTTTACCGATACAGCTCCTATGGCAATGGAAACTAAGGAGAAAATAAACAAATGGGACAACATGAAAATAAAAAGCTTCTGCACAGCAAAAGAAACCATCAACAAAACAACAAGAAAGCCCACTGCACGGGAGAACATACTTGCCAATGTTATATCAGATAAAGGCCTAATCTTCAAAATTTATAGGGAACTCATACATCTTAACAAAAGGAAAATAATCCAATCAAAGACTGGGCAAAGGACTTAAACAGACACTTTTGGAAAGTGGACCTACAGAAGGCCAAGAGAAATATGAAAACATGCTCAAAGTCACTAATCATCTGAGAGATGCAAATCAAAATGACAATGACATACCATCTCATACCTGTCAGAATAGCTATCATCAACAAATCAACAAATGACAAGTGCTGGCGTGGATGTGGAGAAAAAGAAACCCTCATGCACTGCTAGTGGGAATGCAGACTGGTGCAGCCACTGTGGAGAACAGTATGGAGTTTCCTCAAAAACTAAAAATTAAACTCCCATTTGACCATATAATCCCCGTTCTAGTAATACTAGCATATCCCAAAAAATCAGAAACACCAATCAGAAAGGACATATGCACCCCTATGTTCACAGTAGCACAATTTACAATTGATAAGATTTGGAAACAACCTAAGTGTCCATCAGCAGATGAGTGGATTAGAAAACTATGGTACATCTACACAATGGAATACTATGCTGCTGTAAAAAAAAATGAATTCTTACCATTTGCAACAACATGGAGATCATTATGCTAAGTGAAATAAGCCAGTCGGAGAAAGATAAATATCACATGATCTCACTCATTTGTGGAATATAATGAACAATATAAACTGATGAACAAAAATTGATCCAGAGACAGAGCGAGAAGCATGGAATCAACCATCAAACTTCAGAGGATAGCTGGGGTGCTGGGGTAAGAGATCAACCAAAGGACTTGTATGGATGCATATAAGCATAACCAATGGACTCAGACACTAGGTGGCTGAGGGCATGTGCTGGGGGTGTAGGGGTGGCCAGGGAGAGGTCAATGGGGAAAAAGTAGACATGTAATACTATATGTAATCCTTTAAACAATAAAGAATAAGGTTGAAAAGGAAAAAAAAAGGGAAGGAAATTCTGCCATTTGTGACAACAAGGATGAAACTGAAGGGCATTTTGTTAATCCTATATAATAAAAGCCTAATATGCTAAGTGTTCGGTGGTCTGGTCATCCATTCAACCAATCTACACTACTATAAGAAAAAAATGGTAATTGGCGTACGAGCTACCCTTTTCATTGGCTAATCAGGGCTATATGCAAATTAACTGCCAACTAAGATTGGCAGTTAACTGCCAACAAGATGGCAGTTAATTTGCATATGTAGGCACAATGCAGGGAGGCGAAAGGGAAAGCAGGAGGAAGCCCCCTGCCACTGACAGTGATCGGAAACCCAGGGGGGAGCTAAGAGCTGGGGGCCAGGGCAAAGGCGGCCCTGGGGCCGCCTTTGCCCTGCCCCCCAGCCATGATCGGAGAATCAGGTGCCTTTTCCGCCCTGGCCAGTGATAGCAGGAAGTAGGGGTGGAGCCAGCGATGGGAGCTGGGCACGGTCGAAGCTGGCAGTCCCGGGAGCTAGGGGCCCCTTGCCTGGGCCTAAAGCGAAGCCCACGATCGCGGGGCCGCTGCCACTGAGGGTCCCCGCTGCCCGAGCCAGATGCCTAGGCCAGAGTCGTTAGGCCTGGGCAGGGGCGGAGCCTGCAACCACAGGGAGCTGGGGGTCCCCTGCCCAGGCCTGACACCTCTGCCGGAGGCCTCAGGCCTGGTCAAGGGGCCGATCTGGTGATTGGTGATTGGAGGGTGATGAGGGTCAACTCCTCTGGCCGAGGCATCAGGCCTGGGTGGGGGGCGGAGCCAGGGATTGGGGGGATATAATGGTCCCCTTGGCCAGGCCTGAAACCTGGGTCAGAGGCATCAGGCTTGGGCGGGGGGTGGAGCAAGCGATCAGAGGGAGATGGGGGTCCCCTGCCCAGGCATGATTCCTGGGCCAGAGGCCTCAGGCCTTGACAGGGGCCAGAGCCAGTGATCGGGGGGAGATGGGGGTCCCCTGTCCAAGCCTGACACCTCTGGCGGAGGCGTCAGTCCTGGGCAAGGGGCCGATCCTGCGATTGGAGGGTGATGGGGGTCAACGCCTGAGGGCTCCCAGTATGTGAGAGGGGGCAGGCTGGGCTGAGGGACACTCCCCCCGCCCCCACACACACCCAGTGCACGAATTTCGTGCACCGGGCCCCTAGTCAAAGTATAATATGCTAATGATATGCTAAGGTTGCTCAGCCGCTCGCTATGACATGCACTGACCACCAGGGGGAAGACGCTCTGACTGGTAGGTTAGCTTGCTGCTGGGATCTGGCCAATCTGGACTGAGCAAGATGGGCCAGACAGGCCCTGGAGCCCTCCCGTAGTCCCTTCCTGGCTGGCCAACCTCCCATGTCCCTCCCTGGCCCTCATCGTGCACTGGTCCTACGTCCAGTCTGTCCTGTGTCCTCTCATACTCTGGGACCCCTTGGGGGATGTTGGAGAGCTGGTTTTGGCCTGATCCCACAGGCCAGGCCGAGGGACCCCACTGGTGCACTAATTTGTGTACTGGGCCTCTAGTTGAAATATAAGACCAATAGAGAAAGACAAATATTGCACGGTATCAACAATATGTGGGAATCTGAAAAGAAAAATAAAGCAAATTCCATAGAAACAAACACCAAATTGATTATAATGGTGGCCTCTGGAAAGTGGATTGGGATGGGTTTTGGAGTAATTACAGGAACTTAGCTTTATCTGTATTCTTTGCTTTTCTGTGAAATATAGTCATGTAATTATGCATTTAAATTTTGTAGCATTAAAAACTTTGGAGGTTTGATAGGTTTCATTTGTGCCTTAATCAAAGCAAACTGGTACTCTTGGCAAGGTCAGTACTTAATAAGTACTAACTAGCCTTCTAAGTTTAGCTGAAAACACATAAATAAAGGATAAGGGAGAACATAATGAAAATTTGGCTTTTTTTTTTGTTTTGTATAATTCTCCCAGGTATTTAATATTATTAGGTGCCACAGTAGAAATCCTCTTTAGCCAATATAATTGAAACTATTAGTGGGTCAGTCATTAAAAAATAATAAGGAAAACATTTAAAATGTTACATATATATTTAAAACCATTTTAAATTAAAAACCTATAAATAAACATATTCATTCACTAAGTTTTGATGCAGAATTGAGGCCTTTGCTAAAATTATGGGTCCTCTACGGGGGATCTATCATCTTACTTGCAAAACCTACTCCTCTGAAACATCATGTTTCTTTTCCAATTTTTTCTTTCTTTACCCACACATTTAATATGTTGATTTCTATGCTAAGCATTCATCTGGACACAGGGGATCGGATTAATAAACAAGAGGTGCTGTCTTCACAAGAAACCTATAATCTCAATCTAGAAGAGCAGAATAAAACACACACCAAGGAGAATGATTCAGATGGAGGGGGATAAATATCGCAAGAGACACAAATGTAGGCTGCAAGGGTTTGAAGAAAAAGAAATGGGCATTCTTTGAGCACCTACTATTTCTAGATCAGTGATGGCGAACCTTTTGAGCTCGGCATGTCAGCATTTTGAAAAACCCTGACTTAACTCTGGTGCCGTGAAATTTTTTGATATTTGCAACCATAGTAAAACAAAGACTTATATTTTTGACATTTATTTTATATATTTAAATGCCATTTAACAAAGAAAAATCAACCAAAAAAATGAGTTCACGTGTCACCTCTGACACATGTGTCATAGGTTTGCCATCACTGTTCTAGATACTGTACTGACATGTGCAATTCCAGACTCAATCCTTGTTTAGCTCCGAAGGCATGCTCCAGGGAATCTTATCATCATTACAAAGCAAGCAAAGGGGACAAGATAAGCTTTTGTTCCTCATTAGTTCTGTCACATGACTTGGTGCTTATGTCATTTTAAGGGGACTGAATATGAACTTTGAAATATATTATAAAATATCCCCATAAAATTTTTAAATTAAGGCCTTTTATGGCATATTGATGATGACTTTCACATGTGTTTAATTAGATGTGGAAATAATTTTTTTTTAAATATTGGAAATGAGGAAATAACAGTAAGTGAACAAAAAACACTTTGGTTGGGACTTTTTTCTTTTTAAAAAATTCATAGCAGCTGTATTCTTTTATTTTTATTTTTTTGTTGTTGTTGTTCTGTTGCTTTGCTGCTGCAGGTTTAGACAAATCCAAACCATGGCACTGACTTATTGTGACTGATACAGAATTTTCCTATGCAATCTAAAGGGGTCAGAGACATAAATATGATGCTAAAATCTTTAAGCCCAACTGAAAGAAGAACTGAATAACCATCAGCTGGATGAGAGCAGAGGTTTAAAGTGATCTCCACCTTGGCTGCTGTCAAAATCGCATGTGTCCCTGGCCATACCTCCAGCTAATTAGACCAAGATCTGTCATGGTGGGATGGGCCTTTAGTACTTTTTAAAGTTCCAGGTGATCCCAATGGACAATTATTGTTAAGGAATACTTCTAGACAAGTGCTATTTAAGCTCTAATCTTCACATTAATCCCCCAGATGTTGTTAAAATGCACATTCTGATTCAGCAGGTGTGTGGGGGTGGTGTTGAGGCCTGAGATTCTGCATTTCTGACAAACTCCAAGGAGATGCTAGTGCTGCTGGTTCATGGAGCACACTTTGTGCATCCAGGGTCTAAGTGAAATGTTTCTTAGGGTGAGGTGTAGACCCCTGAGTGAGAATGACTGGGGGGTGAGGGAGTACTTACTAAATAGCTGATTCTGGGCCCTAGCCTAGACTCCCTCAATTAGAATCAGCAGGGAGATTTTATTTTCTGTGTTGAGTTTTTTTTTTTTTTAATATTCCTGCTTATGTCCAAACATCCCATCCTCTCTCTTTCCTGATTGTAACTTAATTGGTTTAGTCTGGGGCCAGGCTAAACCAATTTTAGTTCATGGAGCTGTCCAGGTGATTCTAGTGTGCAATCAGGCCTGAGAACCCTGGATCAGGGCAGTGGTTCCCACGCTATCCCAAACACTGGAAGCATCTGGAAAACGAAAAACTCCTAGTGCCTGGGTGCCACCCTCAGAGACTGGGATTTCATGGTTCTGGGCTGTGGCCTAGGTGCTTGAAAAGTTTCCCAAGTAACTCAAGTGGACAGACAGGCTTGAGAACCACTGATATCTGTATGTGAGAATACTGTCTGGGTGGCTCTTATGCATGTTAAAGCTTGAGAGCCTCTGGTCTGGAAGGAGTCAAAGTCAGCTCTTTCATTAGTGTTAAGGAGAAAGTGCCTGCAAGAACTTCAGTTACAATTCTATGAGCAGTCTTAGAACTATGACTAAATCTTCAAATGTGCTTGATTCACTAAATGTAGGAGGAGGCAGGGAAACAACAGAAAGGTAAAGTAGAAGGCAAAATGATAGACGTGCTTTAACCTTTCCGAAAGGATCAACTTCTTGTATGGCATAGTTGTTGGATTGCTAGGAGATATTTACATGATAGAAGATTATAGCAGTCCCTAGGTCATATGCTCCAAGACCCCCAAGTGGATGCCTTAAACCATGGTCAGTACAGAACCCTAAACATATTATGTTTATTTGGATACGTACATACCTATGATAAAGTTTAATTGATAAAATTGGCACAGTAAGAGATTAACAACAGCTACTAATATTATAAAACAATTATAACAATGTACTGTAATAAAAGTTATGTAAACGTGCTGTTTCTCTCTCTCTAAAACTGATCTGATGACTGAGACTGCTACTAAGTGGCTGATGGGTGGGGAGCATATACACTGTGAGGCGCTGGATGAGAGGATTCACATCTGGGCAAGATGGAGCAGGATGGGGTGAGATTTTATTGCACTATTCAGAACAGCACACAATTTAAAATTTATTAATGGTTTGTTTTTAGAATTTTATATTTCCCATGAACTCTTGAACAATGTGGGGGTTAGGAGTGCTGACTGCTGCATAGTTGAAAATCACGGTCAATGTTATGCACCTGCAGATTCAAACACATGGATCGAAAACAGTAGTCGGTGGGAATCTGTTGCTGGGAATGTGAAAACACCATTTTCCATTTGAGGTTGGTTGAAACTGTGGATATGAAACACATGGATACAAAGGGTCACTGTATTTATTGAGAAAAATTCCCTTATAAGTAAGTGGACCTGCACAGATCAAGCCTGTGTTGTTCTAGGGTCAATTGTAATATTTTTATTTACTTCAAAAATATTTTTAAAGATTTTAAATTATAGTTGACATGCAATATTAGATTAGTTTCAGGTATACAAATAGTTATTAGACATTTCTATAACTTATGAAGTGATCACCCGGATAAACCTAGTGCCCATCTGACACCATACATAGTTGTTACAATATTATTGACTATATTCCCTATGGGGTGCTTTATATCTTCATGACTATTTTGTAATTATAAATTTGTACTTTTTACTTCCTTTCCCCTTTTTACCCAACCCTCTGATCTCCTGCCCATGTGGCAACCATCATGTCCATTTGTTTTGTGTTTTAGATTCCACAAGTGAAATCACATGGCATTTGTCTTTCTCTGTCTGACCTCTTTCACCTCTAGGTCCATCCATGCTGTTGCACATGCCAAGTTTTCATTCTTTTTTATGGCTTAGTCATATTCCATTACTGGGTTCTTCTATGTCTGTGGTATAGTCTTTATTTTGAAAACTATTTTGTCTTGTTTAAGTATTTCTACCCCAGTTTTTTTATTTTCAGTCTCTCGTAGGCAGCATATGCAAGGGTCTTATTTTCGTATCTGTTCAGCCACCCTGTCTTTTGATTGGAGCACTTAATTCACTTGCATTTAAAGTAATTATTGATAGATATGTAGTTATTGCCATTTATTATTCATTTTTTTATTTTCTTTTTCTCCTTCTTTTTAAGGAAGAGCCTTTAACATTTCTTGTAATATTGGTTTGGTGGTGAAAAATTCCTGTAGCTTTTTCTCATCTGGGAAGCTCTTAATCTGTCCTTTGATCCTAAATGATAGCCTTGCTGGGTAGAGTAATCTTGGTTGTCGGTCACTGTTTTTCATAATTTTAAATATTTCTTGCCAAATCCTCTGGCCTACAAAGTTTCTGTTGAGAAATCAGCCAACAGTCTTTTGGGCACTTCCTTGTAGGTAACTAACTACTTTTCTCTTGCTGGTTTTAAAATTCTCTTTGTCTTTAACTTTTTAATTATAATGTGTCTTGGTGTGAGCCTCTTTGGGTTCACTTGTTTGGGATTCTCTCTGCTTTTTGAACTTCAATATCTTTTCCTTCACCAGGTGAGGGAAGTTTTGCATCATTATTTCTTCACATGGGTTTTCAATTTCTTGCTTTCTCTCTTCTTCTTCTGGTACCCCTGTGATGCAAATGTTAGTATGTTTGATGTTGTCCCAGAAGCCCCTTAAACTAGTCTCATTTTTTAAAAAATTATTTTTTCTTTTTTGCTACTCTGATTGGGTGTTTTCTGCTTCCTTATCTTCCAAATGACTGAATTGATTTTCTGCTTCATCTAATATACTTTTTATTTCCTCTAATGCAGTGGTTCTCAACCTGTGGGTTGCGACCTCTTTGGCAGTCGAACGACCCTTTCACAGGGGTCGCCTAAGACCATCCTGCATATCAGATATTTACATTATGATTCGTAACAGTAGCAACATTACAGTTATGAAGTAGCAACGAAAATAATTTTATGGTTGGGTCACAACATGAGGAACTGTATTTAAAGGCCAGAAGGTTGAGAACCACTGCAATGTATTCTTCACTTCAGTTAATGTATTCTTCATTTTTGACTGGTTCTATTTTATGTTTTCTATCTCCATTTTTATATTTCCTATCTGTTGAAGTTCTCACTGAGATAATTGAGCTTCCTTAATACCAGTGTTTTGAATTCTGCATCTAGTAGATTGCTTCTCCTCATTTTGTTTAGTTCTTTTTTTTTTTTTTGGAGTTTTGTTCTGTCCTTTCATTTGGGACATGTTTGTCTCCTCATTTTGACAGCCTCCCTGTGTTTATTTCTATGTATTAGGTCCAGCTGCTTCATCTTCTGGTCTTGGTAGAGTGGTGTATTATAGTAGGTGTCCTGTGGGGCCTTGTAGTGCAGTCTCATCACTGGAGCCGATTGTTCCCTGTGTGGGTGGGTGTGTCCTCCTACTGTAGTTGAGCCTGGATTTTTGTTGGCACTTCAATGGGAGGAAATGAATTTCAGGCTGATTGGTTGTGAGGACTGGGGCCATGACTACAGTGAAGGAGCTGTTTTACAGGGGCTGACCCTACAGAACAGGATTCTCTTCAGCAGGGCCCCAGTGCCTACAGAGTTTGCTTTTTGTGTGTGCCATTTGTGGAGGTGGTTTGGTGGTGGTCTGTGTGGTCTGAAGCTGGCCACTGGGTGTGCTGGTTCTTGGGCTTCCTGGGAGGGGCTCTGGTGCAAGTCAAATTTAGCCCTTGCCTGTGCCCTGCATGAGGCCACTTGGTAGGAGGTACAAAGTGTTCCACAAATGGTTGGTTGCCAGTTAGGCAGGGTTTGAAGGTGCCTGGGAGAGGCTAAGTTGCCATCTGAAGCTGGCTGCTGATAGTGTCAGACTTGTGGCTACTTAGGAAGAGGTACGGGGAATGCTGAGGCCAACCAAGTGCTGCTTTTTTAGGGTTTTTGAACCTTTGAGAGATTTTTAGGAAAGTCTGAAGCATGAGCCAAGACAGGCCATTTGTATGGAAAAGCCACTGAAAGAGACTTGGGTAGGCCTGAAAGTTGTGTGGGGTCTCAGGGAGTCACCAGGGGAGGTAAACAGGTTGATGGAGACTCAGATATGGTGCCCTCATGCAGGCTGGGTGGGAGTAAGGCTCAAAAAAGGAACAATGACTTCTGCTAGCATTTCTGTCTAGGGTAAAGCTGCCCCTTCTGCCCTCACCCTGAAACCAGACAATTCAGTCCTTCACATATGTCCCTGGAGCCTTTTGAGCTTCCACCCTAGTGCTGGAGTTCAGAGCGAGTGAGTCTGAGTAAGTGTGTGCATGGGCCCTTTAAGAGGAGTGCCTAGACTCCAGAAGCCCTCCATCTCATTCAACCACAATCTCCACTGGTTTTCACAGTCAGAAGTTATGAGGACCTCTCTTCCAGTCACAAGAACCCTGGGCTGGGTAACCAGGTATGGGGCTTGGACCCCTCTCTCTTTGAGGGTGGGGGTAACCTCCAAAATTGAAGTATCTCTCCCAATTTTTATCTGGCACACGTGCGTGTTGGAACAGCCCATTTTGCATCTTTGCCCCTCCTACTAGTCTTGTCTGGGTTTCTTCTATGTACCCTTAGTTATAGAACTTCTGTTCAGCTAGACTTTAGGTGGTCTCAATGATGGTTGTTTAGCAGTTTAGTTGTAATTTTGATGTGTTCATGGGAAAAGGTAAGCACAGAGTTTTCCTGTTTTATCATCTTGACCTGAAACCAACTGTAATAGTTGTAGACTATTATTGATCATGGATAACTGAAATGACATAAAGCAAAACCATGGATAAGGAGGACTACTATAATACAGAAAATATCTGATTGTAAGTAGATGCTTTTATTCCTTTATGAGCTACCTTTCCAATCATCACATTGGAGGGTTGTAATCATCAGTGGTAACCTGTGTCTGTTTTTAGAGGAGAAAAATTAGGCCATAAAAACTGGTATACCTCTATTGTTTCTGACTTCTCAGCAGATCTTGTGCAGTTCTTCTGGACAAACGCTGCTTATTTTGAATTAAATATTTTGTTTAGGGGTTAAAAAAAAGTTATACTTGCATTAATGTGCCTGACTTGTGTCATAGAACCTGAACTCATTCTCTCTACACCAGACTACAATCAGGCTTCTTAGAGCTCTCCTCCAGGACTTCTCAAACCAACACTGGTTTCTCTCTATCACAAAATGATGTGCTCTAGCCATCTCCTATGGTGTGGAGGGGACCCACCTGCAGCGGGAGAGGGTCAAGCCAATGCAATGAGAGAAGCAGGGTGAGCATGGAAAGGGAAACACCCTAGGTCCTATCCCCGAGGTCCCTCAGAACCTGGTTATATTCAGTCTTACCCTTACGTCTGTGAGCTGTCCTAGTATTCCAGTAAATCACCTTGTTTTTTTGCTTAAGAATACTTACAAAATGTTTCAGACACTTGCAAACCAGAGATTAATGCCCAATTCATTATGGCACCATCCCCTTAGCTTATTGTTCTGGATGTTCAGGAGGAAGCACCAACTCCCCCTGTCAATCTCAAACAACTGGCAAGTCTTAATTACTGAAAATACGGAGCCAAGTCATTGCAGGGCATAGGGAAAAGTTTGTTCCATCAGAGATGAAAAGGGACAAGTGGCTGGAAACAAAAGAGAGACTCTCCAAATGTGAGAAAGGAGGTAAAACCCGTGTGAGAATACCATCAGGGAGAAGTAAGTGTGTGGGTTTCCCTGAAATGCCTAAGCTTTAGATTGTGCAACTTGGGACCAGAATGATTTACCAAGTGTCATTTGTGCAGCTTGCCACACTCTGGGTTTTCTTGGGCTTTTAAGGCAATAAGCACCAATATTTACACCACACTTTACAATTTACAAAGTGTGTGCAGAGGTACTATGTCATTCTCCAGATGAGGAAAATGGCTCAGAAAGAGAATAAGGGTCCATCAAGATCCCAACTCCAAAGAATTGGAATCAAGACTCAGATTTAAATCCAATCCTGTGGTCTTCATCAGTGCACCACTGTTTCTGCCTCCAAGGAATAGATATTATAGGGGATATATCAGCAACTCAGTCCACTAGGGAGACCTTTGCAGGAAAATATTTCTCCAATTTTATAATGAAAGTCAATAAGAAAATAGGAATTCTTGCCACTATGAGACAACAGAAGTGGGCCATGACTGTGATGGGAATTATTAAATGAGGATTTTTGTCAACACATCAGTTCACCTGAATTATGTATGGTCAGTGAGTAGCTTTTACAATAAGAAAGACCACAAGACAAGGAAATAAAGAATAGGGATCCTAATCCAGTGTCATTATTAGTTGTTTGTATGAACCGCAGGAAAGCTTCTTAACCTTCCTGGGCCTCAGATTTTTCATCATCCTGGGTTGGACTGGGTAATCTCCGACGGCTCCTCCAGCCCTGTAATTCCATGTTATTTACTGGAATGCTCAGAGCAAATATGCTCCATCGTGGTTTATAGCTCACTGTAATTACAGGGCTCAGAGTAGGGGAGAACACTGACTCCTAAAGCAGTTCAAGATCTAATTCCTGTTCAGTCACGTCAGGCCAGCTTATTTTTATATACGTGAAATTTATGGCACTGCTGCCGTTTAAAGGAGGTGAGGAAACTTCAGGTAACCAGTCCAGGTGAACAAGGCCAGAAAGCTATAAATAATAAATGAGGGTAAGAACCGATCTACTTTTCAAAGCATGCTTATAGTAAGTCCATAAGCTAGATGGAGCAAGTGATTGCTTTTTTTCTTCAAATACATTTGTCAGATGAGGAAGGTGAGGCACAGACAGATTTACATGATTTGACCAAGGTCTCCTTATAACAGAGCCAAGACTAAGACCCAGATTTCCTAAGTCTGATTCTAGTAATCCTTCCAACAATCATGATGAGTGTGCTTCCTTTGGAGGGTCATATTTCATTACATTTTCATTAGCAAAATGCTCTTTTCTGATGACTAGAGAAGGGAGTTGGCAAGTATCACTCTTGTTGGCAGGTGTTGGAGAGAGAGCTATTATTAGGTTGCAAATGCCACTTTTGAATGTTCTTTCTCACTTTTTCAATATTTACAGAGGCAAAAGATAGATACGTCTCAGGGACTTCATCACATAAGCTGAAATAAAAAGAGGACTTGCTTGGATTTAGAGAGACCTATCATTATTTCAAATTGCATCAGGCCAAAAAGAAATGGGATTTTGGAATGTCGTCATCTGCTCTGTCCCTTCATTACAAGGCTTGGTTGTAACTCCTGCTGACTCTTTCATCTGAGCACATTTGCAATTTTGCTTTACATGACTCATCCTAAACTTTATTATCACATTCATTATAATAACACTGGTTGACAACACTTTAAATAGTTGGCTTCCCATGATACAAGGCAATTAATTTTTATATTGCATATTTAATAAGTATTGAAACAAAGTCTTTAAATATCAAACCAGAGAAGTAATGGCTTTGTGGGTATAGGAATTGGATCGAGACAATATTAGAAAAGTTGAAATGTAGAAATAATGGAAAGAGAGAAAGATTAGGATAAAGGTGGTTACACATTGGAATGAGATATTGAATAAGGTTGCCCAAGTATTTCTTTTTAGAAGCTTTAAAATCTTGAATGGTCTGGTGGTTTTTATGACAAGGGAGTTACTGCATCAAAAGGCTATTCCCTCTTCTGTTTTTCTGGAAAAAGGATTTAAAAATGACAAGACCTAGCTTAGAGGGATATTCATAGAAAGGGTCCATAAAAGAAATTGTGGGGGGTTAGTAAATGATCCTGGGTAAACAGAAATTAAAAAAAAGAGATGTTTAAATCCAGCGGGAACCGGGCCCTTTTTGCCCTGGAAGTGTAGGTGGTGGCGTAGTGCTTCCTGAGAGCCCCCATGGATGGCAAAGCGCAGAGGTGGAGGCAGGTGGGCGTGCAGGGGTAATGACCTCAAACAGACTGAAAGGTGTGTTTGCTAACCTCACCTTTCCAACATGGAAGCAGAGAAGTTAAGGAAACGGAGAAGGAAATTTCACTCCACACTCCAGGAACCTACATTAGAAGGTGTTTGTTTTCCCAATGATGAAATCTGCGACACTGGACAGGCTCAGGACAGAACTGTGGCAGAAACCCTTTGTCTTTTTAACCATATCCTTTCGCCACTGACTTTTCAGCAGCCTCTGCCCTTCTCCCTTCACACTCCTAGTGCTCATGAACTTTCTCAGGTCAAAGATGATCCTGTGAGTTCTATAGTTTCATTACAACACTTGATTTGAACTCCACTAGTTTTCCCATTTGATTCCAAGACTGCATTCCTCATCAGCCATTTTTATTTTAAACTAGGGGCCCAGTGCACGAATTCGTGCACCTTGAAAGGAACTGTGGGCCTCGAGGCTGCGGTGGGCACAGGGGTGTGTCTCGGCTCATCCTCCACAACCCTGCCCAGCCCCTCCCACTGAGGCCCCCAGTCCCCTGTCTGCCGGCAGTCCCACTCCTGCTGCCACCGCTCTCACATGCTGATGACACCAACTCCGCGCACACCCACTGATGGCATGGAACAATTGGGGCCAGCACTAGCAGTGGGGCTGGTGCCCCAATCACCCCTAAGAAGCAGGGGGGGAGGTGGAGAAGCCCTGAGGGGTGATTGGGGATGGCAGCTGCCGCTCGCACCTGCTGAGGGTGCCAAGCAATCGGGGCCTGTGCTGAGTGCTGGCAGCGGGTGTGAGCAGTAGCTCTGGTGCTGGCAGTGGGTGTGAGTGGGGCCGGCACCAGCAGCAGGTGCAAGTGCCCAGTGGGACCACAGTGCGTGGGGGCAAAGAATTTCTAGTAACCACCAGAGGTTCACCCCGATGACAGCAACTGGAGCCCTGCCTTGGTCTGGCACCCCCACTCACCTGCTCCAGCATTTTGCCATGACTGATGCCCGCCATGTCCCATACCCTGCAGCCTGCTGCCAATGCCCTCCATGTTCCACGCACGCCCCTGGTGGCCAGCGCATGTCATAGCGATGACCAATTGTTCGGTTGTTCTGCTGTTTGGTCTAGTTGCATATTAGCCCTTTATTATATAGGATGTAAGGCAATGTCAGTGAATGCGTTCCCTTACCCAGGGATATTTGTGTTTTCATTTCATGGTTAGAGACAGTGGGTAAAAGCTGTTTCTCTTGTGACCTTCTCAGAATCCTTTAAATGATGCAACCCAGACAATGACCCATTAAACTTGGAGTAAGAAGGACTATGTTACATAGCTCAGTTGCTTAAAGCTGCTCTATCTGCCTCATCCAACAGTGTCAACTGCCCTAGCATATGTTCTCTGTTTGAGAACAAAGTCCCAACCACCTACCCACCCAACTTCACACTTTGCTGTGTCCTCATCTGGATTCTCCCTGACTCTCTCAACATTGACTTGGCTACTTGTATTGGATTCTGTCCTTGTCCTGCCTACCCAACTTCTCCCTGAGATATTCTTGGCCTGGACTTTGACTTCCTCTAAGCCTGTTCTTCCTCCCATCCATTCTGGGGCTTCTAGTCAGCTCATGACACTCTTCCTTCCCTATCTACCTATACCCCAGGGGCTTCTTACCACCTGGGTTTCAGCCTGTGGGCAGGGCTCCAGCAGCCACTTTAATGCCAGGGGTAATGCTCTGATGGCAGAGGAACAATGGTGTCCCAGCCTGTCTCACCTGAGTAGTTTCATAAACTTCAGGCAAGTTGTGGACTAGAGCAGTGGTTTTTGAACCATGGGATCCTCCCTTTAAATGAAATCTAAGATGGAAGTCTTCATTCGTAAACTTAAAAGTGATGATCTGCTATACTTAAAGTGGGGGGCTAAAAATCTCACCCATTTATCCCTCTCACTTTCCCTTCCTCACCCATGGCTGTGAGAACTATGGCTTTGCATCCCTTTGAGTGGGAGGACTCTTATCACATTACCTGCCATCCTTACCCAGTGCCACCCACATCTGTGAATCAGCTGCCAGCTCCCTCTAGTGATTTATATATCATCGTCTCCTGATCATTAGCCTGACTTTCAATTGTACATTTGCCCCTTAAAAATCTATACGTTCCTCAACACATCTTGAACTTCATCTACTTATCCCCCTTGCCAGGCCACACCCCTCCCCCCATTTACCTCCAATATTTTATACTTCCTATGTAAATTAGTGGGATTTCCAGGAAATTTGGAGTTACCCTAGAATACTTTTGTAATCTCAACTCTTGCATAGTTAACCTATGATTACACCTCTGAAATCTCTCTTGGATCTGAAACCTATTCCCTTTCCTCACTGCCACAGCCTGGGTTAGGCTTTTGTAATCTTGGGAAGGGATCATGACATTGATTTATGACTTAGTGTCTGACCTGAGCCATTCCTGACTATGGTGAAACCTTCATAGAGATGGGACTTGTATTCCCCCACTGAACTATGGGTAGGATATTTACAGGACTTCCTTTGGCCAATCATGATTTTGCTATATGCCAAGAGCATGTTCTAAGATCATGAGGCTCCTTTAAGACAGTTTGTAATGGAAATGTCCATTGAGGGAAATGCAACCCATTCACTGATTTGCCTTTTGTGTCTTCTCTTCTGTTAGAATGACATTTTCCTTATGCAGGGGTGTAGTGTGATTGAGCAGCTGTTCTAGTGAGTGCAGGATCCCATGGGCAACTGAAGACAATTTACTGTGTGTGCTTTGTGATTCATCCATTGCAAGAGAAAACTAACACATAGAAGTGATTGTTCTGTCTCCCACAAGAAGGTCCTTATTATGACAGAAGAGCTAATTTCTTTTCTGTGGTTTCTTAAGGATTCTCTAATTGGGTATCCCTGCTGACCCCTGGCTATGGTATTGTCTATATTGACATCTTTGTTCTACCATTTGCATACCAAAGCAGGAGACAAGGAATGCATACCAACACAGAGCATGAGATACATAATGGGGCCCTGTAAGCCACCGGTATCTAAAAAGCAATGACCCCATACTGTTCACTGGAGTTCTCTTCCATTAAGAATTTTTCTCACCTGCATATAACACATCTGCTCTGGATGTGGGCTGAGTTGATCTGTTGAGCTTCAGGGGCGTGAACCTAGATCGTGTTGGAATTTATTAATACTCTACAAATAACTCAAAATAAGCACAAAAGTTTCAATTTTTTTGTTTTGAAAAAAAATTTAAAATATGAGAAAATATGAAGGATTAAAACCTATACTCCCACCATCTGAAAATATTAGCTTTTCAAATTTTGTCTTTTTTGCTTACAGTATTTATTTTAAGGAAATAAATTAAAACATTAGGGAAAAGATTAATATTCTCTTTTGCCTCCAACCCTAGGCCCTCCTTTACCCTCCCCAGAGGTGGATTTCCCCTATATGAAATTCACTGATGACATTTTTATTCTTTTAGTGACAATACAACTTTAATATGCATACTTATGTTTATATTTTTCTTTCAAAATCTAAAATATATCACTGTCTATATCCTTCTTAGCAAGGCAATGGAACTAGCACCCTCTGTGCTATCTTCAAACTGTCTCCTTCCCTCAACACTATGTTATCACCTACATCTTAGTTCAAGCTTATTTTAATCACAGTTTCTTTCCTTTTGCCTCCCCCGCCCCGTCTTTCTCTTTCTGTTATTTTTCTTGTATTTATTTATTAAAATGTATTTAATTAGGTTTTCTACCATGTTTTTAATATTTCATTTCTCACTATTGCTCCTTGCAATGTGTTCCTTCAGCATGGGTTTTGTTTCTTCTTGTGCAGGTATAGTCTTTAGTTGTTCTTTCAGTAAACATCTGAGAGCATATGTTTTCTATGTCTATATATCTCTGAAAATGTTTCTTTTTATTTTCATTCTTAAAGGATAGTTAGTGTATGCATAGAATTCCAAGTTCATAGTAATTTTGCCTCAGCCCTTTAAAAATATTACTCACTTTTCTTTTAACACATTTTTATTATTCATGAGAAATCTGCTATCGATGGTTCTTTTGTGGGTAATCTAATTTTTTCTCTCATAGCTTCTAGCTATTTCTCTTCCTCCTCAAATTTCTGCTGTTTTAACATATAGAAGTGTTTTAAGGGTATTAAATAGGTATTTTTATTTTGACTCTTATCTTTCTTTACTCCCAGAAATTTCCCCAGTTTTAAAATTTGCATATTTTCTCTTCTTTAATCTTTCTATACTTTATTTTCTTTTTGGAAATCTATTAATCAAATTTTCATTCTATTTCCATGTGTTTTAATTATTTAAAAAATAATTTTCATGTTTTTATCTCTCTGTACTTTCTTCTAGGACATTTTCTCAGTTCTGAATTCCAATTCACTATTTTTTCCTTTAGCTGTGTTTAGTTCATGAAGTAAGTCATCTGTATTTTTCCCTCATAGCAAGGGTTTTTTTTTTTTATTGCTTTTGAGTAGAGCTATACATTTTCCTTTGGAATAATTCAATGTTTTTCTAAAGTGTTTATACATTTAGGACAGGAGGCATTTTTATACCTTAGGAACAGAAGGGAGAGGGCTTAGTGTATACTCAGTTCACAATCTTGATTACTTTTTTGACTCCTTTCCTGAATTATTATATCTAGTATTATTGCCATGACCATGTTTTCCGAACCAAATATGAAGTTTCAAGTTCTGACAAAAGGATTGTTTGATAAGTTGTCAATTTATTTAAATGAAGTGTCTTATAAAATTATACAAACAAATCACATTTAACAATTTGTTGAAATTAATAAAATTACAGGAACCATAACAATCCACCAAAATCCAGGCAGCAACAGTCACTGCGAGTAAACATCACTGAGCTTGTGCTGATGACTCAAGCAGCTGCAAGGCCTAGAGGGTTCTTGTTCTGTTAAGTCTCTAGATGTAGGAAATAGAGATGAAATGAATATGCATTTAGTGGACATCTTTCATAGAGTTACTTTAAAAAAATCTCAAAGAAAACTGTTTTCTTCTGATTTGCTTCTTTCTGATCAAAGTAGGGCCTAACAAAACATTCAATTATTTGAAATTTTTCTGTGGACTGATGGCAATTATAATGTTGTATTTTTTTTGTGTATTTTGGAACTGAATATATTTATAAACATACAAACTCTATCCATTGAGAAATTTATTCCTCTTCATTAAAAGAAAGTGTACAAAACATTTCTTCATCATTGCCTTAAAATCATTTTTATATGCCAATAGCATTTTTATATATCAGTAACATAAATAGTTAAATAAAGGAAAAAATAATCTTTTCATTTTATAAATGGGGAAGGCAACAGATATTCTTTGTTACTTTCAATGCTCATGTTTGAAAAGTTTTGGTTATGAACTCAGGGAATTATATTACACTTAAGAGCAAATGGTATATATAAATCTTCCTATGTCTTCTTGGTTATTAATTAATGTGCTAATGATGCCAAGAAGTTTCTTAGCTGGAACTTGTGGTTTAAAGTAGCTATTCTGGAAAGAGAGAGAGAGAGAGAGAGAGAGAGAGAGAGAGAGAGAGAAGAGAAGAGAAGAGAAGAGAAGAGAAGAGAAGAGAAGAGAAGAGAAGAGAAGAGAAGAGAAGAGAAGAGAGAAAAGAAAAAGAAAACCTGGCCAGATTCCATTCATAGACCTAAAGACTTTAGTGCTTACCATACAATGAATGATTTGTCCTCATTTTTGGGAAACAAATGAAATTGGTAATTCATGACCCATGTCAGTTATAGTAAAAGAAATCACAATAAAATCTAGGTGTACCTTTTCCAAAGACAAATTGCAAAAATTACAAACAAAACAATATATGCAATGCTTTTGAAGTTCCTGGGAGAAGAAGTTCTTTGAAAATTGCAATTATTGTTCAGTGTTGTTACAAATGAGGCAACTATCTCTTAGAGTTATAATTGGCAACACTGCAATCAGTTTTGTCCTAGGAGAGGTCATGGAAAAGCTCATAACACCTTCTAAATTTCACTCCCTGATATAAAAATCTAGTTTCAGGTAAAACATTAGATTTCTCTATGCAAAAGAATGGTGTAGGGGTAGAGATCTGCTTAGACATTTGAAAAAAGAAAACCTACAAGCAGAGGGTGACATCAACATGGACAATATCTAAATCTTTATTCTTTAATATATTTCAAGGCAGAGAATAAATGGGCAGTGGAATAGTCCTTGTAAAATAATTAAAATTAAGCCTAGACTAGGAAGAAATAATGTCTGCTGATATTGACAATTATCTAAATCTAAATTAACCTGGAGAGTATTATGCTAAGCAAAATAAGCCAGTCAGAGAAAGATAAGTATCACATGATCTCAGTCAGATGTTGAATCTAATGAATAAAATTAACTGATGAACAAAATAGATCCAGAGACATAGAACCATGGAATAGACTGATGAATTTCAGAGGGAAGATGAGGGTAGCAGGTGTGAGGGAAAGAGATTAACCAAGGAATTTATATTATACTAGGAGCCCAGTGCACGAACTCGTGTACCTTAAAAGGAACTGTGGTCTACGAGGCTGTGGTGGGCACAGGGGAGGGTCTCTGCCCATCCTCTGTGCCTCTATCTGGCTCCTCCCACCATGGCCCCTGGTCTCCTGTCTCCCGGTAGCCCTTCTCCCATCACTGCTCACATCTGCTAACAGTGTTGGCCCTGCTCACACTTGCTGATGGCGCTGAGTGATTGGGGCTGGCACTGGCAGCAAGTGAGAGCAGGGCCATCGCTGGCAGCAGATGTGAGAAGTGGCTGCCGGTCTCAATTGTCCCTCAGGAGCAGGGAGAGGTGGAGAAGCCCTGGGGGGTGATCAGGGCCAGTGCTAGGTGCTGGCAGAGGGCACAAGCAGTGGCTCCAGGACCAGCAATGGGTATGATCAGAGCCAGCGCTGGCAGCAGGTGCTAGCACCCAGTGGGACCGCAGCACACAGGAGCAAAGAATTTTCAGTAACCACCAGAGGCTTGCCTTGATGACAGTGACTGGCACCCCACCTTGGTTTGGCACCCCCGCTCACCTGCTTCACCATCCTGCCACAGCAGATGCCCACCATGTTCTGCTGTCTGCCGCTTTCTGCCAATGCCTGCCATGTTCCATACACACCCTTGGTGGTCAGCACATGTCATAGAGACTGGTTGCTCGATTGTTCCGCCATTTGGTCTATTTGCATATTAGGGTTTTATATATATAGACTAGAGGTTCGGTGCATGAAATTCGTGCATGGGAGGAGGGGTCCCCTCAGCTCAGCCTACACCCTCTCCAATTTGGGACCCCTTGGGGGACATCCCTCTCACAATCCTAGACAGCTGGCTCCTAATCGCTCACCTGCTGCTTGCCTGGTCACCCCTAACTGCCTCTGTGTGCCGGCCTGGTTGCCCCCTGCTGCCGGCCAGGTCACCCCCAACTGCCCCCTCCCTGCCAGCCTGGTTGCTCCTAACTATCCCCCCACACTGGCCTGGTTACCCCTTACTGCCCCTCCCCCCTGCTGGCCTGGTCACCCCTCATGGCACCTCCGCCGGCCTAGTCACCCCACACAGCCTGCTTGTTCAGTTATTTGGTCGTCCCTCACTAACCCCCTGCTGGCCTGGTCATAGGCAGCCCTCTTGTGAGGGTGTGAGGGTTAATATGCATTTTACCTCTTTATTATATAGGGTGCATAGCCCATGGGCACAGACAACAGTATGGTGAAGAATTGGGAGGGGCAGGTGCAGGGAGAAGGGGGTTAATGGGAAAAAAAACAAAAAATAAAGAGGATATCTGTAATACTTTCAACAATAAAGATAAATTTTTTTCTATTACCTCTTTATATTTTTATTGCTTAAAATATTACAAAGAGTAGTACATTTGTCAATAAAGATAAATTTTAAAAAATTTAACACAAAGTCACATTAGTCACTAAGATTTAAAAGGTTTTGATATCTACTGCTGTCTCACCAGATCCCTTGAGTTTCTACATCTGTGAAGATCTATCTTGTTCTTCTCCTTCCAGATTTCTGCCCAGGAATATTTAGGAAAAACATCCAGAAATATACCATTTCTTATGGGATGTTGGCATTTTCCTCTTAATTGAAAACAAAGGTTAAAAATGAAATTTACCAATGTCTTGAAATACAGGGTGAGGCAAATGTAAGTTTACAGTTGTGAGTACATAAAATGCAGTATTTTTATTATTAATTTTTAATTATTGTATTATTTCCCATATAGACAACTGTATATTCCCTGTATATTGGGTAACAATCTTTTTTAAAAATATGTTTTTATTGATTTTGAGAGAGAGAGGAAGGGAGAGGGATAGAGAGATAGAAACATCAATGAGAGAGGGCTGCCCATTGGGGATCAAGCCCATAACCAGGGCTACCTCTTGCTTCTTGGGTCATTGCTCAACCACTGAGCCGCACCAGATGGGCTTGGGTTACAATCTTTTAAGACTATTTAGTATTTTCTGTATATAACTCTATATATCATTGCTTTTTTTTTTTTTTACCTTGGAAGCAAGAACTTTCAATTCGTTTGCCTTCATATAAGAAGGCTAAAGTATCCAGAAAGAAATTACATCTAAGAGAGATATCAGAAGTCATAGAAGGAGTTAGATATTGAAATCAGGGTTTTGTGTTTTGTTTTGTTTTGTTTTTTAATTTCACTCTGCAACCAAAGGAATAGTTGGGAGAAAAGCTCATGTGCAAAAAAATAACAATGACAATGCTAGTTGTAGTATCTGAAAACAGATTAGATTTAAAGGTTTTAGTGTGAAAAGTGGACACAAGAAAATTAAATTTATCATTATTATTATTATTTATTATTATTATATTATAGGAGAAGAGAGCTACAAAAGATTACTGGATTTCCCTCATGCAGCCCTAACAATAGTGTGCATACCAAAAGCTCATCACGGGAATTTTATAATACTTTTCATCTAAATGAAATCTCCCTCACTTTATTACAACACCAGATTTAAACTACCTAGATGTATATTTTTAATATTTTTTAAAACACGGGGTTAGTGTGAACTGATAGCTTTGTGCCACCAACTCCTGCTGCAGGTGAATAACCAAGCATACCAGTTCCCCTTGGCTAACTGCTTGCCCTGGGCGCCCGAGACGGCAGGCATTAAAGAACAGCAGTCTTAATTTTACCCAACACCCTCCTCCCACAGCATAATACTTTCATTTATTAAAGATGTGCCTGGAAAGTTCCCCCCAGAGTCACAGTCCCTATGTTCACGTTTTATAGTGTTAGGTTGTAGAGATGAAGAGAAAGCATGCAAGAGATTCACCTTAATGAGAACTTTGAAAAACACTCCCAGTCTTACATCTTATTTTTAAATGTATACTTCTTACATAAATAAGGGTGAAAAATTAGGAAATCAATGAGATTAACTAAATTCACTACCCTCTTATTCATTATTTATATAACACTTAAGGGCTTTTTGTCTCATTAAGAACCTGGCTGACTGCTATATTACAGCAATCCCTTCCCAGATAGGAGTAACATGTTCCATTTCAATTTTGGCTCATTTGTTTTAAATGTTTCTTCAGCAACACAAGAGTGAGCATCAAATCACGTCCTCCAAGGAATGAAGGAACTATTTCAAGAGAAATTGAGCTAAGACCACCTTTGTTTTCAGTGTGTAAAAATCCTTAGATCCTACTGTATTCCAATCATTTCACCAAAATGCATGGACCCTGCCAAATTTTTAACATCCTTAACTTTATACCATCAATATTGCCTCCTTTTCCATCTCTTATTTCATTAACTTGTAGCAACAAGCCAACAAACAAAAAAGCCTAACACTAAAATGTAGTTCCTTGTACACAACATGCACTCCAGGGGACGCGGGCATGGAGAGATGGTACAGGAGGGGGCTGTTGAAAATCAGAGGTCATGTTTTTATGCATTCTGGTGCCTGGTTGCATCAGTGAGTTTTGGTTTTCTTTAGTCCTGGGAAGGGAATTTATGCTCATTTTTCTGGTTGAGTTCACTATCTCTAAATACAGTGAAATGATTTAGAAACTGCTATGTCAAAGACTTTAGGAAATATGGGGGAGAAAGTAAGAAAAAATAAGTGACCTACAACTGAAGCCACTGTTTCCCACAGAAAAGTTGCCAAGGTTGCCTTGCAGCAGCCGGAGGTTAGATCTCCAGTCTAGGAAGGAACTCACTTGTCCCCAGTGCGTACAAGGAGAAGCTGTCAGGGGTCCTCCTGCATGAGCTCATGTCACTGCCATTGCTGCCTCTGTGCTCCAGGACACCTGCATTAGTTTCCTAGGGCTGCTGTAACAAGCTACCACACATGTGGCTTAAACAACACCAATGTGTTCTTTCATCGTTCTGGAAGCCAGAAGTCCAAAATCAGCTTAAATCAACCTAAATCAAGGTGTTGGCAGAGCTGTACTTCCTCCAAAAGTTCCAGGGGTGAATCTGTGTCACTTCCAGCTTCTGGTGGCTGCCAGCATTCCCTGAGTTTTGGTCCCATCACTCCACTCTGTCTCTTCTGTCTCATTGCCTTTTCCTCTTCCGTTTGAAATTTCCCTCTACTTCCCTCTTCTAACACTTGTACTCACTTTTAGGGACCACCCAGATAATCCAGAATAAGCTCTCCATTTTGACATCCTTAACTTTATCACATCAGCAAAGTTTTTGTCATATAAGCTGGCACTCACAGGTCCCAGGATCAGGTTGTGGACTTTTTGGATGGCTGTTATTCAGTTGACCATACCACCCATTGTTGCTCTTGCATTCCTATTTCAAGGAAGTGGACATGTTCATCATCTCTCTGAAAACTAGTTTAATTCCACATAATGATGAACCCAGTTTAGTTGTAGTTCTAAGGCCAGACTGAGGATTATATTATGTGATGAACTATATTAGGATTTCTAAGACTAGGATTTGCTCTGGAAAAGGTATGCTAACTCCATTTAATCTCCATTTAATATTCAGTAGTACACTCTGTATTTTGAAGGATTCAGCATCATAGGCTGTTTCTTATTATGTAAAGCTTTGTCTGCCCATGGTGTTAAAACACATGCATGAGAAAGGATACCTAACCTTGCGTAGGGAGGCAGAGGAGATGTAAATGAGAATTAGAAAATGGGAGAAGGTAAGAAGAGATGGCATTTGGACTGGGCCTTGACGGATGGGCATCTTTTAGGGAACCATCAATGACAATTTCTCCCTACTAAGACTGAGTTAGAGGGCCTCTCATAGTCTTCAGTATCTACCTTTGCTTTTCTCTGTCTTAATCCTTCTCACACTGTTTCCAATAGTCTTTTTATCTGGCTGTCTCCCTAATTAGGCTGAGGACAAAGGTGTGTCTTATTTGTTCACCTGGAGATCCCTAACATGTGACATAGTGCCTGGAATGTAGTAGAAGCTCAATAAATATTTGTTGGGTTGAATGAATGAGTGAAGAGGAGAAAGTAGGAAAATTGGGGTAGGGAATTAGCACAAAGAAATGCTTGAAGGCAGAGAAATTTTGTGCAAATCAATATGGTGAATGTCACAATAAGGAAAGTTGGGGAGTGTGACTAATTTGGCTTAGGGGATGATTTAGTAGAAAGGAAGGTAGCAAATGGGCACTCTGTTCTCACTGAGGCTGGCAGTATTCCTGTGGCCATTTTTGGCAGAGTGAAGAAAGTGGTGGGTTGTTCCTGGCAGAGCACACCGTTGATGTGAAAGGTAGTGTGGTAGAGGGGATAAGAACATGGGCTTTGCAGCTCAAATTCTCACTCTGCCTTCTGAGTGAGATTGGGCACATCACTTACATTCCCTAAGCTGTGGTTTTATTGACTGTAAAATGAAGATATATCCAACAGTTATGACCTATGGATAAAGAAGACAAGTCATGTAAAGAGTGGCAGTACAGTGCCTGAGATATAGGTATGCTGTTATTTCTGTGATTACAAATCATTTCTGTTAGGTTCCCTGCAGGGGTGATCCCAGCCACACCTTGTTGCTGGGTTTACCTTGGTTAGCAGTTCTGATTGGTGCTGACATCTGAGCCTTTTCTTCCTTCCTAGTCACCATGAGCAGCTAGTGGCTTGTGTGACTCTGTTATGTCCCAGAGCAACTTTGAGGAGAAACAGGAATTTTAGATGGCTAAGCTTAAGGACTCTAAGGCCCTTTGTGCAAGCATAAGCAACAATAGAGCCTTTTCTAAGGACTAAGTGTTGGCCCTGGGTCCATAGCCTACCTCCAACTTTCAAACCTTGTCTTGTAGCCCCAAGAAGCAAAACAAAGGGGCACTGGGAGCTTTGAATCATCCTAGCTCCACCTGAAAAGGGGTCAACCGAGGCAAGCTTTGGTGCCAGATCTGATTTTAGAGCCAGCCTATGGCTTTGGACCTACCTCTCAAAGAAATTAGATCAGAGATCAGAGCCAATGGGACCTTTCCCACTGTTAATTGGAATTAATTTTAAATAACAACACAGAAATCCTTACCATTGTTTCTCCTGGTGTCTGTCTTCCATGCTGAAATATAGAACTTGAATACAAATTTTGGAGAAATGCTAGTTGGTTTCAAGGTCTTTGCCCTCAGGGTGAGGGTTGCTTAGCAGGTTTCCTCCTCAGCGAGAGGGCTAAAGGTCAGGAGGAGCAGTGCATTTCGAAGTACTTGATGGACTGGGTAAAACCCATTTAATCGTTGGAATATTCTTTTAAATAGATGAGGTCCTCTCCAGAGTTCTAATTAAAAATCAATGTGATATATAATTAAATTCTAGTGATCACATATGCACCAGCTTGTCTCTTTAGCTTTTAGAGCAGGAATGCTATTATTGATCAACTCAGGAGCCCTGTGAGGTTGTCAATATATGTCTCGTCTGAGGGCCGGTGGCTTCTCAGAGGCTGGCAGCATCCAAGCACCAAACCTGAAGGACACTCCCACTAACTCCAGCAAAGGGTCTGATGTCCCCAGGTCATTTAAGTGCTCTGCCCAGAAGGTTAGGGCCAGTCCACCGTCTCCAAGCCTTCCATCTCTCTGAGTGGTAAGCATCAAAAAAGGAGTCTTTAGAAAGAGAAAGGACGCAGATCAATGTTGTACAGACTCAGGCTGTCATTTCAGCTTGTCTTACACCTTCCCACCTGGGACAAGTCCTCCTCATTATTTTCAATAAGGTCCGTCAGGGACAAAAAAGAGCCTAGTCAGAGTGATTAAGGGACACACTGGTTACAGACTTCTGTGAAGGCAGCTTACACCTTTAGGTAGTCCAACCCAGTCCTACGATCCATCCTACCCCTTCACATGGAAAAATATTATTGATATTTTCCCATTCCTTTAAAAATAAAGATATTGGTGTTGCTTTGCCTGCGTTCATGGCAACGTCCCAAGCAATTTACCAGGAAAAGCTCACATGTGTAAAGTGTCTAGTCCTCTGAAAATACTTCTACCCTTGATTTTTGTCCCCTTAGCTGGTCCTCATCACAATAGGGCGATGTGAGGCTATTTTTATTCCCACTTTACATATGACCATTTCCTCCTCGGAGGCACAGGGGTTTAAAGAAGTTCTCTAGGTTAATCCAGCCTCACAGATTTCTGGGGTGAACGCTGGTCTTCCTGCTCTGCGTTCTGCACCGCCTGCCCTGTTCAGTGACCACTCCCCATCTGCATGTCTCTGTCTGGGCCTCCTGCTGTCTACAGTGCTCACACTCTCTCTGTCTCATTCTCTCTGTAGGCTGAATTTAGTCAATCTGTATTTTATTTGTGACTTTTCCACCTTTTCTATTTAGATTTTTATTATACAAATGTTAATATATTTTTATCGTAAAGGATTTAAATTATGTATATGAGAATATAGAATATGAAAGGGCCCATTTGGGGCTTGGAACACATTCACTCCCACTGCCCTCCTGGGCCCCCAGGGAGTACTCCCCTCCCCTCCCCCTCTTCCCTTCCTTCCCTTCTCCTCCTCCTTCTCCTCTGCTTTTTTAAATCCCTCCCCCACCCACTCTCTCTTGCATATGCTTAAATAAAACAGGGATACTATTTTGCACAAAGAAAATAATAGTTTTAGAAGCCTGGCTTGGTGGAAAGCAAGAATTTTGTCAAATTCTTTCCTTTATATAAAGTAAAAAGACTGGAGGCCTTAGATCTCAGAATTCTGCCATCATGTAGCTGGGGCTAAGTTAGAAGGAGGAGATGACACAGACAAAGGACAAGAGAAGCTTGTTAAGTCGCCCTCCTAGGCTTTGTGGGAAGGCATGGGAAGCAAGACAAAGCCCCAGGAGTCGCCTTTGGTTTCTCTCTTTCCCTCCTTTCCCATATGCAGTCTACCAGCATATTTTCTCAGCTATATATTCAGAATATAGCTCAAGTCCAGCCCTTTTGGATCACCTCCTTACTAACATCCTGGTCCAAGCTATACTCATTTCCCCCTGGGTTATTGCTATGGCCTTGGTGGTACCCCAGAGCTGGGTTGTGAAATCACAAGAGCTGACTGTTAAATTTCCAGGAAGTTTACAAGTCTGTTAAGTACAGCCACAGTTAAAAATTAAGTAATGCCATCAATGGATGAATGGATAAAGAAAATGTAATATATAACATAAAATATTATCCCGATATAAAAAGAAGGAAATCCTGCCATTGGAATGACATGGATGGACCTTGAGGGCATTATGCTAAGTGAAGTCAGAGAAGACAAATACTGTATGATCTCACTTATGTGTGAAATCTAAAAATATTGAACTCATAGGAAACAGTAGAATGGTGGTTGCTGGAGTCTGGGAAGTGCGGGAAAAGGTACAAACTTCAGTTATAGGAGGAATAAGTTCTGGAGCTCTGATGTACATTATGGTGACTATAGTTAAGAATGCTGTACTTTATACTTGAAAATTACTAAGAGAGTAAATCTTAAATGTTCTCACCATAACAGCAGCAACAACAAAATGGAAATTATATGAGGAGATGGAGGTGTTAAGTAACCTTATTGTGGTAAGTATTTGACAATATATTTGTGTATCAAATCACATTGTACATCGTAAGCTTACACAATGTTATATGTTAATAAAGCTGGAAAAATTAAATAATATAAAGTTATCATTAAATTATACGAAAACCAAGAAAATACATATTCAAAAGCCACCTCTTTTTAATTTTACACCATTTGTCTATTATCTATGCTCGTGAGGGTATTGACATCAACAGTATTTGGATGGTGGCCAATGAGCATCTCTTCCCTACTTTGCTTTCAGTCTTATTGGTAACTTGAAATCAGCTATGGTGGGACTATTGATGCCATGGAAATCAGCAAACACCACAAGTCAGTAGTGGTCAACACTTTTGCATATTTATTGTGGATGTTTCACTCTAAATAAAAATCCCCATCTTCTGAAGTAAGAACTCATCAGACTAGAAGTCATCCCACAATTTCCAACATCTGCCTTCTACTCTAATCTGGGTCAATTTATCCCAGTTAAATACTATTCTTAGAAGCTCAGCTAAAACCTCACCTCAATTATGGAATTTTCCATCTATTTTATTTATCTGCTCTCCTCCTTAACACTAATCTGTTTCTATATGTCTTTGACTGCACAGTAAGTTGTTGGGACAGAGTCAGGTGCTAAATTAGGACATGCTAATTGATTCAGGACTAGGGACCTGGCCCAGGAGAAGATAATGTTACCAATACTAGTGAAAACACATATTAAATTACATGAGCATACTTGTCATTATTATCATCTGATGGAGCTAACATTTTTACATCATCCTTTGTTCACATAGCTAACATTTTACTTTGTTCACTTATTCACAAAGCAATCTGTGAGATAAGCAATGTCTTCTCCACTTTACAGGTGAAGAAGTTAAGAAACATGTTTAGGGTCAGGCAGTAAATTGGAGGCAGAGCTGGGACTTAAATGTGTAGTCTTTCTAATAGGAGGGATTTTTCAGCAGATTTTATTTGTAGAAAATGTCCAAGGTCTCCATGAAAAGTTGAATTTTCTGGGGAACTATAAATGATATTGAAGAATACTCAATGTGCTACTCTGGTGGCCCTGCAATTGAACACCCTTGTTTCCTAGATAAAGAGACTGTGAAGGAGGTGTAATGACTTTCCCAGAGTCACAAGGTCCACTAAGGCTTTCTGTGTTCTTGGCATTTATAACTAGGGGAGCAAGTGCTCTCCTGTTGGGCTGGCCTATTGGAAGTAATTTGCCTTGATTTCTCTGTGGGGATTCTGAGGCAGGGGCAAATGATATCAAGGTAATCATAGCCTGTCTTGATATGGATAGCCATACCAAAAGATAGCACATATCAGCCTCTCCAGAGCTTGATATGGGGACCTCAGAAGTGTTGACTAAAACTTGGGCTTAGTTGGCCCTCTTCTTCTAGGCCTGCGTGAATTTTGCTGAAACTATCATGGTGGTCTCAGAATCAAATAATACAGGTTGACTTAGAACCATGTTAGGTTCATTTGAGCTTAAATTTTGCATCTCTTCTGATAAATTTAGATCATGTATTAGGACAGCAGCAAAAAGGTACTTGGCTGTTGAAATAGATGGATTTAATTTTAACCTTGGCTTGTCTCTTTCTGGTTACTTCCCTGAGGCAAGTTATTGTGCTTCTCTCAGCCTCGGTGTTTTCATTTGCACAATGGTGATAAGGCTGGCATTAAATGAGATAAAGTATGTAAAGATCCTACTTGCCTGCTTGGTGCATGGCCAGTGTACATTCAGTCTAGATATTTTTCCAGAATATAGGTCAGGATCTCTCAGCAGGGCTTTCCTGGACTCACCTGATGTCATTCTCATTCCATTTTCAAATTGGTGCTTGCCTGTGACCAGGGAGTGTATTTCCAACACATTCCTGTTTGCCAGCTCAGGCCTTGGGGCTGCTGTGACGTTGCAATTCTTTTCATGGAGCTCCTGTGTGGGACAGGGTGTACCCAGCTCTTAAAGTGCTTTGATGAAAATGCCTTTGTGCTAAGAGCTCTATAAATATAAGGAGCAGACCTGGGTGTGGTGCTTCCAGAATACTCCCAAAGTTAGCCATCATCAAAGGCTCAGGTCACAGAAAAGTTGGAAATGGAGATGGTTTGCCAATTCAGTGATTCTCCAAAGCAGAAATGGCTTTTCTTTTTTAGCTTTCACTTCTTTGACTCACTGTGCTTGATTGTTCTAGGCCCATCTTGCCTTTCTTGTGTCTTCAGATCTACAAAAACCTGATTTAAAGTATCTTTGAAAAGAACTACCAATTATAAATCATCTCTCTACGTACTCTACCCAACCAGCTGACCTACTATCCAATACCACTCAACAGCACCCCCTGGTGGTCAGCGTGGAGCTTCTTAACCATCTTTACCATCTCCTTATCCATTCATTCACCCACTCATTCATTCATTCCTTCAACAACTTTTTATTGGTTACCTATGAGGCATCAGGCACTGTAGACACTGGAGATACCAATATGATTAGATATGTTCCTGCCCTTAAGGAGTCACAATTTAGTTAGGAAACAGACAAATAAGTTATTATAATTACAAAATGTTTTAACCACAACAGAAATATTCACAAGGTGCCACCAAAGGACCCAGAAGCATACTTATCTTGAAGCTAAGGAAGCTAACACTTCAGGGCCTGCTTATTTGCATAGGCCCCTTCCGAGACCCTAACAATGTGTTTGCACAGTCACATATTTTAATAAAATCCACAAAAGTAAGCTATTTTAAAGGAATTGGTTAAAATGACGTTTCTCCTACACTGCCCTCTCTGTCATATTTCTCATTGCATTAGGTGGCACAAAAGCACCCAAGGACATTTTTGAAACTGGCTATGGAAAGGTTGAGTTTGGTTACATTTTGTTTGGGTTTAGTGAGATATTTTTACGTGGTTCATTGTTAAGTTATTGGTATCCCCCCTCATGCTCCTAAGAATAGCTTCCAGAAGTACTTCTACAATCCATTGCTTTGGCTCACCCATACTGTGATGTAAAACTTTATGATCAGAGGTTATATCACAGTTTAAATATGTCTTCTAGTTCCTGGCACCAGAATTATGTGAGTAATGGAAGAGATATGTAATTTAAATGTATAGAGACAGAAGCTGGTCTGCAGAATGTCCTTCAAGTTATCAGACGTGTCTGTCATAATGTAAGCAGAAGGCTTGATTATGGAGAAATTTGAGAGAGGTTTCCCCAGATTTAGCAGCAATCTTAAAAAAATTTATATGGTATTACCAATATTGAGATATGAAAGCTAAAAGAAATGTTTTCAAATAATCTATACTAATAAAAGGGTAATATGCTAATTAGACTGGGTCAACAAGACCATCTTCTGGATGTCCAACTTCCTTCCGGACAAAGCTATGGTGATGGGGCCCGAGGCAGGGGCAGTTAGGGGCGAGATCAGGCTGGCAAGGGGTTAGGGGTGATCAGGCCTGCAGGGGAGGGCCATTGGGGGCGATCAGGCTGGCAGGGGAGGACTGTTGGAGGTGACCAGGCTGGCAGGGGAGGGCTGTTGGGGGTGACCAGGGTGGCAGGGGAGGGCACTTGAGGGCATTAGGCAGGCAGGCAGGTGAGTGGTTAGGAGCCAGTGGTCCTGGAATGCGAGAGGGATGTCTGACTGCTGGACATCCCCTGAGGGGTCCCAGATTGGAGAGTGTCCAGGCTGGGCTGAGGGACACCCCCCCATGCACAAATTTTGTGCACCGGGCCTCTAGTCTATTATATAAATCAAATTATTGTTCTATCTCTCTGGAATCTTGATTTATCAATTATTCCCTTTGCTTCTTCAAACTTTCCATCAACTATGTTAGAGGACAGAGAATTGATCTTTCTATTCTCTGTAGAGTACATAGAAAATAGAAAATTGTTCTATGAAGACGTGATCAAAGAGTATGCAGCTAAAAAGTAGAGGGAAGAAAAGTATTATAAAGAATGTAAGGTAATCGCTATTATAAAAACACTTGTGGTATTTTTCAGTGTATAGCTATATAACCTATTGTGATTGTTTTTCTCATTCTTAATGAATGTTCACTTTCACACCTAATTTTTCTCTTTGTGATTTTGTATTATTTTCTGTAAAGAAGCTCTCCTCTATACTATATCTAACCTCAGACCCATAAAACGGGTCAGGCCTCAGAAAGATACCTTAAGTTTGCCCAGGGGGGACCAGTGGGATTTCTCAGAGGGCCAGTGTGTGAGCAGAGAGATGGAGGAAATCTGTGAACTTGCCAAGTAGAACATGATGATGGGGATTTTCTAGGCAGAAAGACAAAGGTGAGGGGAATGCAAGAGCATTTCCATTCAGCAAAGTGGGACTGTGACTGTGGGCACAGGAGGCTAGAGAGGCCTGAGGCCAGACAATGGAGAACCACTGGGGAGTTTGGGCCAGATTTGGGAGTTTCCTCTGTCTCTTGCAGGTTTTGGTTAATTCTACCTTCTTCAGTCTTTCTCATCTCTGTGTACATATCCCCATTATTTTTCCTCCTTTCTCATACTTTTGATTATTTAGGAAACTATCTATATCCCTTGTGTGCCCTCCTCTCTGTCTTGTGCAAACACCTTTTTATTTATCTCTCCTAATTCATTTGTGAAATAGGAATGGCTACCGTCATCAAATAAAATAATAATATTGTTGAGCACCACTATCTTAGTCTGTTCAGACATAACCAAATAGCACAGACTGAATAGCTTGTAAAAAATGGAGATTTATTTCTCATAGTTCCAGAACCAGTGCGACTGAGTGAGAGTCCTCTTTCTAGGTCATAGGTGGTGCTCCTTCTCCTTGGGTTCTCACACGATGGTGGGTGAGATGAGGGACTTTCCTGGAGCCTCTTTTATAAGGCCCTAGTCTGATTCCTGAAGGCTCCACCCTCATGACTTAAACACCTCCTAAAGGTCCCTTCCACTGATATCGGAACCTTTGGGGATTTTTTAGAGACAAACATTCAGACTATAGCACCCAGTATGCGCTAAGTGCTGAGAAGTTAGTTGATAATGAAAAGAGCAAAGACTTTGGAGTCTATGAGTCTACTGGGAAGTTCGGCTAAACAAGCAACCAGACATCTAAATTTTAATAAGCTCTGGAAGAGAAATCATATACACCACACTTTGTTTAACCATTCACCTGTTGATGGACATTTGGGCTATTTTCACCTTTTGGCTACTGTGAATAGTGCTGCTAGGAACATTTATGCATATGCATTTGTTTGAGTACCAGTTTTCAGTTTATACATGCCTAGAAGTGGAATTGCTTCCACTGTCTTTAATGCTTTGTTGTTCTATCTCTCTGGAATCTTGATTTATCAATTATTCCCTTTGCTTCTTCAAACTTTCCATCACTATTGTCTCCTTCTCCCTAGTGTATGAGCACATTGAAAGATTCCATTTCAAATATACATTCAAATTCCTTAAAGGAAAACTCATGATTTTTGGATACAGAATACCTCAGTGTCAATTAGTTGTGGGAAATAATTATGAAAGAATTTGAAAAGTATGATGAGAACTGAGGAAAAAGAAAACCTCAACAAATGCAGTTATTGCAAACTTCTTGTCAGTCTCATTTTTAGAGTTATCACTACAATGGTTGGCAGTTTCCATTTCTATATTGTTTGGGTTTTATCATATCTTTGGCCTTAAGACAACAAAAGTTTTATACAGATTAAGGCAAACTTCTCTATGCTTTCATATGTTTATTTATTTCTTGATTTGGTGAGTTTGCAAGTATAGATGGCTTGGGGTTGAGTAGATAAGAGGTAATGGAGTCAGCATACTGCAAAAGCCCTGCTGTCATGTGGCCAGGAGGTCTAGGTTTGGGGCATCCCAGACTATAGTCCTGGACCAACAACCAAGAGCATTCTGTACTCTGCAGAATTTGAACATATCTTTTCAACAATCCCCAAGTTGCTTTCTAAGGTTTTTTTCAGCTTTGAAAGCCTAAGATTTTAAATAGAGTACTGGCTTTGTCATGTGATCAGATACAAAAATGGCGTCATTCCTATCAACATTTCTTACTCCAAGTTTAAGCATAAGAGATTTGCTGAAATATAAATTTGCTGATAAACATACTTCCATACCTTAAAAGTACATTTACTTCACTTTGAACTTGTAAGCTGTACATATTTCATGTGGCATGTTTGGTAAAGAATGTCTCAGGAAAAGGTCCTGGTTTTAGCAAGTTGAGGGAATTCTTCAGTTGAAACTTCATGTGGTTCTTACAAGATACTTTTCAATTCCCTAATTAGAAAGAGTAAAACATATTGAAGTTTTTCTGAAACTCTTAAAAGACACTGTCTTGTTTGGTAAAACTTTACCATTTCATGCAACTACTATGTTCTTTGAATTCTCTTCTTAGTTAATCTCAAAGATACTTGCTTCTCCATGAGTGACTTCATTTGTTGTTGTTTTTACATGTTACAATTTCTTTTAGTTTTCTATATTTGGATGGAGTGTCCATACCCATGACATTTTTAAGAAGCCTTTTAGAGGACTGGGATGCTGATTTTATTTGGGTAAGAGCTGAATATTTACTCATTTAGACTTGTTGGTGCAGCTGTGTCACTTGTGAAGCCAGATCCGTTCTCATAGAACCTCTCCCCGTGTCCACTTATCATTCCTGAGGTGGGTCTTTTGTGCTTTGCTTCCATCCACCCACTCAATCTGCTGAGATAGTTCCCCTGCCTTTTGCAACTCTTTCTTCACACATGTCTGAATTGTTTGTACCTACTTGGAGACACTGTGCCTCATTGATTCTTTCTTGCAGTGTTTTCATTACCTCTTTATGTTATAATTCTAAAAGGGACTCACTCAAACCGCGTCTCCAGGATAACTGGCATGAAGGTATTGGATACTTAAACGTTTCCTGCCTGTGCCTGTGTGTGTTTTCAGGCACTGACCCTGGCTGCCTGATGATGGTACTGCTCTCTCAGGGTGATCTTCAGGGTTCATTAAGTCTACCAGCTAAACCATGAAGATTTTTTTGTTGTTGTTAATCCTCACCCAAGGATATTTTTCCTCATTGATTTTCAGAGAAGTAGAAAGGGAGGGAAGGAGGGGAACATCAAAGTGAGAGAGACACATCAATTGGTTCCTTCCTATACCCATCTCAACAGGGGCTGGGGATCCAACCTGCAACCCAGGTACATACCCTGGACCAGGAATCGAACCCATGACCTTTTGGTGTGAAGGCTGATGCTCTAACCACTGAGAACATCAGCCAACACAATGGAGATTTTTAAAAACATGTATTTAGTTTGACATTTTATTATGTGAAAACATGGATTAAGTAAGTTAAGTGTTCTGAAGTTAGAGCTGCAGTGCGTACTCTACAGATGGAAATTCTACATTTTCTTCTTATTAAATCTCAGTAAGATTTTTTTTAAAAATAAAGGCCAAACAGTTTATAATCTATGAGAATGGGGTCCTCAGGAGTTGTGCATCTTGGCAGCACTGCAGCCCTGTAAGAGTTTCTTCACCCCAAAAGAACTTGCAAATATGTATTTTATTTGAAAGTATTTGCCATTTTTACTGCCACATCATGTGCATTGTGCAAATGCCCCCTTCCTCAAGAATTTGTTCATTCAACAAATACTTACTGATGGTCCACTCTGCGGGAAGCACTGTGCTTGCCCTGGCCACACGGATGTCCACAGTCAGGCCTTGTGCCCTTAAAGGGCTTGCAAAGTTGCCAAAAGGGGAAAAGAAAAGAAAAATGTAATTGAGGGGCTATCTGCACACAAACACTAAGCACCAACACTGGCAAATTTAATAATGGCGCCCCTAAGTTAACAGTCAGCAACTCTCCAGCCCCAAAGGCTTTGTGCCTGCTGAGGCCGGATAAATGCTTTTACCACAGAACATTAGATTACAAGAAATTCATTTATGGTTTACATGGGTTATAACAAAAATGTGAGTGCCACTAGAACATCTTTTACTAGTCTAACTCAGAAAAACCTCTGAGCCATTTCCTTTCAGTGAATAAGGGAAATTTCTTCTGGCTGCTTTTGGACCTTTGAGGACACAGACGGAGAGAAGCCAGGGTTTACCCTTGTTTGCCTCAGCTCCTGCTTGAATTTTTTCTGGATGCTGAGTAATGAGCCTTAGAAATAACGAGATGCAAGTTTTAGATACAACAAGATAAAGGTTGTTTGGCCCTTGCTCGGTTTTGTTTTGAAGTCTATTCAGAGATGCAGAAACGATCTCATCAACCGTTAGATGAAAATCATCCAGAGGAAGTTCACAGACGAAGGAGGAACCAAGTCCTCTCACTCTCACCAGAAGACGGCTGGCACCTAGCTGGGCAGAAATGCAGCTTTCTCTGGCACTTGTGGGGTTTTCTCTATTGTTTTCCCTCTGTGCTGTTATACAACAAAATTCAGCTGAATAAATTTGAAGATCTAATTGGCCTTATTAAATGATTCATGAAATGGGCAGCAACTCATCTAGCAAGCAGAGAGAAACTGAGCAGTTATAGAAAATGGAAGGTTTTTATAGAAAGGAGTGTGAAGCAAGAAAGTCATTAGAAAAAGAAAAGTAACAGTTCATTGGAGGAAATTAAGAGTTCAAGGAGACAACAGCTTCTCGCTGGCTGCATTGTGGCATTTCTTATTGTCTGGGCTAGTAGCTGGTCTGGAAGAAGATCTTCCGTCCTCCTTCCAGGGTAGTAAAGTAGAAACATCTTCCTGTTGGGGATGCAAGGTATGGCTCTTCCTGTTTGGCATAACTGACGATGACTGGTAGGATGTGAACATTCCCTCTACAGGCCTTGACAATTCCAATTTCAGTTGAGAGCTCCTTTACTAATTTTTACAGTGCCGATAAGAAGTGGGCATAGGTAATCTGTAGGTCCACAGTTATTTTTAGAAATAAATGTGAGGCAGTAAATATGAAGCAGTGACATATGGAACCCCTACTAATTGTTCATTAATCATCTTAACATTTATAAACATTGTAACATTTATAATGTTTCTATTGTTTGAGAAGAAAATTCAAAAAACAATATTTATACAAATTAATTTTTTATGGGCCTTCACATTTCAAGGAATGGGCTGCTGCGGAAAGCAATGCAATGTGTTAGAGGATTGTTGAAATTTTAAATTCTTACAGTCAATGCCTAGTTCTCCTGGCCTCTCCCCGTTTTTCTTGCATGGGTGAACATTTGCCCCTAAACAGTAAACGAGCTTAGTGAGGATTTGCAGTGGCTCATCCTACACTCACTTTATCACTTTTATTATTTGTTTCCTTACCTTTTCCTATTCCTAAAACCACACCATTAAAATTAATAGCACAAAGAGAAATGAGATTTTATGCCTTTTGGTCTTATAAAGGCAGAACTAGAAGCAGAGTGTGAGATTTGGAAAGGCAGATTTTAATTCAACAGAGCAATGCCTTTTCTATTCATCAGAACGCCCCTGTGGACCGGGTCACCTTGAAAGTAGTGAGCAGGACGTTGGAGGGGCTGTGGGGTGAGAGGCTGCATCATGCCTCTGGGAAAATCAGAAATAGGGCAATGCCATTAGGAAGAAAGTGATAAAAATTTCCCTGTGGACCCTGAGCCTTTATAGTTCTGTCAACCTTAAAAATAAATTAGCCAGTTACTTTTACCAGCAAAATGGCTTCATTTGAGAGTAGCAGGGAATTACAATTTGGGACAAGCAAGCTATGGTAAAACCATAGGCAAGTCCAGAGAACAAAGGCTAGGGGCTTGCTTTTATTAGGTCTTAGGAGGAAATTGGGGAGGGTTGTTTTGAACAAAAGTTCACTGGAGAAAAACAAGAGTTCAATGTTGTGGTGGTTTCTCCTTGGCCTAGAGCAGTGGTTAGTGCATTGTTGATGGGGCAGTGAGGAACCTTTCTCCTTTTTTGTAAAAGCAGGAGATGAAATTCCCATGTGATTAATATCCTTCCTTGTCAAAATAATTCTTACCTTCCTTCTTTCTGCTGGTTATGCGGAGTGCAACAAATGGTAAGTGAGTGAGATGTCCCTCCTTCAGTGTTTCCCAACTCCATTTTAAAGGAGGTCTTTTTAATTTATTTTTACATTTCCAGGCATCTTAGTAGTATCAAAAAAGGCTTTCCCCCCAGATTTCTGGCCACTTCCTTCTCCAGGAGAAGAATAGTGTATGATGCAAGAGGATGAGGCTGTTTTTGATGTTTGACATTTGCTCCTAGTGATTTTTTTCAGTTTAGTTTCAGGTCCTGGGCTGTGAGTGGACCCTGCTTAGTATTGTCTGAATGTTGTCCCTTCAAAATTCACGTTAAGCCCGGCTTCTGTGGCTCAGTGGTTGAATGTCTGCCTATGAACCAGGAGGTCATGGCTCAATTCCCAGTCAGGACACATGCCCAGGTTATGGGCTGGATCCTCAACTGGGACATGCAGGAGGCAGCTGATCAATGATTCTCTCTCATCACTGATGTTTCTATCTCTGTCTCTCCCTTCCACTCTGAAATCAATATATATTTCACACTGAAATCCTATCCCTCAAGGTGATGACATTAGAAGGTGGGGCCTTTGGGAGGTGACTCATGAGTGGAGCCCTCATGAATGGGATTAGTGTCCTTATAAAAAAGACTCTAGAATGCTCCCTCACCCCTTTCACCGTGCAAGTTTACAGATAGAAGATGCTGACTATGAAGCAGAAAGCGGGCTTTCACCACACACTGACGAGCAGGCTCCTTGATCTTGGTCTAGCCTCTAAACTGTAAGAAATCAGTGTATGTTGTTTACAAGCTGCCCATTGTATGGTACTGAGTTAGAGCAGCCTGCAATGAGTAAGGCTGGACTTTGTGGGCTGAGGTATGCATGTCCGGTTTATTCACATAGATGCCAATTCAGCCATTCAGATGAACTTGAGCCATCATTTAGGCTAAGTAGGTGGTAGAGATTCTCACGTGGAGACACTGTTGGCTTGTGGAGAAATGTACATGTGCTAGAGCCTAGAATGAATTTCTGGTGGTGGGGGAAGGAGGCTTTGCGGGGGGGGGGGGGGGGGGGAGAAAAGCAGGGGAGCTTTCATATTAGGAAAGGATGGAAAAAATGTCAGTGTTTGCAGATATACAGTTAAATCCACACTTCTGGGCTCTGGACAAGCAAGAATCTAAACCAACAGAGAAAGCACTTTCTCAGTCCTTCTGAAATCCTGGGACAGTTTCACTGAGGAAGCCTGGACCATGTGGACTCAACACAGTTTGGATTCTGCTATTGAAACACTAATGCTATCTAAGCTTTTGATTAGGCAACACAGAAACACAACTTGCAAGCTTTAGCTTGACTGCTTGAGGACACATCTTTGCGATGAGGCTCCTGTAGAACAAGACAGAGAACCTGCTAGGACGGCTGCTCCAGGGCCAGAGCTCATTGGTCTTCAGTGCATGTGCTTCACTTGCGGAGGAGTGATAGCAGGCCAGCTGGGATCTCTCGCCACCACTTGCCCAGCCTCCAGCCCCTCCCCACCCTGCTGTGCACATATTTCCTTCCCCATCCTAGAACCCTTCCTCAACACCCTATAGGATGTTTTTATAATTAAGTCAATGGCTAAAACATTTGTTACCAGTCCCTAATGGGTATTTTTTATTACTGCCACGTTTCTGTGACTGAGAGCTTGACTCCTGGGTTGAATGCATGTTTTGATCTTCTATTAGGTGATATATTTTATTCACCTATTGACACAAATTGCCTGAAGAAATCTTTGCTCATTATATGAAGAGTTTTTTCTAATTAATGCAAGAACACTGAGAGAGGGGGCTCCATTATTTTCTGTGTCCAGAAAAAAACCCTCTCTGAGGATCCACAAATGTAATAAACTGTTCCCATTTTAAACACCAAAATCTTAAACATTTGCCTTCTTTTCTTGTCACAACCCAATACATGTTTATAATATTTCTGGACATTCATATATTTTCTACAATTATACAATTAGTAGCACATTTATGAACATTTTCCATGTCATTCAATATTTTTCTTTCTATTGTCACAAACTTATGCTATTTCCAATTTTTTTTTGCAATACCAAAAAGATGTACACTTCTCTCAGAAATATGGGATAGCATCTATTTCCTCCAAAATCATCTACAGAAAAGATTATCATTTAAACAATTTTAAAATCAATTTAATAGGTAAAGAAGGCATCTTATTGTTGCTAAATGTGCCTCTTTTTGATAACTTATAAGAATAATTGTATTTTCAAATGTTTAGCGGTTATCTGTGCATTTTTGTGAATTTCCCTTTTTATTCTTTACCTATATAGGACAGGGGAATTCATTTTCCCCCAATTAATTTTAAGTGATTTTAAAATTATAGGTGTAACATGTTGCAAATACATTTTGTCATTTTGCCTTTAAATTATATTTACAGTATGGGTTGTTGGGTTTTTTTTTACATATAGAAAATTTTAACTTTAATGTTGTCAGGACGGCTCCAGAATTCTGGAAGAAACAAACAATATGTAAGCCACTATATTGGTCCTTAAGGAACCTGCAATTCAGTTGTGGAAATAAGATACAAATGTGTATAAAACACACAATACAATATTTAAAGCAGCAGCTTTTCATGAAGAAGGGATGTAGCACTATTAGGTGGGCTATTACTTGCTCAAAATTGGAAAACGCCTTAGAGGTTGCTGATCCTCACTGTCCCTACCTGGTTGATAACCACAGATTTAAATGCCAGGCTGGACAAGAATCAGTAGTGTCTCCAGGCAGTGTGTGACAATCGCACACAGCTGTGCTGATGCACTGGGCTGACCCTCCAGGTAGCACTGAGCAATTCTCTTTTCTGGGTAACTGAATGCATATATGTGCCAGCACCTTTGATAGCATTAGCAATATAACTTGTGTTTATCTCTGGTCTATGAAAACTTACAAAAGTGTCTGGAAAAATTTTAGGAAGAAGGAGAAGGAACATGAGTTTTCATTATTTTCTTTTTGTAACTTTCAAATTATATTGTTTTGTCATGAGAGTTGAGCTATTGCTTGTTTTTGTGTCTCTCTCTGACATACCTCTCAGAGTACTGACCACATTTGTTAGAATTTTTCATGTGTTTTAAAGACTCCAAGCTAATGAGATCTCACTATGGTGTGTGTGTGTGTGTGTGTGTGTGTGTGTGTGTGTGTGTGTGTGTGGAGGGGGTGGCCCAAGTTGACCCAGGCTGGTGTATGGGGATGACTGACGGGCACTGTGGAGACATCTTTCTGGATGGTGTTGCAAAGCAGCAGAAGGCATCTAGAGAACAGGAACTTTCCTAACGCAGGCAGGCTTCAGCCAGTGGTGCTGGTAAATGTTTAACAACCAGGTCTCTGGGGGAACCAAGTCCTGATGTGAAGCATTTGCCCATTATCTGGTACAAATGCTCCCACTGTGTGGACTGCAGCTACCACTGTGAAGTCACTGGATGTGGAGCTAGAAAGAGATGAGCACTATGGGCTCTCATAAGCCAGTGTGAGTTGTCATTTATTCATAACAGGACCACAGCCACGTCTAGGGCCAGGGGCCAGAGGGGCAGAAGTCAGCACCCCAAGGGAGGCCATAGCACAAAGCAGACAGTGTGTCAGGGCCCAGCTCCACCAGCTGGAGTCAGTGCCTGGCTGAGGGGCAGCTAGACCAGGAACCACGCCTTAAAACTGAGGCAAAAGTTCAGTCCAGAGCAGTAGGACCACTGCAGTCACAGAGGCTGCAGGAGTGCCAGCACTAGCCTCTGGCCAATTTCAAACCCTCCATCATGAGCTGGTGGCTGACACCTTGGAAGCTGTGATGTCCTTCTTCCTGGTCAGGCAGACCTAGTTCAGACACAGACAAGGGCAAATGGCGGACAGAGAACAGCAGGGACTCCAAAACAGGGCCAGACAGTTCCCGTCTTCAGTGAACACTCAGTGAGTGAATGTGATGTCTTCATTTGCCCAGGGATGAAGAAAGAGAGTAGTCCTATAATTTCAGTATTTGGGTCTTGTGAAGAGTTACATTACACCAGTTATTTCATCAACAAGTATTTTTAGGTGAACAAGAATGACACAATTTTGCTCTTCTGGAGCCTGCATTCTTGTGGAGGAGACAGATGATAAACAATTTATAAAAGGACAAAATAGTTTCAGATGAAGATGAAAGCTATGAAAGGCTAAGCTGTGACAGAATGGGGACAGAAGATGGGCTGCTTCAGACAGGCGTCATGTTCCTTCTGAGAAGACAGTGTTTGAACTGAGGCCTGAAAGATGAGAAGGGAGCAATTGTTCAAAGAGCTGGGAGCAAAGGCAGAAGGCAAAGTAAGTCCCATGGTCCTGAGGCAGAAAGAAGGGAGAAGCTTAGCATGTTTGAGGAAAAGGTAGACAGGAAGAATGCTGAAGTGTGGTGGTGGGGAGGGGGGCACCGAGTGGAATCAGGGAGGTAGGTGGGCCCCTGATCTTGTAGGGCCTAAAGGTAAAAATAGGTGGTTGGATTTTGTTCTAGGTGAAATGGGAAATCCTTGTTGTTCCTTGCTACTCAAAGTGGGGTTCATGGGCCAAGAAAATAGCTTCACTCAGGAAACCATCCCCTACCTCAGTGATGGCGAACCTTTTGAGCTCAGCGTGTCAGCATTTTGAAAAACCGTAACTTTGGTGCCGTGTCACATATAGAAATTTTTGATATTTGCAACCACGATAAAACAAAGACTTATATTTTTGATATTTATTTTATATATTTAAATGCCATTTAACAAAGAAAAATCAACCAAAAAAATGAGTTTGTGTATCACCTCTGACACGCATGTCATAGGTTCGCCATCACTGCCCTATTTACAGAATCAGAATCTATTTTTACACAATCTCCTCATGGTTTGTATGTACTGTCTTAGTCGGCTCTAGCAGCTATAACAAAATACCACAGACTGGGTGGCTTATACAACAGAAATGTATTTGCTCACAGTTCTGGAACCTGGAAGTCTGAAATCCTGGTGTGAACATTGTAGAGTTCTGGTAAGAGATCCCCAACACCGGTAGACAATGCTTTTTCACTGTGTCTACAAATGGTATGTGTGTGGAGGTGGGAGGAGAAATGGGAGGGAGAAGAGGGAGATCTTTCTCTTTTCCTGTTCTTATAAAGCCACAATCTTAAGGGATCAGGGACCTATCTTTATTACCTCATTTAACCTTAATTACCTACTTATAGTCACATTGGGGATTAGGGCATCAACATATGAATTTTGGAGGGGGCACAAATCAGTCCATAACTTATACAGCAGTGACCTAATATTAGTAATTCTCAAAATTTAGCAGATAGAAATCACCTGAAGGGCTTAATAAAGCCCAGATTCTTGGACCCTCAGGGATTCTCATTTAGCTGAGCTAAATCTGATTCAATAGGCCTGCCCAAGATTTTGCATTTCTAACAAGCTCCTTGGTCATTTTGCCACTGGTTCATGGGCCATACTTTGAGCAGGGAATTCAACAATATATTTGGGTAACCAAGTTTCAAAGAACTAAAATATCATAAAATAATCTAAACAAAATTTAAAAAAATAATTCAGCAGTCCTGAATACCTTTGTATTTCAATGAGTTAGAGAATTTGAAATGTTGTTTAGTTTCTTAAAATAACATATATTTACATATTTTTATTTTATCTTACTTATTATTTTGGCTAAAGTTTATCTACTTTGCTTTGATAACCTGAAAGTGTTTTGCAAGCATTTTTAAACCCTCAAATCTGCTGCATGCAGAATAGTAAATAAAAAATTAAATATGGGAAATAGCAACCTTGAGATACAGAGAAATCACTGCCTTATACAAGTCAGTGGCAGAGCAGGAAGCAAGAGAACGTGTTTGTTAAACAGATGTTTGCCCATGTAAGATATAAGAGGCGTGAGTGATGCTCTGCAGTTTTGAATTATGCAGTGAACTTTGTATGTTCATTAATGCATAGGCATGAAGTTCCCTTTGAATACCAAGAGGAAAAAATCAACAGTGTCTTGGGTCATAGGTTTCTAAAACTGTGAAAATCAAATCAAATGAAGACATGTATGTAAAACTGTGGTTCCTCCTGGATGAAGTTAACATAGGCCAGTCCTTCAAACCCTGAAGGTTGTGAAGTTTAGCAACAATGCAATGATGAATTATAAACGCTGTGTTTTTCCTATTATATCACCATTTTGCCTAATTATTTCTGGTATAAACTCTGATGGAAACCATGCATATTTATTATGAAACTCCAACCAGAGAGGAAGGAAACTTTGGCAGAGTCCAGAATAAAATTGTGATGTGTATATTTCTACATACATACAATGAAGAATTATTATAAAATATCATGCCAAGAGCACACTGCTCAATATTTAGAACTAAACTTATATTAGAACTAAACTTGTTTTCAGAATAGCTGATTTTCCCCACTATGATTCAGAAAGGTTAGTTTTATAATTGAAACATACAACTCAAGTTAAAGTGTACCATTTAATAATTCATCTAAAGAAATAGTGAAGGGCAAAAACAATGTATCCAGTCAGCAAAGATCATTCCTTACATAAATATAAATATGAGGATGCTACTGACAAGTTTAATTTCATAAACTTGTGTTCCCAGAGTAAAACTTGGAGTTTTGAAGGTGATCAGGAGAAGAAATGGTGCTGTAAATGTCATAGGGTTATCTTATATAGCAGAAAGTGTTTTAAAAATTAAACTTCTTATTTTGAGATAATTACAGATTCACATGCAGTTGTAAACAATAATACAGAGAGATCTTATATACACTTTTCTCCAGTCTCCCTCCATGGTAATATCTTGTACAATACCATAACCAGGATATTGGCAATGATCAGGATAAGATAGAGAACATTTCCATCACCATAAGGTCTCCTGTTCTCTTTCTTAGTCACACCCACTTAACTCCTATCTCCAGCCTCTCCTTAACCCCTGACAATCACTAATGTGTTCTCCATTTCTATAATTCTATCATTTCACAAATGTTATATAAATGGAACCATTCCGTATGTAAGCTTTTGAAATTGACTTTTTCCCCACTCAGCATAATTCTCTGGAGATTTATCCAAGTTGTTTTGTGTATCAGTAGTTCATTCCTTTTTACTGCTGAACTAGAGGCCCGGTGCATGAAATTCGTGCATGGGGGCAGGTTCCCTCAGCCTGGCCTGCACCCTCTCCAATCCGGGACCCCTTTGGAGATGTCTGACTGCTTATCGCAATCTGGAACCACTGGCTCCTAACCGCTTGCCTGCCTGATTGCCCCTAACTACCTCTGCCTGCCTGATCATTCCTAACTGCTCCCCTACCGGCCTGATTGCCCCTAACTGCTCCCCTGCTGATCTGATCGCTCCTAACTGCCTCTGCCTTGCCCCACACCTGGAACCCAGGCTTCCCTCCCTCTGGCCAGCTGCAGGCATTCAGGACCTGGGCCAGCTTCACCCAGGCTGGCTGCAGCCACAGGGGACCATAGGCGGGTAGCTTGTTCCTTTCCTGGTCTGCAGGCATAGGCACAGGTGCTGGCGCCTGGGACCATGGGGCGTGAGGCTTGTCCCTCTCCCGGGCTGGGTCATAGGCGCAGCTGCTGGCACCTGGGACCATAAGGCGGGCAGCTTGTCCCTCTCCCAGGCTGAAGCCCCAGCTGTTGGCACCCGGGACTGTGGGGCGGGCGGCTTGTTCCTCTCTCGGGCCGCAGTCTGGCTGGTCCCCATTCCTCTCTCCCCAGTGTTGAGGGTCTGAGCCATTATGGCATTACGGTGTGAGGATATGATGACCATTTGCATTTTAGCTCTTTATTATATAGGACTAGAGGCCCAGTGCACAAAAATTTGTGCACTCGGGGGAAGGGGGGGTCCCTCAGACCGGCCTGTGCCCTCTTGCAGTCTGGGACCCCTCGGGAGATAACAACCTGCTGGCTTAGGCCTGCTCCCGGGTGGCAGAGGGCGGCCCAATCCCTAGGTGCAGCCCCTGGTTGGGCTCAGAGCAGGGCTGATTGGGGACTTGGGGCGCCTTCCCCTGTCATGCACAGAGCAGGACAGATTGGGAGGTTGCGATGGCACCCTCAGTCATGCTCAGGGTAGGGCCGATTGGGGGGTTGGGGCACTGCCCCGTCACACTCAAGGCAGGGTCGATGGGGAGGTTGCGGTGCCACCCCCTGTCACGCACAGAGCAGGGCCCATCAGGAGGGTTGGGGCTCCATACCCTGTCATGCACAGAGCAGGGTCAATCAGGGGATTGGGGAGCTCCCCCCTGTCATGCACAGAGCAGGGCCGATCAGGGGGTTGAGGAGCTCCCCCCTGTCACTCGCAGAGTAGGGCCGATAGGGGAGTTGGGGCACTGCCCCCTGTCACACTCAGGGCAGGGCGGATCAGAGGGTTGGGGCTCCACCCTCTATCACCCACAGAGCAGGGCCGATCAGGGGGTTGGGGTGCCGCCACTCTCATACTCAGGGCAGGGCCAATGGGGAGGTTATGGCTCTACCCTGTCACACACAGAGCAGGGCCCGTGGGGGGCGGGGGAGGTTGGGGCCCCGCCTCTTGTCACACACAGAGCTTCAGGGCGATCAGGGGGTTTGGGCGCTGCCCCCTGTCACGCTGATCCTGGTGCTGGGAGGCATATTACCCTTTTACTATATAGAATAGAGGCCTGGTGCATGGGTGGGGCTGGCTGGTTTGCCGTGAAGGGTGTCCTGGATCAGGGTGGGGGTCCCCACTGGGGTGCCTGGCCAGTCTGGCTGAGGGGATGATGGCTGTTTGCAGATGATCACACACCCTTCAGGGTGGGGGTCCCCACTGGGGTTCCTGTCCAGTCTGGCTGAGGGGCTGAGGGCTGTTTTCAGGCTGGGACTGAAGCTCCCAACTGCTCCTTTTTTTCTTTTCTTTTTTTTTTTATTCTGGGCCAACTTTAGCTCTGAGGCCTCTGCTGCTGAAAACAGGATTCTGGCCTTTGTTTACCATCTGTATTTGATACAATGTTGTGGTCCGGCTGGCTGAAGCTGAGTAAAGCAGATTTCTGGTTTTTCTTTAGCTTCTTTATTCGCAACATAGTTGCTGAGAGTTGCAGCTGAGAGGCCAGCAAGTCAGGCAGGGAACATTGGAGTTCTCCGTCACTGAAGCAAGCAAGCCTCCCTGTTCGCATCAGCTGCCTGGCTGCCGGCCGCCATCTTGGCTGCCAGTTAATTTGCATATCTTGGCCCTACTCTGTGAGTGACAGGGGGATTAGCCAATGGGAAGGGTAGCGGAGTGACACTAATTACCATGTTTCTCTTTTATTAGTGTAGATATTGTTCTATGGTATGGATGTAACAGGGTTTGTTTAACCATTTTCCCATTGAAAGTCATCTGAGTTGTTTATAGTATTTGGCCATCATAAATAAAGTTGCTATAAACATTTGTGTACATGTTTTTGTTTACACACAAGTCTTCATTTGTCTGGGATAAATGCCTAAGAGTATAGCTTCTAGGTCATATGGTAGTTGCATGTTTAGATTTTTAAAAAATCTATTAACTGTTTCAGAGGGGCTGCACCACTTTAATTCCCACCAGTAATGTTTGAGAGATTGTTTTCCTATATCCTTCAATGAATGTCCATGTATTTGTTTTGCCATGTTCTAATTGATTTATCTGATTTTTCGCTGTTGATGCTTAAAAGTTATTTGTACATTCTAGATACGATTTCTATGTCTGATAGGTGGTTTGCAAATATTTTCCCCCACATTGTAACTTGTTAGAATCTTTTGCAGAACAAAGGTTTTTAGTTTTTTTATTCTTTATTTCAATCATTTTTCAATTACAGTTGACATGCAATATTATATTAGTTTTACGTGTACACCCTAGTTATTAGACATTAAATAACTTACTAAGTGATCATCCAAATAAATTTCATACCCATCTGACATCATACATAATTATTAGAATACCAGAGGCCTGTGGGGAGCGGGCCTAAGCCTGCAATTGGACATCCTTAGCTATGCACTTGCCAGCCTTGAGCTCCTGTGTTGAGCATCTGCCCCCTGGTGGTCAGTGTGCATCATAGTGACTGGTTGTTCTGTTGTTTGGTCAATCTGCATATTAGCCTTTAACTATATAGGATTATTGACTATAGCCCCTATGCTATACTTTATATAATCATGACTATTCTGTAACAACCAATTTGTACTTAAGCTCTTCATCTTTTTCACCCACCCTTCCAACTCCCCTCCCATCTGACAACCATCAAAATGTTCTTTGTACCCCTGAGTCTGTTTCTGTTCTGCTTGTTCATTTATTTATTTATTTTTTAAAAAATATATTTTACTGATTTTTTACAGAGAGGAAGGGAGGAGGATAGAGAGTTAGAAACATCGATGAGAGAGAAACATCGATCAGCTGCCTCCTGCACACCCCCTACCAGGGATGAGCCCGCAACCCAGGTACATGCCCTTGACTGGAATCAAACCTGGGACCCTTCAGTCCGCAGGCCGACGCTCTATCCACTGAGCCAAACCAGTTAGGGCATTTATTTTGTTTCTTAGATTCAATTGTTGATAGATGTATATTTATTGCCATTTTACTGTTCATATTTTTTGTCTTTTATTTTCTTCTTAAAGAAGACACTTTAATATTTTATGTAATACTGGTTAGGTAGTGATGAAATCCTTTAGCTTTTTCTTGTCTGGAAAGCTCTTTATATGTCCCTTAATTCTAAATGATAGCTTTACTGGGAAGAGTATCTTGGTTGTAGGTCCTTGCTTTCCATCACTTTGAATATTTCTTGCCAATCCCGTCAGGCCTGCAAAGTTTCTGTTGCGCTCCCTTGTAGATAACTAACTGCTTTTCTCTTTCTTACTGGTTTTCTTTCTTTGTCTTTAACCTTTTGAATTTTATTTTATTTAATGTAAATATCCTATCTAATAAAAGACAAAAAGGGTAAATAAGCATACCTCTGCTATGCTTCCCATTGGCTAATCAGGGCGATATGCAAATTAACTGCCAACAAAGATGGCGGCCGGCAGCCACGCAGCTGAAGTGAACATGAGGCTTGCTTGCTCCAGTGATGGAGGAAGCCAAGGTTCCCGGCCTGACGCAGCCCGGCTCTGAGCCCAAAAGCAACAATGTTTCAATTATAGAAGCTAAACAAACCCCAGATACCTGTTTTTAGCCGGCCATGGCCTCAGAGCAGGGAGCACCAGTGACAGCAACAATGTTTCAACTATAGAATGTAAATAAATCCCAGAATAAAAAAAAGAAAAAAAGGAGAGGCTGGGAGCTTCAGTCACTGGCCAGCCTGAAAACGGCCCTCAGCCCCTCATCCAGGCTGGCCAGGCACCCCAGAGGGACCCCCACCCTGATCCGGGACACCCTTCAGGGCAAAGCAGCTGGCCCCCACCCATGCACCAGGCCTCTATCCTATATAGTAAAAGGGTAATATGCAAACTGACCCTAACAGCAGAAAGACTGGGAATGACTGGTCACTATGACACACACTGACCACCAGGGGGAAGATGCTCAATGCAGGAGCTGCCCCCTGGTGGTCTGTGTGCTCCCACATGGGGGAGCTCTGCTCAGCCACAAGCCAGGCTCATGGCTGCCAGTACAGTGGTGGTGGTGGGAGCATCTTCAGCCTCCTCAGCAGCTCTAAGGATGTCCGACTGCAGCTTTGGCCTGCTCCCCACTGGCAAGTGGACATCCCCCGAGGGCTGCCGGGCTGCCGGGCTGCCAGAGGGATGTCTGATTGCCATCTTAGGCCCAATCCCCCGGGGAGCAGGCCTAAGCCAGCAGGTGGTCATCCCCCGAGGGGTCCCAGACTGCGAGAGGGCACAGGCTGAGCTGAGGGACCCCCCCAACCCCAAGTGCACAAATTTTTGTGCACCGGGCCTCTAATATATATATATATTTGTTTCAGAGAGGAAGGGAGAGGGAGACAGAGATAACAACATCAATGATGAGAGAGACTTCCTCTACATGTCCCCCCACTGGGGATCAAGCTCACAACTGGGCATGTGCCCTCCTGGTTCATAGATTGATGCTCAACCACTGAGACAAACCAGCTTGGCGTAACCTTTTGTATTTTAGTTATGACGTATCTTGATGTGGGCCTCTTATGGTTCATCTTTTTGGGACTCTGTGCTTTCTGAAAGTTTATGTCTATTTCCTTCACCAGGTTAGCGGAGTTTTCTGTTATTATTATTTCAAGTAGGTCTTCAATTTCTTGCTTTCTCTCTTCTCCTTCTGGAACCCCCATGATATGAATATTGGTATGCTTAAAGTTGTCCCAGAGGTTCCTGCACTATCTTCAATTTTGGGGATTCTTGTTTTCTTTTTGCTGTTCTGATTCAGTGCTTTTTGCTTCCTCATATTCCAAATCACTGATTTGATTCTCTGTTTCATCTACTCTACTATTAATTCCCTATAAATTATTCTTCATTTCAGTTAGTGTATCCTTCATTTCTGACTGGTTGTTTTTTATGGTTTACATGTCCTTTTGTATGCTGTTGAAGTTTTCACTAAGTTCATTGAGCATCCTTATAACCATTGTTTTGAACTCTGCATCTAATAGATTGCTTATCTCCATTTTGTTTAGTTCTTTTTCTGGAGTTTGATACATGTTTATTTGTATCATCATTTTGGCAGCCTCCCTGTATTTGTTTCTATGAATTATGTAGAGCGAACTGTGTTAGCCAGGGTGATGGAGACTCAGATATGGCAGCTGCCTGTCGCCTCTGTGGGGGAAGGCTTAGAAAAGGAATAATAGCCTCTGCCAGAACCTGGGATTCCAGCATTCCTCCCTCTTGCTCAGACACAATCCCCACCAGTTTTTACAGTCAGAAGTTATGGGGAACTTCTCTTCCTGGCATTAAAACCCTGGGATGGGGGTTCTGGTGTGGGTCTAAAACCCCCTTGTTCCTCTGCAGCTGAGCTATCCCTTTGGATTTCTATCACGTGGGTGTTGGACCAGCCCATTCTGTGTCTCTGCCCCTCCTGCCAATCTTGATGTGACCTCTTTAAATCCCTAGTTGTAGGAATTCGATTCAGCTAGGATTCAGGCAGTTTGAGTGGTTAGCATCTAGGCATTTAAGCAAGAATGATATCAGTTTTTTACTGAATTCACAACACTGGGACAATAAAGACAGGGGTGACTTTCCAGACAATGGTCACCTATGAGACCTCTCCATTTATCCATGTTTCCTTTACCAACAGTGAAAAACATGTATTTATAAGAGGTACACATAAACGAGATTCATATGGACATTCTGTCTTTCCATCAGACTTCTGGTTTCTGGAAAAACAGCAACAAAAAGGGATTTCTAGTATTGAAAAGTGAGGCAAGTTGATGTGCCACAGTTCAAGTTCATGGCTAAAAAGTTGTGAAGATAAAATTCAAGAGATAAAGAGACCTAGAAAAGAAAATAGACAGGAAATGTGAAAAGAAAAGAAACAGTAGATATAACCATCAACATACACCAAAGATAGAAATGGACATCTGTCTTCTGTGAAAGTAGGAATGACCACTGCATGCTCCATTCCCTATTAAGAATATACTGGCACCATTTAGAGTCTACCCAGTTCTCAGCACAGATGGCTTCTCCCATGAACACTGGCCCTGATCACTGTAACTCAGAGGAAGCAGATTCTGGACCATAAATCGGACTCTATAATAGACTGCTTTTATAGATATCTATGATTTTTGTGTTCGTATCTTATTTCTTTTTATATATATATATATATATATATATATATATATATATATATATATATTATTGATTTTTTACAGAGAGGAAGGGAGAGAGATAGAGTTGGAAACATCGATGAGAGAGAAACATCGATCAGCCGCCTCCTGCACACTCCCCACTGGGGATGTGTCCGCAACCAAGGTACATGCCCTTGACCGGAATCGAACCTGGGACCTTTCGGTCCGCAGGCCGACGCTCTATCCACTGAGCCAAACTGGTTTTGGCGTATCTTATTTCTTTATCTATGTTGTGTACTTTCAAAGAGCAGGGTCAATGTATTTCAGTTCTTCCTATGATGATATTTTGCACCAGTAAGTGCTAATGAATGTTTCAATTGATGATGGTTGGAATAAAAGTTAATGGAAACAAAGCTGAGAATTTAAGGAAAAAGGAAAAGTGCTCAGCTCCAACATCTATAAAATTTAATATTAAAGAAATGCTGCTTACATTCTGGCCCAGTGTAGACTATGTTCCACAATGCAACCATCAAGCAAAATGAAAATATCACCACTATTCCATTCCATTAGGGTGAACATTGCTGTGTGCTTGCAAGCTGGTATACGTGCCAAGTTATAGGGTTGATTTAAGTGCAGTGATCATATCTTGAGTAGTCAAGGAGTAATTGGGGAAGACAAGATTGATTTTATAGCAAATGATTACAGGAAATCTTACCTGAATCTTTTCAAGTTATCATTTTACTATGCAATGTTTCATTAGCTAATTGTTATTGAGACAATGAAGGAATTGGTTCCAAAACAGTCAATTACTTAGTCCAATTTGGGTAATAAAAACATTCTATGAATTAATATATAGTTTACTTTGAAAGGAAATCATGCCTCCCTGGAGGCTGTTCAATGGTTTGGGGGAAATGGTTCTACTATTTGCCTCTTTGTTGCAACATTATATGTTGGGAAAAAACTTAATTACATTTGGATGGTTCTTCGACTTTATGGTGCAAACTGCTAAGATATTAACAAAGAAAAACTTGCATGAGAGAGTTGTACAGAGTAGGAAACTGGGAGCAGTGGGATGCACCCAGAGTGTGTCTGAGCATACATGAGAGTCCCCATCTCTTAGCTTTGAAGCTTATCCTTCTTTCTTCATGCAGTAAAAACTACAAATAATCAAACAAGGACTCAAAAAGATCCCCCATAGACTTTAGATGATGTATCTACCTGTTAGAATGTGAAAGTACTGAGGCCTTTGATAATTTCTAAATTGTAAAGTGCTATTTTTAAAATTAATTTGACTCATGCTTTTTAGTAGTAAAAATTAATATTTTGAAAAAAAGGATGGCGGCTGGCAGGACAGAGGTGAGGGAGTGGAAGTGAGTGAGCGAGGGGATGAAAGGAGAGTGTGTGGATGTGCGTGGTGTGTGTGTGAGTGAGTGAGGGACAGTTAAATCCGGCAGGAGCAGCAGAGGCTGGCAGACCAGGCTCTCTTGGACAGGGAGAGACTACCACCGCTGTGGGCACTCCCCAGACTGGGGGACTAGGGCATGGAGCCCATGCCATCTTGAAGGGGAGAGTGGCCTCTTCTAGGAATTCATCAGCACCACCACCCAGACAGGCCTTGGACACTGCTGGCAACTCAGCAGCCACTCCAGCCAAAATTCTGGTGCCCCACTCACAGACCCGAGAACCCTGGGACCTCCACCTCCAAAGGTGCACCGCGCCCACAGCAGTAAATGCAACTCCTCCCTCCCCAGCGGCAGACTTCTGGATGCCACATTCGCTCCTTTCCAACATTCGCACATTTCCAGCGCATAGACTTCCTGGGCACACCACTCCATAGGCAGTTTTGGGGAGCTACTGTGAGCCCCCGCTGGCTGTGACTTTGTACAGACATGGGCAGACTGCCCCACAGTAGAAATTCTGCATTCCCTCTTCCTGAATAACTGTCCACAGACAACCCAGCTGCGCAACTTCAGCACCAGGGCCCCTCAGAGTATGTCAGAGCTCTGCACCGGCAAAGGCACTGCCACAGTCATGCATTTCCAACAAGCAGGCACCCAGAGCCCATCTATCCACAGGGCGCTCTGGGGAGCTGCTGTGAGCCCTAGCTGGGTGTGATCTTGGACAAACAGGGACACACTCCCCCAGCAGTAGAAATTCTGAATTCACTCATCCTGGACACCTGCCCACAGATGCCTCAATTAGGCAGCTTCAGTTACAGGGCCCTTCAGAGTGCTTCAGTGCACCACTGCAAACACACCACGGATGCCCCTCTGAGCCACCACTGGGAGTGCTCACCTATCCATCACAGGTGCAGCAGCAAAAACTGAGTCTTCCCGCCCCACAGCTGCAGAACTCTGGACACTACAGGCACATGCTTTTTTGGGACACAGGCCTCCAAAGCCCACCCCTCCACAAGCAGCCCTTGGGTGCTGCTGTGAGTCCCTGCTGGGCACACACTTACACAAACAGGGCACACTGCTGAGCTGCAGAAATGCTGAATTCCCTCTTCTGGGATATCTGTCCACAGACACTGTGGCTTCAGCGCCAGGGCCCTTCAGAGTGCATCAGTACACACTGCTGACAAATGCACCATGGGTGCCCCTGTGATACACCACTGGGGGTGTGTGTATCCAACTATGGAAGCAGCAGCAAAAGCTGAGTCTGCCCACCCCAAAACTACAGAACTCTGGATACCACAGTCACGCCTTTCCAGAGCACAGTCCTCCTGAGCCCCACCACCCCAACAGACGGTTCCTGGGTGCCACTGTGAATCCCCCCCCACTGGGCACGCACGATTTCAACCAAGGGCACAAGACAGCAAAAATTGGGACACCCCCCTCCATGGCTGCTGACTTCTAGACACTGCAGTTGTGCCTTTCCAGCTCGCAAGCCTACATCAAGAGAACCCAAATAGCTCAAGTAGGGAGCTACACTAGATTACCAAGCCCAGGAGACTTGAGAGATCACACCAGTAATACCATCCTCAAAAGAACCTGGGTAGCAAAGCAAACGGATCTATAATTAAAACATTACAGCAAAACATGGGAAGACAAAAAAGCAATCCCCAAAGGAAAGAAAAAGAGAAATCATCAGAAAGGGAGTTAAATGAAACTGAGGCTAGTAACATATCAGAGAAAGAATTCAGAATAATGGTTATAAGGATGCTCAAACAGCTGAATGACAAATACACACAACTCAATGAGAATTATAAGGAGCTGAATGAGAATGTCACCAACATGAAAAGGAACCAAGAGGAAATGAAGAATGACATAACTACAATAAAGAACACAATGGAAGACTTAAACAGTAGAGTACAAGATGCTGAGGACCACATCAGTGAATTAGAAGACAAGGTAGGAAAAAACACACAAACACAGCAGCAACTGGAAAGAAAATTTAAAAAGCAGGAGGAGAGCCTAAGGGAGATTTGGGACAACACAAAACAAAACAACATTCACATAATAGGGATACCAGAAGGAGAGGAAGAGAAGCAAGGAAGAGAAAACCTGTTTGAAGAAATAATGACAGAAAACTTCCCTGATATTGGCAAGAAAAAACTATGCAAGCACATAGAGTCCCAAACAAGATGAACCCCAAAAGACTGACACCAAGACACATCATAATTAAATTGGCAAACACCAATGACAAAGTAAGAATCTTAATGGCTGCCAGAGAGAGACAGAAAGTTACCTACAAGGGATCTCCTATTAGAATATCAACTGATTTCTCAACAGAAACACACCAGGCCAGAAGGGAAGGGAATGAATTATACAAGTGATGCAAAGCATGGGATTGAACCCAAGAATAATATACCCAGCAAGGCTATCATTCAAAATCGAAGGTGGAATAAGGAGCTTCACAGACAAAAAAGGGCTAAGAGAGTTTTTACCACCAAGCCAGCAATGCAAGAAATGCTAAAGGGACTGCTGTAAAAAGAAGAAACAGAAAGGCAAGAAGAAACACAAACATTAAGAATAAAAATGACGACAAGTACTTATCAATAATAACATTAAACATAAATGGATTAAATGCTTCATCAAAAGACATAGGGTAGCTGAATGGATAAGAAAACATGAACCATATATTGCTGTCTGTAAGAGAGCCACCTCAGAACAAAGGATTCACACAGACTGAGAGTGAAGGTATGAAAAAAAATGTTTCAGGCAAATGGAAATGAGAAAAAAGCTAGGGTTGCAATACTTATATCTGACAAAATAGACCTCGAAGTAAAGGCCATAACAAGAGATAAGGAAGGCCATTACATAATACTAAAGGGAGCAATTCAACAAGAAGATATAACTTGGTAAACATATATGAACCCAATAGAGGAACACCCAAATACATAAAACAACTTCTGGAAGATATCAAGGGAGAGATCAATAGCAATACAGTCATAGTAGGGGATTTTAATACTCCACTGACACAACTGGATAAATCCTCTAAACAAAAAAATCAGCAAAGAAACAGCAATCCTAAATGGCTCACTAGGCCAGATGGACTTAATTGACATCTTCAAAATATTTCACCCCAAAGCTACAGAATATACATTCTTCTCCAGTGCACATGAGACATTTTCAAAGATAGACCACATACTAAGATACAGGCAAAGTCTCTTCAAATTCAAGAGGATAGAAATATAACAAGCATCTTCTCAGATCACAATGGCATAAAACTAGAAATCAACTACAATAAAAACAATGAAAAAATCAAACACTTGAAGGCTAAATAGCATGTTATTAAACAATGATTGGGTTACCAAAGAGATCAAAGAAGAAATAAAAAGCATCCTGGAAACAAATGACAATGAAAACACAACAATCCAAAATCTATGGGACAAAATGAAAACGGTCCTAAGAGGGAAGTTTATAGCTCTACAGGCCTACCTCAAAAAACAAGAATAACTTGTAATAAATTATCTAATCTTGCAACTTAAAGAATTAGAAAGAGAGCAACAAGAAAAGCCGACAGTATCCAGAAGGAAGGAAATAGTAAAGATCAGAGAAGAAATAAATGACATAGAGATGAAAAAGACAATACAAAAGATCAATGAAACCAAGAGCTGTTTCTTTGAAAGAATAAACAAGATTGATGAACCTCTAGCCAGGCTCACCAAGAAGCAAAGAGAGAGGACCCAAATAAACAAAATCAGAATGAAAGAGGTGAAATAACAATAGATCCCACAGACATACAAAGGATTGTTTAAAAAATACTATGAACGACTCTGTTCCAACAAACTGGACAACCTGGAGGAAATGGACATATTCCTAGAAAAATATAACCTTCTAAAAGTCAATCAGGAAGAATCTAAAAACCTGAATAGGCTGATAACTACCAAAGAAATTGAAGCAGTCATCAAAAAGCTTCCAGCAAACAAAAGCCCAGGGCCAGATGGCTTCAAAGGGGAGTTTTACCAAACCTATCCTCCTCAGACTATTCCAAAAAATTCAAGAGGAAGGAACACTTCCAAGCTCTTTCTATGAAGCCAGAATCACCCTAATACCAAAACCAGATAAAGACAACACAATGAAAGAGAATTACAGGCCAATATCCCTCATGAAATAGATGCCAAAATCCTCAAGAAAATTCTAGCAAATCAGATCCAGCAGTACATCAGAAAGATCATACACCATGACCAAGTAGGTTTTATCCTGGGGATGCAAGGATGGTACAATATCCACAAATCAATAAACGTGATACATAAACAAATTGAGAGATAAAAATCACATAGTCATATCAATTGATGCAGAAAAAGCATTTGACAAAATCCAACACCCTTTCTTGATAAAAATGCTCAGCAAGGTGGGAATAGAAGGATCATACCTCAACATAATAAAAGCCATATATGACAAACCCACAGCCAACATCGTACTCAATGGGAAAAAACTAAAACCATTTTCCCTAAGAACAGGAACAAGACAGGGATGCCCAGTCTCACCACTCCTATTCGATATAGTACTGGAAGTACTAGCCATTGCAATCAGACAAGAAGAAGAAATAAAATGCATCCAAATTGGAAAAGAAGTAAAACTGTCCTTATTCACAGATGACATGATACTGTACATAGAAAACTAAAGACTCCATCAAAAATTATTAGACTTAATAAATGAATTCAGCAATGTAGCGGGATACAAAATTAATACGAAGGAATCTATGGCATTTCTATACACCAATAATGAACTTACAGAAAGAGAGATTTAAAAAGCAATCCCATTTACCATCACACCAAAAAAATTAAGATACCTAGGAATAAACTTAACTAAGGAGGTAAAAGACCTGTATGCAGAAAACTACAGGACACTGAAAAAGGAGATAGAGGAAGACATAAACAGATGGAAGAACATACCGTGTTCATGGATTGGTAGAATCAACATCATTAAAATGTCCATATTACCCATAAAATCTATAGATTCAATGCACTCTCCATTAAAATACCAACAGCATATTTCACAGATCTAGAAATAACTCTCCAAAAATTCATCAAACAAAAAAACACAAATAGCTGCAGCAATCCTGAGAAAGAAGAACAAAGTAGGAGGGATCTCAATACCAGATATCAAGCTGTATCACAAAGCCACTGTTCTCAAAACTGCCTGGTACTTTCACAAGAACAGACATATAGATCAATGGAATAGAATAGAAAACACAGAAATCGACCCAAACCACTATGCTCAATTAATATTTGACAAAGGAGGCAAGAACATACAATGGAATCATGACATTCAATAAATGGTGCTGGGAAATTTGGTCATGCAAAAAAATGAAACTAGACCACCAACTTACACCATACACAAAAATAAACTCAAAATGGATAAAGGACTTAAATGTAAGATGGGAAACCATAAAATATTAGAGGAATCCAAAGGCAGAAAAGTCTCAGACATATGCCGAAGCAATTTCTTCACTGATACCACTCCTAGAGCAATGGAAACTAAAGGGACAATAAACAAATGGGACTACATCAAAATAAAAAGCTTCTGCACAGCAAAAGAAACCATCAACAAAACAACAAGAAAACCCACTGCATGGGAGAACATATTTGCCAACGAAATCTCCAATAAGGTTTTAATCTCTAACATTTACAGGGAACTCATACAATTTAACAAAAGGAAGACAAACAACCCAATAAAAAAATGGGCAAAGGACCTCAATAGATACTTTTCGAAAGAAGACATAAGGAAGGCCAAGAGACATATGAAAACATGCTCAAAGTCACTAATCATCCGAGAGATGCAAATCAAAATGACAATGAGGTATCATCTCACTCCTGTTAGAATGGCTATTATCAACAAATCAGCAAATGACAAATGCTGGAAAGGATGCGGAGAAAAAGGAACCCTCGTGCACTGCTGGTTGGATTGCAGACTGGTGCAGCCACTGTGGAGAACAGTATGGAGTTTCCTCAAAAAACTAAAAATGGAACTTCTATTTGACCCAGTGATCCCACTTCTAAGAATATATCCCAAGAAACCAGAAACAGCAATCAGAAAGGATATATGCACCCCTACGTTCATAGAAGCACAATTTACCATAGCTAAGATTTGGAATCAGCCTAAGTGCCCATCAGCAGATGAATGGATTAAAAAACTTTGGCACATCTACACAATGGAATTCTATGCTGCTATAAAAAGGAAGGAACTCCTATCATTTGCAACAGCATGGATGGAGCTGGAGAGCATTATGTTAAGTGAAATAAGTCAGGCAGAGAAAGATAAATATCACATGATCTCATTCATTTATGGATTATACTGAACAACATAAAGTGATGAACAAAAATAGATGTAGAGCAGGGAAGCATCGATCAGATGCTCAAACCTCAGAGGGAAGGCAGGGGAGGGTGGGGCTAAGGGGAAGGGATCAACCACAGGACTTGTATGCATGCATATAAGCATAACCAATGGATACAGACACCGGGGGCTGAGGGCATGAGTGGGGGGATGGGGGGGCAATGAAGGGATAAGGATACATTTGTAATACCTTAATAATAAAGGAAAAACAACATAATTAAAATGGGAAAAATGAATATTTTACTCAGTAATTATACTAGACAACTATAACATTTATGGTCCACTTAAAAAAGCTTTCTGATTTTTTTTAAGAAGGACTGCAAATGATTCATGGTTATAAAACAATGTGTTTGGGAGGCCTTAATGTTCTTGAAAAGTTTCCTTTGCCACTATTGTGGCATGCAACAATCAGCTTAGAAGAAGGGTTTTCTTGGGACAAAGAGATGGTGAATGTGGTGGCCCAATTCCTTTTCTGTTTTAGAATAGTTTAAATATTTCTATATCTCTTCTATTTTAAAAAATATATTTTTAATGATTTCAGAGAGAGGAAGGGAGAAGAAGAGAGAGATAGAAACATCAATGATGAAACAGAAACATTGATCGGCTGCCTCTTGCACAGCCCCTACCGGAGATAGAGCTCACAACTCGGTCATGTGCCCTGACCAGGAATCTAACCATGACCTTCTGGTTCATAGGTCGACACTCAACCACAGAATCACACCAACCTGGCTCTATATCTCTTCTTTTAATTTGCTGTTTCCTCTCACCTCTATGGCAGAACATGTGCATAAACATACACACACACATACACACACACACACACACACACACACACACACACACACACACAACTCACACACACATCTGAGCCCATTTTGACTCTGTACCTGAGCCTCCGTCTGCAGTTCTTCAGGACCTGACTGGTTGCATTGGAACCATCTGGAGCTATTTGCACCCTTTCTCAGCATGTCCCATCTGTAGGTGCCCAGGGGCCACATTTGTGCGTGAGGTGCTGTCTACAAGTGACCTGTTGATTTGAGGAGTCAGAAGAGCTTGTCTAAATTTGGAGGACATTCTCCAAGCCCCTGCTCCTGGTCTCCATGAGGGAGCCCTGCAGAGCTCTCCATGTGCCCCTGAGACACATTCCATTCTGATGCAGTAAGTGCCTCACTGTCAAACAGCCTTTGTGAAATATCAGAACTGTGCATGACTGTAGAGTCTGTTTCTAAAGAATAGAAATGGTTTCAAATAAACTCTATTTTCTTAACATGATGAAATTGAAAGCAATGTAATATTCAAGCAATTTGTACTATTAATTTCTCTGCATCTCACTTTTTCAAGATTACCTAGAGCTCCTTTCATACTGAATGCATAGTAGATACTAAATTTAATATTGTTGGGAGAGAAGTATTTAAAAAATAGACACGTTGTGTTCTATACACAGAGAGTGTGGCTGCCTATCACTTTTTAAAATTACATAATATAAAATTATAAGTTGCAAAAACTATGCTCTGTGGTAGATGGATTGAATAAATGACCCCAATCCATCCTGAATCTCTGCCCTTTTCAGTGTGCCTTTAGTGTTTCCCATCAAGAGGTGGAATATATTTCTAACTTACTTTGGCCAAAGGCATGTTCACAGACTTACAATAAGCAGATTTTTTAAAAAAGGTGCTTGCACATTTCTGCCTCTTCTTTTGGTCCTCTGCCTTCACAATGAGAGCATATCCATGCTGAAAAATGAGTCAACTCATCCCAGTTGTCCTAACTGAGACCATCCCAGACCAGCTGACAGCCAGCTTTTCCCCAGACACATAAGAGGGCCCAGCCAAGATCAGCAGAGCCCCAAGCCAATTTCGGGTGACTGTCAGTATATGAGTAAGCTCAGCCAAGTCCAGAAATAGTGTCCAACTAACTCATAGAATCATTCACAAAATAAATTCTTAGTATTTTACACCACCAAGTTTCAGAGTATTTGTTAGCCAGCATTATTGTGCAAATAGGTTATCAATAAAATAGCAAACAATGTAATCTTTGATTCACAAGTCACTTTAGAGTTTTCCTTAGAGTAATTATGAAAATGAAATACCTTTGTCCAGCTATGGAATAAGGAAAATATAAGGGAACGAGGTGAATCTGCTCAGGGGCATGCGGTGTGATGAACATAAATGGTATTTGCATTGTGGTCAGTTGGAAAAAATGTACAATTGGCCTATATCCCAAATTACATAAAAGTAAATAAGCAACAAAAGCAAAACCAAAAACACTCTTTGGTTTCCTGACCTTTGTCTTTTTCTTACAAAAATTATGGAACTTGGAATATTTAATTTTATACTTAAATGGATTCTGGATCAGTATGAAATAATGGTTTACATTCACATATTTAACATATGAGTATCATGGTTCTTTGTTTGCAAGCAACAGATACTGACTCTGGCTTAATCAGAAAAGGAATTTATTAGAAGTATATTGTGGAACTCACAGAATTGAAGGGAAGGCTGTAGGACTAGCATGGAAATGGACCAAAGCTACAGCATTTTTTAGGATCAAAAAGGGAAATTAAATAAAAATAAACAATTAAAAAAAATAAAGTCTACTGCATGTAGCTTTAGTTTTAGTTTTCCACTATCATTGCTTTCTTTGTTCCCTTTTACTAGGAAGAAGCAAGGTTGCTTTGAGGCCTGATTAGTGAAGGACAGAGAAGATGGCGGCCAAATAAGAAGACCTTTCTTGCACCTCCTCCCAGGGCCAGACTGGAAATACAGTGGGGCCTTGACTTACGAGTGTCCCGACTAACGAGTTTTTTGAGATACCAGCTGTCTCTCGGCTGATTTTTTGCATTGAGTTGACAGAGTAATTTGAGTTAACGAGCTCCTTAATGAGCTTGGTCTTGGAACGAATTAAACTCGTAAGTCAAGGCCCCACTGTACAACTAAATTGGGGAACATTCAGCTGGAATTACTAACTGAGGTCCAGCTGAGGAAGACGGTCATAAAACACCTGGAGACTGGTAGTAGGGAGGGCGAGGTCATGAAAGGGGCTAACCCAGCTTTCACCTGCTGCAGGTCTAGGGAGAGGAGGGATCTCACGGCTACCGGCTACCGGGGCATTATTTCCCTAAGAAGGTTGCGGCTCGGAACCCAGGCTGGGCTCCACAACCCAGAGCATCAGAGCCAAGAACAGCGGCCCACGTAACATTCAGCCATGAAAAGTGGCAGGACTTCTGGCCATTGGGGAGTCTGGAGCTGGTCAGAGTTAAAACTGCAGTTTTGTTTTGATTTGTTTTTGTTTTAAACCTAGAGCACAGGATTTTCTTCTGCAGCTACTCACCAGAAGCTTCAGTGGAGGGAGAGCGATGCTGACTGAAGGTGCATGAGGAAAGGCTGGGGTAGGAAGCATTGGGGGAAGAGGCGGAAAAGAAGTGGATGTGAGACCTGCATTTGGTCACAACCCCCAAACCAAAACAGGCATTTTTCCTGAGAGGCACTGGCCCCTTTCAGAAGCCACATCTCAGGAAAAGGAAAAACCACCACCCTAGGTGATATGGCCCGCCCCACCCTCAGGAGCCCTGCCTGCCACACCCTGCATCTTGACCTTTGCAGAGGAGACAGTATGAGTTTGAACAGTCTCAGGACACATCAGTTACCAGCATGGGGTGGGGCCGACTGCCCCACTAACCGGGAACCTGACTGATGCCCCCCCTCCCCCCCACCCATGGGGGAGCAGATAGAAACTCCAGGTTTCCAGCTGGTCCCACTGGACTGCATATGAGGATCTCTGCCCAGCTGAAGTCAGGGAAATATTCTGGGTCACTCTCAGAGGACTAGCTCTGGGACAGGAAAACACACCCATCACTGTCCCTGAAATCTGAACAGTACCTCCGCCTCATGGGAGACCCAGAGGTCTATACTTCTGATTTTGCTTAAAGCCCTTTCAAAAACAGACTTTTGAGTGATTAATATTGACAATGGGCTGGCAGGGGATGGCAGGTGGAGGTGGGGCCCAGGAAGCCTGGGGAAGTTTGCTGACCCATCACTGAGCCCCCTGCTGCTAATAAACCAGCCTTAGGGAGAAGCTTGGACCCTCCCATGGGTAGCCAAGTCCTATGAAGAAAAAAACAAACTGAATGTGGATAACTTGAAGCTTCAAATAGGTTACTGGGAGCCAAAGGAGGACAGTTTCTGACTGTGGTTATCACCTAAATACCTCCCAGCAGGTCCAGAATTCACATACAAAACAGCCTCAGTTATCAGAAGAGCAGGATCCAAAGGGAGCTCCCAGGAGGCACTAAACTCTGTTGAGATGAAAGGCACTTTACTTTCTTTTTCTTTATCTTCCTTTCCTTTCTTCTTTATTGATTTGTTATTATTTTAGTCTCTCCTTTTTTCTTTCATAGATCTAATTTTCCTTTCACCTTTCTTACCATGTATTTTCTTCCTTTCTCCTGTTTTCTCTTCATTTTTTTTCTTTTCTTATTCTTTGTCTATCTGCTTTCTCCTCTTTTTTCCTTTTCATAATTATTTTCTTCCTCTTTTCTTTTATACCATTTTCCTTCCCCTATTCTTTATTTCTTTCTTTTATCCCTGTCCTTTCATATTCCTTTATTTTTCCTCATATTTTTTTCTTTTATTGTTCTCTTTTCTCCTTCCTAATTCTCCCTTCTTTTGTGGTTGCTTTTGTTCTTGTTGTAGGGGCCTTGTGTATAGTTTTGCTTTGTTTTGTTCTGTTGTGTTTTGCCAGCACCTGCACAACAGCTTGTATGATGTACTTGGGGGTGGGCCTCACAGTCAGCCAGCCTGAGAGGAGATTCCTTCCATGAACAAGACAATAACATTTAAGACCCAGTCATGACAGGGGAGCCCAAATAACTCACACAAGGGTCATTCTTAGAGCACCCAGCTGGGTCCCACAAAACACTTAGTACATAAGTCCACCACATGAAAACTGGGAGGCATAACAATTTGCTCTAATACATAGAAACAAATACAAAGGGACAGCAAAAATGGGGCAACAAAGAAACAACGCCCAAATAAAAGAAAAGGAGCAAACTCCAGAAACAGGCTAAACAAAATGAAGGCAATCAACTTATCAGATATAGAGTTCAAATTCATGGTTATAAGGATGCTCAAGGAACTTAGTGAGAATTTTAAGAAATGAAGAGGGAACTACAATAGCAAGAAAAAAGACATAGAAACCGTAAATAAGAATTAGTCGGAAATGAAGAATAACACATCTGACATCAAGAATACACTGGAAGGAATAAAAAATAGATTAAACAAGGCAGAAGATCAAATCAGTGACTTGGAAAACAAGATAGAAAACAACAACAACACCCAATTAGAGCAGCAAACAGAAAAAAAGAATTAAAAAGCAGGAGGATAGTTTAAGGGAACTTTGGGGGTAATATGAAACATACCAACATCTGGATCATTCAGAAGGAGAATAAAGTGAACAATAAATAGCAAACCTGTTTAAAAAAATAACGACAGAAAATACTTTTAACCTGGTGAAGGAAAAAGCCACACATGTTCAGGAAGTACAGAGAGTTCTATCAAGAGGCCTGTTTAGTGATGAAAAAGCTAATTCAGGGAGTTGCCTAAAGATAACTTGGTAAATGAATCTGTCCCAGTAGTCCCTATAATTAGAGGTGAAGTTAAGCCCCAATCTAAATTCCCTGGTCTGTGACAATCACACTCAAAACTGCCTCGGAGGCCTGCACTATTGTTCATTGGCAGGCATAGCTGTATATGCATGGCTTTGGGATGTCCAGGTGGGAAACATCACCTATGACAGTGATGGCGAACCTATGACACGCGTGTCAGAGGTGACACGTGAACTCAATTTTTTGGTTGATTTTTCTTTGTTAAATGGCATTTAAATATATAAAATAAATATCAAAAATATAAGTCTTTGTTTTACTATGGTTGCAAATATCAAAAAATTTCTATATGTGACATGGCACCAGAGTTAAGTTAGGGTTTTTCAAAATGCTGACACGCCGAGCTCAAAAGGTTTGCCATCACTGACCTAGGAGCTGTGGGACTCAGGTGAGTTTCTCAACCAATCTGAGCCTCCATTTCTTTATCCATAAAATAAGGATAAAAAAGGTATCTGTCTCATAGGGTTGTTGTTGAAAACCTTTCATATGCACCTAATTAAGTAAAGTTAACTTAGTTCTGCTCAAGGGGAACTTTAGTGGGATAATGAGTTGTTTGCTCTTCACAGAGAATGAAGACTGAGGCAGGTGGTTAGTGGAAATACTGTAGGCTTTCAGCCAGATGAGCTTGGCTTGAAGACTTGGTTCTACACAAAATATATGACTTTGGGCAATGTTATTATCTTCCCTGAACCTGGGTTTCTCATTTGGAAACTGAGGAAATATGGCCTTTGGAGACTTGTTGGGAATATTTAACATCTGTAGAGTGCTCAGTTGTATCTGGAATCTAGTGGGCAGCCAACAGTGACAGCCCCTTCTCTCACCTTAGAGTGGCTGAGGTGTTCTACTCTCATGTAGTACTTAATGGAAAAGTGGAACAGGGTACAGACTTCAAGGTGTTCATTTTATTATAGCCTTATGCCCAGGAAGGCACATCAGCTGACAGTAAGTCTAGTGCCATCTGCCAGAGAAGCTGTTGTGCCCTAAGCAGATTCCTTCTCCCAAGATCACTTTCTGCTCTGTAGGTATTCATTTAGGGCAGCAAAGGCTACGAAAGCTGAGTCACTCACTGGGCCACTCCCACCACTGACCTCCCAGCAGGCATCTCTCCTTCCCTTCTTCTTCCTCCTCCTCCTCTTCTGTTTTCTCCTAATACTACCATTAATTTGACTTATGGTGCCATGAGGGAGAAATGTCATCTCATATCTGTGTTTCACATTTTCACTTCCATTTCAGTGATATATTTCTTTGTCCACCTGGTACTGTAATACTCAGAGGGAGATGTTCATGTGGGTTTCTGAACTTTGTTCACACACAAGTGAAGATACTCAGGTTAGAAACATTTCTGACTTTTGGCAATATTGTTCTTAGCCAAATATTTTCAACCTTTGGCTACATTCTTACACTGTCTTTTAGAGTTATGAGGATTTGGGGAAGGGTTTGGTGAGCAGAAAGAGTGATTGCTTCCAGAAAGGAAGAGAGAGAAAGAGAGAGATGAGAGAGAGAGAGAGAGAGAGAGAGAGAGAGAGAGAGAGAGAGAGAGAATTGAGGAAGGGGAAATTACTCCTTCTACCCTCTTAAATTCTTATGGCTAGACTTACAATAAAATTGACACAAGACCAGATTAACAAGATAAAAATCAACTTAATACGTGCACAGGGAGGTCATAAATGGTGCTCAGAGAAATAATCAAAGATGACATTGAAATTTTTTAGAGAACAAAACAATAAAATTTTAAAGAATTGACAGGAAAAAGAAACTTAGGTTTGGGTACTCAGTAATGAAGAATTTAAGCAAAGTTCAGGCTTGACTAGTAAATTAGTAAAGGATTAACAGATTTGTTTTGACAGACTTTTTGGCCCTGGATTTTTCAATTGCAGTGGTAAAGGTGTCTCCCTCAACACCCCCACTGGAGTAAGGAGGGCACCTTTCACAGAAGAGATTCATTCCTGCATTCAATGAGACAAGGGAGCGTCAAGGTGCCCAATCTGCACCAGCTGCTTGTCAAGTAACTTTAATTTGAAATAATCAGCATACCATTGTGGGATATTTTGGGTGGCCTGTCCTGGACCCTGACAAAGGAAGTAATAAAAGAAGAAAGAAGAGAAGGAGAGAAGGAATTTTATGGAACATGCCACAGTTCAAGTTTTCCAAACCAAAATTCATGTTTGAAAGATGTAATGTTGTATTGACTCCAATCTATATAAACACAGGGGTGTTCCTGCATCTGCACAGAAACCATACTTTGTAGAAAATCCTCACTTCCCCACCTGCTTTCTCTCTTGACTAGAATGGAGATGGTATATCTTTTAGAGTAAGATTTCTTAGTGAAAAGAATTAAAAATTTGGCAGACATTCAGGTGAAAGAATGAGCTCTATTTGGGGGCAAAGCTATTGAGTGAAAAGATAATGGAACTTGGGAAATCTAGTTCATCTTAATATTTGTTTCATTCACAGCCAGAGCATGGGTTCTTTCTTCAAATAAACACAAAACAGTAATTTGCTAAAATGATGGCGTTTCTCCATGTTTGCTTCAGATGGCAAGCTTCCCACAGGATTCTCTTGGGTCTGTGGTGACATTTCTGTTTCTACTTCCCCTTGGGTTGCTTTACTGCTAAGGTTTTACTTGTCCTGCTTTGTCAGGAAACAGGGAAGTCTTTGAGAAAAAGATGCAATTGTTTAGTTTGATTCCCTATATTGGGTGACTCAGGTGACAAATTCATAATTTAGTTCATTTAGAAAATGAATCATGAACACTCTCCACTGTTTAGGCTCTATCTCCTTTGAGTCTTAATAATAACTAAGATTTATGAAATATTTTGAGTATTTGTTTTGTTCTAGGCCAGCCGTGGGCAAACTACGGCCCGCGGGCCGGATCCGGCCCGTTTGAAATGAATAAAACTAAAAAAAAAAAAGACTGTACCCTTTTATGTAATGATGTTTACTTTGAATTTATATTAGTTCACACAAACACTCCATCCATGCTTTTGTTCCGGCCCTCCGGTCCAGTTTAAGAACCCATTGTGGCCCTCGAGTCAAAAAGTTTGCCCACCCCTGTTCTAGGCACTGCTCTAGGTGCTTTTCATGTGTTAAGTCATGCTAATACATGTGAATGCTGAATTGGTCTGTTTCTGTTTGCAGACATTTCTCAAGGGCTGAGAACACTGCCTGGCAGATAGTGATACTCACTATATGTTTTTTAATGAATAAAAATCCCTCACTACGTCCCTATGAAAAAAATAGTTTACAGATGAGGAAATTGGGGACCAAGAAGCTAAGTGACTGTCCCAGGTGATGTTGGGTACGAAGTGGAGAAGCTCGTGTGGGGCAGACTGTGGCTGTTGGCTAGAGAGCCTGTGGTTTCTGTCACTGTGAGATACAGTCTTGCTTCCTCTCAATCTTCTTCAGAAACCCAATCATCCAGAAAGGCTGATCAATGCATAACAATACCACAGCACTGGCATTTTCCTGCTTCTCTTATTTCCATCCAATCCATTACTATCATTCTTCCATTGCTGTCCCTACCCTCTCTCCTGATGGCATCTAAAAAATCTCATTCATTTTTTAATGCCCAAAGGAAACTCTACTTTTCCCCAAACCAAGCTTGCCTGTGCCCTCAGGGATATCTTCTTGCCTCCTATGCCCATGTATCTGTACCACATCTTCAACACTAACCAAATTGAGTCTTGGTTACCTTTTATATGGATAAATATTTTTGTCCCTTTTAATCAAATAACAAGCTCCCAAGGGGCAGTGAAAATTTTGGATGCTCAGAATTGAAACTATTAAGCAATCATCATTCTCTCTCCCAGTCCCTCACCCCCATTATGTGTCATTTTTCCTCCTCACGGTAAAGAGAGATAATATTGAAAGGGGTTAAGGATTAAATAGAGACTAAATAAAACTGAAGAGTAGGCTTAGTGTAGGAAGGTAATTTAGCACAGTGGCTAAGAACGTGGAATCTGTTCTCAGTCTCAGTTTGTTCAGGTTCTAATTCCAGATACACTGAATTAATTATCTATTACTGTGTAATAAATACCCAAAAACTTAGTGAGTGCTGTAAGGTCATCATAAATATCATTTCTCCAGGCATCTCATGAGGCTACAGTCAAGACATCAGCCAGGGCTGCCATCATCTGAAAGCTCGACTGGGCCAGAGGACCAGCTTCCAAGGTGGCTCTCTCACTGGACTGGCTCTTGCTAAAATACCTCAATTCCTTGCCATGTGGACCTCCCCATAGCATTTCTCCCTTATTCTGTTTGTCATATGGACCTAACCTGATTCAGTATGTGATAAAATTGTATGAGGGCATGGATATCAGAAGGCAAAGATTATTTGGGACCATCGTGGCGGCTGGCCATCACACCCACCATTTGTAGTTGTGCCAGCTCAGACATTTTACTTCACAACTTGAAGCCCAATTCCCTCATCTATAAAATGGGGACAGTTATTGGCACTACATTACATTATAAAACTCTTGCAAGAATTAAATGAGTTAACACAGGTAAGGGGTTGAAATCACTTAATATTCAAATATTAACTATTATTATTAGAAAGTGAAAACTTATCTCAGAGTAAGAGAGGTCTGACCTGAGGAGCTTAGAGCCCCCCACCACACTGGTCCCCCTTTTTTCCACCCCTTCCCCAGCTCTGAGTGCTTGTGTCTAAGGCAGCAGTGGGGTGAATGTATTTTCAGCATAAGAGTACTTTCCTGTGTAGGGCAGAACCTAGTTATTGGCTACTGAGGCTTTTGTAGAGTTGCAGTTTTACTTTCACCTTTTGCTCAGATTTCCTGACAGACAGTGTATTGATCAGAAAGAATTTGTCTCAGAGACAAGGCAACTTGGGCCTATTCAACACCAACACAAGATGAAATGATGTCAATGAACTGCCCCCCAAAAATGGGTGAATCTCACTTGCTCCATTGGGGCCACTTACTGAAGATCAATTTAAGATATAGAAATGGTCAAGATTAAAAGATAGTCCTATGAATATACAGAAAGTAGAAAAGACAATCATTTAGTGATGAAATAGTTTTTGAGTATCTACCATATGCCAGACACTATGTTAAATCTTGGAAAATAATAGAACTCCAAAATCAAGACAAGTAAGAGTTCCTGACTTCATGGAGCTTACAGCTATACCTGTGGAGCAGACTTAAATCAAAAATTACACAAGCATATGCACAATTGCAATATCTAAAAAGAGAGGTATAGTATAGTGGAAGTCATGTGTATGTGGGTGAACATAAGATTTGATTAGCCAGGGACAGTCCCAATTTATATCCATATCCTAGCATAATTAATCATAATGCCTAATTTCACTCTCAATATGGTCTTGGTCTGGAATAGAAACTATAATAATAGCAAGGAAGGTTAGGAAGGCTTTTCTGGAGAAGTGATTGATGTATTGAGATATGCAGAAATAAGAATTAACCAGTCAAGGGATGTGGGGTAAGAGAATTTTCCAGGCAGAGGGCACAGCACTTATACAAAGGCCCTACTAAGAGAACAAGCAGAGAACATTCCATGAGTTGAAAGTCTAGTGTGATTGAAGCATGGGGAACACGGAAGTATAATCTAAAATGAGGTGGTTTAGGTTGTGGGAGACAGACCATGAAAAGCCTTAAATGCCAGGTGAAGGGTGTGAGATTTTATTGTAAAACCAAAAAGAAGCTGCCAAGCCAATGTTGCTCAGATGGTTGAGATTGACCCATGAACCAGGAGGTCTTGGTTTGATTCCTGGTCAGGGCACATGCCTTGATTCCCAGTAGGGGGTATGCAGGAGGCAGCTGATCAATGATTCTCTCTCATCATTGATGTTTCTCTCTCTCTCCATCTTCCTCCTCTCTCTGATATAAATTTAAAAGAACATTTAAAAACAACAACACGAAGCTAAATAAGTGTTTAATCAAGAAAGTTGCATGATCAGATTGAGTTTCCAAATAAATCACTCTGATTGTACATGGAGAAGAGGAGAGATGGGCATGAGTGCTGAGGGGACTAGGACTGAGATAGAGATGTGGCAAAATCTGAGAGATATTTAGTAGGAAAAGTTAATATATTAAGTGATGGTTTGGATATAGGAGATAGAGGATTTTTCAAAAATGCCTCTTAAGTTTCTGTTTAGATAATGTGTTTATTATGACAGATCAGAAACACTGAAAGATACTAGGTTCAGAGGGAAAATGTGAGTTTAACTTTACACATATTAAGTTGAAAGTATCTTTGAGAGACCCAAGTGGATTTATCAAGTAGGCAGCTGGATATGTGGGTCTGAGTTCAGAGCAGAGCCTGGGCTTGAGATTAGTTTGTGAGTCAGTGCATTTTGTGCTTGACCGATACATGGAGCTCTTTTTTTCTGCGGGGAGAAGTGGCCCTTGCATGGAGCTTGGGGGAATTCCAACATTAAAAATGTGGCAGAGGATGCTGAGACAGCAAAGGGACTATTAAGAGCAGCAGAGTGGCAGGAAGAAAACAGAAAAGTGAAGCATCCTTAAGCCTAAAGCACCTTTAAGGCTATCACAGGAGGGCTGTCAACAATGCTGAAAGTGATCCAGAGATGTTTTTAGTGGGGTGTGCTTAGAATAAGGCATGGTGAGCAGTAGTCTTTGCCGAGCCTCTCCTGGAGAAGGAATGCAGGGTACACACAGTTAGCTCTGATGCCCTGAAAACATGGAAGGGACAAAGTGATGGAGAGCACAAGGTGAGAGCAAACTGAAAGTAATTCATTGAAGCTTTCTCCAGGACCTAGGATGTTCTTAACCATAAGGACTTTGAGTAAAACTGAAGTAAAGCAAAGCCTGTCCTCATTCCCCGACTTAGTTTATTCAGCCTGATCTATCCATATGGAGGGAGGAGAGGAAGTGGGGGATGGTGCGTATTAGACATTTCACTGCTATGGTTAGGAAAGTTGTTTGAGTCTGACTTAAGTCTGGCCCATCTTAATTGTTCTTTGTATATTGATTGCTAATCAGGTATTGACAAAGTCTAATATTCATGACACCTTTGAGCTCCTCATCACTATACCCAGGTTCATCACACACTCTGTGCCACAGGAACACATGGCAATGATTGTGGTGTTCACTATAGAATTCATGTCTTTGGGAGAACCGCACAGAATATGATAACTTGCTGCTCATTCAGGAAACCAGGGATTAACCACATGTAAACCTGATTGTTCTTTGTAGAAGCCCAAGCACAAAGAAACAGACAGATACACACTCTCGCAATCAAAGGGTGCCTTGCTTTGCTGATAGATGTGTTCCCGAAATGTGTGTGTTCAACACATTTTTGTAAACCAAGTAATACATTTTTCTTTGATTCTACATTCTCATTTCAGAGATGATTTATACTGATTTATTATCAAATGACAATGTTTCTTAACATTTTGGCTAAAAGTTATTTTCTTTGTTCCTTCTTTCTCCTCTACTGCCCCCACCCAATTTTTTTTTCCAGTCAAGAATTTAATGATCTAAAAACACTTAAAGCCATTAGGAAGTTACCATAAGGAGAAGAATCCTTTCACAATATTATTAATTCATGGCTCTGCTGGGACCCTGAGGTCCAGCATGTGTTTAGAAGATGACATTCTGGAGACAGGCGTCTGAACCAGAGGACCTCTGACTGCAGGGCCCAGCAAAGTTTATGACGCAGAATAGAAATGTGACTTCTCATCTGCTTTGATGACTTTCTCTGAAATTTGTCTTTCTAGACTAGACCTGGATTTATACTGGAATAAAAAAGGGGAAATACTTAAAGACACACACACACCCTATAATATAATCACAAACACTGGAAGATTGTCAAAGGGAAAGAGAGGAGTCAGGAAGTAACAAAATTAAATGAACACTTGAGTCCTAATTCACCATTTCATGCCTTGACAATGTAGTTGATACAGCAATGATGTATTGGGGGGCTTTCCAAATTATGGGTGGGAGAGCTACAATTTATGGGTTAAGATCCTTTTCCTTTGCACCCAGAATGGAAAATGGTGCAGCTTACTGGTAAAGGCAATTGGCACAGTAGGTGAAATAAAGACAGTTTAAGTTTGAACCCAATGTGCACACATATAGAAATTGAATTTTTTCAGTGAAGTTTCTGAGAATTTTAGACATAAATAAGGAAGCAATATTCAAAACAAGAGAAATATCTTCATAAGTTCTATTTTCAAATGGAAAAGAATATGAGGATATTGGACATAGGGTCTATTCACAGGTTGCATTTGGGGCCTCAATGTATGTGCAACTTCTACCAAATGAAAGAGATGTTTTGAGTAATCATGTTGCAAGCAGAGACAGAATAAAAAGTTATTTACAGGGGGAATTTTCTGGTATTGGGCCCTTTGAATCATGTTCATTGGTTGCCTGAAGAGATTCTCAAACTCTAATTCTGTATGTTTTCCCCTCAATCCCTTGGAGCAAGTTACAGATGACTGAAAATTCCTTGGCACTTTTAATGAAAGATGGAATCTATGTTTCCTCCCCTTGAACCTGAGTAGGCTCTGTGACAACTTTGATACATAGAGTACAGTGGAAGTGACACTGTGCCAATTGTCAGGCCTAGGTCTTAAAGGCCTGGCAACTTCCATTCTAGTTCTTGCAGTCCTGAGCTGCCATATCAGAACTCTAACTACTATGGGAGAGGCTTAGACGCCATATGGAGAAAGAGAGGACACAGCTGAGCTCAGATAGCCTGACTTTTCTGCCAAAGTGCCAGGCATTTGGGTGAAGCCATCTTGTACCTGCAGCCCAGCCCTGCTGCCACTCCAAACCACCCACTGTCCTCAGTCAGCGCCACAGAAGAGGTGCTAGGTGAGCTCTGTGAATTTATGACCCATGGATCGTGTGGATAAATACAATGATTTTTGTCAAGAAGCAGGTCTCTGATAAGAACCTTTGAAGCATCCAAAACAATAAAAAATGTTGTCCTATTTCAGAAATTCCTTTTCAAGACACATGACTCATTTATAGCCACCTGCAGATTACAATCTAGAGCACAAATTCCAGGCAGCTTTGAGACATCTAAATTTGATTAGGCAGACAAAAAAATTCCTATATTAAATTCTTATCTGGTTTTTGAAACTTTCTCATGGATGCCTGAAGAACAGATGCCATACATTCTTATTGACCTTTGCTCTACTGATTATAATCACATTCCCCTGACAGAAAGTGCAGCAGATTAGAACAAGTCATCATTTTTAATAGGCTATTTCAGGAGCAATATATTAGATTTGTAGAAACCTCATTCCAGAACATTAAGGCAATTTTATTGAGGAAATGTAAGAACTAAGCTCTTCTACCTCTGCTCGAACTTAAAGGAATGGATGGCTAAAGTTGAAAATTGATTTGATATACATCATACTTGGAGATACTACTCTTCTGTCTTAAATAAATCAATAATTTCAACTCAGTTTTTGCTGTGTGTATAGAGCACATGCTTTTCTAAAGTGGTCAGGTAATGAGCTGTTCTGGGTATTCAAATATTCAGATATTTTAGTTAATTGAGAATTTCAATCTATACCAAACAGCATTAACCAATTTCAAAGAATTTCAAGTAAGTGAAATACTTTATAACTTCCACTGAAAATGTTTTTTTCCTCATCTAAAGATTCAGAAGGTGCTTGTGTTTCCACAGTGCCCAGGGGGGCTGTTAGGAACCTCGTGCTGTAAAGTGCAAGAAACTGGGAAATCGGGTCTGAAGTCTATTCTCACTCCAGATTCTAGAAACTGGATGTTGTTCTAATTTGGTGTAAACAAGTACCTTCTATATATCAATAAGCACCTATTCCCTGGAAATGCTTTCTGCTAAACTCCTGGAAATGTTGGGAAGTATTCTTGTGGGAGCTTTGTACAAACAATTTAAAACTCCTTGGCAGGAGCAAATGCGCTCCCAGGAAAGTGAGCAGGAGCAGCTTGAGGGCACCAGCGTGGAGAATGCAGGGACTTGAGCGCAGTGGGCAAAGTGACGGTGCCTCCCCTGGAGGGCAGCGCATTAGATGGTTCACTGCCATTTCCCCAGTGATTCCAGACACCTGCTTTCAAAGGGGTCAACTCTCAGTGCGTCTGTCTGGCCAGCATTGAGGAGATGCCATTGAGAACTGTGCCATCGCCATCCCGTCATTTCATGTATGGAAATGGAAGCAAAGGCGTGAGGAGGGCAGAGCCAATTGCGTTCCTCCTTCTGCAGGACACAGCCTCTCAGTCCGGGAAGCAGAGCCATAGGGGCCAAGTCTGATTTGAGTATTTGTTGTCGTCATCCACAATGTAAATCAGAGTGAGATGCCATAGGGTGGATTGCTTGGTTCATGAGAGTGGGATGAATCTGGTTCCTGCCAGCCTGCCTACGCAGTCTATGTGCCCTTTCCCTCATGGCCTTGGCCTAGCGTGAGAGGAATCTCACAGCACATACTAGTAATGGACTTTGAAGGCCAGCTCTGTGCAGGCCATTTCCCCAATGTGTCCCTGTGTTCACAGTGCAAATATTTCATTCACAGTCAGTTAGTTCCTGGCAGCCAGAATGGTCAGCATTTAGGTTTCTTCTTCTTTTTTTCAAATCCTCACCTGAGGGTATGTTTTTATTGATGTGAGGAAAAGAAGAGACATAGAGAGAGAGAGGAGAGAGAGGGAGAGAGAGAAAGAGAGAGAGAGAGAGAGAGAGAGAGAGAGAGAGAGAGAGAGAGAGAGTTGACTCATACTATGCAACCTGACTGGGGATTGAACCTGCAACTTAGGTATGTGCCCTGACGGGGAATTGAACTCCTAACCACTTTGGTGTACAGGATGATGCTCCAACCAACTGAGCCACCCAGCTGGGTAGCATTTAAGTTTCTTTACTGAAGTTTTGGAGACAATCTCCACAATTGGCAGAAGTAACCCCAAAATTCCAACCAACCTGGACTCTTTACCTGCTAACTGGCTTTGAAGCACATGGAATCTTGAAATCAGTTCCTTTTCATGGATATATATTTTATGTATAAAAAAGGAATTATCAAATGAAAATCTCCTTATGCCTTTCAAGCATCTGTGAACATGAAGTTCCAGTGACTGTATGATTAGAACATGAATGACTGTATAAATTGAGGGTGAATGACTGTGTGCATGGAGGGTGAATGAATGACTGTGTAGTTAGAGGCTGAGTGAATGTGTGCATGAAGGGTGAATGAATGACTGTGTAGATAAAGGGTGAGTGAAATGACTGTGTGCGTGGAGGGTAAATGAATGTGTGCCTGGAGGGTGAGTGACGTGTAGATGGAAGGTGAATGACTGTGTACATGGAGGGTGAATGAATGAATGAATGGCTATTCCACTTGCTGGATCATCAATGGGAATCCACAAATAGCTGCCATTGAAGGCAGTCAGGCTATTTATGAATGAATAGGTAGAATATTTATGTCACCTGATGATTGAGTTAATTTGCTAATGGAGTTAGTTAGATCTAAAAACAGTGGATTTTCTAAGTCTGAAAATGTGAAGGTTTTTGGGTTGCCAAGCACACATAAAATTTCATTGTTAATTCAGCAAATATTGACTGAAAATGTGCCTGGCTCTCTGCTGAAGCTGAAGTATGAATCTAGTCAGGAATGGTTCCTGCCTAATAGAACTTACATCAGGAGGGAAAGTCACATTAGACACACTGTTATGGAAGTTGTTGATTACCATGCGACAAGTGTGGTAATGGAAATGTGCAGGAATAAAATGGAAATGTCCAATGAGAATAAAAAACAGGAGATCTAACCTTGTAAGCTGGTAGGTAATAGCAAGATTCCTTTAAAAGAGATAATTGAAGTTGATAGGAGTTAGCTAGGGCAGAGGGAAAGGTGTTCTAGGCAGAGGAACAGCTGTGGGAAGGCCCTAGAGTTAGGTGGAGCAGGAATCTAACTAGCCAGTGGGAGGGATGGACTGAGATCACCAAGGGCCTTACAGAATATTTTAAGGATTTGGGATTTTATGCTAATGACTTTGGGGAGTCACTAAGGTTTTCAAGTGGAGATATGATGTGATCAGATAGGGATTTTCCACAGATTATTTGGCTGCTCTGCAGAGAATGTACTGGGAAGAACAAGCATGGACACAGAGCAGTTAGGAGGTGACTGTACAATCCAAGTGAGAGATACTGGTAGTTTTGTGTGAGGGCGGGGGGGAGGTTGGGGACAGGAAAGGAACCATGATGGCATCATCCCTCTGGCCTCAGCCCTGCTCACTGTGCAGCTCATTTTTGAAGTGGAATTTGATCATCAGAGAATAAAGGCAGGAAGGGAAAATCATCAGAAGTCCAGTCATTTGACAAATGTTAACTATTTACCACATCAGGCACTGTTTATAGAACTCCAGGTACAAAGTGAACAAGATAAAAAACAAAATGACACTCTAAAGCAGCGGTTCTCAACCTGTGGGTCGTGACCCCTTTGGTGGTCGAACGACCCTTTCACAGGGGTCGCCTAAGACCATCCTGCATATCAGATATTTACATTACGATTCATAAAAGTAGCAACATTACAGTTATGAAGTAGCAACGAAAATAATTTTATGGTTGGGTCACAACATGAGGAACTGTATTTAAAGGGCCAGAAGGCTGAGAACCACTGCTCTAAAGGCAAGCAACCTTAAAAGCCATATTCCCCCATTTTTTTTTCACCTCAAACACTTCCCTGTGTCATGTTATGTATTGCATGGAAGCACTAATATAATCTTTACAGCTTTTGCTACATTTCCTTTATTCATCATTCTCCTTTTTCTCCCCTCTTCTGTAATATATCCTAAGGATCTAGTATCAATTTTATTCCAATTTTCTGAAAAAGTTATTTGAGAAATGAAATGCTAAAAGTTGAAAATGTATCAAAAATTTTATTTCTGCATAGAGAGTTAAGTCTTGCTTTGTGGTCTAAATCTGAGATATTTATTTAGTAATTACTCTGTGCCAGGCACCGTCCAAAGTGATTTTTATGTATCAACTCTCTTAATATCTATCTTCATAGCATTAGTGAGTATTATTACTATCTCTATTTTATAGCTGAGAAAACTGAGGCACAAGGTAATTTGCAGAGGGCTCACAGCTAGTAAGCACCAGAGTGCTATGCTGCCTCTCCAGATAAAGACGTATAGCATGGATGGAACTGGAGAGCATTATGCTAAGTGAAATAAGCCAGTCAATAAAGGAAAAATACCACATGATCTCACTCATTCATGGACAATAGAGACCATTATAAACTTTTGAACAATAATAGATACAGTGGCAGAGCTGCCTCAAACAGATTGTCAAACTGCAGCGGGAAGGCCGGGGAGGGTTGGGGGGCAGGAGGTAGGGGGGTAAGAGATCAACTAAAGGACTTGTATGCATGCATATAAGCATAACCAATGGACATAAGACACTGGGGGATAGGGGAGGCTAGGGGACTGTCTAGGGCGGGGGGGATAAAATGGATACATATGTAATACCCTTTGTAATACTTTAAGCAATAAAAAAAAATAATAAATAAATAAATAAATTTAAAAAAAAAGACGTATAGAATTCCTCTTTTCATTCTAGTCCCTATAAAACTACTCCCTTCAAATTAAGCTTTAAATGGGCACAACTAGAAACCCAGCTCCATTGGAAGAAAATCCTCAGGAGATTCTGCAAGTCGATCCTGTCACTCTCCCTCTGGGTTGTGGGCCTATGGCTGCTGTTGCCCTTATCAAGGGGCCTGGCTTCCTTTATGCTCTGGAAGCCATGCTTTCCCATGCTGACCCTTCGTATGTCATTGAAAATGAAGAGAATGTGATGAGATGATATAAAGGCTAGGAAGGGGGATCATAGGAATAGAATGTCCCTTGCTTTCATCAGCCCACTGGACTATCTTACGGAGAATAAAGTTTATGAACCATGAGTGAATCTGACATTTTGGTTCACCAGACTTTGGAAAACTTCCCATCTGTTTTGTGTTTACAATGAGCTTTTCAAATCAGGGATTATGTTAATGCTAGATATGGAGACATCCCCAAAGGTAGGATCATTCAGATGTGACTGCATTGAAGTTTGGTATCTAATCCAGAGTCTGTGTCCCTAGTAAACAGACACAATCCCACTCCTGGCCCATGGCTTCTTTGACAACTAAGTAAGGAAAACATTGGTGGAGATGAGGGGCGATGACAGAGCAGGCAAAAGGGGCATGAAGACAAGGAAACAGGGTCAGGAGAAGAGAATGATTAGGGAGGATAGCATTTCAATAGATCAGATGCTTCTCCATGCTGGCGTGGTGTTAAGAAACTACCTTTACTGTCCACAGGTGACAGTCCAACTTCGACTTGTCTTTTGTAAAATCACCACAGTGCCAGAGGGCTCGGCCATGAACACATCTGCTTGATCACTTATTGAGGAGGGATGGGGGCATCTTTTAATTGCTTTCATTTCTACTCCAATCGTCACGGCCCCCATCCCAATGAATGTTTTGAAAGGCAGAAGTCCCCATGTCCAAAGTCAGAAAGAAAAACATACTTGAAATAATGCGGAGAAGCCACGCTCATCACTGTCATGAGAGAGTGATTGTAGGCTGGAAGGTTTGAAAGCAGTCGTTTGTATTCAGAAAAAAAGCATCTTTAATGCAGAGATCTCTGTGAAGAACGATGGTCACCAGCTGGGCTCCATCTCTATCAAGGAAGACACAAGAGGAAGTGGGCCCAAGGGGATGGAAATGTGTTAAGTGTAATATAAATAGACAGTTAAAGCAAAGCTGGTGTATAGGGGAAAAAATCTGACAGCTCATACAGGCCCCAGGACAAAGAGCCCACAAATCTGTTTTTTGAGTTTATCCTGAATAATTCCGTGTTTCTTGAAATGACAATAATGTCATTTTGGTGCACCAAACAGTGGCTGTTGTGCCCACTGCTGACAATTTGGACCTCTGGGCCATTATTCCACTCAGTACTAGTGCCCAGGTCACCCCATCTACTTCTGCAGGCAGGTGCAGAAGGATGCACCAGAGCAGGGGGCAGGTGGTAATAGATGGTTCTGATGGGGATGAGGAGGTGGAGTGGCAGACATCTCAGTGCTGATGGAGGGCAAGGCCTCTGACTCTTGAAGCTAGTTAGAGACATGGTCATTTATAAGACTTGAATAACTTCTTTAAAATATATTTTTTTATTAGTGATAATATTAGAAATATCTCCAACCCACCCCTACCCCAGCCTTTACCTCCCCCTCCCAGCCCCTACTCCCCTACCCGACTAGGTCTTCAGAACCTTATTGCCCATGTCCATGGGCTATGCATATAAGAATGTAAGTTCTTTGGTTTATCTCTTCTTGTCCCCCCAACTCCACATCAAGGTACGTCAGTTCCATGCCTCCACGCTTCAGGTCTTATTTTGATGGTCAATTCATTTTGTTCATTAGAGTCCACAAATAAGTGAGATCATGTGATCTTTATATTCTCTTTCCCAATCTCATTTCAAAGGATTAGAATTTGGGGTATGAGAATGATTAAACCAAAATATTTTTAGGAACCCTTTCAAACCTCAGATACAAAGAGAATCAATTAAAGGGAGGAGGGTCATTTTGAAAAAGTATCTGAGGAGAATTTCAGGTTGACACCACTTTCTGTCATTCATGTTTCAGAGGTGTGTGTGTGTGTGTGTGTGTGTGTGTGTGTGTGTGTGTGTCTTTGTGTATAAGGGGTGAGTATTTGCAAAGCTGGTTGTCATTTCACAAGAGTCATCTTAATTAATTTTATGATGGAAGAGAGAGAATTATTTAGCATGTATATGGCTATTTAATCTCCTTTCTTTTTTATCTGTGGTTAAAATATTATTTTATTTTATTTATTGGCATGACATTGGTTAATAAAATTATATAGTTTTTAGATATAAAATTCTATAATACATCATCTGTATATTGTATTGTGCGTTCACCACTCAAAGTTAAGTATCCTTCCATCACCATTTATCCCCCGGTACCCTCTCCTACTTCCCCCACTCCCCTTCCCCCTGGTAATCACCATACTGTTCCTGTGTCTATGAGGTTTTTTCCCCTTTTGTTTATTTCCTTCATCTTTTTCTCCTAGCCCTCCTCTCTAACAGCTGTGTGTTTTCTATATCAATGAGTGTTTCTATTTTATTTGTTTGTTTTGTTCATTAGATTCCACTCTCCACTTCTTTCTTGAGGATTAAAGACAGAAGCTTATCGCCAACAGAACTTGCCCTGAATAGGTTTCCTTAGAAGCTAAGTGACGAGGGATGGTGTCTCTAGACAGTAACACCACTTCCTCCTTCTACAATCCCCACAGAGGCTTCTCCCTCTAATCATGAAGAAATTAAGTCTCAAACGTTAGTGTGTTCAGCCCTTTATTTTTGTTTTCTCACCTGAAAGAGAACTTGGACCATCTTACTGGACTCAGTTCTCCTTGACTGTGATATTAGGGGCTGAGAAAATAATAACAAGAAGTTTTATTTTTCACAGTAAAATTGCCATTGTTGACAGAAATCAAATTTATAACACCAGGAAACTCTGTTTTTAATTTCTGCCATCTTCCTGGAATAGTGTGTGGCTGATCTCTCACTTCTGGAATTAGATTGCATTTCCAAGTTCAAACATGCCTGCATTTAATTTGGGTATGTTCACATATACTGCGTCTGTGCTGGCCGTGAGGAATGGGCTTACCTTAGGTACTGCAGCACTAACTGAGGAGCATTTTAACTTGTAACAGATTGCTTAAGATTCAAGGATTTTAAACCATTGCTTTTCAGAAGGTGAATCTGATTATGCATGTGCCAAAGGGGGAAAGGAGCAGCAGTAGGGAATAGGGTGTTTTATAAAGAATCATAAAAATAGAATTATATTTAAGCAATTCTCTCTTTGCTTACATATTTAGGAAATAAGCCAGAAACTCAACAAGGAATCCGCATGATTACTGATACTGAACAGCTAAAAAATCTCTCCCCCCTCTTAGTTTCTCTTTCTGCCAGTTGAAGACAAGTTCTGAGATGACTGTTTCTAGAGGACTCAAAATTCTTGGTGTGAATTAATACAATTTATCATATGGACAGAGCTAAAAGTCAAAGTCAGATGATCATCTCCAATAATGGTAAAATATATTTTACAAAATTTATCAACAGTCTATGTTAAAATAGAGGAAGCTTTAGAATTGAGAAAGCTTTCTTAACTCAGCCCAAAGCCCACATCTAGTGGAAAATACTAGAGGCATATTTACTAAGTCAGGAACAACACAAGAATGGCCATTACTCACCATTACTATTTAACCCTGTACTGAAGGTATTGGCTAGTGTGATTGAACAAGAGAAAAATAATTAAAAGGATAAGAATTAGAAAGGAAGAAATAAAAGTATCCCTCTTTACAGATGCTATTGTTATATATCTGGAAATCCCAAAATAATCAATGGAAAAATCTACTCCAAAATTTTTAGTGTAGACATAGGATATAAAATTCACTTACAGAAATCAAAATCACACACACACACACACACACACACACACACACACACACACACATTACCTAGCAAGGAAAAATAATGGAAGATTAACCATATTTAAAGCAACAAAATACAAAATGCCTAGGCTAAAACTGAATAAGAAATTGGAAAATTACATGAGAAAATTATAAAACACTAACACTTGAATAAATAATAAGAGACACCATGTTTGTGCATAACAAGATCAAGTAGATACACATCAATTCTCTCTATATCAATTTATATGTTTAATTGATTTTAAAGCCCATTTAGAAGGATAAATAAATAAGAAAAAGAAGAGGAAGGGTGTGGAGAATAGTCCCATAATATACTAAAATAATTTTAAAGCCTCTATAATCATAACAGTTGCTACTGATGTATGAATAGACAGACCAATGAAACCCGATTGAAAATTCCAGAAGGAAACACAAGAGTATATGAAAATTTAGTATGTGAAAAAAGGAGAATCTCAACAGTGGAGGGGAACAATTGGATAATCATATGAAAAAATATAAATTTAGATATTTCCTCACACTATGTAGTAGAATAAAATCCAAATGGATCAAAGATCTAAATAAAAAAAGCAACCCACTTGAGTACTAAAATAAGTACTATTATCTTTATTATCTTTCAGTTAAGAAAACCTTCCTACCTATACTCAAGACCAAAGAGCAATAAGAGGGAAGATAAATACAATTGACTACATAAAATATTAAAATAAAAAACATTTTTGCAGCAAAAGGAAAATAGCAACAACAAAAATAATAAATCTGTAGTAAAGTAAGAAGACAAAGGACTTACCAGGAAAAATATTTGCAACTGACATTACAAAAATGGGCTGAGGTTCCTAATATATAAAAAGTTTGGGGGAGAGATCAACCAAAGGACTTGTATGCATGCATATTAGCCTAACCAATGCACACAGACAACAGCGGGGTGAGGGCATAAATAAGTAAATAAAATGTTAGCATTTCATAAAAAAAAGTTTCTAAAAATTGACAAGACACTAATAACCCAAAAGAAAAGTGACAAAAATATAAACAATTTACTGAAAAAGAAATAAAAATTTATCTTAAAAATATAAAGATGATAAATGGATATTGTATTTTATCAAATGCTTTTTCTGCATCTATTGACAAGATGATGATTTTAATTCTTTCTTTTATTCATGTGGTGGTGTATTACAATGATTGATTTGCATATGTTGAACCATCTTTGTGCCCCTGGCATGAACCCCACTTGGTAGTGGTATATTATTTTTTTTTATGTATTTGATTTGCTAGTACTTTGGCATTTTTGCATCAGAGATATTGGTCTGTTTAGTTTTCTTTTTGTGTGTGTTATCCTTGCCAGGTTTTGGTATCCGGGTTATTTTGGACTCATAAAATGTGTTAGGAAGTATTGCCTCTTCTTCAGTTTTTGGAAGAGTTTGAGAAAGACAGATTTTTAATCTTCTTTTGAATGTTTGGTAGAATTTAATAGTGGAGTCATCTGGTCCTGGATTTTTATTTTAGGGGAGGTTTTTGATGGTTGTTTCAATTTCCTCACTGCTGATCGGTCTATTTAGATTTTCTGATTCTTCGTGATTTAGTCTAGGAAGGTTATATATTTCTGGGAACTTACCCATTTCTTCTAGGTATTGAATTTGGTGGCATATAGTCTTTCATAGTATTCTAGTATGAACTTTTGTATATCTGTGATGTCTGTAAAACAGGAATAGAAGGAAAGTACCTCAACACCATAAAGGCCATATGTGACAAACCCTCAGCCAATATTATACTCAATGGCGAAACACTGAAAACTTTTCCTCTAAAATCAAGAACAAGACAAGGATGTCCATTCTCATCACTTTTATTCAACAGAGTTCTGCAGTCTGGCCAGAGCAGTAAGGCAAGAGGAAGAAATAAAAGGCATCCAAATCAGGAAGTAAGAAGTAAAAGTGTCACTTTTTGCTGACATGATTCTGTACACAGAAAATCTTAAAGACTCCACCTAAAAACTATTAGAAACAATAAACAAATACAAAAATCCACTGCCTTTCTGTATACTAACAATGAAGCTTCAGGGAAAATAAAAAAAAGAAGCAATTCTTTTGTAATAGCAACCAAATGAATAAAATACCTAGGAATAAACTTAACAAAGGATGTAAAAGACCTATATACTGAAAACTACAAAGCATGATTAAAAGAGATTGAAAAAGACACAATAAAATGAAAAAATACCCCATGTTCATGATTGGAAGAATCAACATAGTTAAAATGGCCATATTACCTCAAGCAATATACAGATTTAATCCAATCCCCATCAAAATCCTAGTGTCATTTTTTAAAGAAATAGAACAAAAAAATCATCAGATTTGTACAGAACCACAAAAGATTCCGAGTAGCCAAAGCAATTCTGAGAAAAAAGAATAAAGCCAGAGGTATCACCCTACCTGACTTCAAATTATACTACAGAACTATGATAATCAAAACAGCATGGCATTGGCAGAGAAACAGACACACAGATCAATGAAACAGTATTGAGAACCAAGGTATAAAACTACATGAATATGGGCAGATAATTTTCGATAAAGGAGCCAGAAACACACAATAGAGTAAAGAAAACCTCTTCAGTAAATGGTGCTGGGAAAACTAGGAAGTTACATGCAAAAGAATGAAACTAGATTACAGTTTTTCCCAGTGTACAAAAATTAATTCAAAATGGATCAAAGACCTTAGATCTGAAACAGTAAGTTACATAGAAGAAAACATGGGTACTAAACATAAGGATCTTGGTCATAGAGAACATTTTATGAACTTGACCCCAAAGGCAAGGGAAATAAAGACACAAATAAATGAATGAGACTATCTCTATATTTAAAACCCTAATCTGCAAATAGACTGAACGGTGGAACAACCGAACAACCGGTCACTATGATATGCACTGACCACCAGGGGATGCACGTGGAATATGGCGGGCATTGCCAGCAGGCAGAAGAGCGCAGAACATGGTGGGCATTGGCTGTGGTGGGATGGTGGAGCAGATGAGTGGAGGGTGCCAGACTAAGGCAGGGTGCCGGTTGCTGTCATGGGGCGAGCCTCTGGTGGTTACTGAAAATTCTTTGCTCCCATGTGCTGAGGTCCTGCCAGGTGCTCACACCTGTTGCCGGCAGCCCTGCTCGCACCCACTGCCAGCGCCTGGCGCCGGCCCTGATCTCTTGGCACCATCAGTGGGTGCAAGCAGCAGCTGCCAGCCCCAATTGCCCCTCAGGGTTTCTCCACCTCCCCCTACTCCTGAGGGGCGATTGGGCCAACAGCCACCTCTTGCACCCACTGCAGGTACTCACCCCGCTTGCACCTGCAGCCAGCGCTGGAGCCGCTGCTCTCATCCACTGTGGGCGCCTGGCGCCAGTCCTGATCACTGGGCGCTGTCAGGGGAGGCGAGCAGCGGCTGTGGCTCTGATCACCCTTGAGAGCTTCTCCACCTCCCCCTGCTCCTGAGGGGTGATTAGGGCAGCAGCCGCCGCTTGCATCTGCTGATGGTGCTGGCCCCATGGCTTCATGCTGTCAGCAGGTGCAAGCGGGGTCAGCGCGTGGGAGTGGCTACGGCAGGAGCGGAGGCTGCCAGGAGACAGGGGATCAGGGGCCATGGTGGGAGGGGCCTGGCAGGGGCACGGAGGATGGGCCAAGACCCGCCCCTGTGTCCACTGCAGCCTCGCTGCCCACGGTTCCTTTCAAGGTACACGAATTCATTCCCTGGGCCCCTATTATCAAAATAAGAATCTTCTGCACAGCAAAAGAAACTGACAACAAAACAAAGAGGGGCAGCTGACCTAATGGGAGATGATATTTATAAACAATAGCTCCAACAAAAGTTTAATTTCAAAATTATATAAAGAGCTCATAAAACTCAGCACCAAACAAATAATCCAATTCAAAAATGGACAGAGGACCTGGTCAGATATCTCTTTCAAAAAGACATAAAAGAGATAAAGGAAGATATGAAATGGAAGAATATACTGTGTTCATGGGTTGGTAGCATCAACAGCATTAAAATGTCCATATGTGGGGTCTCAGTTCCCCTGCCAGGAACTGGACCTTCATGGACACCGGGGAGTAGATGGAGAAGATATGAGCAGTCATAGGCATATAAGAGAGTCTTTATGCAGCCCAAGTAGCCATTGCTAAAAAGGAGCCATCAGATAAAACAGTTCTTCAAAGTAGCTTACAAAGTGGTCCAGAAAACATAGAAGCCACTGTACACACAGCAGCCCTACATAAAAGCAGCTTCTGCAAACATAGGAGCTATCGCATAAAGCAGTCCAACCAGACAGCCCCTGACCAGCTGGTCAGTAACACACCTTTATATTACCTTAGACAAAAGAAGCTTCTTGCCAAGGAGTGACATCAATACTTGGGCTACAGAAGGCATGTCTGTGCAGTGCACATAGTACAATCGCTATGTCCTTGCCCAGATTAGCCTTGAATATCTGGTGTATTCTGGACAGGGCCCCCATACTCCAATTGGCCTTGAACATCCAGCGTACTTTGATTAGGGTTCCCACACCATACTACCCAAAGCAATCTACAGATTCAATGCAATCCCTATTAAAATACGAACAGCGTATTTCACAGACTAGAATAAACTCTCCAAAAATTTATATGGAGTAGAAAAGGACCCCAGTAGCTGTAGCAATCTTGAGAAAGAAGAACAAAGTTGGAGGAATCACAATACTAGACATCAAGTTATACCACAAAGCCACTGTGCTCAAAACAACTGGGTACTGGCACAGGAAGAGGCATATAGACCAATGGAACAGAACAGAGAAACCAGAAATCAACCAATTAATTACGTTGAATTAATATTTGACAAAGGAAGCAAGAGCATACAATGGAGTCAAGACAATCTCTTTAATAAATGGTGTTGGGAAAATTGTACAGATACATGCAAAAAAAAAATGAAACTAGACTACCAACTTACACCACACACGAAAATAAACTCAAAATGGATAAAAAACTTAAATGTAAGACATAAAACCATAAAAATCTTAGAAGAATCCAAAGGCAACAAAATCTCAGACATTTTTCATAGCAATATGCTTAAGGATACATCTCCTAGGACAATGGAAAGTAAGGAAACAATAAATAAATGGGGCTACATCAAAATAAATAGCTCTGCACAGCAAAAGAAACTACCAACAAAATAACATGAGAGCCCACTGAATGGGAAAACATATTTGCCAATGATACATCTGATAAGGGGTTAATTTCCAAAATATATAAGGAACTCATACAACTTAACAAAGGGAAGATAAACAACCCAATTAAAAAATGGGCAAAGGACTTAAATAGACACTTCTCCAAAGTGTACACACAGAAGGCCAAGAGGCATATGAAAAAAAATGCTCAAAGTCATTAATCATCTGAGAGATGCAAATCAAAATGACAATGTGGTATCACCTCACACCTGTCAGAATGGCTACCATCAATAAAACTAACAGATGACAAGTGTTGGCAAGGATGTGGATAAAAGGGGACCTTCATATATTGCTGGAGGGAATCCAGACTGGTGCAGCTACTGTGTTAAACAGTATGGAGTTTCCTCAAAAAATTAAAAATGGAACTCCCATTTGACCTAGTGATCCCACTTCTAGGAATATATCCTAAGAAACCTGAAACACCAATCAGAAAGGATATATGCACCCCTATGTTTATAGCAGCGCAATTTACAACAGCTAAGATTTGGAAACAACCTAAGTGCCCATCAACAGATGAGTAGGTAAAAAAATGTGGTACATCTACACAATGGACTACTACGCTGCTGTAAAAAAGAAAGAACTCTTACCATTTACAACAGCACAGATGGACCTGGAGAGCATTATGCTAAGCAAAATAAGCCAGTCAGAGAAAGATACTAGTAAGTATCACATGATCTCATTCATATGTGGAATCTAATGAACAACACAAATTGATGAGCAAAAATAGAACCAGAGACAAAGCATCAAACAGTACTGTCAAACCTCAGAGAGAAGGCAGGGGAAGGTAGGTGGGTGTGAAGAGATCAACCAATGAACTTGTATGCATATATGCATAACCCATGGACACAGACAATAGAGTGGTGAAGGCCTGTGGTGGGGGTTGGGAGTGAGGGTGGTCTGGGAGAGGTCAATGGGGGATAAAAAGGGACATATATAATACTTCAAACATAAATTGTGTTGTTTTTTTTTAAAAAAAGCAGATGCCTCAAGAAAAAATAATTATTATGAACTTAACAAATTTAAACATATTTTGTGGGTTTTGATCCATTGAAGTAATTAAACTAACTGATGCTGAAAGCATGCCTTTGTTGTACAGTTGGACCCTCTTTAAGTTGGTCCTGAGTTCTTTTGGCATAATCCATGCAGCCTGTACTAACTTTTTTCTTTGTGGTATGACAAAATATTCTGTGTTTTCTTTGTATCTCTTACTCCAGACTTGTAGCTTTGTTTCTTTACAGTACAAAATTGTATTTATACCTTATAATTTGAGTTTTTTCATTGTTACTGGGTTGATCATTGTTTCTAAGTTCTTTCAATGGACAGAGATAAAAATTATAATTTAAAATAAAATTTAAAAATGTCCTCAAAAATAAAAGAAGACATACATATGGCCAACAGGTATATGAAAAGTTCAACCTCTTTAGCAATTAGGGAAATGCAAATCAAAACTATAATGAGATACCACCTCACACCTGTTAGAGAGGCTATTATAAAAAAGACAAGTAATAACAAGTGTTGAGAAGGTTGTAGAGAAAAGGAAACCCTCATTTATTGCTGGTGGGAATCTAAACTGGCACAACCACTATAGAAATCAGTCTGGCAATTCCTCAAAAAATTAAGGATAGTGTTACCATGTGACCCAGCAATGTCTCTCCTGTATATATACCTGAACTCAAAAACATGTATTCGCAAAGATATATTCACCCCTATGTTCATTGCAGCATTATTCATGGTGGCAAGACATGGAGACAACCAAAGTGTTCTGCAATAGACACTTGGATAAAGAAAATGTGGTACATATAAACAATGGAATGTTATCCTATCTAATAAAAGAGAAACATGGTAATTAGCCATAACTTTGCTACCCTTCCCATTGGCTAATCAGGGTGATATGCAAATTAACTGCCAACCAAGATGGCGGCCAGCAGCCAGGCAACTGAGGCAAACAGGAAGCTTGCTTGCTCCAGTGACAGAGGAAGCCAGGTTCCCCGCCTGCCACTGCTGGGCTCTGAGCTGCTCTCTAAGAAATATTGTTACAAATATAGAAGCTAAACAAAACCCCAGAGACCTGCTTTCAGCCAGCCGGGATCTCAGAGCTGGAGTCACGACAAAGTTTGTTTACAGAAGGTAAACAAAGCCCAGAAACCTGCTTTCAGCAGCTAAGGTCTCACAGCTAAAGCTAAGGTCTCTCAGCTCCAGTGACAGCCATACAAGGTAAATAAATCCCAGAATGAAAAAAAAGGAAAAAAGGAGAAGTTGGGAGCTTCAGTCACCCTCCAGCCTGAAAACGGCCCTTAGCCCATCACCCAGACTGGCCAGGCACCCCAGTGGGGACCCCCACCCTGAAGGGGGTGTGACCAGCTGCAAACAGCCATCATCCCCTCACCCAGGCTGACCAGGTACCCAAGCGGGACCCCCACCCTGATCCAAGACACCCTTCAGGGCAAACCAGCCAGCCCTCACCCCTGCACCAGGCCTCTATCCTATATAGTAAAAGGGTGATATGCCTCCCAGCATCCGGATCAGTGGAGACATGAGGCCTCCCAGCACTGAGATCAGCGGAGACATGAGGCCTCCTAGCACTGGGATCAGCAGAGCAACGAGGCCTCCCAGAACTGGGATCAGCGGAGCAGGGAGGCCTCCTAGCACTGGGAGCAGCGTGACAGGGGGCAGCGCCCAAAACCCCTGATCAGTCCTGCTCTGTGTGTGACAGGGTGCGGTGGCCCAACCCTCCCATGGGCCCTTCTCTGTGTGTGACGGGGTGGAGCCACAACCTCCCCATCAGAACTGTCCTGAGTGTGGCAGGGGGCAGTGCCCCAACCCCCTGATTGGCCCTGCTCTGTGGGTGACAGGGGGCGGTGCCCAAACTTCCCCATTGACCCTGCCTTGAGTGTGACAGGGGGCGGCGCCCCAACGCCCCAATCGGCCCTACCCTGAGCATGACTGAGGGTGGCATCGCAACCTCCTGATCAGCCCTGCTCTGTGCATGACAGGGGGGAGCTCCCCGAAGCCCCTTATGGGACCTGCTCTGTGTGTGACACAGGGGAGCTCCCCAACCCCTCTGATGGGCCTCCTCTGTGCGTGACTTGGGGCAGCACCCCAACCCCTGATTGGCTGGCTCTATATGTGACAGGGGTGGCACCACAACCCCCTGATCTGCCCTGCTCTGTGCGTGACAGGGGGTGGCGCCACAACCTCCCCATCAACCCTGCCTTGAGTGTGACAGGGGGTGGTTCCCCAACCCCCCAATCGGCCCTACCCTGAGAGTTACTGAGGGTGGCACACACACACACACACACACACACACACATATATATATATATGTATATATATGATGTCATAATGATACTCTAAGAAGTAAATTTGGTCACCTTTGGAGGTTGTTAGGATATCAACTCATTTTTCTTAAAATTCTTATAAGAAAAAAAATAAGTATATCTGGACTTTCCTATAAGGACAATCTTTAAAAGTAACCAAATAGTTGATGGAAGAATTTTTTTTTAAGAAGAATTACTGTAAATAAATACAGAAGGACTAACTATTAGAATTAGAAAAAAATCACCAATATATCACTGATAGAATTAGAAAAATTGCAACTCTAAGAATATTAGATCAAGCCACAATCAACAATGTCAGTGAAAATCACTTGGTAAAATACCATTGTACAAACTATAATATACTAGAGGCCCAGTGCACGAATTTGTGCATGGGTGTAGTCTGGCTGGCCCGACACCAATCAGGGAGGATCGGGGCTGAACCTGTTGGGAGGAGGAGATGGCAGGAGGTTGGCCAGCAGGTCCACCCAGATTAGGGCCCGATCAGGGCCGGGCTGGCGGGGGGGGGGGGGGGGGAGGGGCCGAGGGCGATTGGCCAGCAGGCCCCATCCCTGATTGGAGAGGGGGGCCCAACTGGGGGTAGGGATGGCTTGGGGGTGGGGCTGCAGGCTGATAGGGGTGGTGGGGCCCATTGGGGGTGGGGTCAGCTGGGGAGAGGTTCTACAGGAGGTTGGCCTACCGGCCCCACCCCCTATTTGGGTAAGGGGGTGATAAGGAGCGGGGCTGGCCAGGGGGAGGGGCAGCAGGCCAATCAGGGTAGGGTGGGCCGATTGGGGGTGGGGCCGGCCAGGGGGAAGGGCCATGGGAGGGTTTGCCAGACACCCTGCCCTAGATCTGGGTGGGAGAGGCTGATCAGGGGTGGGCCAGCTAGAGGGAGGGGCCGGCCAGCCCCACCTCCCATTGGGCCAGTTTGCTGGCTGCAGTGAGCGTCATAGCAACCGGTCGTTCTGGTCATTATGGCTTCCTGGTCACTGGCTTTTTATATATATAGATGGATTGGCTAACACTTGAGAACTCACTGATGTATCTTAGCACCACAATTGGGAGAGCCAGATATTGTGTGCATTCCAATGTCATGCACTAAGAAGTAACCAGCACCTCCTATGGTATTCTTATCTAAAATATTGACCCCAAATATAGTTCAGCCTTTAAGTCTAATTACCAGTTTGCAAAATTATGAAGGGTAGAAGAACATGATGAACAATACCAAGAGGTTGAGGGAAACTCCTTTTGGACAAATGAACCAATTTCTTAAAAAATAATTGGTGTGAGAATAAAAGGAGGAGAAACTATTGCAGATTTTAAAAGACTTAAGAGACAACTATCAAGTGCAATGTATATTCTTATTTGGATTCTGATTTTAACAAAACAACTGTAAAAAGACATTTGAAACAAAAGGAAAATTTGAATGTAGTGATTATTATGGAAGTGGGGTCAATTTTGTGGGATAAAATAATGGTGTTATAATTATATTTTTTAGTCCTTACCTGCTAAAGGCATATGTGTATAGAAATATTTATGGGGATAATATAATACTTGGGATTTAATTTAGAATACCCCAACAAAAAGCTGGGGGTGGGCAATGAAAGAAATAGGACAGAATATGGATACATCTTGAAACTAGGCGATAGGTGTACAGAGATTCATCACATAATTTCCTCTACTTTTCTCTCCCGGTGTTTGTTGTGTTTGAACATTTTCAGATAAAAGTATTAAAAAAACCTTGGTGTCAAAAAGGGCGATTATGAAAATACCATGTAGCAGTTTAAATGAAACCTACAAAGTGAAAATAGAGAATTTATATCTTGATGAAAGAAAAGACTAATTGTCATTTGGCCATGGTCACAAGCTATGAATAAGTAACCTTCAAAATTGATCTTAAACCCTTCCAGTCAATCAGTGACAACTTCCCTTAGGAGCTCATACTTCTAAAAGTCAGCCAATCAGAACAGTCTCTGTCCATCAACAAGCCTTTCATGGCCAAAGGTCAATCAATCCCCAAACACTTTAACTTCTGAAAGTCTCCCAATTCTTGAACTCCATGTTTCGCAAAACACTAGATAAGATCACCAGCTTGCTTTGTTCAGTAGGACTGTAACTTACAAGTACTACTTTGCAAATAATGGCAAATTCAGATCTTTGTTTTACAAAAAGAAGAAACCCATTCAAGAAAATTTTTGAAAGTCTGCTGAAATCAGCAAGATCAAACTTTGGGACCTTGAACCTGTATTTGTAATCAACTCAAATTGCACTGGCTTTTTGAAGGCAAATTATAGATGAGACTTAGCCATTGAATATAAATTCCCATCTCCCTCTTTCCTGAGCAAGAGGAACCAACTCAATTAATAAAACTCAGCATTATTTAAAAAAAAAAGTTGGGGAAAAGAGGGATAGAACAGAGGGATGTTTTATAAGCTACTCTGTAAGTGTGATTTGTCCATCTGAAACACACAAATAACCAATAAATGTTTTCAAAGAGGTATTTGCTTTTATGTTTTCTAAAACAGATTTCAATGTGTCTGTCAGAAAATAAAAAAAAGACTTAAGCCACTAATTAAATTGTGTATTCCACTTCTAATACCTGAATAAAAAACGATGTCTCAAACCACATTATGTGATGTGTGATTATTCCTGAGTGAGATCTATAGTTTACAGAAGTGCATATATAAATGTTGAAACTCCAAAGGAATTATTTTCTGATCTCTGATCTGAGTAATACTTTTCATTTAAGACCTCAAAAAAGAAGATTATGTGTGTGTGTTTGTGTGTGTGTGTGTGTGTGTGTGTGTGTGTGTGTGATGTGAACAATGCTTAGGGTTAATTTATTCAAGATAAGTTATAAAAGTGTGTTTTAGCTCCTTTTATCACATTTATCATTAATATATTTATTTAGAAATCAATATCATCTGTATCTTATCAAACTGTGAAGAGTTTCGGTATGGTAGATAAATAAGTGATTCAGGCATGTCATTTATCACTGAAGTTCACTGCTATTCTTTATAAATTAAGAAATGACTTCATAGATTTCTCTGGTGACTGTGATTAAGTTGTTTTTAGTCCATCAAACTGATAGAAAAATCACCATCTTAAAGTGATCAAATATTAAATACTCATCTATATGTAATTTGAGCACACCACAGAAAAATCAAACCCTTTGTGAATAAATTCAGTTTAAGAGAAATAATGTTTTGAAAGCTGCACCTGAATATCTTTGAAAACTGAGGCATACTTATGGATAAAGTTTTCAATATTTTCTCCTGTGGTCTAAGTTTTGATAACTTCTCAAGTACTTTTATCAATGTGCCATAGTACTATTCCTTTTTATTTTTAAGTTGTGAATTCTCCTAATTGGTTGAGTGATAGGTGGAGAACTTTAGTATCAATTAGACTTTAGCAGTAAATATTATAGTTGCTGAGACAACATAACCAAACAAATCTCCCAAGAGACAGTCTTAGGAGTGTGATAGTGACAAGGAAAATCCATTTTAAAACAGGGTTCTTATTGTGGCTTTGGGGGTCAGGAGTCTCCAGATATGTGTACATTTTGAAAAGAGAGTCCTAGCCTATCAGATTTTCAGAGTGGTCTTGACTGTATAATCAGATTAAGGCCAAGTATACATGGCAATCTTTTTTTAAAAATATATTTTATTGATTTTTTACAGAGAGGAAGAGAGAGGGATAGAGAGTTAGAAACATCGATGAGAGAGAACTATCGACCAGCTGCCTCCTGCACACTCCCTACTGGGGATGTCCCCACAACCAAGGTACATGCCCTTGACCGGAATGGAACCTGGGACTTTTTAGTCTGCAGGCCGATGCTCTATCCACTGAGCCAAACCGGTTAGGGCAATGCCAACCTTTTGATGGTATATAAACATTTTAGACAAACTGTCTGGATATTTTGTCTGCACAAATCAAATGAACCACTATTTGATAACTGAACAAATTTTTCTACTTTTATTTAGACATTCCAAGCACTTTTATTATTATCCCCACTTTCTAGACAAGGAAACTGAAGCTCAGAGTGGTTAAATAATTTCTGCCAGATGGAGCTGGGATCCAGGCTCAGGTTGTAATATTCCAGAGGCCACTCCTTCTGAAACACCGTGTAATTCATATACCCCAAGAATACTTAACTTCAAGATTTAATTCATGAAATTTCTTGCACTTAGGGAAAACAAATATTCATCTCAACTGAAACTAATTTCTTGTTTAGTGTATCTTTCCTATGTCTTCTTATTACATCCATTCACCCAACTTCAACTATTGTTGTTTCTTGGACCATTTCCCATCTGGACTAGAAGTTTCTTTAGTGCAATGGTTGTATCTTATGTTTCACTATATCCCTAGTACTTAGCACAAAACTCTGCACATAGTAAGTTTTAAATTAATATTTGCTTAGTTAATGAGTACATTTTATTTCCTTCCCTAGCTGTGCATGTAGGAGAATAATCTTTTTAGCTACAACCTTATTTAGATTTGTGGTTGGTTTTAGATTTTTTTGAATGTTGGCAATGAAAATCTGGCCAAATCAAGGAAAACCAGGTGTTCCAGAAAGTAAGATGTCCTACATACAATATCCTGAATAATTTTCTTGTAAGTGTAATCTGAAAATAGTAAGTAAAAGGTTATAAACCAGGATTCTCAGAATTTTATTTTTATTCTATAGTTAGACAACACAATTGTAGCCATTTTCTTGCACCTAATCTGAGGTGTGTGTGGGAGAGTGGGGGTGGGGCAGAAAACAAAACAAACCAACAAAGAACCCAAAAGCTTGTACCTCTTCTAGGTGAAAAGATCTATTTATAAATTGAGGTTCATGAACTCCCTGGCAAGATTTGGCTGCGTGTACAAGTGAGTGCATCTCTGAGAACTCGGTTAAGAAATCTGCTTTGGGAGAGCTGAGCAGTGTGGTGATAAGAGATTTTCCCCTGCACCGCACTCTCAAAACAGCTGTGTCAGAGCCCCAGCTAGCCAACTCAGTCACTGTTGGTATATTTTCCTCCATTCCTGCTCTGTAAGAGCCCTTAGAACAGAGAATGTGTTTTCCTTCATTTTTGTGCCCCTGCACCTAATATGACATATCCTATAAATGCAAAGTTCTCAATAAAAATGGGAAGAATTAAATCTTAAAATTTCTAGAAATTACAGTTGTCTGGAATCTTATAGAATCTTCTGGAATAGATGAATCCTTTACTATTATGTATCTAAGTTTCTTAGTACATAAAACGGGACTAATATTATATACTCTGGGGGGATAAATAGGAAATGCTTAGTTCCTTCAGAGACTAATTGTAAGAATATTTTTAAAAAAATATTTTTCTTCCTGGATTCATGAACTTCACATTTAATTATGAAAAATAAAAGACTGGGCATTTTTCTAACAAATTAGTTTGGCGCATGGTAGAAAAAAATGTCAGTCTTTAAAACATTGTGACTCATGTTTTTTGAGGTCCTTTGAGAATTTCTTCTCAAAAATTCCTAAAACTTTGTATTTTGCTCGGTGCTCTTATTCATGCTCGTGGATGAAACCAGTTACTAGAAACTCACACAGCTAGAAAAAATTTGAGCTGCATGAGCAGGGCAGACAACATTGGACAGAAGAACAAGAACATGGGTTTTAGTCTTAGTTCAGTTATTAACTCGAAGGTGATCTTAAGCATGTCATTTAATCTCTGAGGACTTCCATTCCATCAATCTGTAAAGTGAGAGGGCTGGTTCAGATGACCCTTATGCACTCTTTCAGCTTTCACAATCTATAAATCTTTAACCTAGTTCACTTCCTCCTTTGAGCAGGGACAGCTCAGTTCAGACTAATAGTCTAATGAGAAGCAATCCTTTTAGGTTAAAGTGTGTTTACTGGATTTCTATGTGCTCCAGATCAGCTCTCACTTTTCCACCCTACTTTTTCTCCCCAGAGGCTGACCTCTAAGGACTGCATTGCCAGGCTACATTGCCCTGTTGCTTTTGGCTAGGTTCAGCCCTTGGGAGGCATCAGCAGGAGATCTGAAGATGGAAGGAAAAAGAGGTCAAGGTTTCCACTGTCCCTATTCTCCTCTGGGCCCTCCTAGGATGGGGGCTGCATTTCTCTGTTTCTGTGCTGAAGACCACAGCTCCTGTGCCACAGCTCTAGTAGGAATTGCTCCTGCTTTTGTCTCTTCCAGTCTAAGGGTGAGAGAGGCTTCTTTCTAGTGGTGGCTACCCTGGAGGTGCTTCTTCATTTCTTGTTGTTGGTTTTTCTTAGTCCTGTCCTCATTTTTATAAAGAGGCCATTCATTAAACTCTCTTTCACCCTTTCCCATTTTGAGGAAGCTAAGCTTATACACATAGTGAAAGAGTGGTTTTGAGAATGTTTCCAGCTGAAATATTTTGTTAAGTTGATTTAGGAATTGAACACAAACAGGAATTCATTAAATACTTTGATAGAAGTGGATCTGCACAGAGACATAATGGAAGTTACCTCCACTTTTGAAATCCTGACAGTTATGTCACTGGCTAAACAGAAAATTTTGACTAGTGTTTCATCTTTCTTAACAATGCTGTGGAAATGGTTCCTAGATTCACTGCCAGGTCCTGGGGAGATTAGTATTGAAGACACTGTTTATAGATGTGCAGCTGGTTGGTTTATACTGAGTCTGATTTATTTAATTAGATTACTCACCTTGGGAGATGGAATATATATTTTCTACTAAAATCAAAATACGCCCAGTACATACTACTGAGAACTCTAAAGATGGTTGACCATTGACCAATCAAAAATAGACTCTTGGCACATTTAGGGCAAATTTTCTCCAAAAAAAATCCGGTAGAACTCACCTTAGTCCACTTCTACATCTCATGGAAGAACTGTACGGACAAATGGTATGGAGAAAAGATTCTGAGGACTCCCTGGAACTTTAGCACATTGAGATCTCTTCTGGAGTAAGAGTAAAAACAGAATTAGCAACCAATTCCCGAAAACAACAAGAGAAAACTAATTGTTTGCCTGACACAATGCAATTTGAGTAAGTCTAAAAAGTGGAATAAAAATTAATGGGTAGACTAGGGCAGAAGGAAAAGGCTTTCAAAGCAAAAAGAGAAGCATAATAGTAAGTAAAGGCACTAAGGTGTGGAATGACCTAATCCATTCAGGGTCAACAAGAAGAATATATAGAGTTCTATTATAGAGTTCAAGGTAGAGATGTAGTAGAGGAACAGACCAGGAAGATCTGTATATGCCATGCTAAGAACTTTGTACTTCAGCCTATAAATCAGTTATTTATTATAATTAGTTAAATTATGTTCTCCCTCCAATATATTGAAGTCCTAATGTCCAGTACGTGTAAATGTGATTCTATTTGGAAAAATGGTTTTTGCAGAGGTATTGAAGATAACGCCATTAGGGTGGGCCTTCATTTAATATGGCTTGTGTCCTTATAAGAATAGGAAACACCATGTAAAGACAGAGGCAAAGTCTGGAGTGATGCAGCTATAAGGGAAAGGATGCCAAGGATTGACTGTCACCACCCAACACTAAGACGAGTGAAGGAAGGATTCCATTGACAGTCTCAGAGGGAGCATGGCCCTAATGACACCTCTAGAATCATGAAGGAATAAATATCTATTGTTTTGAGCCACCTAGCTTGTGGTAATTTGTATGGCTGCCTAGGACACTAGTATACTAACATAAGTACCTATAGGGACAAAGACTGTTACATAAATGGGTGAAGTGGACCACATGTAAAACAATAGAGAGTGGGAGAATTTGTGGCAAACTACAGAACTTGTGCTCATATTTACATTAAAATATTTTAAAATATTGCCTGCAGCAAACAAGAAGAACCTATGGACCAAATTAGACCTGTTAGCTCCCTAAAAGTAGGAGTGTAACTCTACTACATATTGGTAAGAATTTAGAGGGTTTTAAGTTGAGGAATTATATTAGTTGTGCACTGTATAAATATTACTCTGGTGGCAATGAGGAGGATGAAATAGAGGAGTATAGTAAGGAGAATTTTATAAGAACCAGGTGAGAGATGATACAAATATAGACTAAGGCAAAGATAGTGGATATAGAGGGGTGTAGTTTTTAAAGTAAGGAAGTAGGAGAATTGAATTTAGGGAAGCACTGAATGGATGGTAGTGTAAATGCCATGATTGTGCTGTATAATAACTACTTCAAAACTCAATGCTAAGAACAATTAGTATTTATTCTCATGGATCCGAAGATCGGTTGTGGCTTGGCTGATCAAGGCTGGGCTTAGCTAGATGGCTATGTTTCTCATGGAAATTCTGTGGCTTGGATGAAATAGCACTGCTTCATGTGTCCTTCATTCTGTTCAAACTAGCAAACTAGATGGCATGTCCTTCTGATGGCAGTGGCAGAGTGCAAGAGGGAAAGAAGAATCCCCATATGACTGGGTTGAAATTGGCACACTGTCTACTCTGCCATTTCCATTGGCCAAAGCAAGTCCCATAACTATGTCCAAAGTCAAGGGTCATGGAAGTGCACTCCTCCCACAGATAGGCTACCGCAACAGTATGGATGTGGGAGGGGTGAAGAATTGGGGCCAGCAAGTCAATTTACAATAAACTTCCATCTGTCCACAATTGTTCACATTTCTTCCTTACACAAATTTTACTCACTAGCATCCCAGTACCTTCAAAATCTCATCAAATCATGGCATCAGGCTTACAGTCCAAGACTTCAGCATCTATATCAAGTCCATACGTGGCTTTTCTTAATTCAGAGATCTATGAACTAATAGATCAGTCACCTGCCCCATATATGCCCAACATACAATGGTGAAAATAGGGGCATGCTGATCATAACAAACACTTCCATTAGAAAAAGGGAAGAAAGGGAGAAACATTCCACTGGCCTATACCAATTTTGAAAACTCCCCTGGCAAGTAGAATCAGGTCATTTTGCTTTTGGTAGTAAATGTGTCTTAATTAGATCTGGGCTCTGCTCCCTGGGAATATCTTCTTAGTCCTTAATTCTTCATTAATTTTGGTTGACCTGAGAGTGTCTGCTTGGTCCTTAATTCTGCTCCCTGAGAGTGTCTTTTTAGTCCTTAATTCTTCATAAATTTTGGTTTACCATTGTAGATTTTTTTTTGGCCATTTCTGAAGATGACATTGAAAAGATACCCACTTTGGTGGCAGAGCAGCTTTCTAAAACTTCTATACTTTTTGTGTAGCTGGTTAGGGGCCCAGAAGTCTATGTTTTGATAAATCTCAATCTCTTTTAATCCAGGCTGCCAAGTCTTTTCTTGTAGATCTTTATTAATATGCAGCTAAAAGTAATCATCTTATGGTTTCAACACTTCAAAAAACTATCTTGCCCAAGTCCATCAAATTATTAAGTACGTTGTGTATCTTCCAAGTTCATAGGTAACAGTCTTAACAAATGCTTTGCCACCACATATAGTAGGTCATTGTTTCAGTCTCCTCTAATAATTTCTGCCACCCAGCCCTAAAACCATTGTACGTATGATGACTTTTTCTTACAGTAGTATGCCCTTCCCAGAATCAATTCCTACATTCCAAAACTCACTGGTTTAAAATATCAATCATTTATCCCCATAGATCTGAGGGTTAGCTGGTATATCGCTAACCAGGCATACTGGGCTGGACACAATGAGGCCAGGGCTAAGATGTGGGTGCAGAATCTGTACCATTCACCATGACTGGTGAAGAAGAGGAAGAGCAGATGGGGGATAAGGAGTAAAGAGCTCAGTGTGGATACATTGATCTTGTGGTGCCTGTGGGACACTCAGGTGGAAAAGATGTGGGACTTGAGCCTAGGAGACTGGTCTTGGTTCGAGAGAGAATGTTACATGTTGTAAATTGTGACTAAGGACATGGAATAGATGAATGTCCAAGGTGATCATATAAAGTGACAAAGGTTCTAATATGAAATCTCCAGGTGTACCAACATTTAAAAGGTGTGAAAAGGAAGAGCAGCTCACAAAGAAAGCTTAGATGGAACAGAGATATAGGAGAGAAAGTGTTGTGGAACACAAAGGAGGAGAATTTCATTATTGTGGGAATGAATTACACTGCCAAATACTGCAGAGTGGTCAAATCCTGAAAACAGAGAGTTTTTTTGTATTTGGCAATTAGATCATTGATAAGAGAGACCAAATAACTTATTTTCAAACTAGGACACATTTGAGAGTGAACAGAGATGCTATTAATAATTACAGCAGAAGAACAAAGTTGGAGGAATCAGAATACCAGATATCAAGCTATATTATAAAGCTACGGTTCTCAAAACTGCCTGGCACAAGAACAGGCATATAGATTAATGGAACAGAACAGAGAACCCAGAAATTGATCCAAGCCATTGTGCTCAGTTAATATTTGACAAAGAAGGCAAGAGCATACAATGGAGTTGAGACAACCTCTTCAATAAATGGTGCTGGGAAAATTGGACAGGTACATGCAAAAAAATGAAAGTAGATCACCAATTTAACAACATACACAAAAATAAACTCAAAATGGATAAAGGACTTAAACGTAAGATGGGAAATCATAAAAATCCTAGAAGAAGCCATAGGCAGCAAAATATCAGACATATGTCATAGTAATATTTTTACCAATACAGTTTCTAGGGCAATGGAAACTAAGGAGAAAATAAACAAATGGGACTGCATCAAAATAAAAAGCTCTGCAAAGCGAAATAAACCACCAACAAAACAACAAGAAAGCCCACTGCATGGGAGAACATTTTCACCAATGTTATCTCTGATAAGGGTTTAATCTCCAAAATTTACAGACAACTCATACAACTTAACAAAAGGAAGATGAATAATACAATAAAAAAATGGGCAAAGGACCTAAATAGACACTTTTCAAAAGAGGACATACATAAGGCCAAGAGACATATGAAAACCCACTCAAAATCATTAATCATCTGAGAGATGCAAATCAAAACAACAATGAAGTATCATCTCATACCTGTCAGAATTGCTATCATCAACAAATCAACAAATGACAAGTGCTGGCAAGGATGTGGAGAAAAAGGAACACTCGTGCACTGCTCGTGGGAATGCAGACTGGTGCAGCCACTATGGAAAACAGTATGGTGTTTCCTCAAAAAATTAAAAATGAAACTCCCATTTGACACAGTAATCCCACTTCTAGGAATATATCCCAAGAAATCAGAAACACCAATCAGAAAGGATATATGCATCCCTATGTTCATAGCAGCACAATTTACAATAGCTAAGATTTGGAAACAGCCTAAGTGCCCATCAGCAGATGAGTGGATTAGAAAACTGTGGTACATCTACACAATGGAATACTATGCTGCTGTAAAAAAGAAAGAAACCTTACCATTCACCAACAGCATGGACATGGAGAGCATTATGCTAAGCGAAATAAGCCAGTCAGAGAAAGATAAATATCACATGATCTCACTTATTTGTGGAATATAATGAACAACATAAAATGATGAACAAAAATAGATCCAGAGACAGAGAAGCATCAAACAGACCATCATACCTCAAAGAGAAGGCAGGGAAGGTTGTGGGGAGATGGGTAAGAGGGCAACCAAAGGACTTGTATGCAAGCAAACCAATGGATATGGACACTGGAGGGGTGGGGGGCATGTACTGGGGGGTGAGAGTGGCTGGGGAGGAGTAGATGGGAGGAAAAGGAGATATGTGTAATACTTTAAACAATAAATTAAAAATAAAATAAAGAAAGAAATAAATGAATGAGCAAAAAAAAGAAGAAAGAAAGAAATAAAGAAAGAAAGAAAGAAAAAAAGAAAGAAAGAAAGAAAGAAAGAAAGAAAGAAAGAAAGAAAGAAAGAAAGAAAGAAAGAAAGAAAGAAAGAAGAAAAAAATTACAGCAGAACTACAAGTGCTCTTAGGCAACCAAGGACATATGGTCACATTAGTCTCTGATGAGACCTGCCAGGCTGTTTCTGCAGGGTAAGTGGAGTGTGAACTGAACATGATTTCCGGTTGGCAGAACAGTGGTATGGACAGGGAAGTGCTGAGACTCCTAGAGTAGATTTCTTCCTAGGACGTTGCTTCTGAGGAAGTGGGAAGAGGGGACAATGACAGAACCATGGGCTTCATACAAATGAATATTCTTCTAACAGAGGAGACCTCAAACAGCTTCTAGGGTTGTGAATCCAAATAAGACTGACTGAGACTTTCTAAGAGAATTTAGAAAGTAGAACCAGCTAGTAAGAACACCCCCACTTTTTTAATCTTTATTTTTTTTTTTTTAGCAACATTGGTAGAAGATCTGTTGTGATCAAAGTAAAAGAAACAAGACAGTGGAAAAGAACAAACACCTGGGCTCATGTTGGGATTTTTTTTTTTTTTTTTCAGAAAGAACAAAACCTCTGTTGTCAGAGGATCTCAGTGTTAAAGCAATATTCATTTTGGAAAACCTAAGGTAAACAAATATATTATGATACAATGAGTCTCAAATTGGGTAGACAGTATTAAAGCAATTCAGAATATGATGTATAGCTGCAAGGAGCATAATACTTTTTCATTCTTTTGCCGCTGCTCACTTTCTCTCCAAGTCACTCCTCCCTCCACCATCTACTGTTAAAAATTATTCTAAAACCCGACTGATGGCACAGGTCCCGGCTTAACAAACCCTCTTTGTTAGCTGCATCAGTTGGCTCAGGCGTTCATGTGAGCAGGCAGCGAGAATAATTGCGTGATAATCTAGGTCAAGTTTTCTCTTTCCCACCATTGCCAGAGAGTGAGAACGCCAGATTCATTGACTTCAGGAGCCAGCACCAGCACAGGACTGGGCTTTATCTGTGTAGTCATGTTTCTTTGATTGGGCTCCGTGGGGGAAAACAAAATCCCAGCTCTCAGGCAACACAGTGAATGATTCTAAGAGCTTTACCTGATCTCAAACCCTATCAGCATATTTATGCACATTTTGGTTCTTTTTTAAGAACCCTTTCAGTTCACTAGTGACTAATAGAATAATGTTACATTTCAGCTAAGCCATGTTACATTTGAAAAGAATCTTTTCTTTTAGGACATTAAAGATAACTGACTTAACAACTGGCAATGGAAAACCACTTCATCTATAACAGGGTCCCAAAGAGAGCCAACTGATTTTAAATGTTTGTTAATTTCATTGAAATTTCAGCACTCTTAAAAAAAAATAAAGACAGAGCTTTAAAGGGAGTATATAAAATGTAAACTGCCTCCTTATACACTGGCAGAGTGATGGATCATTGTTCCCATTCTTTTTTTTGAATGAGAAGTGGAATATGATCTATGTTCGTCAACTTCAGTGTGGATTCACTGAATAGTATAAAGACCAAGTTAGAGCTGCCTTCAAAGTCCCGGCTCAATCTTTTATTAGCTGTATTAATTTGAATTACTTACTTAAGCTTTTTGTTGTATTTTTTTCTCATCTATAAAAAGGGGAAATCACAATGGCTACCTCATAGGAGTCTTGCAAATATTAAGTGAAGTTGTGTTTGAAAATTACTCACTACATGACCTATTATATAATAATACAAAGCTCGATAAATATTAACTAAACTTTGTTTCTCTTGTCATGGACCCTGATTATGGAAGCCCAGAAACTAATCTCAAGAAGACTCTAGAAAACCTTAGTATTTGCGGTGAGGCATTGCATTTTCCAAACCTCATGTCTAGAAAATGGGGCACGTGTCAGTACTGCTAATGGCTATCTGCACATAAATATTCAAGTTCAGGGTGGCCAGGACCCCCCAACATTAGGGAGACCTAACTCAGAATAGGTCTTGTACCTCTCTCATCCCAGTTCAAGCCTTCCCTGGAGCAGTATCAGAATTTGGGTTCTGTGTGTTCCTCAGGTTGGAATTCTCCAAATTACTGGCCTCCCTTTCCCTCCATAGCCCTTGAACATTTTGTCTTCTCAAGTCTTAGCTCTATTAGAACTAGGGTCACTAAATTCTGTCCTTTTGACCTGGCTTGAGGTCATCTCATAATGATGCTTATTCCTGGCCTGCCATTCATCCCCATGAGAGACCCACTCCATGGTTGAGGAACTGTCTCAATTCTACATGAGAACAGAACATTTCATCATTAATGATAAGAATTCAAGTGGCATATATAACTGTGTAAAATACAAATGTTATCTTCTATAAACCAATCTTGCTGGTAGGTTTTATTTGACTAGTTTTGTGCAATGTTTCTGTGTCATGCTTTTTTCAAACACAATAAACATAAAATGATCACTGGAAAACCAGTCTCAAAATAATTCTTTAGTATGACTTTTAGGATGTGTTGTAGAACTATTTCCTATAAAGGAAAATTCCATAAACATTTTAGTTTGTTTATTTTGAAACAGTCTTAAGTTATTACAGTTGAAGATGAGATTGTGGGAAGAAAAACTTTTCTTTGTTCCAATAGAACAAACATATTACCCGTTATTGAAAACCCTAAAAGGGAGAACAGTATTGATGATAGACATTCTCTCATCCACGAGTGCTTAAAAGTAACCTTTAAAGTGAAAAGCTATGTATATATTTTTTGCAAAAGCAATTTTATTGGGTACCCTAAAAGTTTTGAACACATTTATATCTCTTTACCTAGAAATTTCAATTCCAAGGTGATATCTTACAAAAATATTTATTGACTGCCTACTATCTGTCAAAAACTTTTCTGGGTATTTAAAGTACATCAAAGAAGAATTATATATATACTAGGGGCCCGGTGCACGAAATTCGTGCACTGGGTGTGTGTGTGTGTGGGGGGAGTGTCCCTCAGCCCAGCCTGCCCCCTCTCACATACTGGGAGCCCTCAGGCGTTGACCTCCATCACCCTCCAATCGCAGGATCGGCCCCTTGCCCAGGCCTGGGCAGGGGAACTCATTTCCCCCCATCACTGGTTCTGCCCCCAGCCCAGGCCTGATGCCTCGGCCAGAGGCATAGACCCCCATCACCCTCCGATCGCCTGATCGGCCCCTTGCCCGGGCCTGACGCCTCCACCAGAGGTGTCAGGCTTGGACAGGGGACCCCCATCTCCCCCTGATCACTGGCTCTGGCCCCCGCCCAGGCCTGAGGCCTCTGGCCCAGGACTCATGCCTGGGCAGGGGACCCCCATCTCCCTCTGATCGCTTGCTCCACCCCCCGCCCAAGCCTGACGCCTCTGACCCAGGCTTCAGGCCTGGGCAAGGGGACCATTATATCCCCCCAATCCCCAGCTTCGCCCCACACCAGGCCTGATGCCTCGGCCAGAGGAGTTGACCCTCATCACCCTCCGATCACCAATCACCGGATCGGCCCCTTGACCAGGCCTGAGGCCTCCGGCAGAGGTGTCAGGCCTGGGCAGGGGACCCCCAGCTCCCCGTGGTTGCAGGCTCCGCCCCTGCCCAGGCCTAACACCTCTGGCCTAGGCATCCGGCCCGGGCAGCAGGGACCCGCAGCTGCAGCGGCCCCACGATCGTGGGCTTCGCTTTAGGCCCAGGCAAGGGACCCCTAGCTCCCGGGACTGCCAGCTTCGACCGTGCCCAGCTCCCATCGCTGGCTCCACCCCTACTTCCTGCTATCACTGGCCAGGGCGGCAAAGGCACCTGATTCTCCGATCATGGCTGGGGGGCAGGGCAAAGGCGGCCCCAGGGCCGCCTTTGCCCTGCCCCCCAGCTCTTAGCTCCCCCCTGGGTTTCCGATCACTGTCAGTGGCAGGGGGCTTCTTCCTGCTTTCCCTTTCGCCTCCCTGCATTGTGCCTACATATGCAAATTAACCGCCATCTTGTTGGCAGTTAACTGCCAATCTTAGTTGGCAGTTTACTGCCAATCTTAGTTGGCAGTTAATTTGCATATAGCCCTGATTAGCCAATGAAAAGGGTATCGTCGTACGCCAATTACCATTTTTCTCTTTTATTAGATAGGACTAGAGGCCCGGTGCACAAAAATTTGTGCACTCAGGGGTGTCCCTCAGCCGGCCTGTGCCCTCTCGCAGTCTGGAACTCCTCGGGTGATGTCCGCCTGCTGGCTTAGGCCTGCTCCCTGGGGGATCAGGCCTAAGCTGGCAGTCAGACATCCCTCTGGCAGCCCAGGAACCCTCGGGGGATGTCCACTTGCCAGCAGGGACTAGGCCTAAGCTGCAGTCGGACATCCTTAGCGCTGCTGAGGAGGCGGGAGAGGCTTCCAACATCACTGCTGTGCTGGCAGCTGGCAGCCTGGCTTGTGGCTGAGCAGAGATCCCTCTGTGGGAGCACACTGACCACCACGGGGCAGCTCCTGCATTGAGCATCTGCCCCCTGGTGGTCAGTGTGTGTCATAGTGACCAATCATTCCCAGTTGGTCTGCTGTTAGGGTCAATTTGCATATTATCCTTTTATTATATGCCTGGTGTATGGGTGGGAGCTGGCTGGTTTGCCCTGAAGGGTGTCCCAGATCAGGGTGGGGGTCCCTCTGGGGTGCCTGGCCAGCCTGGGTGAGGGGCTGAGGGCCATTTTTAGACTGGCCACACCCCCTTCAGGGTGGGGGTCCCCACTGGAGTGCCTAGCCAGCCTAGGTGAGGAGCTGAGGGCTGTTTTCAGGTTGGCCACACCCCCTTCAGGGGGGGTCCCTGCTGGGGTGCCTGGCCAGCCTGGGTGAGTGGCTGATGGCTGTTTTCAGGCTGGCCATGGCCCCCTGTCACCCAGGATCCCAGTGGAGGCTGGCTGGAAGCAGGTATCTGGGATTTATTTATCTTCTATAATTGAAACTTTGTTGCCTTTAATGGAGGCCACAGCCAGCCAGGGCAGGCAGGAAGCTTGGCTTCCTCCATCACTGAGGCAACCAAGCCTCCTGCTTGCTCCAGCTCCGGGGCTGCTGGCCACCATCTTGGTTGGGTTATTTTGCATATAGTCTTTCTGATTGGCTGGTGGGCATGGCTTGGGGGCGTAGCGAAGGTATGGTCAATTTACTTGTTTCTCTTTTATTAGATTAGATCACTAGAGTCCCAGTGCACACATTCCTGCACCAGTGGGGTCCCTTAGCCTGGCCTGCGGGATCGGGCTGAAACCAGCTCTCCAACATCCCCTGAGGGGTCCGGGATTGTGAGAGGCCACAGACCAGGCCAAGGGACCCCACCAGTGCAAAATCAGGGCCAGGGAGGGACGTAGGAGGTTGGCCAGCTGAGGAGGGACCATGTGAGAGCTCCAGAGCATGTCTGGCTCATCTGGCTCAGTCCCTATCGGTCAGACCCCAGCAGCAAGCTCACCTACTGGTTGGTGCATCTGCTCCCTGGTGGTCAGTGTACATCATAGCTAGTGGTTGAGCAGCCTTAGCATATCATTAGCATATTAAGCTTAGATTGGTTGAAGGGCTGACTGGACTACTGGACACTTAGCATATTAGGCTTTCATTATATAGGATGGGGTCCTTGCAGGGTTGTCCTGCTCCTGAACCTGCCCAGAAAAGCAGTTCATTTCTTTACCCAAAGCATTCTCTCAGGAGATCAAGTCCATTAAAAATGAACAAGTCAGCCTGACTGGCATAGCTAAGTGTTTGAGCGTTGACCTATGAACTTGGAGGTCATGGTTCCATTCCAAATCAGGGCACATGCCCGGGTGTGGGCTCGATCCCCAGTGGGGGGTCTGCAGGAGGCAACTGCTCAATGATTCTCTCTCATCATTGATTTTCTATCTCTCTCTCCCTCTCCCCTCCTCTCTGAAATCAATAAAAATATGTATATTTTTAAATGACCAAGTCAGCTATTTATTTACTTATTTATGCAAGAAATAGTTACTTATAGATGGTTCTAAGTGCTAGGGATACAGAAATAAATTTAAAAAAGACAAAAATCCTTGCTTTTCTGGAGCTCCTATTCTAGTAGGAGAGACCTAACCACAAACAAGGTAAGTAAGTACATCATTGGCAGATTAGATAGTGATATATATATTAAGGAGAAAAGTAAATCAGGAAAGGGGGCTATGTTTTAGAGGAGGATGAAAAGATACTGTAATCTGAGATGGGGTGAGTGGGCGAGGCAGCCTTGCTGAGAAGCTGTGAAGTTTTCAGTGGGACTGAGGCGTATTTCTTGCTGTGACCTTGAAACATTCAGGAGAATGACTGGTTTGCTGGACTCTAGCTCATCACTACGGCAGTTGACTCGGGATCAGACCCTCTTCTTTCAGGATACTTAGGAGCTAAAGTGATGGGTGGGTAATTGACAAACAGGAAAATGCAGCTACCGTGTGGCAGAGCAGCTGGAGAGGAGAAGTCACAGAGGTAATGAGAGAATGTATCTAAAGCTGGGAGACATGTCAGGGACATCTCTTGTTTTAACTAATCGGATTTCTCTCCCCTTCACTTCCTCTCCTTGGCCTCTGCTTTGTAGTTCTTTGGCTTAGTGACAATTGCCTTCGAAACACCCTTCAAAACAAATAACCAAGACTCCTACATGTTTAGAAAATGTACAAGATAAGAATTTTTTATTGAAAGGTGATAGTGTGCCCTTGTAGCCACCACTTGTTGGTAAATACTGTGATTTTTTTTAAATATTGAAAACAAATATTTTAAAGTGGCAGTACATCTTATGTCCAGAGAATAAATATTAATATAAATGAACCCTGTATATGTAATTTACAAACCTGGATTATTATACAAGCCCCAGTGTATTCCTTCCCACTCATTTAAATACGTGGTTCATACAGTGCTCACAGCTTGCCCGCCGAATACTCTCAAAGCAAGTATGTCAGTTCCTTGGGAAAAATTTATATCTGTGACATCAACAATGAGGATTAATGGTGTAATGCGGGGAAAGGAGGTAGATGATTTAATAGTAAATATAAAATACATTGATTATACATGGATAACTTAAAGGTATTTTTACCTAAATGCCCCCAAAAACTTTTTAAAACTTTGAGTATGGTCAAGTTTCTGTTTTCTAAAGTAAGGGCAACGAGGCATGGCATGTCCTAACTGACAAATAATTGCAGAGCTATGTACTTGCTTTGGGATATAGTTTTGTATGAACATTTGAATATCATTGCGTCTGATGTTCAGTATTAATAAGTCCAATAAAATGGATGCTGGGAGGGTGTCTAGTGTGTTTCTCCATTTTTATTCTATTTCCGTCTCCTCATGTAACTGCTACCTGGACTTCCAAGCTACTTCAGCTCACTTTCCCTCAAACTTTCTCTGGAGCAGTGGTTCTCAACCTTGGCTGCACATGAGAATCACCTGGGAATCTTTTGAAAATCCTGATTTCTGGGGCCCCACCCCTTAACAAAGAAACAGAATTTCCGGAGGGTGAGGCCCAGAAATCAGGATTTTAAAAAGATTCCCTGGTGATTTTCATGTGCAGCCAAGGTTGAGAACCACTGCTCTAGAGGTTAACAATGCCTGGAAGTACTCAATAAATGTTGACAGCCGGACAGATTGAAACCTGAAGAGTTAAATAAATCTGCCCTGGCTGGTGTGGCTCAGTTAGGTGGAGTGTCATCCTGTGCACCAAACGGTGGCAGGTTCGTTAGATTCTAGGTCAGGGAACATGCCCATTCGCTGTTTCTCTTTCTCTCTTATCACTGTTTCTCTCTTATCACGGTTTCTCTCTATGTGTGTGTCTGTCTTTCTCTCTCTTCTTCTCTCTAAGTCAATTTTTAAAAAGACTTAAATAAATATGAATGTTGAATTATGGTAAGTGGCATATGTGAGCTAAAGGGAGAAACTAGGTAGAAGAGGTGCTAATTCTTGATGGAAGGAGGTGCATATCTTCCTTTTCAGGAAAACAAACTATCAAGTACCTCCCCACCACCCCATTCCATGCACTGTATCTTATTACTAGTCTACCTGAAACTGGTATACAATGCCTTCCATAGAGGAGACTGGGAAGAGAGACTCAGGAAATAAGTCTGAGCTGTATTTATACTCTTAACTGAAATATTTAAAGAGAGTGTCTACAGTTACTGGAAACTGGATTGGAAACCTGGTCATTTAGGCTCTTGCGATCTTTCCTTTGTTGGCGTGTGTAGGTGGCCCATGCAGGGCACTTGGAAGGTGCCTCTGTCTGTCGGTGTTTGTGGATGGATCACTGCCATAGTTTCATTAACAGAACAAAAACTCAACCTGATTCAGATCAAATGCAGAGTGCTGAGGGCTCTGGCACCAGCCAGCAGCCAGAATTACTCAAGGTCCAGCACACAAGTGACCTACTTAGAACTTTCTCTATCTCCTTTGAAACTCCCTGCCCTTCCTGATTCTAGGGGCACAGTAAAGACGGGGCTTTAGAAACTCATTTGAAGGGCTCTGAACTGTCCCCACATTCCTGTCTGGAAAAAGCTTGTTTCTCTTTGGTTTCACCCACCTTTCTTGACTCCCTAATTTTTTTCTCTTCTTTGAGGTTTCTCCTGCCTTGTTTGAGATCACTACTGCTCTCTAGGTGCACCTGACAAGGTGAATATTTAGTGTGCAGTTCAAACCCTGGTTGTTTAAGTGCATGCATTTGGTTTTACATAGACCCTGCTCTCTTCTTCTTAAATTACTGGGTAGGAATGGGTTTTTCTTGCATAGCTTTTCTTTGCCAGGGCACTGCTGGCCATTCTGTTATGGTACTGAGAGTGGAAGGTTGATTATCTCTCTATATATAAAGACCCAGGGGCCATCCCAACCGAATGGGCAAGGAAACAGGCTGAGTGGGGCGACAAGGCCGGCAGCAGGGGTTAGTGAGGGACGACCAAACGACTAAACAGCAGGCTGTGTGGGGCGACCAGGCTGGTGGTGGGCGGGGGGGCAATGAGGGATGACCAAACGACTAAAGAGCAGGCGTGTGGGGCAACCAGGCCAGCAGGGGACACAGTTGGTGGCAACCAGGCAGGCAGTGGGGGCAGTGAGGGGTGACCAGGCCAGAGGGGGAGCACTTGAGGGTGACCAGGCCTGCAGTGGGGGCAGTGGGAGATGACCAGGCTGGCAGAGGGGGGCAGTGAGGGGTGACCAGGCCAGAGGGGGAGCACTTGAGGGTGACCAGGCCTGCAGTGGGGGCAGTGGGAGATGACCAGGCTGGCAGAGGGGGGCAGTGAGGGGTGACCAGGCCGGTGGGGGAGGAGCAGTTGGGGGTGGCCAGGCCTGCAGGGGGGCAGTAAGGTGTGACCATGCTGGCAGAGGGGGAATTTGGGGGTAACCAGGCCTGCAGGGGGTCAGTTAGGGGTGACCATGCTGGCGGGGGGCCAGTAGGGGCCATCAGGCAGGCAGGCAGGTGAGCAGTTAGGTGCCAGCAGTCCCAGATTGTGAGAGGGATATCCAACTGCCAGTTTAGGCCTGATCCTCAGGACATCCCCCGAGGGGTCCTGGATTGGAGAGGGTACAGGCTGGGCTGAGGGGATCCCCTCATCCCCCAGTGCATGAATTTCGTGCACCGGGCCTCTAGTTTGAACATATTCAAGTTTCACTAAAAATCACCTGTTATCTTTGAAAAACTTGCTCCTTCCCCCACTGCAAGGGCCCATTGTGGGATCCAGGGGTAGGGCCAGGACACCTATACTTTAAGGATGCAGAGGTCATTTATGTGGGCACTCAGGGATGAGCATCCCTCCCTGGGATGCTTCCTGCACTGTTGGGACAGAAATGCCCTGGGGAAGCTAAGGGTAAATAGAGTCTGCAGATAGAGAAAGGGTGGCAGCTAGTGAATAATCAGACTTGACACTGCAGATTGTCACATTCTGTAATATGGAAGGTTTGTTTCAGCACCTGCTCTTCATTAGCATAATTTCACATGCAACCATTCCCCTGAAGCTTTAATAGAAGAGAAGTTGGTCCCACCTCCCTCCGTTCTTTTGTGTGTGTTTTTTTTCCAACTCCCCCCAGCCTTTGTCAACATAAATAAAGAGGTTCAAAGCCCCACAGTGACAGAAAAAGGTCAGCCTTTCTCAATGCCTCTTCAATGAAGAGTCTTCTTTGATATGACCAAGCAGGGTTGCATGAACTTCCTACCCCAATGTGATTTCAAGTTAGATGGCACACCCCTGCCAGTGCTGAGGGCCTGCCAATAGCATGGCTTCAGTGTGATTGAAGTGCACCCAGGTGAGCATTTCTCTTTGATGAAGTAAACTGAGCTTTGGTTTTGGTGCAAACAGCAATGCCTCTGTTTTGTAGATGAAACAACTGGCATCTCTGAAGCCCTGAGTCTTAGGGCAGGAGGAGGAAGAGGAACAAGGTTTTGATATCAAAAATATTTTCTCATTTCCCATTTCTAACCATCATGAGTTTTCCTGTTGGATACAAAAATCAAAATTATGGACCTTTTTTTTCCCCCAAGAGAAGGATCATTGACATTTGTTGAGATTTCCAAGGTGCTCACAGGAGCACTGAAAGGTCCTATTGTTTAATCATATATTTATTTGAATTCTATTTATTATCTGGTAGTTCAAATGTGGATTTGGTTCAGACCAGAGCAATTTTTCCAACAATGATACCCAATAGTAGTAAAAGGCCATGGCCTTTCTAAATGGGAGGTTTGCTCACATAGGTGATACTTAATTATAAGCCAGCTAACTATCCTTATGAGAAAGGTACTGTATCTGGTTTCTAAACCTGACCATTCATCCAAACCACATGGAGTATAAGGACAGCAGATCCTTGTGACCTGGCTCAGATTTTCAGAATGGACTCAATAAATTGGAATTTTTTTCTAGATTACCTCAAACCCACTACACGTCTGCACTCCAGCATTAAGGAAGAGACCCTGGAATACCCTTCTGACTCTAGAATTCCAGGATGCTCTGAATGTTTTTGTATAGATGTGATAAGTGCTTCATAAACTAGAAGATATAATGTAAATATAAGGCATTGTTAGTAATCACCAAAAACCTCCACGTTTTCACTATGTGTCTATGTGGGGCTGAGCTTAGAACCAAGGAGCAGAAATCAAGATAAATTATTTAAAAAGGCATTTCTGTGAGTGATAAAGTTGGTGTTTCCCTGGGTTTTAGGTTGCTGTGAACATAGGGACAGGAAATCAGAGGCAAAGCTTGAAGCATTCAGTAGATATGAGGGATTAGAGGAAGATGATGACTCAGAATTGGGGCAAAGACAATGAACAAAAATCAGGAAAAGAAGTTGGACAGAAGCCAGGCAGGTGGGAAAAAGCATAGAGGATTGAGCTGGGAGACTCAAACTCAACAAACAGGAATGAGGAGATCCACAGAAGCTTGAGGTGCAGAACAAGCACCCAAGAGAACTGCTCAAAAAATCAGAACAAGGCACTGTGATTACTGAGGCAACACTTCCTCCAGGAGTTCTCTCACTAAATGCAGTTAGCTGGAGCCATGGGGGTGTCTTTGGAGAGAAGAATAGGCAGGCTATTTATGAAACAAGTGGATCTTACTGACCAGAAGGTCACCAGGTCTGCTGTCTCTTCAAGCCTGTAGGGTAAGAAACCCATATCCTGAAAGAAGTGTGAAGAACCCTAGATCCTCAGCAAGCAAACTATGTGACTTTGAGGCACCTACATCCCCTTGAGCAAGCTGCATTTATCCTTGTTCAATTTCCTCATCTTTAAGATGAAGGTGTGGAAAGGACAAGGTCTTTAAGGTCTATAATTCTGTAAGGTCTATAATTCTAGGCATGCCAGTAGTGATGCTGCAGACAGCACTTCACAGCCAGATGCTGGCTCTGCTAGTGTTATCTCCACACTCAAGTGGGAGCAGCACATCTGGCACCAAGCCAGACTGAGCGTGAAGGGAGTGAGGCTGGCACCTCTCTGAAAGTCAAGCGGCCCATTCATCATAGTGACATATTGCATGCTATCATGTACACTACAAATAGCACATAGATGATTAACCAGGCCACTGTCATAGCAACAGCATTGTTCAAGCTCTTTATTCTTGATAAACAGGCTATGTGAAAAAAACATGTTTCCCAGTTTCAGCTTTGCAAACTTATAACCTTAAACTTTCTGGTCTTAGATTTCTCAATAGGTTGAACCATATGAAAATTTTAATTTTCAATTCTTTATCTATAGACACAGCCACTTTATATACTGCAACTTATATATAGAAAATGGGTTAACCTGACAAATGATTTTAATATAGAACCATAGAGAAGTTCTATTTCAGTTTTGATTTTTTAAATATTTTTAATTGATTTTGGAGGGGGGAGAGAGAGAGAGAGAGAGAGAGAGAGAGAGAGAGAGAGAGAGAGAAACAACAACAACAACAACACATCAATGCGAGAGAGAAACAGCAGTTGCCTCCCAACCAGAGACCAAACCTGGACATGTGCCCTGATTGGGATGGAACCAGTGACCCTTTGGTGCATGGTACAATGCTCAACCAACTGAGCCACACCAGCTAGGGTTCCGTTTTGATTTTAATAAATATTTTGAAGATCTACACTGGATCAGGCCCTGAACTAGGATCTGCATACATAACTGAACTAAATAGTCTCAATAAATAAATTTAAAAAAACACAATAAAAAAGTCCTAATAGCTAACCTCATAGAGCTTAAGATCTTTTGGCAAGTCAGATTTAAGTCTGATTATTTAAATGCTCCTAAAGTATCATATAAATTGCATCTTCACAGGTGAAGGAAAAATCTACCACCTGGGAAGGATTATTAAACTTTGTTTAGTTTCTAATGAAAAGATAATTAATACCCTTCTGAAAATACAGTAGAGAAGAATCTGAGAGTGAGCAAGCAACACCCCTAAGGAAAGTATTCGAAGCCTGAGATAATGAGATATCTTTATAATTCAGCTGTTTGAGAGAATGAAGATGAGGGGTTATTTTCATTTTGTGTATCTTATCACATGAACAGTCAGGCAAATGTGAGAAAATTATTATATTGAAACACATGTGGCATATGTAACAGAAAATAGTTTGAAGTTTATTGAAGTCTGTATTGCATTTAAAACATAACAAAGTTAAGGAGAAAATGTAGCTTTCATATTGACAGATCCAAATTAATGCAATGAGGTTAGCTAGTTTTATTGATAGCATTTTAAAAGAAAATGTATCTTTATTGTTGAAATATTACAGATGTCCCCTTTTTTCTCCCATTGACCCCCTTCTCCCCAATCCCACTCCCTCCCAGGTCTTCACTGCACTATTGTCTGTGTCCATGGGTTATGCATATATGCATATAAATTTTGGTTAATCTCTTCCTGCCCTCCTCCCTTCTCTCTGAGAATCATCAGTCTGTTGCATGCTTCCAGGTCTCTGGATCTATTTTGTTTCCTAGTTTCTTTTGTTCACTAGATTCATATATAAGTGAGATCATGTGATATTTGTCTTTTTTTCTGACTGGCTCATTTCACTTAGAATAATACTCTCTAGGTCCCTCCATGTTGCATCAAAAGATAAGAGATCCTTTTTTTTTTACAGCTGCATATTATTCCACTGTGTAAATGTATCACAGCTTTTTTATCTACTCATCTACTGATGGGCACTTAGGCTGTTTCCAGATCTTATCTATTGTAAATTGTGCTGCTATGAGCATAGGGATGCATATGTCCTTTCTGATTCATGTTTAAAACTGTTGGTTTATGGTGTAGAAATGATCAATTTTATTAAGGCATGGTCTTTATACTTTACACTTTTGAGAGTGGTTTATAATAATATGGAGAATGGATAGGTTCCAGATTTTATAGGTTGAATTGCATGATATTGAAGGTCTTCAACTATTTTTAACCTATTATTCTGACAATTTCATCTGACTCACCCTAATAACTAATGTGAAAGTTCATTTGTTGTTCATAGAAAGGTGATGGGGTAAATTCTACATGAAAAACTTTTTGGCCAAAAAGGAAATCTAATTTATGAAATAGCTATTAAGTATATGACAATTGTTGATAATATCTTGCTAACAGTATTTAATAAGCTGAATGAGCAGGGTTCTGTTCAAGATGGCGGGCATAGGCAAATGCAGTACTCAAATCTGCCCACAACCACATCAAAATTATAGAACTATAGAACAACCATCATTCAGAACTGCCTGAAATTTAGCTGAACAGAAGTTTTACAAATAAGATTACACAGAAGAAGTCACATTGAGACTGGTAGGAAGGGCAGAGATGCAATACGGGTGGGTCCCTTACCCATGTGTGGCAAATAAAAATATAGAGGGATATTTCAAATGTTCAAATGTAAAGGTTTTCCCAGAAGAGCAAGGGATCCCAGCCTCACATCAGGCACCCCTGGCCAGGGTTCCAGTGCCAGGAAGACAAGTCCCCATAACTTGCAGCTGAAAAACCAGCTCTGATTGTGGTTGAATGAGACAGAGGGCTGCTAGAGTTCCAGATGTTCCTTCTAAAGGACCCATGCTTAGAATTACTTGGACTCACTTGCTCTGAGTTCCAGTTCTAGGGCACCAGGAACATATGAGAGTAGGAGGAGCAGTTTTCTTCCCAACAGAAGTGCTGTCAGGGACCATTGTTTCTTTTCTGAGTACTTTCCCCACAGAGCCAGCAGGAAGGCAGCATATCTGAGTCTCCATAAACTTGACTAACACTATTTACCCTGCACTGGTGATTTCCTGAGACCCTGCCCCACTCAAATTGTGGGCCCTACCCAATCTGTTTCCAGTGGCTTTTTGATACAAATGGTCTGTCTTGGCTTATGCTTTGGACTTTCCTAAAATCTCTTAAACAAGCAGCATCTGGCCTCAGCATACCCCATACCTCTAGCCTAAATGGCCCCAAGCCTAGCACTAGTGGCAGCCAACCTTGGTTCATAGGTTGGCCTCACCGGGGTACCTCCAAGCCTAGCACAACTAGCAGCCATCTGCAGATAGCTTTATCGCTCATGCATGGTGGCCCTAGGCAGGACACAGATGGTCGATGACCTAGGCCTGCAGCTCCAAGGAGGCCCCAAATCCAGAATACCCACTGGACATCTTCTGACCATGTTAAAGCACCATCCAACTTCCTTCACAAGAGACACACTCAAAGGCAAATTCAGCAGGCACTAGAGCCTCTATGAAGTAAGTCCTGCTGCATGGGGTCAACATTTGCATAGCTGATCCTCCATGGTGGTCACAGCCAGTCCTTGTATCCAATTGGCTAGTGGGTAAATCCCTTCCACTGAGGTGCCAACAGCAATCAAGGCTCAACTACAACAGTAGAGTGCACACAGTCTACACAGGTAGTGCCCAGCTCTGGTGATCAGAGAGGCTGTGCCACTAGACCCTACATAAGGCCACTCTAAAAGCCCAGCTCTACCTAATACATAGAAACAAATACAGAGAGGCAACCAAAAATGAGGAGACAAAGAAACATGTCCCAAATGAAAAGACAGAACAAAACTCCAGAAAAAGAATGAAAGAAAATGGAGACAAGAAATCTACTAGATGTCAAGTTCAAAACACTGGTTATAAGGAAGCTCAATGAAATTAGGAGAAGAGTAGGTGAACTTAGTGAAAACTTCATCAAAGAGATAGGAAGCATAAAAAGAGTCAGTCAGAAATGAAGAATACAATAACTGAAATGAAGAATACATTCTAGGAAATCAACAGTAAAGTAGATGAAGCAGAGGATCAATAGAGATTTGGAAGCTAAGGAAACAAAAAACACTAAACAGAATAGCAAAAAGAAATAAGAATTAAAAAAATGAGAATAGTATAAGGACAACTTCAAGTGTACCAACATTTTCATCATGGGGTGCCAGAAGAAGAAGAGAGAGAACAAGGAATTGAAAACTATGTGAAAAAATGATAGAAATTTTCCTAACCTGATGAAGGAAATAGAAATACAACTCCAGGAAGCACAGAGAGTTCCAAACAAGATGAACCCAAAGAGGCCCACACAAAGACACGCCAAAGTTTAAAGATAAAGACAGAATCTTAAAAGCAGCAACAGAAAAACAGTTAGTTATCTAAAAGGGAGCTCCCATAAGACTGTCAGGTGATCTCTCAACAGAAACTTTGCAGGCCAAAAGGGATTGGCAAGAAATATTAAAAATGATAAAAAGCAAGGACTGACATATAATCAAAGTTATTCTACCAAGGAGAGCTATCATTTGGAATCAAAGGGCAGATAAAGAGTTTCCCAGACAAGAAAAAGCTAAAGGAGTTCATCACCACCAATCCAGTATTAGAAGAAATGTTAAAGGGTCTTTTTTTTAAGAAGAGAAGAAGAGGAAGGAAAGAAAGATAAAAAATGTGAATAATAAAATGGCAATAAATACATATCTATCAACAATTACTTTAAATGCAAATATATTAAATGTTCCAATCAAAAGATATATAGAGGTTGAATGTATAACAAAATAAGACCCTTACATTTGCTGTCTACTCACTTCAAATAGACACACACAGCCTGAAAGTAAAGGGATAGAAAAAGATATTTCATGAAAATGGAAATAAACAAACAAAAGATGAGGTAGCAATACTTATACCCAATCAAATAAACTTTAAAACAAAGCTATATAACAAGAGTCAAAGAGGGACCCAGAAATTCTACTTCTGGGCATTTATCTGAAGAAACCCATATCACTAAATAAAAAAGATGTTCATTGCAGCATGGTTTACAATAGCCAATGTATGGAAATAACATAAGTGTCCATTCACTCAGATGAATGAATAAAGAAGTGGTGCATATACACAATCAAATATGACCCAGCCATAACAATGAATGAATTCTTGCCATCTTCAATAGCATGGATGGACCTGGAGGGCATTTTGCTGAGTGAAATAAGTCAGACAGAGAAAGACATATGCCATATGATTTTACTTATATGTGGAATCTAAAAACAAAATAAATAAACAAGCAGAATAGAAACAGACTTAGAGATACAGAGAGCACTTTTGATGGTTGCCAGATGGAAGGGGAGTTGGGGGATGAATGAAAAAAGTGAAAGAATTAAGAAACAAATTAGTAGTTATAGAACAGTCATGGGGATGTAAAGTGTAGCATAGGTAATAAAGTCAATAATCTATATACATAAAAGCCTAAGTGACCGTTACTACTGAGCAAACGGAACAACCAGTCACTATGACTTGCACTGACCACCAGGGGACAGATGCTCAGGAGCTGCCCCCTGGTGGTCAGTGCACTCCCACAGCTAACCTCCCCCAGCGGCCAATCTACCACTGTCTCTGTCTCTCCCCCTGGCCGGCAGGCCCAAATTTGCCTGCTGCCCACCCTCCACAGTGATGGCACAGTGGCAAGGGAAGATGGAAGGAGAAGGTGAGGAACTGCGGATGGCAGGGTAACAACAATGGCAGCGTCGGCGTCCCACATCCATTCCTTCCACGTTTGGCCCGGCAACTGACTCCTCCTCTCCTGACCCCACTGGGCCTTTAGGCCCTGATTGGCCCAGCCCTGATGGGCCTGGCCCCGATTGGCCTGGCCCCAATTGGCCCTGATGGCCTGCCAGGCCTTAGGGACCCCATCCATGCATGAATTTCATGCACTGGGCCTCTAGTATAGTAATAACTATGTATGGTGTCAGATGAGTACTAGATTTATTGGGGTGCTCACTTAGTAAGTTATACAGGGAGGGGAAAAAGTGGGCTTACAGTTGTGCATATGTGGAACATAGAGCGTATACTTATTTTTTAAAATATATTTTTATTGATTTCAGAGAGGAAGGGAGAGGGATAGAGAGATAGAAACATCAATGATGAGAGAGAATCATTGAGTGGTTGCCTCCTGCATGCTCCACATTAGGGATTGAGCCCGCAACCCAGGCATGTGCCCTGACTGAGAATTGAACTGTGACCTCCTGGTTCATAGGCTGATGCTCAACCACTGAGCCATGTTGGCCGGCTGAAGCATATACTTATTTATTAATTACTAGGGGCCCGGTGCATGAAATTCGTGCACTGGAGGGAGGTGGTCCCTCAGCCCAGCCTGCCCTCTCTCACATACTGGGAGCCCTCAGGGATGTCCTACTGATGACTTAGGCCCACTCCCTGCTCCCCTTGGGGAGTGGGCCTAAGCCGCAGTCTGGCCTTCCTTTGTGGGAGGCGACTAGGCTGAGCAGGGGAAGGCGTCAGCCCCATCACCTCCCTGCTGCAGCCATTGCCAATCACCACAGCCACCAAGGTGTTTTCATCAACCCGGACTCCAGTTCCTTCACCATGAAAAATGACAACTTTCTTTAGGCATTTTCAAGATGTGTCTTTCATAGGATATGACATTTATTATTTTTTTTATACTCACCTGAGTATATGTTTCCATTGATTTTTAGAGAATGTGGAAGAGAAAGGGAAAGACAGAGAGAAACATCAAAGTGAGAGGAACACTTAGATTGGTTGCCTCCTGCATGAGCCCTGACCTGGCCCCCGGCCAGCGAGGAGCCTGCAACCTAGGTACATGCCCTTGGTCAGAATTGAACCCAGACCCTGTGGTAGACAGGCCAAGGCATTATCCACTGAGCCAAACAGGCTAGGGCAGTATATGACATTTCTTAGCCCCTCCAGCAGCAGACCTTCATTTTTTTCTCCAAGAGTGAGGTAGAAAACCCTACATCACCTTCTTGGATTCTTATTACCCAAGTTACTAAGAATATTACCAGTGGCATATAGGGAGCTTAGCCAATGAGTGGTCAGAAAAGGTGTTGCCTCTGTAGTTCACACCCATCCCTGGCTCGGCCCCTGCCCAGGCCTCAGGCCTCTGGCCGGGGTCTTAGGCCTGGGCAGGGGACCCACAGCCTGCTCCGATGGAAGGCTCAGCCCCTGCCCAGGCCTCTGGCCTCTCCCTGGGGCATTAGGCCTGGGCAGGGGACACCCAGCCCTGTGAAATCACAGGCTCTGCCCCTGCCCAGGCCTCAAGCCTCTGGCCGAGCCTTAGGCCTGGCAGGGGCCCCCTCGGCTCTGATTGCAGGCTCAGGCCCTGCCCAGGAACCCCCTGGCTCAGGTCCTTCCTAGGCTGCTCAGGGCCCACATGGGGCCTACCTTGGAGTGAACTGGGTGCCCTATGATGTTTCCCGGACCCAGGCCACTGGTGCCTAGTATGTAAATTAACCACCATCTTAGTTGGGTTAATTTGCATATTTGCTCCTGATTGGCTGGTGGGTGTGGATGGGGTGGCTGGTGGGCATGGCTGGTAGGTGTAGCAGAGGTACGGTCAATTTGCATGTTTCTCTTTTATTAGATTAGATTGTATTAGTTTTCATGCAAACAGCTGTAAACCTGCTTTTACCACGCTCTGTAGTTCTGAGTCTATTTCTATCAGACATTCACTCAGTTTCAGAAGAGTGAAATTTATTGTTTTTTGCAGGTCATGTCCAAACTTAAATTTTAATTTTACATTCAACTTTGAAGTTGTTCACATTGTGATCTAGCATTGTTAACTGAGCTCTTTCAGCTGTGTTTTTTTTTTTACTTTAAATAATTTTTTATTTTTCAATTACAGTTGACACAATATTAGTTTCAGTTGTATAACCCAGTGATTAAACCTTATACAGGATGGGGCAAGAGTAAGTTTACAGTTGTGAGTGTGCAAAACATAGAGATTATTTTTGTATTATTATTTATTAATTATTGTATTATTTCCCATATAAGCTATTTGCTGCTTCACTAGGTTTTCCTTTTTAACTGTGAAACTCCACGCTGTAGTGGCTATATGTGTTGCTTTATATGACAAACAACCTTTGTTTTACTCCCAGAGTCCTCACTGGTCAAGGTAACAAACTCAGCATAGAATCTATAATAATAAAAGTGTAATATGCTAATTAGACCAGATGTCCTTCCGGACGACCTTCCAGACGAAGCAGGGGCTGCCGGGTAAACCCAGGTCCTGGGTGCCAGAGGGAAGCCTGGGTCCCGGGTGCCAGAGGGCAGCCAGTGCTGACAACTGGGGAAAGGAAGGCCTACTCTTGCACAAATTTCATGTATCAGACCTCTAGTTAATTATAAAACCCAAATTCTTCAGACGAAAGATCATTTAGAGATAGGACCTTTGCTGCTCTAGTTCCTATGTAGTTTGAACTTTTTTATTCCATTGGGTGGTACAAATACTGAAGGTCAGTGTGACATTGCCACAAGATCTATCACATGCTTCCCATATTCAGACAAAGGAGAGAATGGGAGGTAAAGGCAGAAATGGTATGTGTGGAGTTAGACATATCAAAGGTCTGTGGAGTTTGGACAAAAATGACAAGCTGAAGGAGGACAGATGGTGGGTCAGGAATAGTGTTTACAATTCCAAAGCATTTCCAGAGGGATGGATTGTATTGCCCAATATTTTATGGACCTGATCAATTTCTTAATCCTGTTCTTATAGACTAAGTTCAGACTATAGAAAAGAGTGGAGAGGTTTTTTATAAAATAAATTGCAGGAAAATTATATTTACTTCACCAAAATTGAGCTTACAGTTGAGTGAATATGAGGGAACATGTTTATATAAAGTAAGAGCACATCATGACCCGGACTCCAGCTGAAATCAGATCTTCATCCAGAGGTGCTGGGTTATGGAATCCAAGGTAGGGCAGATTTTCATCCACTTTCACTTTTTTTTCTGATCCATTTTGACTTATTATTGACTTTGACATTGAGGCCTCTATTCTGGGTTCCCTCCCCATTCCTTCTTTGCTAACAGACCTGTATTTTGTTCACCTTCATGTAAATGGTCAGATCCTTCAGGAGGGGCTGAATCATCCTCAGTCCCCAAGGATGAAATTACTATCTCAATGAATTGGTGTACTCAAACCCTTGACATTGAAGTGCTTACAAACAGTGAGTCTTGAGGGGATGTTTGCTGAAGACTCTCTGAGAGCAGACTTACTAGTAGGCAAAACACTGTTGTGAGTGCTTTTGACATCTGAACTAGGGATTCAATTGCAACCATGAGCTGCTTGGCCCAGGTACCTGGACAACACATTGAGGATGCAGAAGGACTGAAGGCACCTGGGTCCTGGTAACAGTGTTGAGGCCATCCAGACTTTGTTATGTGAAAGAGAAATGCCTTTATAATTTAAGATACTTTTCATTGGGCTTTCTATTGTTTCAGCTGCAATTATTCTTCTGCTACTGTCAGTGTTTAGTTTAGGTATTCTCAGTAAACAGACCCCTCAATCTATTTTATATGTTTATTTGAAGCAGAAAAAGAAAATTTAAATGTATCTTGTAAACCAATAAGATTTTTCAGTGATTTAATTAACAGAAAACACAATAGTCTGATGGCTTTTCTGTTTTTCCAAACCAATGCTATTTTAATGTCTCTTATTTACCCATGCCTTCATATTCCAGAAACACCATGCTTCCCTCTCATTGAAAAAACATTTCTTTTCAAGCTCAACATTGTATTTCCATTCAAAATAACAATAAAGTTTACCACTTTTAGGAAAAGAGATATGTAAAACACAGAAATTCTTAGAGTTAAAAGGGACTTTAAAAACAAATGGCAAATAGGGGCAGAGGAGAATTACAAATATTACATAGAAGCAACAGATGTTTTTATTATATGAAGATTTAACACTGATTAGCAAGGATAAGGTAAGTAACCCAAGGAATAAATGGGCAAAGGGTATGCACAGGAATTCTCAAAAAAATACATGTAAAAGCCCAATAAACATATATTTAATGCTTTAAACCTCATCAATCAATTCATAGAATACAAATTAAAGAGTGATACTACTTTTACACATCAAATTGTCAAAGCCTGAAAAGGATGATGACACCTAGTGCTGGCAAGAGTGTGTGGTGAAATGGCCAGGTCATACACTTATAATCTTCCGTAGGGTGGTTTGGAGTTGTTTATCAAAGCCTTAAACATATTTTAGTCTTTGAAGTATGAACACTTTCTGAGAAAATTATTAGAGAATCATGCAGGATTTTCTTGTGTTAGGATGTTCCATTTAGTGTTATTTGTAACATTTAAAAAAAATGAAATTATTAACTGCATAACATTAGCGTTAAATAAACTATGGTATATCCCTGAATGTAAGAGAATGCTAAATACAAATAATCCTTATTTCAGTCTCACCTTCACCCCCCCTTCCAGAGGTACCTGTCTCTATCATTATCTGAGTGGTTGGGGCCTCTTTAGTGCAAATATGGTTGTCTGTCTTTCTTCAGTGGGAGCTCAGGGTTCAGTGTTCTTTGGTCTTTCTAAGTCAGTTACCAGTCATTCTTTTACATTTGAGCTTGCGAAATTCAGTTGCACGCATCTCTATTTCCATTCTTTTTTCTTTTAGGTCCTTAGAAAATTCCCCGTCATTTCAGTGGTGCTTGGGGAAGAAAGAGAGTTCAATGTGTCTTTTCAATCCATTATATTTCACTAGAAGTTCATATCCTAAGCTTTTTGAAAAGTTGATTGGCAGAGGCTGCTTGCAAGTTTTCAGTGAAAGGGATTTTTATTTTTTCATTTATACATTTAGTCAGAGCAGATGTTTTAGAGCCTTCAGAATCACATGGTATGTTATGGTGGGAAAGAGGACAGACAGACTCACTTCCTATTCTGAGTTAGAGATTTTTACAGTGATTTAGTGGGACATCTCTTTTGGGTTTTGTTTATAGATTCTCTGTTTACAGAGGATTTTCAGATGTGTTGCTGGAAGTTGGGGTCCGAGAGAAAATCCAGGCAGTAAGTAGAGACATGAATCTGGCTGGTTCTCTCTGGCTCTTCCTCTAGCAGTGGTTCTCAACCTTCTGGCCCTTTAAATACAGTTCCTCATGTTGTGATCCAACCATAAAATTATTTTCGTTGCTACTTCATAACTGTAATGTTGCCACTGTTATGAATCGTAATGTGAATATCTGATATGCAGGATGGTCTTAGGCGACCCCTGTGAAAGTCATTCGACCGTCAAAGGGGTCGCGACCCACAGGTTGAGAACCGCTGCTCTAAGGGTTCTTCAGGGCTTGTTTTCCCAGACATGACCAGTCACATCTGAATCCCCAGAGCAGACACAATGTAGGCTGAGGCTTGGATTCCCGTTACATTGATTTATTTAGAAGGAGACTTTCAGATCATTTAGCTAACTTGTTCATTTTACGGGAAAGCCTCTAAGATCCAGGAAGTTTAAATAACTTTATTAAGGTCACAGACTAAGTAAGTGGTAGAATCTCATGACTGGAGCTGTAACCAAGAAAGTATAACACAAACTTGATATTCCATAAGAAAAGGATATTAAGAAAACAAGGAAAGTTACCTCACTGCATAAGATAGGAAAGGCAAGAGGAAATTTGCTTAGCTGATTTTAACTCTATAAAGGTAATGCCATGAAATGTGATCTTCACATATTATCTGCTTCCTTCTATCCAGCAACAAAATCTTAAGACAAAATAGCTCATGTCTGCCAGAGGCTAGAAATTTTAGTCCACAATAATGCCTGAGAAATGGAGGCTTTTAAAGCATACTATCCAGGATATTTTTGCTTCCTCAAATCCAGCCCCTCGTTGAGTAAGTAAAGTCTTCCCATCTCCTCTTCTTTCTGATGATCATTCATTGTTATCCATTTACAGTAGCTATTTCTTGCATTTATCTATCCATTTCTCTTTTTCCTGCAATAGCTCTAATCTTCACTTTGGAATGCAGCTCGGCTTACTCTCCGCCCATGTGGTCTGGGGAATACGTAGCCCAGTGGTTGGGTAAGAGATGGGCTTTTGATCCCAACTATTGCTTAACATTTCTAGTACTGAATGGAGGGCCAAGAAATGAAGAGATAGGAACGTCATGCTGATGCTTTATTTGAGCTGTTGAACAACTGCACCTGAAACCACAAAACTCAGTTATGAATTCCACAAACTGGTAAAGTTACCCCCTCTTTTTTTCTTAGCCCAGCTTCAATGGGGAGAGTAGTTTCTGTCACTTGCAAACAAAGGAATCCTAACTGTTAAACTATTGGTACAAACACATTAATGTACACTTATTTCTTCAGGATAAATATTAATTTAAAAGAACAATGTAATCTGTTTCAAATTAAGAAAGAGTATATTTTACTGCAATGGGTATAGAGCTTTACATTATGAGACTGAGAATGCCAACACTTATCTTGTTCATTTTTGAGCTTCTGAATCTTGTCCAAATGCCTACAGGAGTGTAGAAAGTGTGCCCTGTCAATACAGTTTTCAAATGACAAGATCATCTGCTCTACCAATGACCATTTCATAACATTTCAAAGTCATGATACAAAGTGTTGAAATTACAATCTCTTTATAGAATGTCTGGTCACAGTCTAAACCTTGTTTTCACACTTTCTCCAAGTGAAAAGACAGCATTAGCAGAAAATGCTTATTATGTTCAGGGCCCCGAAAGCCATCCACCACCCAGCCCTGGGGTAGGAAACAGTTATACTTTTAGTATGTCAGTAGCCAATTTTTTTAATCTAAAATTTTTAAATCTCTAAACCCTAATATACCTATGCCATGTTGTTTAAAGAACTGACCAAAGTGACAAAAGAAGTTCCCACCGCCCTTTGCGAGAAGTTTTAGAGTCCAGACAACATCCAAAAGGCCAGAGGAGCTGCTCAATCGCAGAATGAAGAGAGATCTCTAAATTTTATAGACCCATTAGCCTACTGTACACTCAGGAAATACTGAAGATTTACCAGAATCAAGTATGGTTTTTAGCACCAGCATATATTAAATGATATACACCTGGAGAAGCCCTCCAAGAACTAAGTTCCAAAATGTTCATTGTCTCATGAATTGAGACCTCCTTCTGTTTGGGATAAAGTGATGCAATTCTTTCACGGTTGTCCTAGCAACCAGACATGGAGTGAGGACAAGTCCCAAGTGTGTCTTCAGAGCCTCTGCAATGGCAGACACCATGCGACACAAAAGAGATTCTTTAGACAGTGGTTCTCAACCTTCCTAATGCTGCGACCGTTTAATACAGTTCCTCATGTTGTGGTGACCCCAACCATAAAATTATTTTCTTTGCTACTTCATAACTGTAATTTTGCTACTGTTATGAATCATAATTTAAATATTGATATGCAGGATGTATTTAGGCAACCCCTGTGAAAGGGTCGTTCGACCCCCAAAGGGGTCGTGACCCACAGGTTGAGAACCGCTGCTTTAGGAGCTTAGTTCCTTCCATGTACTCAGACTTTTCATTTCTAAAAGTATCCTCATCTAAGCATGCTTAGAAACATCACCACGAATTCTGTGACTACTCTATAGAAATGTAGTTAAAGGAAATCAACTGAGTAAGCCTTTTCTTCCCCAGATAGAACTGAGGCAAAGAACGGTTATTTCTTCTCTGCCGTGGAAGTTTAGAGATCTAGATCTTGGCACAAAATTAATGCCTAAGGCGAGGGTTCTCTGAGAGCTGTTCCCAGACTAGCAGCATCAGCATCACGGAGGAGCTGGTAAGAAATGCATACTCCTGGCCCTTCCCAGACATCCTGGGTCTGAGTTTGTGGGGTGGGGCCGGCAGTGTGTTTGAACAAGCCTCCATGGGATTCTGATTCAGCCGTAGTCTGAGGCCCACTGCCCTAAGCGTCTGCAGTGAGCTGGTCCTCTGGGGAGAAGCAGGCCACTAAGCTCCTGGCTTTTAAAGCAGCTTCTTTGCGAGAGGATGGTCTGGGCTGTTCAGGTGAATGCGGGGAGGTCAGCAGAAACCCTGCCTGCAGGTCCCTCGATGTCTTCAATTCCCAGGTGAGGTCAGCAGGCTCCAGGTGGCCTGAAAGAACAGGAGCTCCCGGATCAGAGCTTTCGGAGTTCAAGTGAACCAACATTCTTTTAAGCATATTCTAGAAAAAAAAAAAATCCAAAAATCTATAAAGTTCAAAAGAGACCAAATCTAGTTATTCTCTTCAGTTTATCCCTTAGTTACTGCACATGATTGTGTGAGTTGTTACTTCCAGCCGTGAGTAGTTCTTTGTGCTATGGGAAAGCAGCCCTCAGGCAGAGATGGCCCCTGACTCCCACCAAAGGGGATGGAACTTTTTTTGTCACTTTGATCAGTTCTTTAAACAACCCGGGGTAGGTATATTAGAATTTGGAGATTTAAAAATTCTAGATAAAAAAATAAAAGGCTATCGATGTACTAAAAGTATAACTATTGCCTACCCCAGGACTGGGTGTCAGATGGCTTATTGGGCCCTGAATTATTTTCTGCCAGTGCTGTCTTTTCACTTGAAGAAAGAGTGAAAACCAGGTTCAGACTGTGACCAGACGTTCTGAGTGCTCAAACACATCAAGAACTCGGCCCTGGAGCTTCTGTCTTGTCTCAGCCCTGGTGCCATTCTTGGAGAGCAGCTGCTGTTTCGATGTGCCCTGTTTTATGGCATGGAGGTAGGACATTAACAAGTAGTGTTTCCACTCCCTGTTTCTATAACTTCGGAGCACCTAAACCCAATATCTCTGGCAGTGGTGGTGGTGGTGGTGGGGAGGGGGCTGTCAGAAGCTCCAGGGCTGAGTCCTGCGGCTCTTCCTCTTACTAAGCATCTCACATTTCTCTTAGATGTGGTTGTGTTTTATAACCACCATCTATGCCACCTGACTCGGCTTCTCCTTTAATTAGAGTATGCAGTCTGCTTTCACCAATTGGAATTCGGGCCTATAGAAGAAATAGAAACTTGGCAATGAGACTAACCTGGCTTCAACTGGATCCAGCAGTGATCAAAGGTAAGACTTCTGGCAAGTTGATGAACTTGCTTAAGCCTTAATTTTCTCATCTGTAAAATGTATGACTATAATTTCCATACTGCAGGAGCCCCAAGAAGAGGAAATGAGAAACTGTGAGCAAAATTATTTATATTTATATATGTATATATTTAATAAAGAGGTGTTATTTAATAATACTTTCCAGGGAATTCATCTGTTTTTTAGTCTTAGGAAAAAGTTGTTTTCAGGCTTCTTCCAAAATTTTTCTTTCCCAATGAAGTAAGGAAGGAAAGAAAAGAAAGTTATAATATCTGCTATAATAATTAGAATCTCCCTGGGTGGCAGGTATTATATAATCTAAAATTTACAGGTGAGGCTGCCTCAGAGAAATAAGAGGAACAAATTCCTAAGCCTCCAAGCCTCAGCTAACTCTCAAGGGACAACCCTGGCTCTGATAGTCCCTGTTACCATATAAACTGTAGCAATTTGAACTCACTGGAGATGTGGAGCTTCCCACACACACCAGGGAGGTTCTAGCTGCAAGGTTTAAGCAGATGTGAACCCAGGGTTGAAAGGCCACTGAGTTCCAGGTTCCCTGTACCGGTCTCCCCAAACATCAGGGTTTTCATGCTACAGATGATAATTTAGTGCTTTCACCTCTAATCAAGTAAACCATGTTCCAGTTACTGTCCTAGAAGAGTGTTGTCTGAAAAACAGAGACCTAAAAAAACCTGTCTGCCCTTTGTGGCAACACAAGTCCTGGTTCAACTTTTAATGGCCTTAGTCATGCTGTAGGAGTTATGGTGACTAAAACATTGTTTTGAATGTCAAACATGATTCCACCCCAGATATGGCACCAGAACAAGACTATTAAAACGTGACTCTATGTGTGTTGCAAGAGTGGACTTGGTATTCTGGGGCCTGAGAGAGCTGAAGATCAAATCAAATCCCCAGGTCGTTGATTACAACACATGCACTGAATACAGGAAATGGTCCTGGGAAAGATCTCAATCCTGTTTGCAATGTCCTGAGTCCATTTAGAGCAAAACTCGTCAACCACTTTCCCTGCAAACTTCTGCAGAGACACTGTTCACAGACTATAGAGAGCCTAGAAATTGAAAACAAGCACACTCAGTGCAAACCAGGATTGTAGATCCTTTTTGACTTGTCAGAGGAACCATGGAAAATACACAATCCTCGGGTAATCTAATATTGCAACAAAATTAGCTGTATCTTTGCTTTCTATACAAGGTCAGAGCGCAGAAGACGGGCTTCTCTTTTTCCTGTGGAAAAGTTGAATGATTTAACAATTCCCAAAGATATCAGTTTCTTTGTACACCAGGGAGATCCACAAATTTGGCTGGTCTTTTCAAAGCATATGCATACAAAGTGATATTATTTCATATATAGGTGTGGCCATCATTATGTCTGGGTGTGTGCATAATCACCCTAAAGGTAACAATTTCCATGGAATAAACAGACTAATAGGAATGAAAGAAGACAAGAAGACGCCCTAGTAATATAGTTTTTATTGGCTCTTACCTTCACTCACTGCCTTAACAAAAAAATATCTGCCTAATCTCATAGTAGGTTCGGCTCTGTGGCCAGTCTTATTTGTAACCCTGGGACACCCTCCACACCACAGCCAGTCTGGTCAGTTTGAGCCTGTTTAGGAAGCAGCTTCTGGGGGATTTCTTCCTGGCTGCCTTCCCAGTGCCACGGGGAGCTGGGCAATTCCACTGCCATGGCCGTCCAGGTGGAGGGAAATCCTTGACAAACCATTGCTAAGCAGTGAAGGAGCATTCCAGTGATTTAGGGGGATTTCCAGAGTCTCTAAAACCTGCCTAGAGTTCCAAAATGCAAAAAGGCAGTGAAGAGCTGCTGAGAATTATTGGGCATGAGGTAAAGAAGAAACTCTTGCCATGTTAACATCCATCATTAAAGCAAATAGGATGAGTTATGTTTTCCAGAAATGGCTTTTTGGAAAGCTCTGATGCGCAGCAGTCCTCCATCCTGACGTTTCCCTTGCATTCTAAAATACTGTCTCAGAGACGCATCAGCTCATGACTTCACAGAGGAACAGTGTGTGCTTAAAAGTTTTGTGTGAGCCCCGCTGGTATGGCTGTCAGTTGAGCGTAGTCCCATGCACCAGGAGGTTGCAGGCTTGGTCCCTCAGTAGGGGGCATGCAGGAGGCAGCCAACGAATGTTTCTCTCTCATCAATGTTTCTCACTCTGCAGATGCCCACTCACTCTGCAGATGCCCTTTGCCACAGAGCTGCCCCAGGTGCGGCCCGGCTGGGGAGGGATTGTAGGAGGTTGGCTCTAGGGTATGCCCGGCCCGTCTTGCCCAGTCCTGCTGCCGGCCACCTTCTAGTTAATTTCCTTTCAATGTGCACCAATTGGTGCACTGGGGCACTAGTTTTAAAATAAGTTAATAAAAAAATAAAGGGTTTTTTGATGTGTAAAAAGTTGAAGTAATAGCAAAATCCTTGCTGCATTAATGGTACTATATCAGAAGTCAGCTGTTTGGGATATCCATTAGGCTCAGGCTTCATTTAAATGGTGAGTTTTGCTGGCTTTCCTTTAGGTTCAGCTTGAATGTCCTCCCTCAGAGATGCATTTACTGCTCATTTAATTATAACTAGTCCTCTCTTGACTCAATATATTTTTCTTCATAGCAAATCAGAGGCTATTTTATTTATTTCTTGCTCTAAAATGCAAGCAAGACCTGTGAAAATAGGAACTGCAGTCTAGTTCATAGTTTTGTTCCCAAAACTTCACAGAATACCTGCTACATACATAGTAGGCAACATAAATAAATAGTTGTTGAATTAAAGGTCAAAATGAGGCTGACTCTTGGTTAGGACACGAATATGTGCCTCTATAATAGTGTCTTGAAAAGAAAACTAAAAAGGAAAATATGCCAGATAAGTTAATTTCTAAGGTAAAGATTAGATGGTCTCACCAGTAAGGGATAAAACTTAAGTATAACACATTTATTTACATCTGGGTATTTAGCATATAGGGATTTGTGTTTGTGTGTGTGTCGGGGGGGGGGGGGACGTGAATTTCCTCATATTATCTCTTTGGGGTGGATATATAGAGTTACAGAAAAATCATGTCAATATGTCTACTTCCTTTGGCGCTGAATCCACACCACATAGGGCCTAGCCAGTCAGAATGTAGGCCATGTGGCATGATCACTTTGATAATTACTTTATCCCAGTAAGAGATAGAGTTTCTGTTAACAGTAAGGGTTTAGAGCAGAAGGAAACTATGCATTATCTTTTAGGGTCTCTATCTCCTAGAATATAGGTGAGCCAAGGGCTTGTCCTGAGGCAATTCCCAACATGGAATTGAGGAAAAACAATTCTTCATAAAGCCCATAGTGTGTATCAGGCATCTTCCACCCTTAATATAATTCAGTTTCATGATAATATGTAGGGTAGATGCTATCTTCTTTTCTAGAGGGAGAAACTGAGGGTCAGTGACATTAGCCCAAGGCCTTGGGCATTAAAGTGAAGGTTCTCTGGTTCCAGAACTTTGACAAGAGATCAGGACGAAGGCGTAATGAGTGACCCTATCTCCTGGGTGTTAGGCAGAGTGAGTGGGGGCTCCGTGCTATTTGGTTGCCAAGGACAAGCTCACCTTCATAGAAGGCCTAGTGTGTTTGTTTTGGTTCGGTTTTGAATTTATGCAGTTCTACTAGGAGTTAGTACTAGCCTGTGTTTTAATTTTATTTTTATTTTTAACTAACTCAATCCCAAGAAGCAAGTTTGAAATCGAGCATTCAAAGAATGTGCAGAAAGTTAGGCCACTGAACTAGAAACTCCTGATTTTCTAATCTATAAAGTGGACACAATTGTACCCAGTGTTCATGGCACTATTATGGAGCTTAAATTAAGAAAGCGGGAGCAAAAGTGCTTTGAAAAGCATTGTATTTTATCCAATGGAAGATTAGTTTTTCTTCCATTTATAATTTTCTAAGTTAATTAAACACACAAATAATTAAGTTTCCAACCATTATTCCTGAAGGAGATCAAAGGTTGGTAGTTTTAAATTTGGAAAAAGCCACGTTCTCATCTAGTACCCTTTTATTTGCACTTTCTGATTGTCTAATGAATACATGCCAGCAGTTTCTTCGCATTAGAGCTGTTGTATTTTTTTCCTCTTCTGGTGGCCTCTTAGAGCTAATTGTGTTTAAGGGGGGAAATCAGATATTTAGAAAGCACACGGGTCTGAACTCATTAACGGGCCCTTCTGCTTCTATTGCATGCTGCAGGAGAGTTGTAAGCATGTCATTTCTACTCCTTGCCCCTCACTTTTAAAAAACTTGGACAAAGACCAAGCCGCACGTACACACTGTAGCTCATCACAAGCCTACACCAGTTTGGCTCATGGTGTGCACTTTGTTTTCAGATTCTCTTAATACTTTAAGCACTTAACTGGAGTCTCCCTTCATTCCAAGCTCGAACCTGTGGTTTCAGGCAGAAGCAGCCCCCTGACATTTAGTGCCCCTGCCTGTGAGTTGATAAGGCTGCCTGGAGCCTCTCAACTCCTTTAAGTGCTAAATGTCAAGCTGGAATTGGGTGCCTCCTGCTGAACAATGTGGGTTGTTTTAAAATGATCACTTAATACAAAGAGGTTTCCAAGCACACTAATGCTAGGGGTATTTAAACAAGGGAATGGGGTGTCTTTAAAATACCTTTTTAGTTGGCAACTTAATAATCTCCCTCTTGTTCAAATATTATTTACACCACAGTACATCTGATACGCTCCGAAAGTTAAACAAGCCATTCAGGAAAATGGGATTGAGTTGTGACAAGGTGAATAGAGGCCCTAAAAAGTCTGGAGCTCATGTTTTCATATATGGTAAGATACACCTTAGCATATCTTTTGTCAGTACTGTTCAGGAGACACTGAGGAATGTTGCTTGTGGATTCACAGGAGAATGAGACACATCCAATTGCATCTATTAGTCAAGGCTCTGAATATAGAAAGAGCAATTTCTGCATGAAATTCATTTCTTTTTTTTCCTCTCTCTTAATGCTCTGAAAAGAAAGAACTAGAGGAATGATCATCTATATGCAAAAGATCCATTGGCTGCCTCCTTCCCCCTCCCCACGCCCTCCTCCCTCCCCCCGCAAAATGGCACAAAGATAAGTCCAGGAACACTCCTGCTAGTGAAGTCTGGGAGATGTCCAGGGAAAATCTATGGCCCTTGCCCAGGCCTAGAGCCACCAACATGTGAAACTGATGGACAGTCACTGCATCACCACCCTCCTGCAATGGTGGTCACCTCGTACAACTACAGCTTCCCAGATACAGGTTCTCTCTTATTCCCCCCACCCCCCACGAACTATAAAAGGGTGTCTCAAAATTCACACAAGAAGTAATTTTGATAGAAAATGGCTTCCACGGCACAAGAAACTGGATTATCATGTCGTGATAGCGAGCACCATTAACTGTTATTGCCTGAGCAGCCGCATTTTGGTCATGGAAAATTTCAACAAAAGAGTGCATATGTGCCAGCAAAGCCATGGAGGCCATTTACCCAATATGCTATTCCATACATAACCCTATACTGTATACTTTATGAGTCAATAACAAATTTACAAATTTTAATTATAAACCTGTGTTTTCGATCAAAAAATTACTTCTTGCGTGAATTTTGGGACACCCTTTATATTCTCAATCACTCAGTGACTCTTATTTTCAACCCTTGACTTTAAAGTCTCTAATAAGTTCAGAATATCATAATCTAAGACCTATCATTCATATAGTTTAGGAGATTCTTAAATTCTGAACCTAAATAAAAAGTAAATTTCCTCTCTCTCTCTCTCTCTCTCTCTCTCTCTCTCTCTCACACACACACCACACACACACACACACACACACACACACACCTATTTCACCTTGAGAAGAGAAACAAAGCTTTATAGTACAGAGTCTTTGGCTGGGGCTTCCTAACATATCAGATGTAAGAAAAACATGTGAAAAGTCTCTTCCATCTCCTGGGTGTTTGGGAAAGTCTACCTATTTTATGTTCTGTAGGCAAAGCCTCTGGTAATAGATGGTGGAAGGAGAGAAGTAGGAAAGGAGAAAGAGCTGGGTACTAGAAAATAGGCAGTTGGCCTCAGGCCTGAGGTTCCCAAAAGCTTGGCCCATGATCTTGAACAAATCTCTGGGTATTTGTTTTCTTTTGTCAAATAAGGACATAGGATCCTATCGACGCCCTCCATCCAGATGCCTGTTGTCACTGAGAGAACAAAAGTGGTCAGAGTAGGGCACTGCCCTTGCTGACTCAAGGTATGTCACCGTTTGGATCACCCTTCCTGTTGAATGAGCCCCTGCGCTGCCTCAGAGACCAGCAGGTTGTGAGAATGGAGAACTCTAAGGCACATCCAGGAGGTCTTGTCTTCCTGGGCGTGGGCTGCTGTTAATGTTACTATTATCAATAACAACTATCTCAGGAATACTCCCCTTCAGAGTTGGAGTGCTTTTATATAGGGTCTCTCACCTGAGCCCCAAATCCTAGTCCTCTGGCCAAAGCAAAAACCCCACCTTCACTGCTTTCTGTCCCAGGTGGGCCCAGCATTCCTGAGGGTAAGGAGCGTGAACCTGGACACCTTGTGGCTATCAGCTTGAGTCCCTTCCTTCACACCCATGACTGGATGGGGAATTGCAAGTGACTTAGAGCACACAGCCCATCCCCCCAACTCCTCAGGCTCAGGGTCACTCGTCAGGCCCACCGATGGTCCTGTGGAGTGGAGTGCTGGCTTTGTGGCCAAGGCCTGGGACTCCTAGCTTACAGGCTTCTGGTCTTTCCAGCTTAATCTATAGCATTACTGCAGCCACTGTAAGCAAGGGTGTGAAGCCCCAATGGCCTCAATTTCATCATCGGAACTGAGGACTAACACTGAATTGGTAATGGGAGGAAAAGCAGGGTTCCGTCAGGAAAGAGGGCAATTTTCTACTCATTGGCACCTAGAAGAGGCCTCCAGTGATGGCTGGCAGCTTTTGAAAATTCTTCCCAGATGCTGGCATGAGGATTTGCCGGGCCTATGTAGAAGTCATTTGATGCTGGGGGGCTGTTGAGTAATTGTGAAAGCAGTTTCAACAGTCTTGATGGCACCGGACCTGTTTTCAGTTTATAAACCAGGTAGGAGCAAACCTATATGCACTGCTCTCTCATGGCGGGAGCTGCTGCTAGTGAATCTCAAGGGAATGAAGTGTGTGCTGTCAGCTTGCACCCTTTCACCCCGAAGATGCAGGATGATAATCTTGTTTTGCAGGGCCTCTGCCTATGGCTGTGTCTCTGCCCGTCCATACCTGGGCCCACCAGTGCCACACCAGGAGGAGCAGGCCAAGCTGGATTCTGTTCTGCTGCCCATATCTGTATCCCACCCGTTGATGCTGCCCAGGCAATATGTCTTCAACCCAGCTTTCTTGGGCCTCAACTCCTCCTCAAGGAGGAGCTACTGGAGTTCCTTGTGCTCAGTTCCTCAGAGGTGTGGCCTGCTCTGCCCAGCCCAGCCCCATCCAGCTGTGTCCAACCCAACACCACGGCCTGGGAATGTAGATGATGACCATGCCAGGGTCCAGGTCACCATTTAAAGGCACATGAGATTACAAAGTGACCCTGCTCAACTTGTTGAGTACATTTCTACATAAAACATTAACATATGGTGATTTTTAATATTAAGATATAAGAAAATATTCTATGAATATGGTTAAAAATTCCAGCACCATCGATTCATTGCCCTAATAAATAATTCTCTTTGGCCCTGAAAGTTGTTTTGCCCTCACTTGGGCAAATAACTCTAATTCTAAGTAGGGTAGGTGTCACTTTCCATTCATTCTGTCTCCTTGGTGTCAGCTGAGGCACCAGGGAGGCACAATGTCTCTTTTATAATTTTCTCCATAGTCCAATGCTGCCAGCAAGAAAAATTATAACCTCTCCCGTCACTAAATCCAAAAGTCTGGTCCAATGACCTTTGCTTGAAGACTAAATTTCTCACCACTGCACCAAAAAAAATCCAGCAGAGGGCTTTGATCATGAAAAGCATTAAAAGAAAACAACACACAAAACAAACAAACAAGTCAACCCAGCCCAGCCTGGGTAATGGGCGTCTCCTTTCATGTGGTTTCCTTTGCGCCTGCATGCTGTGACAGGCACAGGGTGCCTCCGACTGCACAACACTGAGACTGCATGTTTGAAGAGAGTGAAGCTGACCGCCTGGCAGAGAGCTAGATTTAGAATCCGCTGCAGGGCCCCGGCCCTTGCCTGGCAGCCGGCCGCACCCCAGCTGCACCCCAGCTGACAGCTCCCACCTCTCTGAGCTCATCATTGCAGGATGATTTCTGCAGCACATTCAAGTGACTGTCCCGGAGCAGAGCGAAGGGGTGCCAGTGGGGCAGAGCACATGGGTGCCCACAGAGGTCCCCTGCCCCCTCCACAGCTGCAGTGGTCTTGTGTGCCCCTCAGATGCTCTCTGCTCCTCAGGGACGTTCCCGGCTGGGACTTCTGTTGGGTTGATCAAGGGTTGCTAGGAGCCTGAGCCAAGAGTGGCAAGGATAAGTGAGGGCTCCACCAAATTTTACTGTCCTCTAGTTGAGGGAACTTTTGAACTGGTGTCTGGTTCTATGACAAGTGTATGGGGATATAAATGTAAAAAATTTCCCTAAAACGTGGGACACACGCTACACTGCTTAGATACACATATTAGAGCATGGTGTCCCAAAGGGAGGAAGCATTTGTCCCCTCTTATAACCCCGTGTTCATCGTCAGTTTGAGGTGCCTCAGGCATGGTATGTGCATCAGGTAAATGCCCATTGTGGGGTATCAGAGCAGCTTTGGTGTTCACAGGACCAGGCATGCTTTCTTTCACAAACATGAACCTCCTAGAGACTCTCAAATATTGGAAGGGACTCTTCAGTGGGAGGTCCTACCTGAGCAGACGGAGACACAAGTCAATGAGATGATGTTTCATCGTTGATGTGTCTCCATTTGAGTCCCGAGACCCCTGAGACCCTGGGGAGTGCCAGGCACAAGAATATTGGGAGCTAGTCACAGAGAGCAGCTGTGAGAAGCCATAATCCAACCTGGACCAATGGGTTAGACATATACACTCAGGTACTTAGTAAAACATAGAATAAAAAAAATCATTAAAGTAGGACTCCACTGCAGAGGCCACAAAGGCCTTGACAGCGGAACTAATGCCAAGCATCCCCATCCCAGGAGATCGCAAAACTGCCTTAGAAGAAAGGAACTCGGAAAGATGAGGAACTAAAGAGCTGGGAGAGGAGGAACTTCACAGAGAAAAGTGCTGCTGTGTTACTGAAGACCCCCAACCTGGGGAAAGAAAGGAGGGCTTGCCCTCAAATCAAGGCATGCAATGGAGTTGGGCTTCAAGAAGACCCCATGAAGATGGACACATGTCCTCTGGAGTTTGGAGGATGGGTATTTGATTCTCTCCTTCAGTCAAGTGTGAGGGACCATAGTCTTCATGCCCAACAGCTCCAAGGAAGATAGTTTCACTGGGATGTGAGTTTATTTCCATCAACAGCATGACCAAAACACCTGTGTTTTTCCTAATGCGTCTGAAGGGTCATTTTGAAAAGAATCTGACTTAGAAGAGAATTCTATTGGAGAGGTGAAGAGATTTGTGAGATCAGTGGAAATCCAGAAATCCAATGGCCCACCAGCATCAAGGAATCAGAGGTGCGGCTCCCAGCCAGAGAAAGGGCATACTCCACATATCTTCTCACCGGGGGCCACTGAGCCAGAGGACACCTGCATGCAAGACTGCCCTACACCTAATCCTCTCACTGTTGACCCAGCTAGGGAGAGGGCCAGAAACAGGGGCTGCTGAGAAAAGAGGAGGAATGAAAGAGCAACATCAGAGAGTCAAAGAAACCAGCCATCCCCACCTTCCTCACTGCAGGCTTTACAAGGGGAAACACTTTAACTCTCAATAAAATTTGGAGTTTTCATTACTACACAAGTCTAAACATATTAATTGTTGGAATGAGATTGTTTCCTGGGATTAAAAGTGCTTGGGAAAGTTATGATATCGCTTAGGATTTCATCTAGGGCCATTTAAAGAACTAATCCTCAGAAATACTTTAATGGAGACCATTGAGAATTTTATTTTTCTTTTTTGCACCTAGTAAGTTCTGCTCATTCTATAAAATACATCCTGAGAAGAAATCTCCTCACGAAATCTTCACAGTGATCATCCTGATCTATAAAATAAAAAGAAGGTAGCTGCATTAGTTTGCTACCATAACAAAGTACCACAGGGTAGGGGACTTAAACAATAGAAATTTGCTGTCTCCCAGTTCTGGAGGCTGGAAGTCTGAGATCAAGGAGTTGGCAGGGTTGGTTTCTTCTGAGGCCCCTCTCCCTGTATCTTCACATAGTTTTCCTTCTGTGTATGTCTATGTCTAAATTTTTGTTTTTATAGGGACACTCGTCACTTTGAATTACGGAGCACCTCATGACTTTATTGGTTACTTGAAAATTCTGTCTCCAAATACAATTACTCTCTCCATAACTACTTCCAAATGGAATTTTTTTAAAAGTTAAAAACATGACTCTCACAAAAATACAGAATGAACACATATAAATTTTTTATTAAATCATTAATAAAGAAATCAATAAGATGATAAAGTTGATTCTAAGAGCATTTTGAGAGTCAGGCCATTATACATATTTTGAAAAAAGTTAGGATTGCTATGTTAGATACAAACTGGTTAATGTGCTATAGGCCATAAAACTATAATCTTTGGAGTGATCTTGTTCCCATACAAGAATCTATAAGTTAACATGTAATTTTACAGTGTCTGGGTTCTAATCTATAATAATAAAAGCATAATATGCTAATTAGACCAGACAGACGAACGACCTTGTAGACATCATTCTGGATGTCCTTCCGAATGAAGCTGTGGTGGTGGGGGCCGAGGCAGAGGTGGTTAGGGGCGATCAGGCAGGCAGGCGAGTAGTTAGGGGTGATCAGGCAGACAGGCAGAGTGGTGGGGGAGATCAGGCAGGCAAGCAGGCGGCAGGCAAGCAGGCGAGCGGTTAGGAACCAGTGGTCCCAAATTGTGAGGGGAATGTCTGACTGTGGGATTGGGCCTAAAACAGCTATCAGACATCCCCTGAGGGATCCTGGATTGTGAGAGGGTGCAGGCCAGGCTGAGGGACCCCCCCCCCCACCCCATGCACGAATTTCATGCACTGGGCCTCTAGTCTATGTAATAAAAGCCTAAGTGACCATTAAGGCAGAACGACCAGAACAACCAATCACTATGATGCACACTGACCACCAGGGGGCAGACGCTCAACACAGGAGCTGCCCTCTGGTGGTCAGTGTACTCCTACAGGGGGAGTACTGCTCAGCCAGAAGCCGGGCTCATGGCTGGCGAGTGCAACTGCGGTGGCGGGAGCCTCTCCCACCTCTGCAGCAGCGCTAAGGAGCAGTGAGCCGAACAGTAAGGAGCAGCAAGCAGGCGGGCAGTAAGGAGTGAGGGGTCCTGGACTGCGAGAGGGCACAGGCTGGGCTGAAGAACACCCTCCAGCGCACGAATTTTGTGCACCAGGCCTCAAGTCAAATAATAAGTAGCAAAGTAAAACACAAGTACATTCTAGATAATTAAATTATCTTCAGGAAGGCTCATAAAACACGCTCCAGTATGACATGGAAGAGACTCACGTCACCTCCATTCATCTTATTTCCAAGTTTTTGATAATATGTCTGGACATTCATCATGAATGATTCCTTCCAACACTGGGGCCTCTCAGTTTTCTGTTTTCATTTCCTCTGATAACCTTGTTCCCCATTTACCCACATTCCATTTCTTCTCCTGAATGTTTTTGTTTCCCAGACCATCATAATCCATCACTAGGAACCCCCCAATTAATTATCTTAATTTAACCATCACATTTTCAGTCACCATCTCTTATTTTTCCAGTTCATTCCCTCTAGTTTCCTAACTCTAGTTTCTAAGCTCCAATAGGAACTATAATCCATTGGTCCCATCACCTCTGCATGTCTCTTGTCACCCTCTTGTCTTCACATACCTCTTTACCCAGTTTAAATCCCATGTCCAATCATTATTCTCACTCGCTTTTAGAGGCCATTAAATTTTTTGCTCATTTATCACTTTGTCCCACTCCTTGGCTAAAACACAGCCATAATGCAGTTCTACTCCTAATTTATGCCTTTCCCTATGCAGCTAAATATTGCTGGTGAAAAATACCAGCATATTGACTTCTCTCACTTAAAATTCTTGATCATTAACCTCATGTGGACCCTTAGTGTTGCCAGGAAATCAAACTACATTTCCCATCCATGATCATTCTTACTCCCACTCTCCTAAATCAGGGATCAGTGAGCTTTTTTCTATAAAGGGACAGATATACATATTTTCAGCTTTGTAGGACATCATGTCTATCCAACAGCTATTCAGCTTTACAGCCACATTGTGAAAGCAGCCACAAACTATACAGAAATGAATGGTGGTGGCTGGTAATCTGCTACTCCCTGTGCTCTAGATAACTAAAACATTTCTTCTCTCTCTTCAGACTTCCAATACCTCCCGCACTATTCTTACTCTCCATTGAAATCCTATTCCACTGATAAAATAGAAGCAAACAGAAAAGAAAGTCCATGAATTCTCACCACCACATCTCCCAATCTACCTGCCTCTGTGCCCATTTGCTTTCTCTCAGGTGCCTGCAGACACACTGATTTGCTCAGGGAAAGGTCAATCCCTCCATTCAGGCATGGCCTCCCCTCTGCTCTCACAAACCCCAGGACACTCCTGCAGTACTTGTGTGTTTTCTCTTCTCATCATATTTTCCCTCCCTATGAGTTCTCTCTGTGAACATACAAATATATTGATATAGTTAGGATATATTAATCCTAACTTCTTGACCTCATTTTCCCTTCTAGCTACTATCTCATTTCTCTCCCTTTCTTTGCAGGAAAAAGTCTTTAGGATCACCTATTTTTCTGTCAGATTTCTGTCCTCTGATTCTCCTGTCAAATCACTGGGACCAAATTGTTGTCCTATCTATCACTTCAGGTAAACAACTCTGTCTGCGATGCTCTATGACTCACATTGCTGTGCCAAATGGCCATTTTCTGTCTTCATTTATTTCAACCCACCGTGTATCCCTCCTCCATAAAACACTGCATTTTGTTTTGTTTTTCACTTGGCTTCTAGAACATGAGATTCTTTGTTTTCCTCTTGTTTTTTTGGCTTCTCCTGTGAACATTCTAGGAATCTTCCCACTTCAGAGCCCTTGAACTTAGTTCTCTGCTCCCAGTCCTGCTCCCTGGGTAGCACATGGCTCTCTCTTTCACCCTCTGCTACTTGAATGCCACCTTTTAATGAGGCATTCTGTGATTACCTATCCAAAATCTCAGCCCCTGTTCTCCCAGCACTTCCTAGTCTTCTTCCATGCTCTATTTTTTTTAACTTAAATACTTAGCTCCATCTAACATACTATTTTACACATTTATCATGCCATCCTTATCTTGTTTAGTATCTGCTTCCAAGAATGTGAAATATTTAACTATATTTTGCATGGGTTTTGTAATGATCAAATGAAGGTGATCTTTGTAAAATCTCAAGACAAAAGGTTTATTATGACAGCTACTGATATATTGGGAAAACCAAAGAAAGATCGGGTCAGCCAATGGATTTTTATTTTACTTTTTCTTTACAAATTAGGAAGTAAATTAACTCCTTTCAAATACATTCATCTAGGGAGATGCAGACTTCTTTTTATTGTATCTTCTGATCTTTGGGATCTTTAAAATTATTCTAAATTTCAGGTTAGCAAGTATGAGACTCCTCTGTTCAGATTCTTTTTGGGACTGAAGTATGATTCCTGTGGCTCCCTATTGAAATCATACTCTAGACAAAAAATTGGTTTCCAATTTTTTCCATGCAATTCTAGAATCATCTTTCTATGACTTCAAAAACCCTATTCAGTGCTAATAAACTTTCCATAGATATTTAAATTTTCCACAAGGAAAATTTTATTCAAATTGGCTATGTCTGTTTATGTAACGCATCCATCTAGTAATAGGTTTCTCTTCTTCTGAGTTTGTTTTGGGGTATGGATATGGGATTCTGGCTAGGTCCTCTACAGTAAGCCTATTTTCCAGTGCCATTTTTATTGGCAGAAACTTTATATGCCAATCTAAATGGACTGATGAAATTATTTTTAAAATACTCTTGAAAGGTAATCAATAATACAGGTCTGAATTTATGTAGATCAGTTTTCTCACTTCCCATCTAGTGATCCAGACTGCCAATCATGACTTTAAAACAGTAAATGCTTTTTTATACTACTAAAAAGAGGAGCCAGAACAGCAGAAAAGAAAAGTTTGACTTCAAGCAGAAGTAAACATATTTTCACTAAAATATCAGAAGAGGGACATAGATTCCTTGGAAAACTGAAAGAGTGCCTTTATGAGTGTGATGTGATCCCTCAAGAAAGCCGGACACTTGGCCTGTCCCAGGCTAAACCATAAGCTACAGTTCCATTTGAGCCCTGCTTGTTTCTGGTGCTTGAGGACATCTCGTGGAGCATGAGCACATGTGGTGTGATAATCAATTCAGTTACAGGATTCTTCAAAATGATTGTGTGAGGTTTTATTTTATTTTACTTCCCAAAGAACTCTTTGGTTGACTGCATTTTTTCAATTTTCAGTTGACTGCCAGCAGTGATTTTTCTGAGAGGTTCTAATAGCAATTTTCTGATGAGGGAAGACAATCCTTCGGTTAAGCCTAGTTAGAACCCACTAATAAATTGTCTGATGAATTCTCCAGGTTTCTCTAACCTTGCCACCAGATTATAAAGGTGGTACACCTGTATTTCTTAGGGTTCTGCATCAAAAACAGGAAGCAATGCTGCTTAACTTAAAAGGGAATTTATTAGGAAGATCCTGTCCCCACAACCTACCAGGGGCTGAGGAACCAGGTTTGGGAGCATGCAGAAGTGAAAGCAGCTCCAGAGGGACAAGGCGCTGGAAGCAGAACAATCTCATGATCCAAACAGCCTGGTTAGGAGGTCACCACTACAATGAATGGTCTCCCACATTCTGTTCTTCTTTCTGTCATTCTCAAAGTCTAAAGTCATAGTAGACTCCTTTGGAAGAGACTGAACCATGCTTGTATGTCGGGGGAGGGGGGGCAGGGTGTGAGGAAAACTCTGTATCCCTCAGATTTTGATAATGAAGAAGTACTTTATCATCAATATTTCACCTCATGGAGGAATGTTGTTAGGAAAGTGAGCGGATGCTGGCAGCCAAATATGATGCTTTATGTTACAGCACACTGCAAGAGCATGACATTGAGGAAACAAATCACTTATATTGTTAAACCAGAACTATCAGCTTACATACATTAATTCCTATTTAATGCCCCACAGATGATGAGTAGATTTTAAATCCTTAACCGTATTAATAATCTATTGCTACATAACAAAAATACTCCTAAAACTTTGTGCCTAAAACAACAGACATTTATGACCACACAATTTCTGTGAGTCAGCAGTCTAGGCATGGCTTAGTAGGGTTTTCAGCTTCTGGGTCTCTCACAAAGCTATAATACAAGTATCAGCCTGGACTGAGGAAGGTTCAGCTTCTAAGTTTACTTACATGGTTGTTGGTGTGATTCCATTTCTTAAGGATTCAAAGAACTGAGGTTCTCAGTCCTTGATGCTCTTGGCTGGAGGACCTGCTCAGTTCTTTGCAACATGGGCCTCTCCAACATGCCAACTTGCTTAATTAAAGCCAGCAAAAAAGTCTGCTAAGAAGAGGGGAGTCACAGTTTTTTGTAACCTCATCACAAAAGCAATAGTCCCTCTGTGGTGCTGTATACTATTGGTTGGGAGAAAATTACTCAAGAAGAGGGGATTATTAAGGGTGTGAATGGTAGGGATGATTTGGGGTCATCTTAGAGGCTGCCAACCACATAAACACAATGATTGTGTTATATTAAGTTGTATTAAGCAGATGGACTTCTCTCAATAACTTGATTAATTGTTTTGGGTTGTGCAGACAGAGGATAGGTGTGAATCCCACATCAGCCACAAGAGTCAGGAGATAGTCCGCAGCAGTGTACACAGGCATATCCAAGAATGATAATATGCACTTTGACCAGAACACTGACTTCACTCAGGGCCTTTAATTCTACTGGCCTCCAGAACAGCAAGGAGTTCAGCCCATGGAACTACTAAAGCCATGAAACTCCAGGGTCTTTTCTAAAAACTTGAGTCCAGCTATATCCTTTGAGCTCACATTTCTTCCATGTTTGCTCAAGTAGAACACAAGTGCATTCCATTATCTCATTTCTTCTGCACATTCATATTCATGCTATTTTGTTCTTCTGCCATGCTCAACCTCCCTCCATTCCCAACCCCTGCACATCTTTTTTTCTTTGCAAATCTAAGCTTCATGGTAGACAAATTATCATCCTTAGTCTCCTCTCAGATACCTGTTGTCTCTGTAATGCTCTTTGCTCCCCATCCTGACACTTCCAACTTAATTACCATTGCCACAGGAAAGCTTCCCATGACTGTCAGGCCATATTAGGTAGGTTCTCGTGTTTTATATATAGTCACAGTGTACATTAGAGTTTTTCTTACTTTACTTGTCATACCTTTAAATAGCTACTGTGGTCATTTTGGGGTTTAGTAAATCCTTTCCCTGTATTATAAATCCATGAGAGCAGGAACTATATGGTTTTTGTTGATCATTGAACCACTACCTGCCACAGCGGCCTCAGAGATCACAGGTGGATGGAGCATTGTCTCTTTTCTTGTATTAAACAAATATTTTAGTTCCATTCCTCTTCTTGTATTTTAGAAAGCTTTTTTTCCTCTAAGGAGCCAGTTGCCCAGTAAACCACTAGAGAGAAAAGATATTCATTTTCCTGAGAGCTCAGAGGCCAGTAAACTGTTTTCTTCCTCTGCAGATCTGCCTCCAAATCATCACTCACCCATGCCCATAGAAAAAATCACCATTCCTTGGAACTGTTGTCACCCATCTACACCACCATTCTTAACCCCTCCTAGCTGTACTCCGGATTTCTTAATAATTTGCTCTTAGTCATCGAACTCTTTAGCATTTCACATGCATTGTCTTCTCCTGTACCCCAAATGCCTCACTCTTTAATTTCAGGACATCTGTACTCATTTACCCAGCAGGGTCCAATACCTCAGAGGAAAGTGGGAAAGCAGATCTGCAGCGGCTACAGGAATATCCAGCACCTCAGGCTCACCCATCCTTGACCTCTACTATTTCAACAATGGCCATCTTCCCTCCAGCCATGGCCACCCTGGATGTTCTTATCACCCACAACTGTCCTGTCACTAAAACCTTAAACTGCAGTCTTCCTCCGCCCTTTTGACATCACCCTTGCACTGCTGGTCTGCACACTTCCTGACCTTCATACTGTCTCTTCTTCTATCTCATCAGGGTATCAAATCTGTTGCACCATTGTTGCCATAGAAATTCATTTTATTTTATTTTTTCTATTCTATCTATGGTGTATCACTTAGTGAGGGCTTTGGAGTCAGACACCATCAGTTTGAATCTAGATAACAAGATATTTGACTTCTCTGAATTGCTATTTCTTCATCAGAAGATAAAGACAACAATATGTATTTCATAGAATTATTGAGGATTAAATGATCCTATTTAATGAAGAGGTAATATGCAAATTGACTGCCATGCCCTTGCACAAGATGGCAGCCCCCATGTAGTCAAAGATGGGCAGCACAAAATGGCCGGCAGGGGAGGGCAGTTGGGGGGGACTGGGCCTGCAGGGGAGGGAGGGCAGTTGGGGGGGCAGGCCTGCAGGGGAGGGCAGTTGGGTGTGACTGGTCTGGCAGGGGAGCAGTTAGGCATTGATCAGGCTGGCAGGGGAGTGGTCAGGCTGGTAGGCAGAAGTGGTTAGGGGCAATCAGGCAGGCAGGCAGGCATGGTTCTTTGAAAAAGAACCATGCCCTCCACTTTCCACCTTTCCATCCCTAGCACTCTGCACCAAACATTGGTGAGCAGTTGGGAGCCAGCAGTCTCAGATTGTGAGAGGGATGTCCGACTGCTGCTTTAGGCCCGATCTTGCAGTCGGATATCCCCCAAGGGGTCCCAGATTGGAGAGGGTGCAGGCTGGGCTGAGGGACACCCTCCCCCCAGTGCATGAATTTTGTACACTGGGCCTCTAGTATAATAATGAATGCAAATAACTTAGTAGAATTACCAATAATTAAAAAGTGTGCTATTACTGTTCAAGATAGTCAGGGTATATCAGTTTCTTTCCAATATCCTCTTCTCCTTATACCTTACTGCAGTTTATGTTGTATACTATTCCCCTCCCCCCCCCAAACACACCTTTCAAGGCTTTGCTCCAACAAATATCTCCTCTTTTAGCTATGTGCTCTCCAAATTATTCTGAGCACATAGCATGGCCCAACCTTACCCAAATTAAAAACAACAAGAAACCTTCCTCAATTCTATGTCTCCTTTATCTTTTTAAAAAATTTCTTAACCAAAATTTTTGACTCTGTTTTGTCTTAATTATTCTATTGAAACAGATTTTACTGAATCATCACCCTCTTTCCAGCTTCCTAAGAAGGGCAGCCTTTCCTTATCCATAAAGTAGTTCCAGGGACCACCACATCCCAGGGTAATGAAAACTATCTGCTGTAGAGTTGGAGCAGCTTTCTCAATGGAGAAACCTAGAATCGGTGGACATCTTCTAAAGAAGATGGATTGGCGCACGCGCGCGCGCGCGTGCACACACACACACACACACACACACACACACCTTCATGCAGTCCTTGAATCCCCCCTGTAGTATAACAGCATCAGGCCATCTTTTTATTACTTCTTCCACCTCCCAGGAAATCTCTTGATATTTACTTTAACTCAATTGAGTGTTTCTGAATGTGTGTGTGTATGTGTATTAGGAGGTGGGAAGGAGGACAAGGACAGAAGATAGTCTGCTGTAGTGAGGCTACTCTCCATTACCCATAAAGATGGCATAACCTCCCTTATTGCAATCTTACTCAGCCCCAAAAATCCTTCCCAGACACCCTGGCCTGCTTATCTTGCTTTAAAATCACAGGGTGGAAGGAGGCAAGCGGGTCTGAAACTGACTATTGTCATCTCTACTATTTTGTGCCCAGACAGTGAGTCCTTTGAAAAAGAACCATGCCCTCCGCTTTCCACCTTTCCATCCCTAGCACTCTGCACCAAACATAGTAGGAATTTAATTAAAATTTGTTGATAGATTAATTGCATTCTTACCTGGTCCTGTTGTAAAAGCTGAAGCCTGTCTCTATGACGCCTTACCTGCCAGCTTTAGAAGTCACCCCAGCTAGATAGTGAGAGAGGAAGCCAGAAGCCTGTGCCCAGAAACATCCACAAACCTTCCCAACTGTCATGGTCAAGGATAGAGGACTGAGGCTTGCCCATTCCCTTCCCCAGATCCATGCTCTCTGGCTTTCACACTGCCCCTGGTTCACCCATCTTGTGGTCCCTGCTTCTCTCAGCCTCAGGTGCAAATACCCTCCCCCACTCTCTCCAGACACTGTGGCTTCTGCATTCATTCAAACTCCTCTCCTCCTTTTCCTGCCTGAGCCTGCTAGAGGGCAATGGCCCCCTCACCTCACATAAAGGAATGACCCTGGATTGGGGATCAGGAGACCCAAGGCCTGGCTCTGGGTCAAATACCAGGCTCAGAGACCTGTTCCTGCCTACCACTCCGCTCCTTTCCTATGAATAGCATCTGGATCTGTCCTTAGGCTGTGAAAACGAGGCAGGACCTAAACTCCAGCCATCTGTTGCCTGAGCTTCTTATAAATCATCCAGATCCCTGGCCCCTCTTCTGCAGGTTTGGGTCCAGTGGGCCATGGTTGGAGCCTGGGATGTGTGTAGATAACAAACTATCTTGTAAGGAAAGTTTGGGAAGACCGGTTTAGAGACTCTGAAGTCCCATTCAGCTCTGACAGGGTCCTGCTTAAAACAGGACTTCGACTTCCAAACAGCAGCCAGAGTCACAACCTCATGATTTTTGCCATATTTATACACCCATGGACTTCATAGCTCTATGTCTTTCTTTAAGTTATCCTGCATTAAAAAATCTTCTTTAGCCTATCATCTCTAAAATCACAGCTTTGAGGTGTTATTTCCCTTCATATATGTAAATATGGACATATAATTCAAATTTAAAATGTTAATTTCTATACCAACAAAAATCATTTCAAGCATTATCCCACCAGGATGTATGTACTACGCAAGAATTTTAAAATATTGATTAAAGTTCTAAGAACAGTTAACTTAGTTGGTGTCCCCTAAGGGACATTTCACCCCTTTTTACTCTGTAATCAGAATGCTGCAGCCCATATCCCTGGGATGAGGGGAGCCTGCTGGGGAGGGTCTTGGCAGTTTCCAGAAGCTTTGTGCTGTGTGCTCAGGATGCTTATCTCTGAATTAAGTGGCTCAGAACGAATGAGGCTGACAGAAAAGCTCTGTTTAATCACAATCCCTAGTGCAGTTTCTGGTGCTGTTACTCTGGGAAAAGAGGAATGCACACCGACCTTGGTATTATACAGCAGTGCTCCTGGTATTGTCGAATCCGTCTTCTTTCTTCCCCTTCAACATGTGCAAGCGCACACACACACACACACACACACACACACACACGTCTGCTTTTAAAAGAAACCCCAGTTAAGGTAAGCATGATACCTTAAAAGCCAAGCCTTATCTTTGCTCCCCATCAGGCTCCCTTGAAAGAGCTTGCTGTCTGGCTAGCAGTTCTCTAGGAATCTGTTTTCTTTGTGGCAGCTGCGGAACCTAATGAATCAAGCCAATAAACCATTTTGACAACATCTGCTTCTTTTATTCCTTTCTCTCTCCAATCCCAGCCCCAATCTAAAAGCCTCAGACACCATCCCCTCCCACCACCATGGTGAAGGCCGACAGTTTCTGTAACTTGTTAACGGTGCCATTCTTTAACAAATCTGAAGGCCTTGGCAGGGGCCCAGAGGCCAGGGATCAAGTTCTGCTTTGCAATCTACACATTGACCAAGTTCTTTACAGAACTTGGGCAACCCCTCCCAGCAGGGTGCAGGGTGCCTGGCAGGGCTGGCTGACCCCAGATATGTCCTCCCATTGTTTGTCACCACCTCTGGCATTCAACCATTTGTCCCTTGAGCCATGTTTTAGTCTTCAGTGTTTTCTATCCAAAATTCAATCCCCAGAGACATGTAGTAACACCACACAGGGCGAGTCAGTACCTGGCTGAATCACAGGGACCAAAAGCAATGGGTCACCGGGAGGGCAGGCAGAGCTCAGGAAAAGGGGTGAGGTGAGGGGTTATAGTGAGGAGAGATGGGAGGGTCCACAGGCCTCTGCCTGCTCATGCTTTAGCTGACCTGGGGTTGCAAGCACAATTTAGCAGCGACACCACAAATGGGTTGTCTGTGGATGGCCTGAAGTCTGCGGAAAGGAGTTGCTAACTTCCCAAGTACCTGTTTTTTAAATGTGGAGAAAATACAAAGTTTTGGTCATTGTTACTCAAGTAAATTCTGTAATTTCTACTGCAGTCTTTCTGCAAGACAGTAAGACAAGTAATACAGGGTGTCCCCCCAAAATGTATACACACTTTAGCAGCCAATAGCTCAATTGATGTTTCTTTCTTTTCAGATTTAAGCCATTGAAATTAATAATGGTAGCCAAAATGTGTATACATTTCGGGGGGGCACCTTGTATATAGTATTTATATTCTATAGAGGAACTTACAGACTGGTGATGAAAAAGACAGGTATACAAAAAAAGGAAGAAAGAAAGGGAAAAAAAAAGAAGGAAGGAAGAAAGGGAGAGAAGGAGGGGAGGAGAAAGGGAAGGAAGAACAAAAAAGGAAAAACACACCTAAACTCAAGGTTCAGACTCATTTTGTGCCACAATCAAGGTAAAGATGCCCCAAGAATTTAGAAGAGGAAACCATTGCTTCTTATCCACAAGGGATGAGATGAAAGAAAACTTTCAGGGAAGACTGATAGATTTTTTTCTGTCTATCTGTCTGTTTATCTTCTTCAACTATTTATCTATTTTTCTATATATAATTATCTATAATCTACTTCTATCTCTCTACTATCTATCTATCTATCTATCTATCTATCTATCTATCTATCATCTATCTATCATGTAACTCTGATTGTATTCTTTTCTCACTCTCTAACGTCAGTACTTTCCCACTAATGCTCTGCTTTTAGTAAAGTTAAATTAATTAAATAAGGAGGCCATTAGACTGAGCTGGTTATAATATGTTAGCAGCTTACATAAGCAAACTAAAACCTAAGCCTATAAATGCCTAAAGATTAAGAAATAAAAGTTTAAGGAAAGGTTAAACTGGGTGGATCAGTTGGTTGGAGTGTTGTCCTGTACATTGCAAACGTTGGGGGTTTAATTCCTGGTCATGCCATATGCTCAGGTTGCGGGCTTGATCCTCAGTTGGGGCGAGTACAGGAGGCAACCAATCAATGTTTCTCTCTCACATCAATGTTGTTTTCTCTCTCTCTCTCTCTCTCTCTCTCTCTCTCTCTCTCTCTCTCTCTCTCTCTCTCTCTCTCTCCCTTCCTCTCTTTCTAAAAAGCAATAAACATATCTTCTGGTGAGGATTAAAACAATTTAAAAAATCTAAGGACAACTAATCACAAATGACCAACTAAGCTTTTCCCAAGTAATACAACCACTTAAGCTATAGCCAATCAAGTAATGCCCTGGCTTTGCTTTTGTCTCTTTTCTGTAAAGTCTTTCCTCTGGCTTCTGTCAGTGGAGCACTCCTAACAGTTGCTGGTTTGCCACTGCCCAATTCGAGTCAATTTTTGCTCAAATAAACTCTTACAATTTTTAATATGCCTCAACTTATTATTTAACATTATTCAAGGCCTATTTCTCCATCCAGTCCTAGCTTTTAAACTTTATTCCATCCTAGTTTTCAGTACTTTTCTCATGTCTGGCATGCCAGTCTAATGGACCCACTGTCTTCAGCCGTGTCTTATACTCCCTGACAGACACACCTGCAGTCATTCTGTTCTCATCACTAAAATTCTATTTCCATTTTATAACCCCTTCTCAGTTCTGATTTGCCAGAAGTCCTCCCCAGCTTCTTTATAAACCAGCTCAGTGGCCAACTTCACCTTGAAGGCTTCCCCAAGTTCCTCAGCTAATAGAGTTCAGGTGTTGCACTTAAACTTAAAAAAAATAAATCTTATATTTGTGTTGTGTTTTCCCTCCCAGACTAAAAGCTCTTTGAGAGAAGAGATTGTGATTGTGCTGCTTTTATATATATCATAACCTGCACAAAGCACAATGCCTAGTAAAATGTCTGTATATAGTAATGGGCACTTAATATAGATTTGTTGTTTTAAATAGGAAATCTTCCCAGAAAAGTAGTCAGTCTTAAATTTCTATGACATTGTTAAAGAAATACTCTTTTTTCAGGTTCTCATTTAATCCAGAGGCCCCATTTTCAATTGAGTTCTGGGACCCTGGAAAGGGAGGGCACTGCACATGGCAAGGGATTCCTTAAGAGTCTGTGAATGACAGTTGCTGGTCGAGGCTAATGCCTAGGCTGTGGGAATGAGGAGCAGCTGCATGGTTCCCCTTCCACATTGCAGGTGTACCAGTGCTGGTTGGGCAGGTCCCCGGTGAGCAGCACAGGGAGGAAATGGAGGGAGTACCTCTCCTGATTTGACATAGGCCCTCCCTAGTACCAACCCTGCCAGGGCTCTGTCCTTAGGGAACACATCGTGAGGGCTCCTGCCACGTCCCAGCAAGAACAATGCCAGGCGCTTGGTGGACCATCAAGTAATATGTGTTAAACATATGAGTGTGCTTGATGCACGAAGTAAACCCAGAGGTCAGGGATGCTCCCTTTATCGGTGCCAAGACTGTCAGCACTACCTTTACAGGAAAAGCTGGCTCTGACTGTTACTAAGTTATTAAAACTACAGAGATCCTGACTTGTGTGCACTAACATGGGCTTCCCACAGCATCTCCCCTCATAACATAATATTCCAATACAGAAGTTGACAAGCAATAATTCCCACAAGGTAAAGGCCTTCTATCTATCTTATACTCATACAGACATTCACGGGAGAGGTTGTGAAGCATGGCAAATTACCCACTCTGAAAGAGCAGTCCATTTGTGCCCTGACTGAGCAGTGTCCATTTTTGGCTGTCATCATTACATTTTTCATACAGTAGTTAAGCCAAGGTCATGTTCCTGGACCCTGAGAAGTCATTAGGCTTGGAGTAGGAACAGAACTTGCACCTCCAAGAGGGGACATGATGTCCAGAGGGAAGTCCAGTTGATAGTAAACAGGAAGGCAATCGTCAACGTGCCACTCTGGAAGTTTTTCAGTGTACAAGTGGAATGAACAAAGGCTTAGAAAGGGTGAGGTCCATCAGGCCCTGGGGTTAGTAGGAAGCAGAAAAAGCGATATGAGGTCAAGGGGCATTTTTGTGCAGGGTTCACATCCCAATGTTATAATGTAACTGAAAAAGAAAGTAAATTTCAGAGAAATTGGCTTCACAGCCACCCTGGTTAGACTTCACCTGTTGTGCGAGCTGGTGGATGGATGTGAGTGGTTCCTTCTGAGAGTGATATACTAGTAGCTGGGCACCTGGGCAGCGCTGCCAAGATTTTCTATAGCATTTTGTGGACCATGAGAGCACTAGGCTAGGAGCTCAGGGACACCTTGCATGAATGAACCCAGTTGACTGGTATCTCCAACTTCAGAGATGAGCTAGGGTTTTTGTCCATTTGAATTCAGAGAAACCTCAATGTAGGTACTTATTTTGAACCAAGAACTAAAAGGACATATATGCGTCTGCGAGTACTGCCGTAACAAAATACAGAAGACTGTGTGGCTTCAGCAACACAATGTATTTCCTCACTGTTCTGGATTCTAGAAGTCCAAGATCAAGGTGTCAGCAAGTTCTATTTCTTCTAAGGCCACTTGCCTTTGCTTGCAGATTTCCTCACCATGTATCCTGATCTCCTCTTCTTGTAAGGACACTAGCCAGGTTGGACTAAGGCCCACCATAGCAGCCTCATTTTCACTTAGTCACCCTTTTAAGGGCCTTATTTCCAAATACAATCACATGCTGAGGTTTCAAGGGTTAGGGCTTCAACACATAAACTTTAGGGGAGGCCAATTCAATCCATACTAGTAGGGAAAACTGGAGGAATGAGGTGTGCAATGATTTTCTCTTAGACACGCCTTCATTGTCCTACTTCTCCCTAAGGCACACCTTCCTGGATTGTAGGGAGACATTGCTTTTATCCCCTGATGTGCCCACCCTAGACACCCCTTTGACACAGATCCTTCATCATGATTTTGGGAAAGCTCCAAACAGTCTCCCTGACTTACAGCAGGAAAAAACACACACAAAACAGTGCAATATAAATATTGTGTATATTTAGCAAGATACTTAAATATTTTATAGAACCTAAAGTAAATAATGTATATATTTGAAATGTCAGTGTAAATATTTTATAGGTTGCAATACGACTGGCAAGTATGGAGTCTGGGATGATTGGAGCTCTGCATAGGACAAATGGAAGGCAAGGCTACAGTCAAAGGAAATCTGAATAGGATCACCTGTTGTTTATATATCAGAAATCATCTCTTTTTCTCCCCTGCCTTGCACTGCTTGGAACACACACCCCTTCTCAAATGAATTATCCACAGCAACTCAGGACCAACTCTTGTCTGACAGCCTTTCAGAAAGAGAACAAGCCTAGGTCAAGGGCAGCACGTAAAACCCTAAATGACCAGCTAAAGTCATATTTATTTATGTGATTACTATCTGTCTCACCTACAGAATATAAGTTCCAGGAAGGTTTTGTCTGTCGTATCCCATGGCCTAAAAGTGCAGACACATATTAGGCAGTCAACGAGTTTTTCTTAAATGAAAAAGTGTTGAGATTTGATGCCAAACTGAATACTGGTTCCAGTACACAAGCTTCAGAACACTGTAATCCCAGCTCCATCCTGAACGGGCCTACATTCTTTATTGTTAAGTCATGCAAACCTTGAGTGTAAGTTTATTCCCATTGATTTATAGGAACTGGATGAAGTTAGTAGTGTGAGGGGATGTTATTGCTGTTCACTAGGAGTTAGATGATATTTTGGATCTTGGAAGCAAGGTGGGCCTCACTGTAGTGGAGAACTGTCTAGGAGCCTTGGAGGTAGAGAGAGGCATACTGTAATGGGGAGAAAGGAAGAGGACAGCCAGAGAAGATGGCAGGGGCGGAGGGCAGGGGGGGCGCTAAGAAGATACTAGAGGATCTTTACTTCCTTCTCAAGTCAGCCCAGGAAGTGCCTCTTTGCAAGCCTAACCATGAGTAAGTGTTTCAAAATTAAATGTAACAGACTATTGTTATGGACTAGTCACTCAGAATTGTTACTGCATTCAGAATGCAGCCAGTAATAGCATTCACAGCAAATACTTACATAGGACTTACCAATCCCATGAGTAGTAGAAAGTCGAGGTGAAATAGAAATTCAGATTATGAGTGAGTTATCTAGAAATTTCAATTAAAATTTAATTTTAATTTAATTTTAAGTTTTAATTTAATGCTCCTTTCACCTATGAATATTGAACTGTGATGTCAGTAGGTGAAACATGTTCCTCCTTCAGGATGCTGCCTCATGTGTGTGTGTGTGTGTGTGTGTCTGTGTGTGTGTGTGTATCTATGTATGTGTTCCTTATTTTCAGGTCTAGGACCCAGGAATGGTAGAGTATCTGCCAGGTAAACAGAATCTGCTTGGAACATATCTCACCTCTCACAAAATCACAGAGCCTGAGGAATGAAAAGGCCCTCAGAGAGCCCACGTGCAAATGTCCACCTGACAAATAGGAGAATGGCCCCGGGAGCCTCCATCAAGTGGCTGGCCCTCAGCTCGTTAGATGTACCTGAAACCAGGTAATGTCCCACTCCCCACACAGTAGCAGATTTGTTGTCAGTCTTTGGAACACAGTGAATTTCAAGTGGCTCTGTTAATTAATTAGAGAGGTGTGGGGTAGGGAAAGGACAAGAGAAGAGACAAAGAACATAGACAAACCTATTTTTCCTTTCTGAAATCACTGTTGGAACAACATGAGGCAATTGAGCAACCAGTCCCAGGCTTTTTAAAGGTCTTATTATTTTCTCAATTAAAATCAAAGCCCTAAATTCTCTGCACCAGAATAGCAACAGAGACCTGTGCTGCCTTATATTATGTCCAACACAAACAACTTTCTTCCCACATCCTGCCTAGCGATGTTCTAATACGGTTATGAAATGCCATTCAAACCACAGTGTGACTATCACACAAGTCACACCGTGTCAGGAGTGGACCTGCCCTCAGTGCCACTTAATGCATGGCTCAGAGGGCTGTAGATGAGGCCACAGTGAGCTAGACAGCTCACAGGCTGGGAGGCAAGCACATGGTGGGACAGTGTTTAGTTTTTTATGCCAGAGGAGGAGATGGGGCTTCCAGGCGCCTAAGATTATGTGTTGGGTCTTTTTCCAAGGGCAGCTGCTGGGGAGAGGGCACACTGCACATTCTCCCCTTGGTTTATGACCAGGTCCTCAAGTTCTGCCATTGAGTCAAGGCAAATGGAACATTTCCACATTTATGGTAGTAGCCTGTGCTGGGCACGGCGTCACCTGGATGAAAAGTCAAATCATTCATTCTCCAGAGGTTCTACCTCAGGTGGCCCAGGTCCCTACCCGAGCATTCCATATTACTGGCAGGCAACCCCAGAGTCTACAGCTGGAATGGAGCTGGGCTCTGTTACTATCCTGAGCTCCAAGAAACATTGAACTCCATTTCACTGAACTACATGTGCAAAAACCAGTACATTTTAGTGACACTTTCAATACCATGAAATTGAACCCAAATTTTGTTTCTTTCTTTTTTATTTTTATTTTGTCTTATTTCTTGATTTGTATTATTTTGGTTGCCTTTGTTTGTTTTGTTTGTGTCACCTTATCAGGCAGAAAATTCAAGAAACTAGAAGATTCCCTTTTGTTTAGTTTGGATGATAAATATTAAATGAGTGACTACTGTTTGCTAGACCAATGTTGTCTCTATGGATTGAGAGATGAACAAAAATCCATTCAATAGTTACTATCTAATAAATGCTAGAGAAAATCTAGGCATAGGGAGAAATAGAAGCATGGGAAAGAAGTCTCTGAGTCAGACAGAGGGTGCAGCAAAGGCACCTGGGGAAGGTGCCATGGAAGTTACAGTTGACCGAGTTTCTGCATTTGTATTTGTAATGCACCACTTCTTATAGATAATTCAGAAACACCCAGATTCAGGGTTAAATAGAGCTGGGTTCACAGGACAACTATGACTCTTACTACCTGTATTAGTCAGGGTAAGCTAACTGTAGTAATAAGGAACCCTCTTATATCAATGTCTTAATATGGTAAATGCTTATTTCTCACCCATAACACAGTGCAGATCAATGGAGTTCAGCTCCACGTAGACATTCATGCTTCTTACATGGCTCCTCCTAGTCTGGGGCCTCATGCTCTTCAGCAGTCGGTTGCAGGGGAAAGAGAAGATGGAGAAAACATGCTTGCTGTTAAGCTGCCTCAGGTCAGAAGTGACTCACAATACTTCTACTCACTTTCCATTGGCGAGAAGAAGCCACGTGGCCTGCCTAGAAGCAAGAAGACTGGGAAGTGCAGCCGCGCTTGGGCCCTAGGAGGATGTGGGTGAATGTGGGCAGTCTCTGTATCACTCTGTGTCGCATCAGAAAGTCACCAAAGTGCTGTGAGTCCCGGACACTGGCTGAGCCTGCAGCTTCCCTCTGCTGGGCGCCTGCATGCTTTTTTGTTACCTGGAAGCATTTCAATTACCAGCTGTCCAGTCACAACAATCAACAGGTCAGCAAGCATGTTGCCCGACCCTGTGCTGGTCTGGGAACACAACGGTGGTCCCTGTCCTGACAGATGCTGACACACATCGCGTACTCAGAAGAGGCTGTCACATACTGCATGGTTCTCTTTGTAGTCCAATTTTAAGAAATCCTTTAGAGTAAATTTTATATTTATTAAGAGGGTGTCTTTAAACAGATTAATTCATGACCGCCCCCAACCTTTAGAACTCATGTTTTCTTGGGGGACTGAAATGTCACTCTTCTTTCATGCCTGGAGATAACAAAGGACCGGGCCACGAGGACTGACTTTGCCCTGCTGTTTTGCTTACAGAGTGTGAGGTCGTCCAATATAAAATACTCCAGATACGTTTCCTGGTACAGCATGACTTGAAAATTATATGCTTTCAACTCAAAGCATAATTGGATACAAGAAACTAACGTTCATGCTGTTTTATAACATGTTTCTCATAGCCTGTGGCCTTTCGTCCCATCCCTCCCCCCTCCTTGAGTGCACAACTGTTTCAGAAAAGAGATTAAACTTCAAAAGAATCCAAGTGTAATCTCTGAGCGGCTGTGGATTTGTCAGGAAAACCCTGTCTCCACAGCAGGCTGGATACTGTTACCCTGCACCACATTCGTCACTGAATCCCAATTGGCGGTGTTTTTACAGACAGTCTGGATAAAAAAAGGAAAGATAAAATTTATGAATGTCCGGGGTCCTCCCGGTTATCTGACAATGTTAATCTTTGGTGTTAATGCTGTAGAAGACATAGACTAGTTCTTTGAAAATTGAAAATGAGGACATTTAAAAGAAATCAAAGAGCAAATATCAAACAAACAATACTTCTTCCATCATCTATCCTGTTGTCTATGTAATCCTCCGTACTTTAGTCTGAGAGATCCCTTCAGATTCTGAGGGCCTTTCAGGAGATTATCTGTATCAGTTAAGGCTTTGAAGTAAGGGCTTCTGGCATCTCATTAGTGACAGAGATCAAAAAACCGAAGCTGGAGTGCAGTCCCTGGCCTGGAGGGCCTCATTCACACATCACAGAAGCACTAAATTATCAAAGTCCGTAACAACCTTTATGTCTTACCTGTTTGGCCACAAATAGCCCTTCCGGCCTCCTGCTGCCTTCCTCTCCCTTGTTCTTGCTTTTTCTTCTCTTGACTTAATTCCTTCTGTTTTTCCTAAATTGAGGACATCTGAAAGGTTCTAATGGCAGTACTCTTCTATGTTAAGAATGTATTTTATTTTTTTAATTTCTTTATTGATTAAGGTATTACATATGTGTCCTTATCCCCCCATTAGCCCCCGACCCCCCCCCCCCCCCACTCATGCCCTCACCCCCCTGGTGTCTGTGTCCATTAGTTAGGCTTATATGCTTGCATAAAGTCCTTTGGTTGATCTCTCCCCCTTACCTCCACCCTCCCCTACCTTCCCTCTGAGGTATTTTAAACACTTTTGAAAAGGGGGGGGGGCGGATATCCCAATGGGGTTGAGCAGTTTAAGTGGAAAATATTCCTTTGATGGAAAAATATTTTAGCAACCGGACGCTCTACACTTTAATGGTACCATGGTAGAGTTAACCATAAAGTGAAATTGTTTTTCTTATGGTCCGAACTTGGCATTGGACAAACTCAAAGAATATCTATGATTTGCTTTGTGGTGTTTGTGAGTCTAGACTGTGAATTAGCACAGCCTCCTACCCCTGATGTGGTGTCTTGGTGGGAAGTTATCTAGGAAGGTTGGAAAAGATAGATAGGAATTCTAAGCATCTGTCCAGGTTACTGCTTACATTTTCCAGAAAATGTTCTACCTCCGGGGTCAGGTTATCATGCAAAGATGCTGCAGGCCATCATGAGAAGTCTTAATCTTCCCTGGGCTTTTCTCTTCTTATCCTCTCTGCCTGTGCCTGCTCTTCTTTTTCAAAACATCAATATTACTGCTCTTGTACCTGGGTTCATATTCATTCAATGAAATACCAATCTTGACTCAGTCCAGTCAGCTTCTCAAATCCCATACTTCCGCTGTGGGATAAACTGTTGGATGCTGCTGAAAGTCACATAACATATTTTCTGAGTTTCCAACATCAATTAGGTCTTGCAACCCTTCTGCGTTTCTCCAGTCAACTCCCTGTGATTCTCCACTTAAAAAACTTACCTCTGCCCTTGAGGGCCCTGTCACCACTCTCCCAACACTCTCTACTAAATGCTTCCCCATCAGGGTGAAGACAAAAGCCATTGGGCAGGAACTCTCCCAAATTCTAACTCACTCCATTTCTCCCAGCTATGAGTCTCTCCACCCCGTGCCCATCCCGTTCTCTCTCTCCAGTCCCAACAGAATAGGCGTCCTTCCTCTTGACTACAGCCAATCTCATTCTTCCTGCTCAAGACATCACCCCCTTCCCACTCCTTAAGAGCCTCAATTAACTCATTTTTTCCCTCCTCCAGTATTTTCAGCATTCCCAATTCAAAAGTCTTTCGCACTTGTATTTATTCATGTTCAGATATCTCCCATCTGAAAAGCAAAACATTTCATCCTTTGAGTCCATGTTTCCCTTTAACTACTGCTTTTTTCACTCTGATTTTCTTCTCAGTAAAGGTGCTTAAAGACTTGTCTGAGCTGAGTGTCTTCATTTCCCCATTTCCCATTTGCTCCTCATTCTATCACAGTTTTGTTTCTGCTATTCCCATTCCATTGAAACTCTTATCCCCAAGGATAGTAATGATTGTCTTACCATAAAATCCAATGGTCACTTTAGTTTTTACCTGACTTGTTTTCTTATTGGCATTCAACATAATTAACAGTGCTTTCTTTCCTTGGCTTTCTTGGATGCCAAGCTTTCTTCATTTAAAAAAAAATATCTCTGGGTGTCCTCTAGAGAAGTGCCTACCATAAGGTGGGTACTTTAGAAATGTTTGAATGAAGAACTTGCATTAATTTCCTCTTGATACCTGTTTCCCATTCTTTTCTCTTTCCTTTTATTCCCCCCTGTGCCATGGATCAGTCAGATGCTGCTCTCTGGTGGGAGGTGGGAGGGATTATTGGTCCTTACCCTACCTTGCATGATATAAACCCAGTGGCCTGAATAGCTACAGGAAGTTTACCCAAGGGAAATAGAGTCCTGGCCCAGGAGCTGATCTACAATCACAGAACCACCTAGAAGGAAAGGGAGCCATTGAGACCAAGTGCATTGACTGACTCATCATCGTTCATGAAGTGAGAAGGCATTTTGTCAACATGTTATAAACTCCTCTCTACCAGGGGCTATTTGTATTCTTTGTAAATTTGAAGTTCCTTAAAATACGTGCTATTTCTGAATTATTTTTGACAGCTAAAACCCTTCAATATGTGACTCTATCTGGCAATTATAAAATGCAACTTCTCAAAATCAAAGCCCTAAACTATCTGCAACAGAATGACAACAGAGACCTGTGCTGCTTTACATTACGTCCAACACAAACAACTAGTTGTTGGAAAAGTCAACATTCTCTTTTTTATTAGCAGATCCTGAATGTCTGTGGTAAAATGAAGGCATGCAAGAAGTTTTGACCACTCTACCTTTGTTCTGTAGCTTTATTCTGGCATATTGGTAGCACTCTAACTGCCCATGATAAACTAAAAATAAACTCAAATTATTCAAGGCCTACTTTGTGCCAAGAACCATGCTTTGTGCTTTACATATATCAGTCTCATCTTCCCACCTTTAAGATGAGCATTATTGTACCCATTTTACAAATGATAAAACTGAGGTCAGGGAGGCATCTTACCCAGGTAAGTGGCAAGTCAGGGAGCCGGGATTTGAGTCAGTTCTGTTGGCCCCACGATCATCCCTTAAGGCCTCCAAATGCTACTCTCATAGAGGTCAGCACTGACCATCATGTTGATGAGCCCACTAGGTGCAATATCTAGGTCCAGGGATATTTAACCAGAGGGGCTGATGCATTTATACTAAATTAGTACAGGTGTTACCTCCTGCATTTATCTGTTCCTCTCTGTGGAGGACGCTAGAGAGTAACTGAAAGAGTAAATGGAGGAAGAAAAGAAGGTCTCATTGTAGATTCTCATTCAGTTGATCAACAAACCCATTTATTGAACAAGGCATTTTATTAGGTACTTGGGAGATTCAAAGATGAACAAAATCCTGTTCCTACCCTCGGGAGCTTGCAGTTCGTAAGAGGTGATGGGCAAGTGTCCAGAATCACAAAAAAATGTGAGGAAGGATGTGATATCTGCCAAAGAGAAGTTCAAAGGGCTCTGCAGGTAAGGAGAGCTAATGGAATTAGGGAGCTGAGGGTCAGGGTTACATCATCAGGAATGCACACTGCCAGGAGCAGGGAACATTCACTGTGCTGGGCATTGGGGGTGGAGGGATGCAGACCCATGTAGGAACAACACCCTAGAAGCAGAGATGGAAAGAGTGAAAATGAAAGTGGGGCATAGAAAAACATTAGTATGAAACTAAATAAGCGGTTCTCAACCTGTGGGTCGCGACCCCTTTGGGGGTCGAACAACCCTTTCACAGGGTTCCCCTAAATACATCCTGCATATCAGATATTTACATTACGATTCTTAACAGTAGCAAAATTACAGTTATGAAGTAGCAACGAAAATAATTTTGTGGTTGGAGGTCACCACAACATGAGGAACTGTATTAAAGGGTCGTGGCATTAGGAAGGTTGAGAACCACTGAGCTAAATGATATTTCACAATATTTCTAAAATATTTATTTTCTCTCTCTTCCTCTCAGTGCGTGGAAAAGGAGGGGCATGAAGGAAAACAGGCAAGAGAGAACACAAATATGATGATCTGACTCAGAGTAAATGTTGGCCCACAGAAGTCATCCGGCTTAGATGAGGGATCCCGCAGCCCCTCCAGGGTTTGACTGCCACAGGGCAGGGCTCTCAGAATTGTGTGACCAGCAGAAAATGGAGCCTGGCTTAAGTGGTTTAAAAGCCTGATTTCAGCTGAGATTGTCCCAAGAATGCCCGGAGCAACAGGAGCAAAAGGAGATAATAAGCAAAATGGCTTGGCATTTCACCCCCTGCTCTCTTCTCCTATCACTGAGTTTAATGAACAGGCTTTTCTGTCCAGTGTATACACTTTCCTAGGGCCTAGCAGGGGAGGACGGGCTTATTAAACTGTGATTGGATCTGAACTGTATGAAGTTTCTAGTGTGAGGTTGTTGGGACAATGAGGGGGACAAAGAGGACAATGATGTGCATCCGGAGCATTTGCTAAAGCTTGAAGTGGGGAAAAAGCATGAAGGGGCCAAAAATATCTGTACTGATTGCATCCTTCTGATTTGTGCCACTTACTTGAAACCCAGACAGAGTGTGTGCCCTGCGTCTCCAGGCAGCAACTTTTGTCTGCTTGAAGGGATGTTTGGGGGTGGGCCCCTGATGTGACAGCAGTGGGAGTGAACACATTTGTCACATTTAGACTTGATGTGTGGGTTCTAGGTTTAGTGGGAGGAGAGTGGTGTCCTTCACAAGCTACCTGTGGGACTGGAGGGGCCTTCCTGAGGGAGGGCTCACTTTTGTCCCCGCTATGTAGGGTTCTGAAGGAGAAGTAAAAGCGATGACTGAAGGCTGACATGTTCCTTGGCTCAAAATTGGGCCCAGCAGATAATGAACCCATTCTGGTTCTTTCTCAAAAGGGAGCTGCATGTTGTGGTGCTGTCATCTGTTTGTGTTTCCAACATTGATCGTTCTGGGAGGCTCATGCTGCCGATCTTGGTTATTTATGTTCAAAGCTTTCCTCTAGGGGAATGAGGACTTTTGTCAAGCTGGGAACTACCTTATAAACAAGGCACAGCTATGCATACAGAATAAGACCTTCAAAGCCTCCGCTCTGATTGTGGTCACATTAAAGTGGAGAACATTTGGACCAAAGACCAGTCTCCCGAGGAGTTTCTGGCCAGATCCCAGTCCTTCCTGCTTCCCTGAGCTGCCTTCAGGCTCAGCTCCTGTCACACCTCCCAGACTGAGGGCTGGCCAAGTGCCTCTCCTAGCACCCTTGGCTCCTCTGGGTCTCCCTGTGAAATCCAGGTCACTACCTTTGTCAGGGAGGTAAGAGGTTAAGGACTTAATATGCCATGGAAGCAAAAAAAAAAATATGTTGTAAGATGGGAGATGGAGAGAAGGTAAATACACTTTGCCCCCAAAGATCATGGCCATGGTGAGAGGGACCTACTTGTTCCATGAAGGTAAGATGCCCTGGATAAGGCTCAATTAGCTATAACTCTTAGCATTTCAGGTTTCTCAAGGGCTACAAAATATTTATATGCAAAAAGTACAGATTGGGCTAGGGCATAAAAATTCTTATCCTTTAAAATGTGCACTTATATGTGAATCAATGAGACTAGCTTTGGGTTAACTTCTGAAGCGTATACAATCATTCACTCACCAGGCAGTATCAAATGTGTACTAAGTTCCAGGCCTTGTTCTGTGCTCTGAGGATATACCAGTAAACAAAACAAAAACTCTACTTGTGAAGACAAGAGATGGGAATAGACAAATAACCAATGATGGAATTTAGTATAGTGTACAGTGAGTGATAAGTACTGTAGAGAAACTAAAACAGAGTGAGGTGCAGAGAGGCCTATAGCCAGGGGCACACTTGCAACTTTAAACAGGATGGAGCCTCACAGAGAAGGTGGCATTTAACGAAGACCTAATGGAGTGGAGGGCTCCAGCCATGCAGCTACCTGTGGAAAGAGTTTTCCAAATTTTCATTCATAATAAAATGCCCACCCTAGCTGGTTTGGCTCAGTGTATAGAGAGTCAGCCTGTGGACTGAAGGGTCCCGGGTTCGATTCCAATCAAGGGCACATGCCCAGGTTGTGGGCTCAATGCCCAGTGTGGGGCATACAGGAGGCAGGCGATCAATGATTCTCTCTCATCATTGATGTTTCTATATCTCTCTACTTCTCCCTACCTCTCTGAAACCAAAAAAACAAACAAACAACAACAAAAAACACATAATAAAATGCCCAATAAAATTACAATTTATTTTTTTTTTATCAGTGGCCCTCAGTGTAAAGACCTCATCCAATTCTCTGAGGCCACAGTACTTTATGGGAACACTGAAATAGAGGGGCCAGCCTCACAGATTATTTCTCAGGGAGGAATCAGGAAGTTTCTGAGTGGTGAGGGGCTCAATAAAGCAATTGCTATATCCTCAATAAAAGTCATAAACACCTCATACAACCAAATTAAATGGTGGAAGTAGAAAAGGAGCTCCCACAAAATGGTCAACGCTTAGCTGCTATTCTTTCCTCCTTTCATCCAATTTCAATAATGTTCAATACAATTCAGATATGAGGTATTATTAAATATCTGCAAAACAGGCTCCTGGTTTCACAGCCAAGGATTCATGTTGTCCTCTAAGACACATAAATGGAAACCAATAAAGAACCCATAAGTAACTTTTGTCTTGTCTCCGGAGAGACCAACAGAATTAACTTCATGAAATGACCTCTGTCATTAGTCAAAATTGGTAGACCTCATCCTATGCTACAAAAACATATGGAACTTGGCCTCCCTCTGGTTTTTATCATCATATGACAAGAGAGCACAATGGTTGCTTTCTGTCTGAGGTCCCATAGCACCTACATTAGAGGAATAACACTGAGCACCATGACTTTCCTCAGATGCCTCAGGGTTAGCTTCTCTGCAATCACCCTGACAACCATCAACCAAATAGATGCTGGCACCCTCTCCACTCCTCAATGTTAGCGAGATCCACACAAGGTGCCCTGATGTAAAAACTAATGCAACCAGAATTAGTGTCAGCTAAAAACTCACAAAAGAGACATTTCCTGGCAGAGAGAGTGGAGCTATCTAAACTGAGGTTGCAGAGATTATTATATGTGAGGAATGTGAATGGTGAAGGCAAAAGAAGATTTGTGAGCAGAAACAGTCCAAAGTGCTTCAAATTCTAGCCCTCACCCCCACTCCAGCAGAGTCACTTTGATAATTTATTAACTCTTTTTTTTTTTTTGCCTCACTTTCTTCATCTGTAAAACAGACTGTGATGTGTAGAGTTGTGAGTGTTCTACCTCACACATTGTTATGAGAATTAAATAAGTTAATGTTTGTGGAGCATGTACAACAGTTCTTGGAATACAGTAAGCACTTACTAATAATAACTTTATTATTATCATAGAACAAGAAACATTTTACCTCTATTCTTTGGCTTACTATATATTTTCTAAAATTTCTGGAACCTAATTTCAAATGCTGCAAAAAAGAGTCTGGAGGATGAAAAGGAAAGCTGCCGAAACTAAAGCAGAGGCCAAGTGACAGGTTTAAAGACTCTCAAGGAGCCCTCAGTGGCTGGATTGGGGGAGTGGGGGGCATCCACCCCACTATCCTGGAAACCAGACTGGCACTTTCCCCACATGGGAGAACTGATAAAAACTCCAAGTTTCCAGCTGACACTGTTGGTATCCATACAAGGATCTCTGTCCAGCAAAGGGCATAGTAACATGTTGGACCACCCACAGAGGAATAGGTCTGGGACAGGGAAACACACCCACCATATTCCCTGAAAGCTAAACAGTGCCTCCCCCGCCTAAAGCCCTTTCAGAAACAGATTTTTTAGTGATTAAGATTGACAGCTGACTAGCAGGCAGAGGCAGGCAGAGGCGGAGCCCAGGGAATCAGGGGAAGTTTGTTGACCTTGCCCTGGGCCCCATGCTGCTAACAAACCTACTTTAGAGGGCAGATTGGCCCCTCCTGCTTGCAGCCAAAGCCTGTGGAGACAGACAAAAGCAGTGGATTGTTGGATCACTTGGGACTTCAAGCAGATTGCTGAAAGCCACAAGACAATGCCTGACAGTGGTTAGCACCTAAGTGCCTCACAGGAAGCCCAGAATTGGCAGAGAGAACAGAAGAGAGGAATCCAAAGTGAGCTCCCATGGAGCATTAAACTCGGCTGAGATGAACACCATTCACTTTTTTTTATCTCTTTTTTTCCTCCTTTTTTTCTTCTCTTTTCCTTTTTAGTTTTTTCTCTTTCCTTTATTTTTTCTCTTTTTAAATTTATTTTCTTTATCTATCTGCTTTATTGATTTGTTATTATTCTAGTCTCTTATTTCATTCATACATCTCATTTTCCTCTTCCCTTTTTCTACTCAGTTTAAATTTTTTTCTTTCTTTCCTTTTTCTTTTTCATTCTCCTGCTTTCTCATCTTGTTTTGTTTTAGGTCTATCTGCTTTCTCCTATATTTTACTTTTGAATTTGTTTCTTGTCTTTTCATTTATTTTCTTCCTCATTTATTTTAAACCGTTTTCCTTCCCCTATTCCTCTAATTCCATATTCTTATTTTCTTTATATCAGCTCTGCATCTACATATTCTGCCCCCCTTTTTCTTGTTGTATTAGTTTGTGCTTTTCCTGTTTGTTTATTTGTTGTTGTTTTTGTTTGTTTGTTTGTTTGTTTTCTCCTCAGATAATTTATTTCTTTTTTTTTCTATCATTCTTGCTCTCTTTTCTCTTTCCTAATTCTCTCTTCTCTGGTAGTTGCTTTTGTTGGTGCTGTACGGGTCTTATGCACATTTTTGTTTTGTTTCTTCTGTTTCATGTTTTGTGTTGGTGTATTTTGTTCTGTTCAGTCAGCATCTCCACAAAAGCTCTCATGACATGGTCAGAGTTGAGCCACATAATCAGCTAGCCTGAGAGGAGACTCCATCCATGAATGGGACAATAATATTCAAGACCCAACTACAACAAGAAAACCCAAATAACTCAAGTAAGGGGCTTCCCTAGAGGACTCAGCTCAGGAAACCTAAGAGTGCACAGCTGGGTCCCACAAAACACTTACTACATAAGACCACCCCACAAAATCTCGGAGACATAACAGTTTGATCTAATACATAGAAACAAGAAGAAAGTGACAAAAAACATGGGGAGATAGAGAAACAACCCCCAAATGAAAAAAAGAAAAAGAAAAGGTAAGAATCACCAGAAAAGGAACTCAATGAAATGGAGGCAAGCAACTAGTCAGATAAAGAATTCAGAGAAATTGTAATAAGTGTGTTCAAACAATTCAGTGAGAACTACAAGCAACTTACTGAAAATTATAAGGATATTAATGAGAATATCAAGGGACTTAATGAGAGACAACCAATGAAAAAAGAGGTTTAAAGAATAAGAATATATTGGAAATGAGAAACAACATTGCTGAAATAAAAAACACCCTGGAATTATTCAAGAGTAGATTAGAAGAAACTGAAGACCAAATCAGTGAATCAGAAGACAAGGTAGAAAATGCACCCATTCAGAGCAGTAAATTAGAAAAAAAAAAATTAAAAACAGGAGAGTTTAAGATAGCTTTGGACAACATGAAATGTAAAAATATTTGCATCATAGCAGGACCAGAAGGAGAAGAATCTAAGCAAGGAATAGATAACCTGTCTGGAGAAATAATGGCAGAAAAATTCTCTAATCTGGTGAAGGAAAAAGTCATTCAAGTACAGGAGACACAGAGAGTCTCAAGTAATATGAACCCCAAAAAACCCATATCTAGGCACATATTAGTTAAAATGGCAAACATTAAAAACAAAGAAAGAATCTTAAGGGCTGCAAAAGAGAGACAGAAAGTTAACTACAAGGAAGTTCCCATTAGCTGACTTCTCAATAGGAACACTTCCAGGCCAGAAGGGAATGCCATGAAGTATACAAGGTAATGAAAACCAAGGTACTGAATCCAAGACTACTCTATCCAGCAAAGCTATCATTCAAAAATCTAAGCTGAAATAAAGAGCTTCACAGACAAAAAAATAAAAATAAAATAAAAATAAAAAAGGCTAAAAGAGCTTATTACCACCAAATAAGCACTGTAAGAAATGCTAAAAGAACTGTTGTAAGAAGAAGAAATAGAGAGAAAAGGAAGAACACAGGCATAGGGAATAAGAATGGCAATAAATAAGTACCTATCAATAATAATCTTAAATGTAAATGCCTTGAATGCTCCCATCAAAAGACATGAATGGAGCTGAATGAATAAAAAAAATGACCCATATATATGCTGTCCACAAGAGACCTATTTCAGAACAAAGGACAAACACAGGCTTAAAATGAAGGGATGGAAAAATATTTCCAGGCAAATGAAAAAAAAAAATAAAGCTGGAGTAGCAATACTAATTCAAATAGGAGGAATCTGTAAATCTCTCTGTAGCTCCTGATGAGTGGCCCCAGGCATTGGCTGAGTTTGCACCTCCCTGGAGACCTAAGAGCCAGTGTATCTGGTGGACAGCATCCAACCATACATGATTACAACTCTACACATCCATAAATGACACACCCAAGGAGCAGACTCAGTGAGCACCAAAGCCCCACTGAAGCAAGTCCTGCTACATAATGGTATCTCCTGCCCAGCAACTCTCTCACTGTAGTCTCAGCTGGTCCTCACAGCCAATTGGCATAAAGGTCAATTTTTCTCAGTGACACCAACATCAATCAAGTCTCAACTACAACAAGACTTTGCACACAGTCCACAAAAGGGCACACCTAGAGTGCCCAGCTCAGGTGATTTGGGAGGCTAAGCCACTGGCCCTATAGGATACCTACTACACAAGGACACCCTACCAACTCCAGGAGATATAGCAGCTCTACCAAATACATAGGAAAAAAAAACAAACAACACACACACACACACATACACACACAAAGGGAAAGAGCCAAAATGTGGAGACAAAGAAATATGTCACAAATGAAAGAAATGGAAGCAAGCAACTACTGGTTACAGAGTTGAAAACCATGGTTATAAGGTTATTCCAGAATCTTCATGAGACATGCAAGGAACTTAGTGAGATTTTCAAGGATCTTAGACAGAATGTCAAACATATGGAAAAGGACCAGTCAGAAATTAAGAATACACTGATTGAAATAAAGAATAATATACAGGAATTCAACAGTAGAGTAGAGGATTATGAGAATCACATCAATAATTTGAAATATGAAGAACGAAAGACACCCTATCAGAAAAGCAAAAAGAAAGAGTCCAAAAAATATGAGGATAGTGTAAGGAGCCTCTGGGACAACTGAAAGCATACCAATACTAACATTATGGGGGTGCCAGAAGAAGAGAGAGAGCAAGATATTGAAAACCTACTTGAAGAAATAATGACAGAAAATGTTCCCTATATGGTGAAAGAAATAAACTTACAAGTCCAGGAAGCAAAGAGAGTCTCAAACAAGAGGAACCCAAAGAGGACCACACCAAGACACATTATAATTAAAATGCCAAGGGCTAAAGACAAAGATTCTTAAAAGCAGCAAGAGAAAAGCAGTTAGTTATCTACAAAGGAGTGCCCATGTGACTGTCAGCTGATTTCTCAACAAAAACTATGCAAACGGAAAGGGAGTGGCAAGAAATATTCAAAATGATGAATAGTAGGGACCTACAAGCAAGATTAATCTATCCAGCAAAGCTATCATTTAGAATTGAAGGTCCAATAAAGAACTTCACAGACAAGAAAAAGCTAAAGGAGTTCATCACCACCAAATCGGTATTATATGAAATGTTGAAGGATGTTTTTTAAGAACAGGAAAAAGAGGAAGAAAAAGATAAAGATTAAAAAATATGAAGAATAAAAAGGCAATAAATACATATATTTCAACAGCTGAATCTAAAAATCAAAATAAACAAATAAGAAATCTAATGAACAGAATAAACAGGTAAATAAAATAGAATCAGCAGCATGGAAATAGAACAGACTGCTGATTCTCAGAGAGAAGGGGGGCACGAAGAGATTAAACCTATGTCTTATATGCATATATGCATTAACTATGGACAAAGACAATAGGGTGGTGAAGACCTGGGGTGGGGCAGGGCGGGACCTGGGTTGAGGGTGACAATGGGGGTAAAACAGAGGGACATCTGTAAGACTCACAACACTAAAGATTTTTTTTTCAAATGAAAGAGGAAGGAACACTTCCAAGCTCTATGAAGCCAGAATTACCCTAATTTCAAAACTAGATAAAGGTACTACAAAGAAAAAGAATTACAGGCCAATATCCCTGGTGAACACAGATGCTAAAATCCTCAACAAAATTTTAGCAAATCAGATCCAACAATACATTAAAAAGATCATACACCATGACCAAGTGGGATTTATTCCAGAGATGCAAGGCTGGTACAATATTCACAAATCAATAAATGTGATACATTACATAAACAAATTGAAATACAAAAAAATCATTATCATATCAAAAAAAATCATTATCACATCAACATTCAACATAATCCAACATCCTTTTTTGATGAAAACTCTCAGCTAAGTGGGAATAGAGGGATCATACCTCACCATAATAAAAGCTATATATGACAAACCTACAGTGAACATCATACCTATTGGGCAAAAACTAAAACCATTTCCCCTAAGAATAGGAACAAGATAGGGATGCCCACTTTCACCACTTTAGTTCAACATAGTACTGGAAGTCCTAGCCATAGCAATCAGATAACAAAAAAAAAGGGCATCCAAATTGGAAATGAGGAAGTAAAATTGTCATTATTTGCAGATGACATGATATTGTACATAGAAAACCCTAAAGACTCCATTAAAAAACTATTAGATTTAATAAATGAATTCCACAAGGTAGCAGTATACAAAATTAACACCCAGAAATCTATGGCTTTTTTATACATCAATAACGAATGCTCAGAAAGAGAAACTAAAAATACAATTCCATTTACCATTGCAACAAAAAATTAAGATAATTAGGAATAAACTTAACCAAGGAGGTAAAAGACCTCTACTCAGAAAACTAAAGGACATTTAAAAAAGAGAGGAAGACATAAACAGATGGAAGAACATACCATGTTCTTGGATTGGTAGACTCCATCATTAAAATGTTGACACTACCCAAAGCACTCTATAGATTCAATGCAATCCCTATTAAAATACCTACAGCATATTTCACAGATCTAGAACAAACACTCCAAAAATTTATATGGAACAAAAAAAAAGACCTTGAATATCAGCAGAAATCTTGAGAAAGAAGAACAAAGCTTAAGGGATCCCAATATCAGATATCAAGTTATACTACAAAGCCACTGTAATCTAAACAACCTCGTACTGGCACCAGAATAGGCATATAAATCAATGGAACAGAACAAGGAACTCAAAAGTTGACCCAAGCCATTATGCTCAATTAATATTTGACAAAGATGAAAAGAGAATACAATGGTGTAAAGACAGTCTCTTCAATAAATGGTGTTGGGAAAATTAGACAGGTACATGCAAAAAAATGAAATTAGACCACCAACTTACACCATACACAAAAATAAACTCAAAATGGATAAAGGACTTAAATGTAATTTTTGAAACCATAAAAATTTTAGAATAAACCATAGGCAGCTAAATCTCAGAAATATCTTGTAGCAATGTGTTTACCAATACATCTTTTAGGGCAAAGGAAACTAAGGAGTAAGTAAACAAATAGTAAGTAAACAAATAGTAAGTAAACAAAAAGCTTCTGCACAGCAAAAGTAACCACTAACAAAATGAAAAGAGAGCCCACTGCATTGGAGAACATATTTGCTAATGATACATACACTAAGGGGTTAATTTCAAAAACATAAGAAACTCAGACAACTTATCAAAAGAAAGACATATAATCCTATTAAAATGGCCAATGGGCCTAAATAGACACTTCTCTAAAGTGGACATACAGAAAGCCAGGGGATATATGAAAACATGCTCAAAGTCACTAATCATCTGAGAGATGCAAATCAAAATGACAATAAAGTATCACCTCACACCTATCAGAATGGCTACCATCAGCAAATCAACAAATGACAAGTGCTGGCTAGGACATGGAGAAAAGGGAACCCTTGTATACTGCTGGTGGGAATGAAGACTGGTGCAGCCACTGTGGAAAACAGTATGGAGTTTCCTCAAAAAATTAAAAATGGGACTGCCATTTGACCCAGTGATCCTACTTCTAGGAATATATCCTAAGAAACCCAAAATACCAATCAGAAAGATTATATGCACCCCTATGTTCATAGTAGCGCCATTTAAAATAGCTAAATTTGGAAACAGCCCAAGTGCCCATCAGCAGATGAGTGGATAAAAAAGCTGAGGCACATTTACAAATAGAATACTACACAGGTATACTAAAGAAGGAACTCTTACCATTTGCAACAACATGGATGGACCTAGAACAGTGGTTCTCAACCTTGGCTGCACATTAGAATCACCTGGGAATCTTTTTAAAATCCTGATTTCTGGCTGAAACCGGTTTGGCTCAGTGGATAGAGCATCGGCCTGCAGACTGAAAGGTCCCAGGTTCGATTCTGGTCAAGGGCATGTACCTGGGTTGTGGGCACATCCCCAGTAGGAGATGTGCAGGAGGCCACTGATTGATGTTTGTCTCTCATCGATGTTTCTAACTCTCTATCTCTCTCCCTTCCTCTCTGTAAAAAATCAATAAAATATATTTAAAAACATTTCTGATTTCTGGGCCTCATCCTCCGGAAATTCTGCTTCTTTGTTATGTGGTGGAGCCACAAGATTAGTAACAAAGAAACAGAATTTCTGGAGGATGAGGCCCAGAAATCAGGATTTTAAGAAGATTCCCAGGTGATTCTAACGTGCAGCCAAGGTTGAGAAACACTGACCTAGAGAGTATTATGCTAAGCAAAATAAGCTGGTCAGAGAACGGTAAGTATCACATGATCTCACTCATATGTGGAATCTAATGAACAAAATAAATTATTGAACAAAATAGATACAGAGACATAGAAGCATGGAATAGACTGCTGAATTGTAAATGGAAGGAAGGGGAGGATGGATGAGTGGGAAGAGATCAACCAAATAACTTATATTTATATACATAACCCATGGACACAGACAATAGAATGGTGAAGGCCTGGGGTGCGGGGGGTGGGGGTGGGGGGGCGGCTAGAAGAGGTCAATGGGAGAAAAGAAGGGATATATGTAATATTTTCAACAATAAAGTTTTAATTTAAAAAATAAATAAAACAAAAAGGAAAGTTGCAAGGGCACTTCATGGAAGACAGAACTTGAGGGAATGCCTGATTGAGCCATGTTTTAGGACTTTTCCTCCATCACTTTCCCCTTTTCCTCTTCCGTTTTCTCTTCCTCCTCCTTTCAATTTTAATTCCTCTTTTTCAAGAGGGTTGGGGAGAGTGGGAATTGTAATTCTCTACATTTTTTAAAGAGTAACAAACATTAACAATATTGCTTTGAACAGTTAATTTTACTTTAGATTTACCCACATATTTACCATGCTCATTTTTTTTTTTTTTTTTTTTTTTTTTTACTTCTTCCTTCATCTCCACTGCTCTATTTTGGAATATTTCCCTTCTAATCCTCACTTCTGTATTTTCTATATGTTTTATTCTCTGTTGTTCATATATATATGGTAATATATATATATATTTTTCTTCTGTTTTATCTTCCACTTCACTAATAATTTCTTCATCCATGTCTACACTGCTCTTATACTCATTTATTGAGCTCATAATTTTTGTTTTATATATTTCAGTCATGTTATTTCTGTTTTGTTTATTTTTCAATATTCTTTGTCATTTTTCTTACTTTGCAATTCTCTTCCAAAGTTTTCAACATTTCTTTTCTCCCTTGAACATAGTAAGCATAGTTATTTTAAAGAGTGTGTCTGGTAATTGTACCATCTGGAGTCCTGCTGTGTTTATGACTTTTTTAACATGTTTTTTGTAGTTTTCATTATGTTGTCTCTTTTTGTGCCTGGATATCTCTTGTTTTTTTTTGTAATAGACATTGTATTTGAAAAACAGTAGAAATTATAAGACCTTATCTTCCAGAGAAGTTTTTTTTCTTCTTTCAGGCACCTGGGTATACAAGTACTTTTTGATTATCTTAATCCAATTTGAGAAACTAATATTTTTAGTGTCACACAGATCTTTTTAAAATTGAGTTACAATCCATTGAAGACCAGTTTACCTTTCTCCTGGTGGTCAGCTTTTCTTGGTCTCAGTCAAAGATTGAAGCATTTACCAGATCCTTCCACACTGGGTGAGCCTTGGACACATATTTTTGTCCTCCTAGCCCCATGAGGTTTCTGTTTTATTTTTATTTGGCTTGATTAGGTTTTATCCCAGTTGCCTTTTTTAAACCTTCAAGAAGATTTTTTAAATAGTTTTTCAGGTTTTCTGATTGTCTTCAGCAAGAGAATTTGTTCAAATGTCCAAGGGTATTATTTTTGTCACTCCTTCCACTGAGACATTTTTGTGAATTTCTTTAAGTGGTATGAGAGCTCTGTATGCAAGTCCTGTCTTTACTGCTAATAAGCAGTATGAATTTGGTGAGTAATCTCAGCTTTCTGGATTCCATTTCACTTCTATATCATAAATTTTAATTAGATGATCTTTAGTGTCTCTTAAGGGTCCAAAATTTTTTATGATTTCTTGGTTCAGAGCTTTCCAAAGGGAAAGTATAATACATTGAGAATAGATTTTTTTAAACTTGTGGAAGTTTAAACTCACTAAAACATATCAGTATCAAACGTATTTGCACCCATCTAATTTCAATATGTTTGTTAGGAAAATGTTTCCTGAGATTTAAGCCAGTGACTGATTTCAATGTTCCCATATCTGAGGCTGGAGAAAGCCTGAAGCCTATCTCTCTCAAAAGGTCCACTCAGGAGGTAGGAACCACATGAGCTTTTTAGAAGAGAATTTAATACAAGAAATTGCTGGCCATGTATTGTGGGAGTTTAAAGGCAAAAAGGGAACTCAAAGGCACCAACTGCTGTGCTGCAGCTACCAGCCCTAGAGCTGGAGGATCAAAGGAAACAGGATGAAATTACCAAAGTATAGAAGCTTGGGGAAGGGCCTGTGGAGTGAAAACTTGGACCTCAGAGACAAAGGCCCTGCTGGTGCTGGTGCCTCAGGACCTTTGAGGAGAGTCCTCAGGGGCTGGAACTCCGTCTCCGGGGAAAGGCCCTGTCAGCTCGTTGGGTGTGCTGAGGGAGAATGTTAAGCTGGCTCTAGGAGTATTGAAAAAGCAGCCACTAGAACAAACTGCTTCTGTCTAAAGAAAGACACATCTTCTCCCTCACCCAGCTTTACAGCCTCTCTCTACAGCCCTACCCCAACTGGCAGAAACTCAAAAGGAGAAACAGCCCTAGCATCACAGATATTTTAACCACAGAACGTTTTTTACTAACCAGCGCCCCACATTCACGATCTGTACCAAGTCTGATATTTTGTTACTCTGAGAATTGTTGGAGTTTCAGAATAATGAACCTAGTTTATGCTCCAAATGTTTCTGTTGTTTTATCTAGGCACATTATGTCTATGTAAGAAATATGGGTACAATGATTTGTAGCAAAAGAAAGTGAACCTTCAGAGTAAAAATTGAAAAGATAGCTACTTTAAGAAGCAAAAGCTTTATAAATTTCTGTTTTTAGCCTATCTTTTTTACTATTTGAAGAACTACCTTACCTTAGCTTACTCAACAGCACTCACTCCACTATCCTATATAATAAAAGCCCAGCAACCAAACGGCGGAACGACCAGAACAACCAGTCAAACAGTCACTTTGATGCATAATGACCACCAGGGGGCAGACGCTCAGTGCAGGAGCTGCCCCCTGGTGGTCAGTGCTCTACCACAATGGGAGCACCGCTTGGCTGGCCGGGATGAGCAGCTGCTCCTGCTGCGAACCCTCGGCCAATTGGCTGGAACCCGGGCTGCAATCATTGCCTCCACACCCCAAGCTCCTCCTCCTGGCTCCCTGCCACCTCTTCCAGACACCCGCAGGCCGTGCAGCACCGCCGCTGGGCTGACCCCTGAGTCTGGGAGGCGGGTTCGTGGCCACCTGGGCACTGAAGCCTACTGCACCGCCTCTCAGTGCTATTGTCCCGGCCCGGCCTCGACTGGGTCCCCTGGAGAGGCGAGTGCTCTGGCTCCACCCACTTGGCTAACCAGGATGAGCGAGGCGATCCCCACAAGCCACACACCCCACCAGTGGAAGAATTCCGTGCGTTGGGTCTCTAGTATTATAATAAATATTAGACAATTCTTGCCTTTATGTCCCCAAATTAACAACATTTGAAACATCACTGCAGTGTACTGAGGCTCTGAAGCCTTCCTCTGACTCATATACTCTGACATGAGTCTCTGTCTAAATAAAGACAGACTCCAAGGGCGCCTTCCCCAGAGTGGCCTGTGATTAATCTGGTGACTTGTAAACAAATAAGCTTCCTTCAGCTTCAGTTTGCTACATTTCTCTGTCCCTTCCATTCTTTGTAAAGATTGGCTCAAATTGTGTTAAAAGTCAAATTTTATTACAGTGAACTCTACAGCAATATTTAAGTTATTTTTATTATTGTGGAAATTGTTATATCTAGTAATGTCTCAAGAATTTAATTGGGCTTCAAATCTTAATGTTAACTTGAGACCCTATTGAAACAGTGATTTTATCTTATAATAAATGAGTTACTTGTATATGTTAAAGTGCTCAGGATTTTTCAAAACCAGCCAAAGAGAGGAGAACACCATATGCTAGAAATTTATACCTAAAATAATGAGCACAGGGCCTAACATCTATGCAGCTAAACATACTTATACATTTACAGTATAGAGCAACCAGCGTAAACCAAGACCAAAGCAGAAGAATTATATCAATTAAGCATGAACTTTACTATCTATATAATAAAAGCCTAAGAGACCATTATAGCAGAATGACCAGTCGCTATGATGCTCACTGACCACCAGGGGCAGAAGCTTAATTCAGGAGCTGCCCCCTGGTGGTCCCACAGGGGGAGCATTGCTTAGCCAGAAGCCAGGCTCATGGCTGGCAAGTGCAGCAGCAGTGGTGGGAGCCTCTCCTGCCTCTGTGGCAGCACTAAGGACCAGTGAGCTGAGCAGTAAGGAGCGAGCAGGCAGGCAGTAAGGAGCAAGGGGTCCTGGACTGTGAGAGGGATGTCTGTCTGCTGGCTTAGGCCCAATCCCGTGGCAGACGGACATCCCTGAAGGGGTCCGGGACTGCGAGAAGGTGCAGGCCAGGCTGACAGACCCCCCTACCCCCAGTTCATGAAATTTGTGCACTGGATCTCTAGTTTTAGGAATAATGATAGTAAGAAGGATTTCAAGGCTTAAAGTACTTTATATCAGCAGTTGTCATCAGGGTTCTTAAGATGCAAACAAACTAACAAACAAACAAAAAACCCCTCCTCAGTAAGTTTAAGTAGACACAGAATTTATTGAAAAATAGTTAACAGTTTCATAGATTCTCTAGAAAGGCCAGAGAAACAGACTTGTAAGCAATGCATCCAGGAATAGCGCCCAAATCTCCTGCCAGCTAGAACCACTCCAGTGAAAAATGCAGTGGCCCCACTGATTATATAGCACAATGTTTCTCTTAAGCAAGATGGATAAGCCCTAGAGATCTGCTATACAACATTGCATATATAATCAGCAATCATGTATTGTATACTTAAAAAATTGTAAATCTCATGTTCTTGTCACAATAAAATTAAAAGGTTTAATATATAAAAATAAAGGGAATCCAAGGCATGGCACTGGAAATCGTCTTTTGATCTTGAGTTCTGGCCTCTACCAGTAGAAATGCTGCCTCTACCATCTCCAGAGGCAGGGCGGTGTCTGCTTTCACCGTGGGTTCTGGACAGCATTTCCTTCTGCTGGAGGCCTAAGTGGCTGTGTCTGGTTGGCCGTCTACATCACAGCCGCTTTGCCTTAGCTGCCAGTGAGGCTGAGAAAGCATGCTTCTGCCTGCACGGAAGCCTGAGGAGCAAGTCTGGGAGGCCCTGACTCATAAGATAGGGAATTCCCAAACACAGGAAGAATGTTTAGAAGTACTGGCTACCAAAATGAATGGAAAAAGTCACTTCTCCAAGTGTGGTACTTTGCATCTGCATCTGCATCATAATATCTCAGGGTGCTGATGAAAAATGAAGATTTCTGGGCCGTGCCTCCATATCTTATGAATTAGAATCTCGGGCACATTAGAAATCTACATTTTCCATAGTCTCCTCAGGTGATTGTGATACATGATACAGAGTGAGAATATCTACACAGTTTATATTTTCAAATGTACTTTGAATAATTGTATTTGACTTATTTTTAGAATTGAATAAGAAAAATTATAACTGCTACCTCAGTCAGAAATCAAAAATTTCTGTAATTCTATATAGAAAAGACGTCTGCTGCGGACAAGAGAAATAATAAATGTCTGCTATCCTTTCCACAGAAGGAACAACAAAGGAGGAAGAAAGACAGTGTTATATGTGTTTAGGAACATGGACTCTGAAGCTAGATTGCTTGAATTTAAATATACTTGATCTCAATAAACATCCCCCAACTTAGTTGCTTAAAACAACATTATCCTGTAATTTGTGTAGGTCAGGAATTAAAAATAGGCTTAGTTGTGTGGCTCAAGCTCTTGCAGGAGGTTCTAGTCAACCTGTTGCCTGGGGTCATAGCTTAGTGTGAAAGCATGACAGGAGAACACTCTCACAACATCACGCATGTGGTTGGTGGCAGGAGGCCTCAATTCCTTACTGGCTACTAGCCAGAAACTTCACTTCCTCAGCAAATGGGCTTCTGACAGTATGGCCACTTGCATCCCACTGAGCAAGTAATGAGAAAGGGAAGGGGTGGGGGAGAGAGAAAGAGACAGGGGAAGAGGGAGAGAGAGAGGAAACTTAGAAGCTGAAGTATTTTTGTGTAGCCTACTCTTGGCTGTATGATGGGCCACTACTACTGAACAGCCCTCTGGCGTGGGATTACACAAGGCATGAATGCCAAGAGGCAGGGATCCATTTTTAAGATTACTTGTCACAGCCGTCCTTGTGTGAGAAGTTCTTTCCTTTGTGTTCCTTTCAAGTCTTTCCTCAATGTTTATCATAATCATATTTCATCTGTGTCAAAATATTGAAGATGAATTAGGGGAGGCAGGAAAAAACTGGAATTTCATTACACTCCATTCAAGTCATGTCAACGACTCTCTATCAAAGGGCCACCCTGTGTCCCTCATGAACTGGACACATGTGTGCTTCAGAGGCCAGCAGCTACAGTGCCTGTCCTCACAGAGCTGGACAAATAAGTCAGATCATGCATAATTAAAGCACGGGGCAAAATATAGCAATATAAAATACAGAAGGTGTGTTTTCATACAAAATGTAGTCAAGAATCAATTACGTCATTTAATTTTTAATTCGTAAATTAAATGAAGAGGTTAGACTAAGAGGGTCTCAAGAGCCTGCTCAGTTTTTGGCTTTCTAAGGGCTGTACGGGAATGGTGTCATGATCAGGAAGCTTTCAAAGCGACCAAGGCGGCCCCCGGCCTTCGAGGAATGGTGGGTGGGCTGCCTGGGCTTGGAGGAAAGGGTCGGGGCTGAGGAGGTGAAGTTCATTATGAAGTCTCAGAGGCCAGAATTCACAATTTTATTGCACTTTAGTGAAGAAGTACTAAGTGATTTTGAAATTCCTTTTGTCTATTTCAAGATAAAGGCTTGGACTAACATTTGTCCTTTTCTTTGAAAATTATACATAACTGTACATTGTTCTAGTCTATAAGGTCATGTCTATTTTTTCTTGGGAATGTTACTTTTCTTTTTCTTGAAAATTTGTATTTGTATTACTTGTATCCTAAAAAGTCAATTTATTGTATTTAAAATGCTGGTGTTGTGCTTCTATCAGTGTGTGTAATAGTGGGCACTTCGGCAACATCCTAACAAAATCCAAAAAGTAAAATAAACATCCACCCAACTTGAAAAGTAGGTATGCTGGGTGAGTGAAAACCATGCTTAATTTGTTGTTGTTTTCTTCCACTAATCTATTGATATACAATTGTAAATCTTTTTTTAAACCTCTTCTTTCTCACGTTACTATTTCCATGTGTGCATCTTATTTCTCTGCTTCCTTTTGGAATGGATTTAAAACATGTAGCCCTCTGCAAGTGTGGTCTCTAGATGCCTTCTTTGCCGAGGGAGGAAACCAATGGGCTCCAGTCTCTGTTCCCTGGGACAGAGCAGTAGGAATGCAGAATTGTAGGTTCCACCCCAGACCCACTGAGTCAGACTCTGCATTTTTAACAAGATCCCCAGTTAGCTAGTCTGCACATTTAAGGTGAAAAGCTCTGCTCTAGGACTGTGATTGTGCATGGAGGCTGGCAGATGGACATGGTGAGTTTTGCGGGCTTTTGAAGATCTCCCCTTATCTCTGCTTCCCTGCCTCCCTGGCTTCCTCCCTTCTTTGCTCCCTTCCCTTTTCCTCCCTCTTTTCTCTCCACCAACCTGCACAGAGTTTATCTTTTTATTTTTCTATGGAAATATTGAAACGATTGAGACTTGTTTTTGTTTTTCCCATCACTTGGCGCTGTTCCCTTTCATCTTTGATTCAGCCAATTTCCTTCAAAGCTAAATATTAAACAGATCGGTCTCTTGACAGCTGACCCCAAATGGGGACATGGTCCTCCCCGGGGGTTGGAGAGCTGAGCCGACAAAGGTAGAAGAGAGACAGGATGGAGCCAGTTCCTGTCCCCTGGGGAAGCCCCAAAATTGTGTCTCTGCCTTCACATCAGCCAAGTAGCCAATACCCAAACAGCAGATAGCTTCTGGAAGGCATTCTTGTAGAAATTCCTTTTTTGCCAGAGGGTGAAAGGGTTGTAATTGATTTTGTCTGCCTCTCAGATGGACTTAGAGAGACACAAAGGTCTGAACTCTAATAGAAAGGTAACATTTTTAGATACGGAGCAAACTGGAGCAAACATTTCTATGTGGCCACGAGATCTAGTTTTGTATATTAGTTCCCCCCACCACCACCACCAGCTTGTCATTCTATTTAGTAAAGTAGGAAGAGTAAAGTTTATTAAGTTAACATCTTCTAAAAACCTAATTGTTTCAAAACCCACAGATTAATAATAATAATAATAATAAAGCTAATCTTCCAAGGGCACAACCCTGACCCCTGCCGAAGAGAACCCACGCCGGGCTTAATTTATGAGATTTTACCCATTTCATGAGTCACTGGAAATAAGAGGTGAAAAAGTGAGTTTATTTCCTCTCAAACCTGAGTTCAAACAAGTAAAAGCCTAGGCATTCTTAAAATGTTTGTAACATAAAGTAGAATCTAAGGCTATACTGGTTTTGTTATTATATTTTTATTTGTTTTTTTATATTTTTTATTGATTTCAGAGAGGAAAGGAGAGGAAAGAGAGAGAGAGAGAGAGAGAGAGAGAGAGAGAGAGAGAGAGAGAGAGAGTGAGAGAGAGAGAGAAACATCAATGATGAGAATCATTGAATGGCTGTCTCCTGCACACCCCCTACTGGGAACTGAGCCCACAACCTGGGCATGTGTCCTGACCAGGAATCAAACCATGACCGCCTAGTTTGTAGGTTAACATTCAACCACTGAGTCACACTGGCCAGGCTATTTGTTTGCTTTTTAATTTAAGCTGTACCATAGGGTTTTGTGCACACTGTGACACTTAATATCATTAATACATATTTAATAAAATAAGTTTTCTAAATGGTAGTGGAGAATCAAATTCATAATTGTGTTTTCATTTCTGAGGCAAAGTTACTGATACTCAATGCCCTGAGTGAAAGTTATAAACCAAGATTATAAGAAAAATTCTAGCCCAAGATGGGAAGTTTTTAAAACAGAGGGCATACTATTTCTTATTCTTTGGACTAGGGAGAGAAAGGAGGAGAGAGGGAGAGAGAGAGAGAGAGAGAGAGAGAGATGAGAGAGGAGAGAGAGAGAGAGAGGGAAGAGAGAGAGAGAGAGATATTAACCTCAATCAGAGTTCTGATTTATATCATTTTGTTTTTCTACATCATCTTCATATATCTTCTGTAATTTACATATTCTTGTAATGGAATTAGAATCTTTCCCAAACAAGGAAGAATAAATATTTGTTATTTTGATAGTTGTCTGCTCAAAATTATTTTTTACATTTTAAACCTATAGTTATTCTTAAGTTCAGTTACCAATGGGTTTGTAACTATTGTTAAATAAGCAAGGGCTCCTCCTAGTGATATTGCTAAATCAATGCAGTGTCCTAATTCCAGGTTCATGTGTTTTATTTGTGTGTAATCGGTTATTAGTCTTACTAAAAACAAACTGAGAATCTGTTGAATTTTCTGAGATCAATAATGTATATGTGGATTTTTCTAAAACTGCAGTAACTTCCTCAGGCCACTAGGGGCCATTTGACTAAACTACAGTTGTTTCCCTTTATCTGTGATTTCGCTTTCTAAGGTCTCAGTTACCAGTAGTCAATCATGGTCCAAAAATATTAAATTTACCCACCCACTGACATTGTCTGCTGCTGACATCCAACTATCAACATCGTCATGGCACAATGATAAGGATCAGCCAAAGTAGATGATCCTGCTTGTGACATCTTGTCAGCAGGTCAATAGTAGCCTAAAGCTGTGCCACAGTGCCTACGGAAGTCTCCTCACTTTATCTCCTCACATAGGCATTTTAACCTCTCACATCATCGCAAGAAAAATAAGGGTGAATATAGGACAATATGAATTTGAAAGAGATGACATAACTTTTGTTACAATATATTATAAATAATTACTCCGTTTTATTATTAATTACTAGAGGCCCAGTGCATGGATTCGTGCACAGGTGGGGTCCCTTGGCTGGCCTGCATCCTCTTGCAATCCAGGACCCCTTGGGGGATGTTGGACTGCTGGTTTCAGCCCGATCCCCGGAGGCCAAGCCGAGGGATCCCTTGGTGCATGAATCTGTGCACCGGGCCTCTAACATGTATGTCTTTTGTTAATCTCTTCCTGACCTCCCCACTCCCCCCTTTCCTCTGAGATTCATCAGTCTGTTCCATGTTTCCATGCCTGTGTGTTGAGCATCTGTCCCCTGGTGGTCAGCATGTGTCATAGCTATCGGTTGAATAATCCGTTGGTCGCTTAGGCTTTTATATATATACTAGAGGCCCGGTGCACAAAAATTTGTGCACTCGGGGGGGAGAAGGGAGTCCCTCAGCCCGGCCTGTGCCCTCTCGCAGTCTGGGACCCCTCGGGAGATAACGACCTGCTGGCTTAGGCCTGCTCCCGGGTGGCAGAGGGCAGGCCCAATCCCTAGGTGCAGCCCCTGGTTGGGCTCAGAACAGGGCCGATTGGGGAGTTGGGGCTCTGCCACCTGTCATGCACAGAGCAGGGCCAATTAGGGGGTTCAGGCACTGGCCCCTGAGATGCACAGAGCAGGGTCAATCAGGGGGTTGGGGAGCTCCCCCCTGTCACGCACAGAGCAGGGCCCATCAGGGGGTTGAGGAGCTTCCCCCTGTCACTCACAGAGGAGAGCTGATAGGGGAGTTGGGGTACTGCTCCCTATCACACACAGAGCAGGGCGGATCAGGGGTTTGGGGCGCCTTCCCCTGTCAGGAACAGAGCAGGGCAGATAGGGAGGTTGTGGCCCCGCCCCCTGTCACACACAGAGCTGCAGGGCGATCAGGGGGTTTGGGCGCTGCCCCCTGTCACGCTGATCCTGGTGCCGGGAGGCCTCGCCGCTCCGCTGATCCCGGTGCTGGGAGGCATATTACCCTTTTACTATATAGGATAGAGGCCTGGTGCACGGGTGGGGGCCAGCTGGTTTGCCCTGAAGGGTGTCCTGGATCAGGGTGCGGGTCCTCACTGGGGTGCCTGGCCAGCCTGGGTGAGGGGATGATGGCTGTTTGCAGCTGGTCACACACCCTTCAGGTGGCCAGACTGGGTGAGGGGCTGAGGGCTGTTTTCAGGCTGGGACTGAAGCTCCCAACAGCTCCTTTTTTTCTTTTTTCTTTTTTTATTCTGGGCCAGCTTTAGCTCTGAGGCTCCAGCTCTTAGGCATCTGCTGCTGAAAGCAGGTATCTGGTTTGTTTCAGTTCTATAATCGAAACTCTGTGTCAATTCCAGCTCTGAGATCCCAGCTCGCTGAAAGCTGGTTTCTGGGGTTTTGTTTAGCTTCTATATTTGTTACAATGTTTTTTAAACTGCAGGCTCAGAGGCCGACAAGGCAGGAGGGGAAGGTTACTTTCCTCCGTCACTGAAGCAAGCAAGCCTCAGGTTAGTTTCAAGCTGCCTGGCTGCCGGCCACCATCTTGCAGGCAGTTAATTTGCATATCTCACTGATTAGCCAATGGGAAGGGTAGTGGTCGTATGCCAATTACCATGTTTCTCTTTTATTAGATAGGATAGACTAGAGGCATGTGCAAAACATTAATGCCCTGGGGGGGGGGTGTCCCTCAGCCTGGCCTGCACCCTCTTGCAGCCTGGGACCCCTCAGGGGATATCCACCTGCCACAGAGGTGAGAGAGGCTCCTGCCACCGCCGCTGCACTTGCCAGCTGTGAGCTGGCTTCCAGCTGAATGGCACTCCCCCTGTGGGAACGCCCTAACCACCAGGGGACAGCTCCTTCATTGAGCATCTGCCCCTGGTGGTCAATGTTTGTCATAGCGACCAGTCAGTCTATTTGCATATTAGCCTTTTATTATATAGGATTATTGTTAATCTCTTACTCTGCCTAATTTATAAATTAAATTTTATCATAGGTCTGTATATATAGACAGAAACATAGTATATATAAAGGTTGAATACAATTGGAAGGTTCAGGCATCCACCTGGGGTCTTGGAAGGTATCCCTCATGGATAAGGGGCCAGTAGTATTTGTCCCAGTTCAACTCGGCCAAAACATGACCTGCTTTCACCCCATATTCCTAGGGGTAGAATCAAACTCATTATATTCAATAATTTAGTATTTTTATAATTGTATAGCTATTCAAAATCTCTTTAAAAGGAAAAAATGTGAACTCCCTTAATATTGACATTGGAACCAATTATGGTACAATAGTGATGCATGAACAAAAAGATCACTCTGGTTTATTTATCTTTGTCAGCAAAAGTGGGGTAGAATAAAAGTTAGAAAGCTGATGTCCCTTTTACTATTATCTGGTTTAGTCAGCTTCTGTTTTCCTATTCCTTACCCTAACAAAGAAATGTAGCTAATATATATTACTACCGTCCACCCCCCACTACACTCTCTGTCCAATATCACCCTTAATTCTTTGTGTAAGATGAGAAGGATTGCACCAGTTGCTCAGGGAAAAGAAGTGCTCTTTCCGTTTCTTTTCCCTGCCGTGTTTATTTATTAAGCCGTTCCATTCCAGGCTGGGCAAACCAAGCACCCCTGTCTTTTTAAAAAAGTAATTAGCAGATTGCATAAGACATCATTTTCTTGGTTTTACCCATGAACCAGAAAAAAACTGTTGGACATAACCAGGTAACTCCACGCCCTGGAGACCGAGGTGCTTGGGATGGAGCAGGACCAAGGGTCTGCTGACAGCAGGAAGGCCTCTCCTTTCTTTTGATGAGGTTACAAGATGGTTCATCTGTTAACCTGTGGAAATAGCTTTGAAGGAAAGCAGTGCAAGCTGGTTTGTTGTAATTGGATTTAAGTACTGTTGAATATAATGTAAAAGTGACGCATCCTCCTAATAATTAAAGTTGTCATCTCCAGGTTTTATTCAAAGTTTCAGTCGTGCTTGAACTCGCAGATTTGCCTTAAAGCTTAGATGCTTCATCTCAAAAGGCCGTGGGAGTGTAACAGGGAAGCCAGCAGCAGGTTGGAATTTTCCTCCATAAAGTGCTGTGTTCTCAAAATGCAATCCTGGTCACCCGGACAGCCTGCTCCTGCCACATAGGGGATTGCCAAAGAAAGGATTTCAGGGTGGGTGGGCAACTCCCCTTCTTCTAATGCATGTTGTGTTGGGGTGTCAGGGTGTGGACTGAATTTCCCAGGTTGGAGTCTTTATGGTTTCATCTCCCTTATTATGCTGTGGAATTGGGGAAATCAAATTTGAGCTTTAGGATGTGGACAGGAGGCAGGAGCTTTGCCTGTAAATTACAACAAAGGCTGAACTCACAGGGCCTGGCAAGGAAACAAAGTGGCCACAATTGGCTTGGGCCTGGAGCCAGCGCCCCTGCAGAGCAGGAGCCAAGCAGAGGCCTCCCCCCAGTGCCACTGCCGCTCGGCCTATGCTTGGATAACACACAGGCTCTTTGCTGCTTCTCCTGAATCATAGCAACAAGCAGGTTGGGCCAAGATGGAATAAATGAAGTCGAGATTAAAGAAAATTTTAAGAGAGATATGAATTAGTGAATTGGAGAGGTGATTTTGTCCTTCCCATTCTCTTTATTTTCAAAGTATTGTCTCATTCTCCTTTCAGTAGTGGGGCCAGGGTGGCTGGTGGAGCAGCTCAGACCTCCAGAAGGACCTCGGGGGCAGAAGTGCGGTGAGACTCTGGAGCCAGTGGGGCGGACCCTGGGTGCCAAGGGGGGCTATCTATAGGCTTTTTCATTAATATTGAGAAGGAGCCCAGGGCTTGTACTTACTGCAGCCCATAACATTTCTGGAAAGCTGAAAGTAAAAAACAAGGACACTCACAGAGCCCATAGGTTCCCAGGTTAGTTCTTCACTCTTCCTCTCGCCCCCTCCACACACACACACACACACACACACACACACACACACACACACACACACTCCTACCCCATGGAGCTCAACCTCTGAGATCACCGTAAACTGCCCCAGGCAAGAACATCAATTCATTTGTCTCTTGAGACACTCTCTGGTATGTTTATGAAATGAGCACTGGAGACTCCAATTTCACAATCAACAATGTACCCAAATATAGAAAAAGTTTTGTTCCAAGATAATTTTGTCTTTAAACAGCAAGATCAACAAAGGATGCCTTCAGGGAACTGGTGGTCCTGCACTCAAGTCTATGCGACTCTGAACTGCCTCTCAGGAAAAGGAGAAGGATGTGCCTCCAACACAAATCTGTTTCCATCACCTCGTGCTGACCAACAGTAGGGATGAAGCCCTGAACATAAAGTGTAACTTAAACCATTAGGACCCTAGCGCTTGGGGGAGGTGGCACTATTTGCTGGACTCCGTAGTTTAATGAAGCCCATTAACTAGTGCCAGGGCAAGGCAAGGCCCATGGTCTAACTGGTTGGAAAGCTTTTGATGAAGCCCAGAGTGCGGGTTGTCAAGCCTCTCTCCCTCTGAAATGTTTAAACCCTGGATAATTCCCTGGAAATGTAATCTGGGTGTTTTTGACTCATGTATATGTAAGCTCATCCCCATTGCTATTTTCAAAAGGCATTTGATGGAAATTCAGAGTGAGTTTTTATCTTTATTTTATCAAGGACTCCAGTACATTAGATTCACAATAGTCAACATGGGTTGATGCAAAGTCTGACTACTTCTGTCTTAATGTTTGTTTGCTTTTTTCTTACTGGCCTTGATAAATTTCCTAAGATGAGAAATTTACTATGCCGTCTTCAGAGTAGAGTATCCTCTCTTTGAGCTGGGAAATTGGGATCCCATCAGTAAGCAGTGAGGTAACATGGAGTTTCCATCATTTTCTGTTTAGGGAGTAAAAAAAAAAAAATAAGGCAAAAATAAATATCAGTTCCCAGGTTCTTGCTGTGTTATAGGAAGCACTTTGCATTCCAGCTGGTAGACAGAGAGACAGCTTGGCCTTGCTGTTATATCAGTGACTAATGGTCCCAGGACACTAACCCGATTCATTCAGTACACATAGGGTTTTGGAGTCATAAAGACTTGGATTTGAAAATTCTGTCCCCTCCATGATTCCCAACTAGATGTCTGACCTGGGTGAGTTATTGAAACTCTCCAAACCTCAACTTCTTTACTTTTCAAGTGGAGGTAATAATCTGTAACTTGTAGCTTTTAGCTAATATTTATGGAGTGCTAACAATGTGCCAGATATTGTGCTAAAAACCTTTATACACATTATTTTATTCTACCCTGACAATTTCCTTATTCTAGAAAGGGGAGGATTAGAATTTAAGAGTGTTCCTAGAGCTGGGACACAAACACAGTGCTTTCTTACTCCAGGGTTCTCATCCTGTTACTGTGAGTACTAAATTAAATGAAAGATGGCTAGGGTAGGAATCATACTGCAAAGCAAAGAGAACCAGCATTTACTAAGAACTGACCTACTGTGTGCCGTACCCTCTACATGCTTTATTTTTCAAAGCTGTCACCTTGCTTGTGTGCACAGAGCTTTTGTGGGATTTGTTTGAACATTTTAGTAAAGGATCCCAGATACTTGTATATCTCTGACTAAAGAAACACCCTCCAATTTCCCTGGAGAAGGTTGTCCTCTTCCATCCAGCACACCGCTTTAAGAAGGATGCATATAGAACGTTGAGCAAAAGGCAATCAATCTTTGAAATCAATGGAGCCAAAGATGTCATACTGACACCACACTCTTCCCAAAGGGATTTAGCAATGCTCCAGTGCAGCACCAATATTAGTCTTGAAAATGCAGAAGGAGGGAGATTTTACTGTTGAATGATTTATTTGTTCTAATGACAGATTTCTAAAGTTTTTTAAAAAAATTAGCAGTTGGCTCTATCCAAAAGGGTTGAAAGTAAGAGATTCTCTGTCTCCTGAAAGATTCCAGAACCCCACATGGTCTGTATGCACCCATCCTGATTCAGTTTCAAGCCCCCCCCTTTTTTCCTGATGGAGAGGAAACGTAGCTCTCTGTAGAGATATGTGTCCCAAAAGTCCCCTGACTACCCTGATTTGAAAAAGAAACATGTTTGCAAGATTCAGCTGAGATGTTGAGATAAGAATGGACACTGTGGTTACATGGCATAAAAATAGAAATAAAAGTGCTTATGAAAGTAGAATGCTTTTTTTAAGTAGTTGATTCATACAGTAGATAAGCCCCACAGCCATATTTATATTATAGACATCATAAAACTTAGCTTCCTAAAAGATGGTAGTTTCCAGCTAGCTGAAATCTACTGAAGCATATACTACTCTTTTTATTTTAGGAAGAAGACAAACACATGACTGAAAAGATAAAATGATTGGAATTTCCTTTGCTGCTCCCCCAAAAGCATAATTAAACATGGTATTGACCTCCTAGTACAATCTTATTAACATTCTTGCTTGATATGAATCATAATAATGTCAATAGTAACTTCCATTCATTGAGCACTTATTCTGTGCCAGGAGCTGTGCTGGCCCCTTGGCATAAATGATTTCATTTAATTTTCTAAGTAATCCTATTGAGAAATTGAGAGTAAGATTTTAAATGATTCTTCTAAAGCTGCATACACAATGTGTATATTTGAATTCCTTGTCTCGTTGACTCCAATATTCACTCTAATCCACACCTCCTCCCTCTAAAATGGCAATCCCTCTATATAAAAGGCTGATATACTAAGTGTCCCTCCTACTGTCTGACCGGTTGCTATGATGCACACTGACCACCAGGGGGCAGATCTCAACTCAGGAGCTGCCGAGCTGCAGTGACTTGGCAGCAGCGGTTCTCAGGTGATGCACTCCAAAACCAGAGAGGAGGGAGCCCGATTCCTCGCGGGGCCTCGCAATTACAACTTGGGCCATTGGTTATGTTGTTGCTGGGGCACTGTTGGCCTCAATCTGGTTTACTCCACACTTGCATTTGCGTTTCACACCCTGTAAGACAGCAACTTTGCAGAGTGCCCTCTTGCACTCGGGGACCCCTCGGGGCATGTTGGAAAGCTGGTTTTGGCCCGATCCCTGCAGGCTAGGCCGAGAAACCCCACCTGCTGGAGGGACCCTGTTCACTCTGCAGATGCCCTTCGAGCCACGGTGCCGCCCCAGGTGCAGCTGGCCCAGGAGGGACTGCGGGAAGTTGGCTACAGGGCATGTCTGGCATATCTCATCCAGTCCCACCCTACTGGCGACCTTCAATTTAATTTCCTTTTAATGTGCAAGAATCCATGCCCTGGTCACTAGTTATATATAAAGGGAAGGATGCTCTGGCATGTGTGTCTCAGTGGTTAGAACATTGGCCTGCCCACCAAAGGGTCTAAGGTTCAATTCCCTGGTTAAAGACATGTAACTGGGTTGCAGGTTTGATACCCAGCCCTGGTCAGGGGTGTGCAGGAGGCAACTAATTGATGTGTCTCTCTCTCACATCAATGTTTCTCTCTCTCTCTCTCTCTCTCTCTCTCTCTCTCTCTCTCTCTCTCTCCTTCCCTGCCTCCTTTCCACTCTCTCTAAAAGCAATGGGGGGGAAATATCCTCAGGTGAAGATTAATATCCTAGAATGAGGAAAGGGTAACTGGGGATGAGGGGATGGGGATTGGCATCTGTCTAGTACCTGCTCTATATCAGGAACTTTACATATGTTTTTGAATACCCAAGTGTATATAATGTTTATAATAAGTATGTGAACTGGTATTTAACCCCAGGTAAATCTGCTTCCATGGTTCACACACGTTCCTTCTTCAGGATTTGCTGCCTAATACTCTTAAAATTGAATTACCTTATGTGAATTTTCTTAAAAATTGAAATATATATTAAAGGTATATTTAGGAACAACCTAAACCTGAATCTAACTAAAGCAATATTTGGAATTAAACTTTACATATTGATATTCTGGTTATCTATGGCTACATAAAAATTACCCCAAAATGTAGTGTATTTAAGATAACAATTTACTAATAGTATATTCATGATTCTGTGGGTCAGAAATCAGGCAGGAAACAGTAGCTGAATCCTGACGTGGTAGGGTCTCCTCTCCTATGCAGAGAGGTCATCAAAATATTTTCATGTAGATGACACTTATTTCCTAAAATTTTGTTGTTACCTTTTATAAAACAACAGTGGTATTTCCCCCTCTTACTACACCAGAATTAAACACAGGTCAATCTGAGTCTCTGTAGCCTATGAGCTTTTCTCTCTCTTCTGCTGCTGCCTTTGAAAATTGGAGCAAAGGCCTGGGGGACACAACAAAGGCACCGGGGCAGGGCAGGCAGGGCAGGGCAGGGCAGGCAGGGTAGGGCAGGCAAGGCAGGCAGGGCAGGCAGGGCAGGCAGGGCAGGCAGGGCAGTGCTCATATGACCAATACGCCTTTCAGTTTAGTTTCAATGAATACTTTTTAAATTAAAAATTCATTTAGCAAATAAATATGCTCCACATATAACAGATATTTAATAAATATATGGCATAAAGAGTGAATAGATAAGTGCTAATGACTAAGGAGCTATAATGCTGAATGGTAGAGAAAGCTTCAGTACTTGGTTTCACAGTTTGACACCTAACAAGCAAAATAATGAGTGAAAGTCAATAAGGGAAAACATGGAGCTGCATTGGAACACACCAAGCACAGCTAAGGGAGAGCAAGAATGAAGGATCATGGCCATAGAATGAGGTGGAAAAAAAGATGAAAGTCTTCAGAAATTAGTATTGGTTGGATATTTTAGAAGTTTAATAAATACTTGAAAGAATAAATGGTTTAATAAAGCTTTCAATAATTTTCAAAATGTGAAGTTTGGGAAGTCAGTGCAGTAGAGGATTACCTAAAGAACTAGAAGAATGCTTGTTCTTGGAATTTTGACAAAGAAATGTTAAAATACCTCAACTCTGAATGAAGATAGAACCTCCCAAGGAGAAAAACAATGGACACATTTAAATATATGTGCAGTGAAAAGCCAACACATTCCTCTTTTTATGAATTCATTTGTTCCTTAGAGCTCAGTCCTTGTGTAACACTGCTGTGTTAACTTTTGCTGAGTGATTTGTTACAAAAGATGAGAGGGTCATGGAAATTGTGTAAAACCACTCCCCATCTTTAGCTATCTCAATTACAGTCCTCACTTACACTGACTACACAGTGTGGGCTGATAATGTGGAAAAGAAGTTTTCCCACAACACCAATTCAGTTAAATTTGGAGGACCCAGTCTCTTTCCCTCCAGGGTGCAGCCTGAGCCCACTGGAAAGCGTCCGGATTCCCAGTTATCTACGCATCACTGCTGGGGAGCAATGAGGGGTCTTCTATGACACAGTACTGCTAAGCTCACCAAACTCTTCCAACCACTCATACATTTAGCATGTCCTTTTTCTATGTCAACAAATCCTAGATTATGTTTTTCATTATTTCACTTACCTTCTTAAGAGCAAAGGCAATCCAACAAAGAATAATTCCAATGAAAAGCTACAACAATACAAGAAAAAAGTATTTCCATATCACATTAAACACATTTGGGTGACCCATGTTTTATGCTATACTATTGCAACTACTTCTGTGTACCTTTACTTTAGGATTCTTAGTCTTTTCAGAATTTGTAAAATACACCAATTCAGAAAGTTGAATGGCATTATTTTTTGCCATTTTTTTAAATTCAAAGCAAATGAAAATCAATCCATATATACGTAAAAAGTAATGTTAAGGATGCTTTATCTTGTGGGAAATTTAAATCTAGGATATATGCTGTCTGGTGCATTGAGATGATGCTAAGAACATGCTGGTCTCATTAGTCCCACCCCCACTGGTGGAGGCACTTTACTGTCTTTTGATGTACGTTTAGTACTGTGCTCCCAAATTTCATTGAGGATTTAAAAAACAAAAACAAAAAATAACACACACCTTTTAAAAAAATCCATTGTAAAATATATAAGGGCCAAGTGGATAAACACCCTCTTAAAATTTAGTAACAGGAAAAGCAAGTATCTTCTGAGGCAGTAAAATGGTCCCTTTCATCAGATGCTGAAAACAACGTAGCCCATTGTGTTTCCTGGTTCCCAAAATTGCCAGGAAGCTCAGAATTACATTGACTGTTACAGTAACTATTTAAATCATCCCTTTTATATGCTTGCTGATTTTCTATGTTAACCACCTTATTGTGAGTGCACATTTTTTTGAAACCTGCCTAAAATATTTTCTGGGAGAGTACAGTTTATTTTTAAAAAACAAAAAAGACAAAACAAAATTCTAATCACAATGAGATCTATAGGTTATGTCCGATAAAAGTCCAGAGGCCAATCACAAACTATGAGTCAGTTGGGGAAATTGTCTCCGTATAGTCCCTATGTCCTTGTGCGTAAAAACACCAAATAGAGAAAAGTTAGAAAGGTCATTTGAACTTTGACTTCTTGATGAAAATCCACCTTCTGATTTGATTCACTGCTGAACTTGTTCACTATGAAGAGGAGAAAAACATCAGCTAAGTCTCTTTTTTTTAAAGATATTTCCAAGTGACAGTAGAGCAGAGTACTTTGCCCCAGGCTAGTTCCTGGTATGGATCTTTGCCTTGATATATGTGGTTCTGAGTTCTGAGCAAAGAGCTTATTTAAGCACCTTTACCAAGAGATGCTGGTTGTAGCTGCCTTCTGGCAAGGTATAAAATATCGTCCAGTCTGAGTTTCTGGTAATGATATTAGTACTCTAATATCTGATATTACAAATTCCAGAGAGCTGGAAAAATACAGTTAAAGAAAGCCAACAAAATTGCTCTAAAGCTTTAAAAATAAACATTTGGGATTCAATTATGGGTAAAGTCCTGGGAAAGAGGATAAGAATTTGAAAAAGCATTTAAATTAAACCAGTTTGCCCACCTCGAATCACATTCTTAGAACAGTGGTACATATTGGTAGGGCTCTTAAGCCCCTTGTCATTTGTGACAAGCTTAATAACTTTTTAAAAAGCCTTATAAATTGTAATTAGAATTTGATGCTGAAGCCCAACACTTCCTTTAAAAATACTAATATATATATAGTCAGTGAATCATTCTGTATAACAAAAAAAGCCTGGGCAAAAACTAAGGAAGATCACACAGGAATTTGTGGAATTAGTAACCAATCAGAAGGCCTCAGATAAAAATAGTTCGAATTTGGTGTGACTTAGAGAACATTCTGGAAAGTTAATAAACCTGAAGCAAAGTTATTTGAAATCTTAGTTATAAGTAAAACGGTTAAATTCCACTCATTCCTGCATCAGCACAGAGCTGATAGCTTGGCCTTATCTAGAAACACAACACACACACACACCCACACACACACACACACACACACACACACACACACACAAACATGGAAGTCCCTGATGCCTATCTGCCACCCACGGAGGGTGCCAGTGAGAGAAGGGGCAAGTCTCCTAAGTGCCTTATCTTTTACAATGTGTGCTTTTTACCAAATCTGTCATCTTTTACTTCTATCCAAACTGGAAATTAAGGAGCAGGGCCTCTCAGGTGGCAGGACTGCTGATGTTGACAATCCTATATAATAATGAGCTAATATGTTAACTAGACCAGAGGGCAGAATGACCTTCCAGAATGACCAGTGGACAGGGGGAGGGGCCTTGAGGCAGCCAGGGCTGCTGCAAGGGCCGAGCCCCTTGCACGAATTTCGTGCATTAGGCCTCTAGAAAAAATATAAATAAAATAAAAAACAGGAACAAACAAACAAACAAAAAAAATTAAAACAAGCTCTTTTTTCCTTTTTTTTGTGTATTTTTAAAAAATTCTTTGTTGTTGCCCTAACTGGTTTGGGTCAGTGGATAGAGCATTGGCCTGCAGACTGAAAGGTCCCAGGTTCGATTCCGGTCAAGGGCATGTACCTTGGTTGTGGGCACATCCCCAGTAGGAGATGTGCAGGAGGCAGCTGATCAATGTTTCTCTTTCATTGATGTTTCTAATTCTCTATCCCTCTCTCTTCTCTCTGTAAAAAAATCAATAAAATATATGAAAAAAAATTCTTTAGTGTTGAAAGTATTACATATGTCTCCTTTTCCCCCATTGACCTCTCCCAGACTGCTCCCGCCCCTAGCACAGGCCCTCACTCCCCTACTATCTGTGTCCATTGGTCATGCTTACATGCATGCATATAAGTCCTTTGGTAAAACAAGCTCTTGAAATGCATAGCTCCTCTAAACCCTCTCTAAATTGACAACAGACTTCTTAACTTAAAGGTAACTTTCCAGAGTTTTGAGTTTCTACTAAAAATTCTAAATAGATATTAATATATAGATATATTTTTTAAATAAAACATTTGGCCTACAGTAAAGAATATTTAAATACCGGATGGGGCAAAAATAGGTTTACAGTTGTTTGTATGAGAAATAATACAATAATTAATAATTAATAATGTGAGAATAAACTGTGTTTCAGTTACTTATTACTATATAGAAACAAAGTAATTCTCAAACACAACTGCATGCTTTTATAATACTAAATCAATGTCATAACCACAAGAGCACCATCGCTTGGCCATGTTCTTATTGGGATCCATAGCCATGATTTCCCTTTGCTATTAGAAAAGTGGTAGGATGCGTGTAACCTGGCCCAGGAGTGAGAGGACCGGCTGCGTTATGTGCCTCCAAGCGCGTTTAATTTGACTGCCTGTTCTTCTGCTTGTCCACCCCTCTTACCCCAGACCAGTCACTTCCTCAGACAGAGGAGCTGGGAAGAACAGCATGTTACCAGGTACTAGTTTGTATCAGTGCATTTAATAGTAGTAAATGCTAAATCTGCCTCTTTTTTCTTTGGTGGTCCCTTCCACTTTCCTCCACAGTGGTGTGAACCATAGCACACATCCTCACAGTAGAAGTGCCGACAAAAGTACAATTCCTTTCATTATAAACAGAGGCATAACATGCTAATAAACACATGCCTTACTGTTTGACTAGAACAGTATGTTCCATTGGTTTTGAGGTGGCATGGTTTTCCTGGGGCTGACAGCTTTTAACATTGCCGCCAGGGTCCCGGGCTATGCAGCCTGTGCGGGGGGCACAGGGCGGAGGGCGCCAGGGCAGCAGGACCTGTGGGGGCATGGTCTCCGTCAGTATGTTCAGCACAGTAAACGCCAGCACAAATGTATGTGATGGCAAATTCACAAATGTCAAGGCATAGCCAGCATTGCCTGTGCTAGAAACCTGGAGTGCGTGGCCCTTTCCCCTCCCCCTCCAGGTTCTCTCTCTGTGCCCAGGGAAGCTGATGTCTTCAGGCAGCATGGACTGGGACAAGGATTACTTTGGGACTTCCACTTGGTTTCAGTCAGTACAGTCCCTCAGAGCAGGTCAGAGGGGCCGCATTCCTCAGCAAAAGCCACAGCTCCTACTCCGTGCCTCCATGGCTTTTGTTGGCTTCTATAACCACCTCTGTCCTTGCTTTAGCTTAGAGGTGGCAATGACTTCCCACTGCTGCCAGCCTCAGGGGTGCTTCCTTGCCTCTTGTTGGCTTCTCTGCCCACAGCTTTATATAACTCCTTTTAAACAATTTGCAGTTACCAGTTCTCAGTGTCAACTTTTTCCAGATACATACACATAGCTGTGTTCATTAGGGGGGTTAGTTGTAGTTTAATAGATTGATTAATTAGACCTTTCGTTAATTCTTCTGGTCCTCCCTCCCCCCTCAATCCAAAGTCTTATGTGTGGATGAAAGGGGCCACATGCTAACCTGACAAGCTCAGGGGAGGCCTGCAATGGTAGTCTTACAAACTCAGAGACCTAAAGTAACCACAAAGCATGGTCTGAAACTAAACTTTAACTAAAAGCAGTTATGGTGGATAGTTACATCCTAGGCAAGTATCTTCACTGACAAGGTCAACCTTTACCTGAGCCTATCTGTCTTTTTGCATCTAGAATAACATACCCTTTGAAATGTCTAAGTAACTTGTAACTTCCCTTTTTCTGGACCCCTTGGGACACAACGTAATGTGCTGGGCGCCAGGACAGATACCACAGATTCCTTCATTATCATGTTGTTTCTGCACCCACCTAAGTATGTGCCTATCATTTTACTTTTTATCCAATCCCAGGGGTTTCCCCTGCTTTGCTTGATCCCTCCTCCTTAATCTATCACCAATGGATTTCATGTAACCCACCTAGGTCCCTTTCCTTTGATTGCAATGTATAAATAGAGATGTAACCCGCCATTCTCCAGAGCATTATCTCAATTCATTGCGGTTCTGCTTCCCGGCATATGTCGACAGTTTGGCTCAAATAAACTCACAAAAATTCTTTACAGGCTTCAATGGTTTTTTTACGTTATCATATGCAACATTGAAATATGAGGGTAATAAATAAAAATTAATAATATCATGCATTGAGTGCTTAGGGATTAAATTTTTTGCATATATTATCTCATTTAACTCTAATTATCACTCTAGAACAGCGGTTCTCAACCTGTGGGTCTCGACCCCTTTGGGGGTCAAATGACCCTTTCACAGGGGTCACCTAAGACCTTCGGAAAACACATATATAATTACATATTGTTTTTGTGATTAATCACCATGCTTTAATTATGTTCACTTTGTAACAATGAAATTGGGGGTCACCACAACATGAGGAACTGTATTAAAGGGTCGCGGCATTAAGAAGGTTGAGAACCACTGCTCTAGAAGATGAGAATTATCCCAATTTTTCACACAAGAAAATGGGCACAGAAGGATTAAGGAATTTGCCCAAGAGCCCACAGCTAGTCGCCTGTGGGGCACTAGAGCCTGAGTTCTTTACTCATGCAAAATCATCCAGGGAGCTCTGGGCTCAGAGCAGCTGTTCTTAAATCTAGTCACCTTCCCTGCTTCTACTCATTTTCCTTTCTACTCTTTGGTCTCATTTCCTTGCTTTCTACTCTCTTACCTCACCCCTCCTTCCATCTCTCCCTTTCCTCTTTTCTCTCTCACAAGCTGGATTATGCAATGCAGAATGCTAAGCGTCTGCCCACGGACTGAAGGGTTGCAGGTTTGATTCCAGTCAAGGACACATACCTCAGTTGCAGGCTCAATCCCCAGCCCTGGTTGGGGCGTGTGCTGGATGCAACCAATCGACGTGCCTTTCTCAAATCAATACTTTTCTCTGTCTCTACTCCTCCCTTTCACTCTCTCCATTTCTCCGTGTAGTTACCTAACCTAGAAGGCTTGGCATAAAACATTTTTATTTCAAAAACATTGGCTGTGATTTCTGTTCTTGAAGTCAGGCACTACTAAAAAGACACTAAAGTTTCTGTTCCCCACCATACTAGAGTAAAAGAAGCCACTTTGAGATGCTTCCAGGGACAGTTGTGGGTGATAGGCAAGGAATTCTGTCTGATGACAGGAATCCCATAATTTCAAGCTGCAGGATAAATGTAGCTTTCTGTCTGCAGACAGAAAGGAGATGAACTGCGTGAGTGAGATCTGGACCCACATTCTCCTGGGGGCGGCTTCCTATCTACACAAGCCTCTGTGAAAAGAATGCAGTGCCTTGAGGTAGACTGAGGCAGTGGGGAAGCATACTCAGCTGCCACCACATTCGTTAGAACAGTATGGTTTAGTTGAACATGTAAATTTGAGTATGATCAGTTGCATCATTTTGTTGTTGTTAATCCTTACCTGAAGGTATTTTTCCATTGATTTTTAGAGAGTGGAAGAGAGAGTGGAGGGGTGGGAGAGAGGGAGAGAGAAAGAAAAACGTCGATGTGAGAGAGACACATTGATTGGTTGCCTCCCACATACACCGCCCCAACTGGAGCTGGAGATCCAACCTGCAACCTAGGTACGTGCCTTTGACTGAGATTCGAACTTGTGACCCTCTGGTGCACAGGTCAATGCTTTAACGACTGAGCACACTGGCCATGGCAGTTAAGTCATTTTAAGAAGAACTTTATCCTTCAGAGAAAAGGATCACACGATGTAGAAATGATTGTCTGTTTTAAACCCTGACCACTGGCCTTCCTTTCCTAGGATGTGTCCTGAGCACAGAGACTGCAGGAGCTGGAGGTAGATGCCAAATCTTGATTCAAAAGGCTTCAGACCACCTTGCAAACCCAATTCAGGGACACGGGAATTCTATCCAGACGCCAAAAGTGTCTGAAATATCATGGAATTAAAAGAAATGGGTCTCTTCTTAATGAAAAACCTAACTCTCTTTAGTTATGAACCAGAAAAGATCTTGCAAATAAGGTTTGATGTGTTTTTACATAGGGGGCTGTGTTTATCCTGACTCTCTTCCTATGTTTGTTTTCTTCCCAGGGCTTCTTACTGTCTGACTGCTGTTCTTCCAGATGACAGGAAAGTTACATAAGATATTGGTCAGGGAAAAAGTATAAGGAGCGGCTTTGAGGTGTGAATCCTGCTATCCTTTAGTTAAATCAATTTCACTACGTCTATCAGAACATAGCATCTCCTGAGGGTGGAGATCATTCTGTAATTTCATTAAAAATATTTTTAGTCTATAAGAGTATTGCTATGCCAAAATGCAATAGATTCCAAAACTACTTAAATAAAAGAAGATGAGCATATGACTGCATTAAAGTGGAGTTTTTCTGAAGCTCATAAAAGTGTGCCCCTTCCTGCTTTTAGCAAAACCTTTTTATACAAATCACAGTTTTGGAAGTTTGAAAAAAAAATGTATTAAGGAAAATGAGCTGAATTGGGTAAAAGATTAATTTCAGGGACCTGGCTAAGTGGCTCAATTGGTTGGAGCACCGTCTGGTACACCTAAAGGTGGTGGGCTCGATTCTGGGTCAAACACATATCTGGGTTGTGGGTTTGATCCCCAGTTGGGGTACATATGGAAGGGAACTGATCAATGTTACTTTCTCTCTAATCAATGTTTCTCTCTGTTTCTCTTTTTCTCTCTCTCTCCCTTCCTCTCTCTCCAAAAAACAAAACAAAAACAATCAAACCACATATCCCCCCTGTGAGGATAAGAATAAAGATTAATTTAGCAAAACAAACAAAAAACCTGAGTGGTTTGATTGATTGGATTTACAACGAATCAGGGTTTAAATATCATATTTTTGGGCGGTCAGTTTAGTCCTACAGATATTTATATAGCTCATCCTATGTGCAGGAATTGTGCAGGCTGTGGTAGAAAAAAGATGAGGAAGACACAGTTCTTGCCTTCAGGGTGCTTACAGGTTAGTGGCTTCCAACACTTTCAGTTTGCTATCGACAGCTTTCTCACACAGATAAGCATGCATTACTGCCAAGACATGCCTTCATCTTTATACACTACAGGTCATCATTTACGACATAAATGCACATTAAATCAATCGTCCATTCTGAGCTCCAGACTCATATATCTAATGCCCGCTGGACATCTCCACTGGGTTTCAAGGCCTGGAACTGAACTCGCCATTCCCACCCACATAGCCCATCTCCCACATCCTGCTGTCACATTAAACAGCATCTCCACCTTCCAGGATTCCAGGCAAAGAGCAGTGGACTCCTCTGCTTGCTCTTCCTTCAAAACTTCTGCTTAATGTGACGGGGCGGCCCTTTCACTGGGACCATACTCACCTCCCCTTGGCTGCTGACAGGTCTCGCCCCAACACTACTCACGGCTCAACCACCAGAGTGATCCTGTTAAGAAGTCTGATCATGACTCACCTGCTCCCGTGACTTCCTTTCTAACTTAAAATAACCAATGTGCTTTCAGTGTCCTTTCAATGAGCTCTCCGTCCCTGCATGTCTGGTCCCCTCATCCCCTCTTGCAGCACATCCTCTGCCACTCTCTCCCCTTCCTCCCCTGGTCTCCTTGCTGAATCCTGGAAACACTAGCCCACCTAAGAGCCTCCACACTTTCTGTTCCCTCTGTCTAGAATGTTCCTTCCCCTCCCTCACATGCACTTTCTTCTTCTCTCTCTGCTTAAATGCCGCCTCACTAGTCAGACCTTCCCTAACCACCTACATAAATAACTGCTCCCAATCACTCTTTTTTTAAATATATTTTATTGATTTTTTACAGAGAGGAAGGGAGAGAGATAGAGAGCCAGAAACATCGATGAGAGAGAAACATCGATCAGCCGCCTCCTGCACATCCCCCACCTGGGATGTGCCCGCAACCCAGGTACATGCCCTTGACCGGAATCGAACCTGGGACCTTTCAGTCCTCAGGCCGATGCTCTATCCACTGAGCTAAACCAATCACTCTTATTTGAGTTTCTTTTTCTCCCATAGAGCTTGTAGGGGGATATGCTATGTATTTACTTGTTTATTTGTACATTGTCTCTCCCTCCCCCCATCCCATCCCACCACTTGACTACAAGGGCAGGTCTCTGTTCGTTTTGTCCCCTGCTCTGTCCCCTGCACCTAAGCAGTACCTAACATGTAAAATACATTTCCCTGTTCCAAGTCTAAGACAATGCAGAGTGTGGGCTGACTGTGTTCACACTTCCAGATCTCACAGGTTCTGTTTTAAGTCCATGAGATGGGTCTGTTTTCTCATCTTTGTTCCTTTCATATCAATGGCATTTTGGATTCTGGTTATTTGAGAGAGACTTTGCCTGGGACTTTATTTTGACAATTAAAATATTACAAAGTCTAATTAATAACATAATACTTTGTGCCTTCATTTTCCAAACGACTGCCCCAAAGTTTATGTAGCTTAAGTGATAAAGCTGAGGTAATCACAAATAATAATTAGGTAATAATAATTTTCCATACAATTAAGACATTGTTAAAATAAGTATTATTAAGGCTGAATATTCTTTCAAGTTCATGATAGTATAGAATAGTAGTTCAGAGCTCAGGCTCTGGAGTCAAAAGGCCTTCAAAACCATCACAAGGAGCAGTGTGATCTCAGATAAACTAACCCACCCACACCTCAGCTTATTTATTTCTTCACTGGGAATAAGAAGAATGGTATTGTGTTAATATGGGGATTAAATAAGGGAATGGATATAAAGTTCTTAGCATAGCTCTTAGTTTCCACTTTGTAAATCTTCCTTATTATTTTTTTTGGTTGCTAAGCCACATTAGTTCATGTTTTTAAAACACGGGCTTACCTATCCTTTTCCAGATAGGACCTGGGGTAGTTGTGGCTTACAATAAAAAATAAGGCAACATGACTAAATAGGAATTGGAGGACAACATCAAGGTAAAAGAGGGTGCAAATACACTCACTGAAGACTTGATTGCATTTCAGATTAGACCTTAGACTTGCTGGCCTTCTGGACGCCAGTTTCATAACTCTCTTTGTTGGAAAGGAGAAAGCATACCACAAGCTTCTTAGGAGAGGACACATTTTCCTGACACTAAATTCTGAGGAGAGCTTGTAAATTAGAATTCTATATATGGAGACTGGTGGTACAGTGAGAATTATATTTAGGTTCTGTCTTATTTTACAATAAATGTAGAAGAGAATTTCTTAAGGCTATTTCTGATGGATAGGGGGTATCCCCCAATAAATGGTTGAATTCTGGCATCAAGAGTAAAGCTTTGAGACCAAAATATTACTTTTGTTACTGGCAAATGTAATATTGGAGAATGTGGCTTTAATTTGCAGACAAGCTGGGTTTCTAGTGCTGAACCCAGAACCTGATTGGTTTATCTAGATGGGCCTCACATGTGGGGACCTGTCCCCATGAGACTACCATGCTTTCTGCAGACAGGGTCACTTCAGAAAGAAGGGACAGGGCTACACACACCCTTTCCTTGTCCCAGACTCAGCAATAAAACCAGCTCCTCCTCCCTCCCTGGAGAGATAGAACAGCATACATACCAGTAAAGCTCCCTCCACGTCTGAGGGTGGAGACATTCTCCCTAAAAACTTCCTGTGGTAAACTCCAATAAAAGCCAAGAATGTCAAATCCCAGAGCAGTCTTGGGTTACTCTGACTTGAATCCAGGAGAGAATATAGAGTCCCTCTGGGAATGGACAAATATCATGTGCAAACAATCTCCCCTTTCCATGTATTTATTGAATGTCTCTATGTCAGACATATACATGGTGGAAACAATGGTGAGCAAATAAACTGACCCTGACAAGTATATAATTGCAAATGGGGATCAATGCCACAAAGGAAATGTACAGGCAACACTGAACATATTCAGTGGGGAAAGAGTTCCCCTGTGAAATTCTAGAGACTCTTCCTGAGGACATACACTTTGAACTAAATTTTAAATATATATAATTGATTTCAGAGAGGAAGGGAAAGGAAGAGAGAGATAGAAACATCAATGATGAAAGAGAATCATTGATTGACTGCCTCCTTCACACCCCAAAGCCATGTGGGGATTGAGCCCACAACCCAAGCAGATGCCCTGACCAGGAATTGTACCATGACCTCCTGGTTCATATGTCAACACTCAACCACGCAGCCAAGCCTGCTGGGCTTGAGCTAAATTTTAAAGGCTGTGGCGCAGAGGCAGGGGAACAGCACCAAGGTAGAGGAAATACCATGTGCAAAGGCTCAGAGGTAAGAGGGGTCTGAAATGTTGGCGAAAGCTACAGAGGGCAAAGGGCAGGAGAAAGAGGGCAACAGAGATGTGGAGAGGTAGGAGGAGGCCTGATGGTGTGAGCTTTTGCAGGGGTGTGATGGGCTTTGATCTTCATCCTGCGAGCAGTGGTTTTAAGCAAAAAGGGTAACATGATCAGAGCCTCATGCCAGACTTTGATGGGTGCTGACTAGCAGACCAACTCCAGCTTTAATACTTAAATGAGGGTCCCATATTGGTGTTTGAGGATAGACAACTCTGCTTTGGGCACCAAATGCCCCAGTGACCCGGCATTCTGCTAGATCAGTTGAGTAGCTTAGCTTAACTTGCTGTAATTTCCAGAACTTGTACAAATATGCACTTGAATCCCTAAGCATTCCAATTTTAGGTTTTGACAGAGAAGTTTAAAATTGAATCTTTTCCTCACCATGAGAGATTATCAGTATTCTATTTTATTTTAGACCACCTTTGAAACATTAAATGGCTTACAAAAATATATGTTATAGAATGGGAACAAAGTATATGTCTGTGACAAAGGATATCAGGGATGGGGAGTGGAGGCGGGCAGCCAGTAGCCAGCCACAGCTGTGGCTGGGGGCTGAGGTGGGCCTCACCCCTTTGGAATGTCTGATTCTGAGCACCATGGCCTTGTGCTGAGCCTGCCTGAGCACTCTGACTACGAATGTACCACTGGCAATTTAAAGTGCGGAAGTGATGGCTCTTGGAGAATATATGTAAAAGATCATTTCAACTGTGCCGTTATTAACATTATACCATTATTGCAGGCAGTAATTGCGTCACTTTAAAGATCATTCCAGGTTCATGCTCATAAAATCTTTCATTAGCACATGGAAAGACACTTTCTTTCGTATGTGGTAGTGGATGCAATTAATCTAAAAGAGGTTTTTATTATTAAAATATATTTTATTGATTTCAGAGAGAAAGGGAGAGGGAAAGAGAGATAAAAACATTAATGATGAGAGAGAATCATTGATTGGCTGCCTCCTGCACACCCCCTACAGGGGATCGAGCCCACAACCTAGGCATGTGCCCTTGACCAGAATCAAACCAGAGAATCAGTCTGCAGGTCGACACTCTATCCACCGAGCCAAACCAGCTAGGACTAATCTTAAAAAGTTTTAAATAATTACAGTAAAAATAATGAGAAATCAGGACTCAAATGTCTTACACTACTTGAAAGTATCTTATCTATCTAGAGTTTCACCCTGTTAATCATGATTATTGGGGTGGAATGAAAATAGAGTTTTTGCAAAGCTTTCCTATTTAACTCACATAGGTAGGCCACACACAGTGGTAGAATCCCCTCAAAATAAGTGACCAACTAAAGGTGAGTGAGAGACGCAAGCCATTTCAAATTTAAAGCAGATCTATTCATGAAAGCCTCTCGCTCCTTGAGGGAGTCTCATTATAATTTTAGAAATACCAAAGAAATCATTGGATTTTTAAAAAGGGAACAAACAGCCAGCAAGTATTTGCACTCTGCATCTAGCGTTCAGCATACTGTCCATGTTTCTAAGCTTCAGGTTGCGTGCACCTGTATGAGAGTGCTTTCTGCATATTCACCGAAGTCCTGGTAACAGGGCTGAACAGGATCAGGCTGAGAGCTAAGAATAGCCCTCTAAAGAAATGGTTCTGCAAGGAACATCCATCAGCGTCCTTTTTGTCCTTTGTTCTCCACCAGCCACTAATGCACCTCATTATTTCAGTTTTCAGTCCACAGGTCTCTGTCTTGTCTACAGAGCAACATGAAATACCTGTCACCTGCCTTGGGGAAGGTCATGTTCGCTTTCTCTCTTCCCCCCTTCCCTGACTGCCTGTCCAATAGGTTTGTCCAAAATAGAAATTTAAGTGTTTGGACTTGACCCACCCATTGTGCATTCTGATTTCTTTTTATTTTCTAAAATTCACCTTCTCCTTTAATAATTCACCTAGAATTCTACCTTACTGTCTAGTAGGTTAAAGGTCACCTAAAAAATGGGTTCTACTTATTTATATGTGAAACTAGAGGCCTGATGCATGAATTTTGTGCAAGCGTAGGCTCTCACATTCCCGGCTGCCTCATGGCCCCACGGTCCTGCCCCCCACCCACTGGTCGTTCCGGAAGGTTGTTCCACCATCCTGTCTAATAGCATATTAAATCTTTATTGCATAGGATTACAAATTGCAGTTTGTTAACACATTGGTTTTCACTAGCTTTTTATTTGATCTTTTGTCAATTTTACCCAGGGTAATTTTCAGACTCGCTCAACTGACCCAAAGAAATATTATACCAAATTTATATATTTAATATAAAATTAATAAAAATTTATCATTCAAAGAAATTTATGGTTTTCTAACTAGGTTATGACAAAGGCATGCACTCACATACACACACATTGGTAAGGATGATACAATTTTTCCAGTGTATTTTTATATTATGTCTTCTGCCTCATTTTTCTGCAAGACATTTTCCCCTTTGTTTTACTTCCCTGTTCAGGAGTGTTTGATTACTCCAGTCTCCGCATCTGTTTCAATCCTTCATTGAAATCATTGTATCGACCTGAGGAGTTTTCTACTTAGGACAGATGTCTCCATCAAGACTTCAGGTCCTTATATGCTACTTTTTATGAGCCACAAGTGTAAGCCAGTTCTTTCTTAATTTTCTTCTCTAAGGATCAAGGAATAGTATCTGCTGATTTTTGTTCCTATTGTAAAAGGACTTTACTATTACTATGTTGCCAGAATCCATTCTGAAAATAAATGTGAGATTTTGTTTCTGTTTTGGTTTGGGTCCTAAGTGATGGCATTTCTGCCAGGTCCTTGTAAAAATTGTGTATCATTATGCAAAGTTCCATGGCTGAGATGGATAATTCTATTTTTGCTTTTTGTGTGTGTGTGTGTGTGTGTGTGTGTGTGTGTGTTTATTTTACGACATAAATACCAACCATATTAACACTAAGAAAACAAACCAAAAACAGTCTGCTAAGGGTTAATGTGTCTCTGGCTCTCAATGGTGAAAAAAATAAAGAGCTTAGTGTGAACAAAAAGCAGAAAATACCAAAGACGTCCCTATCTGTATTGATTTGGAAAATGTAATCATATATCCCTGACCTTCTGCTGTTAGGTAGCTGGCTTATCCTCTGGCTAAAGTAGCTGTCTCGTCCTAAAGCACTTGCTTGTCTTATCTGTGCAGAATTGATGGTGCTGGTCTAGTCCAGCCGCAGGCAGGATAAGGTTTGAGGCTGCAATGCCAGCGTGGAGAGCAGGACAGCAGCAAATTCCAAGGGAAGGCCTGGGGTTATCGCAAGTCTGCAGATGTCACATGGCCAATTTCAACAGAGCTTGACCTCGGGCTGAACTCTGCTTTGCCAGGCTACAGAGAACTAAGCCCAGCAGCTATAACAAGCATAGGCCTCCCAGCCAGGCAGGAGCCACCTAAACAAACCCACAGCCTGTTGCCGAGAGAACTTTCTGGTTGTTTATAAATAGGGTAATGGTTTAGTCCCCAGGCTTCCGGAATGAAATTGTGTTGTTATACCCAAGCACCTGGGGTACCCCCAACCTCAAGGCCTGCCCTCACCAAAAGTGACTCATTCTTTTTTTGGACCACCTGGGACAGAGACCCAGGCAGAGAGGGCAGTGACTCCAGGGAACCAGTGGCTAGCGGAAGTCCAGCTCTTTCTTTTCCCCTGTGAAGGAAAAAGTGCCTGGGTGTAGGTTCCAACTCCAATGGCCTAAAATGGTAACTACCCTTACCATGTGTCAGGTGCTGTCCCAAGCATGTTGCATCCAAAACCATGTTAACACGTGTTAACTCATTTATCCCCCGAAAGACCTTCCAGGCCTACCACTCCTCAAGGGCATGCTGTAGTAACATTCATTCACATCTGGGAAAATTGCTTTCCCAGGTAACAAGTGGAAGAGGCAGGGAATTTGAACACAGGGTTTGCAGCCTTACATTAGCTCTGTACAACCACAGGTCTGGGTGCAGAGGGAACTGGGCTCAGGATCCTTGGCCAGGTGGGCTGGAAAGTCTAGGCATTTCCAAATCTTTACGTTACAGGAATGGGAGGGAAATAACAAAGGGGACCACAGCAAGAATTCTCTGCAGAATTCAGACCAGACTAGGAGGGCTTGGAAGGTGGCAGCTCCCCTGTCCTTGCCATCTCATCTCCAACCTCAGCCTGCAGGCAGAATGAAATTGCAAAGGCATTCCCATTTAGAGGCTTGGCCCTAATTATGTTAAATTCCTGGTGGCCATCAATCCAGACTCCTCTAACCAGTGAAACCAGACCTTTCAGCGTAAAGAATGCTCTCATTCTTTGCCATGGTCTACCTGTCTGCTGTGACAATGGCCCCCACCCTCGGCACCTGCCCACACCCACCAGGCTCTCTCTCCGTCATACGCTAAGCAGCCCTGGACTGGTAACTCCAGCAGCCTAAGCGGCCCTGGCCTGGTAACTCCAGCAGCCGAGATGTTGCATTTGTTGGCACTTCTCACATCTTCTCCACAGAGAAAGCTGATATTTGTAAGGTGACTTTGGTCCCCTGCAAGGCTCAATCAGTCCTCATTGACCATCAAAGATTCACATTTTAATGTAATTTTTGTTTGCAAGGGCATTTTATTATATTTTGGGTCTTTGAAAATTGAGACCATTTATGATAAACCAAATACAGTTGCCCGTTTATTTTCTTAACAACTCCCCCCACTAAAGGCTCACCCTTTTAGTAGAAATAGCCCTAGGCTTATCCAAGGCGAGGAGAATAATTCTATCATCTGAATCAACCAGCTTTAGGGACCTCTAATTAATAGCACCTTACACAGAATTTCTCAACAAGATCCTCAGGTGTGTTCAGTGACCTGAGGATGTTATTGAAATGCAGATTCTGGGTCAGCAGGTATGGAGGGGACCCAAGACCCCACATTTCTAACAAGCTCCTGGGTGATGTGGACTACACTTTGAGGAGCAGGACTTGAACACATATTAACTCCCTTATCCCCAGAACCACCCTCCAGGCCTACTTTATCTTGAGATGCTGTGCCCCCGACGCATGTTGCACAAACTGATGCAGCCCAGAGCCCTCTGGAGGATGTGCTTCTTATTAGTGACACCCCCCCCCCCCCCCCAAGAAAAGGAACTCGTCCTGGCTTCTTTGGCTGGGAGGGCTTTTGGAACTTGACAATTTAAATTTTTTGTTTGAGTGCTTTTCCATTCAAGAAATACTTCCTATTTATTTTTTTGTCTTAATAGAAGCATCTCTACCTCAAAGGAATGCCCTGCTTCTGAGTTTACACAGAGTAAGACTCTCTCAGGGCTCTGTGGTTTGGTTGTTTTACATCTCTGCATGCGGGTTACAGAACCATGCTGAATTGGGCTGAAACAGATGTCCACTCTCTGAAAATTGGAGCAACAACTGGAGCAAGAACTTTCAGCTTTTTGAGAGAGTCACCTCATCTAACCCCAAATGGGCTGATAATCTAAGAGACAATACAGTGAGGGGAGAGCCACGGCTTGGCAGAAACAACAGAGGTCCCCGTTCAAATTCCAGTCCTGGAAACCACATGAGTTGTCCTGTTGGGCAAACTACCTAACCTTCGCTTCCTTAATCATAAGACAAGTGAGAGGGTCATGAGCAAAAGAGCAAGCACAGTGAGAGAGATGGCAAGACATAGACGGTCGTCAGCTCCCTTGAGGAGAACCTGACTCTTGATGTCCTGCAGATGCTCCTTCAGAGCAAGAAAGCAGATGCTCACTCCTGGAATCAGGTGACAGAATTGCACTTGGGTTTCCTCTGTGGGGCATCTCCACCCCCTTGATAGGTGATGGTGGTACATAGATCACAGACACTCAGCATTGGCTCTACTCTACAATAGTCACTAATTTGTGGCAGTCGATAGGAAAAACATGCTTAGACGATACCTTCTAAGTTTTGGTGTGTTTTTTTTTGAGAAACCAGGTTTTCCTGTTTAAGATTCTTAGCTGAGTGCTTCCCCATTCCTTAGAAAATATTTCCTACTTGACTTAAAAAAAATATTCTGATATGTGTCTCCACTTCAATGGAATTGATCAAAATAACAGGCTAAGCTTCTTTCACTCACCCCTCCAGCTTGGAGTCCTGTTCAAATGCACATTCTGCTTCAGAAGATCTGGGGTGGACCTCAGTATCCACCCAAGTCCTGGAGGATGCTGATGCTGCATAGGCCACACATTTTGAGGAGCAGGGCACCAGCCATCATTCTTGCCAGACTGAACTGCAAACATTTTGGGCCATTGCAAAGGACCTCCTCCGTGCGGCAGCCTCGTTGGCATGTGACTCCCCCTAGCTAGAACTCTCAGCTGAGTACCTGACTTTCATTCTCACTTCTTGTCCCTCCCTGGCCTCATGTCCTCCATGCCTGCCTGTGCAGCATTTGGGCTGAGTCTCTCCTGACTGATCTGTGGCCTCTAGCCCACTCCTCCAGCCTGGCACCTTTCAGTGTCTCCCTGAAGACTCTCCCTGCCAAGGCTGTGTATTCTGCGTGCATGCAGGCAGGCTCACGTCACCATGCTCACCATTGCAAGGCAAGAATGGGCTACCCTCATGGATCCTGGAATCAACTGCATGTTTTGAACTCTAAAGGAAGAAGCCTGAACTACACAAACCTGAGGATTTTAAAATTTAAAAAAATCTTAGAGGTAGTACTATACAAAGTCATTATTATGTAGGAAATCAAGGTCAATAATCTCTATATATAAAAGCCAAGTGACCAGAATGACCAGTTGCTATGATGCGCACTGCAGTGGCCAACCTGCCCAATCAGGGCCCTGATTGGCCCCCCTGAAACTTCCCGCAACCCCTCCACGTGGCAAGCCCTGCCCCCACTTGGTCCCCCCACCCCAATCGGGGGTGAGGCTGGCTGGCTTACTGCCTGCAGCTCCTCCCCCTGGCCAGCCCCACCCCTGATTGGCCACCATCGGGGCGGGCTGGCAGGACCCCACCCATGCAGGAATTCGTGCACCGGGCCTCTAGTAAGAATAATAAACATTGCCCTAGCCAGTTTGTCTCAGTGGATAGAGTGTCAGCCTGTGGACCAAAGGGTTCTGGGTTCAGTTCTAGTCAAGGGCATGTAGCTTGGTTGCAGGTTCCTCCCCAGCCCAGGCCCTGGTCAGGGCTTGTGCAGAATGCAACCAATTGATATGTTTCTCTCTGTCTTTCCCTCTCTCTTCCACTCCCCCTAAAAATCAATGGAAAAACATCCTCGGCTGAGGATTAACAACAACAATAAAAAAGAATAATAAACACTGACTGAACACTGACTGTATGTTCTTTAATCTTCACAGTAATCCCATGAGGTAGATGTAATTATTATGCCCATTTTACAGGTGATAAAACTGAGACTTGGAGTGGTTAAGTAAGTTGCCCAAGGTCACTCAGCTTATAAGTAATGCAAACCTGGGTTTGCTTGGTACCATACTTGTCCTCCTAACTACACTTCAGAATGGCTTTCAACCAACACAAGCTGAGCAGTTCTCTCTGCAGATACACAACAATATCTGAGATTAAGATCTATGGCATATGACTTAGAGTTCTTCCCCTGTGACGATATGATAACCTCATCTTAAAGCAAACTTTAGTGTCACATGTTTCTGGCCCTGAGTCTTGAATTTGAGTACAATTACATAATAAAAAAGATTTATTATCTCACAAAGCATTTATAAGTGAATATATAATAGTATAGAAATAGTATGTAAATCACATGGCAACACAGAGAGAAGGCTTCATTCTATCAGTTCCTTTTTAAAAGGGCACATTAGATTTCCTATTATGCCTGACACTTTTACATGAGGTACCCAATACCAAATACATAATGCGTCAATGACACAGCATGTTTGATAGCTATTCCCACACATAGAGTGTATCTACATAACTTCAAAAGAATTTATTGAAAAACATTTTGAAGTCAATGAATCAGTTGTTTAATGTCATATATGATAAAGACCTTCCTCAGCTAACTAATCTTCTAAATAAAATGGACTGGCTTTTTGTAGTGTACAACTACTGCAATGTCAGGTTCATCCTTAGGAACTAAATTTCTAGAGATGAGGACTAGCTATTATTGATTTGTCCAGGTTAGTAAAAGGATAGGAGTTTCACGAACTGAAGGTAGGAGCAGTTAAGAAAAGGAATTAGTAAGATTTTCTGAACTGGTCAGAGAATCTAGAACAAGAATTATTGACCAACATGCTATACCAGCACATTCACTGCGGGATATCCCAAAGGTACTGGAGTATCTTGACAGTTATGTTAACAGGGCTTGGGGGATCTTGGGGTGGAAGGATGGGGAACAGAATTGGCAAAGACTCCTTATCTACTCTTTCAAAAGCCCTTTATCTTTTTCCTACTCCAACTGAAATTTCTTCAGGCTGAAGGGATCACCTTAAATTTTTCACTCACAGTGTTCTTTCAGCTCTTCTATTATGTGCCCCCAACATGGCTGGCTTGACATTTCATTTCAAAGGACCCCAGGCTGTCCTGTGTGTCCCTGCAAACTCAGCCAGCACCTAGTCATCGTGACAGAATGGATTTATCGGTGTCCCTCAGTGAGGGTCAAACTACAGGGTTTACATTCAGGATAGCTGTAGAATCCAAAAATCTTACAATGCTAGAATGGGGAAAGGCCCTTGAGAGTGACTAATCCAGAATTTTTCAAGCTGTTTTATGGTGCTGCTTTATAAGCAGTAAAAATCTTTATTTAAAACAAATCCTACTCAGCCACAATCTACAAGTCAGGCAGGAGAGGCTCGGGGTGAAACAGGGGGTAAGTGCAGTCTCACGGGGTCTTTCTCTTGATTCTTACATCCCCAAGTTTCTCCCCAAACCCCAACAACTCCACAGATGACTGAAACCCTCTAATAATAAAAACTTTAAACTCAGAGGATGCATACCAAGACACAGGGGCACATACGTGTCCTAGTCTAAATAGCGCCTATGCTTCCTGCCACCTTGTCTAGAATGTCCAGCTGTTTTTCTCACTCTCTTGAAGAAAAGCCTCATTTATCTGCCATTGAAATACCCCGAGGCCCGCGTGCAGAGTTTACCTATGGAGTTGACTTGGTCCCTTATGACCAAACTATTAGGTTGCAAACTAACTGTCACACTCTGGTGCCCAAGATGTAATTATTCATTTGGATAATGAAACAAAAACAAAAGCAAGTCTGCTAGGCTTGTTAGGTGATAGATACATCTGAACTATATTGTAACATGTGGAAATTCAGGAATATTCCTGTCTGTGGACAGAGCTCTCTGCTTGGATACTAGGGTCAGCTGCCAGGCTATTTGCAGCAGCAAGCATGGAGTTCAGGCAGATGTAGGTCTGCTGGTCAATATAGGTGGGACTCTATTACCAATATGAGGAAGAATAAATGTGCTCAAAGCTCTGGTGTGTTCCTTTACAAGGGCCCCACATAGAAGGCATTATTTGAATACCCTGAAACATCCACAACCAATTCCAGTTCATGACAATAACGTCATTAAAACTTTAAAGCTTGACAACAAATGCCCAAAGTCTCTATAGTTTAATAAAAGATAATGCTACAAAAGTGTATGTGTGAACACATTGTCTGCTCAAAGCCACTTCTCCTGGGAGCCTCTGTGTCCCTCCCTCCCTCAGCTGACACAAGGTAACCCAGCTGTTTGGATGGATTCTTGCTTTAATGCAGCAGTGTGTCTAAGAGAGCTGATGTCCTCAATCACATGTGACACCTGAGGATGTGGCCAAGAGGATGAGCTGAGCCAGCTGAGTCCCGGGCAGTGTGGACTCACCTGAAAAAGCCAGAGCTGGGTCTGCGGCTCTGGGGGGAGCAGGACTTGTAGGAGCTCACATAGATTCCCAGCTGGGAGGCCACGCGGTGCTAACAGAAATGGGATGGAGAAGCAGAAGCCACACAGACATTGGCTTGTGTAATTCTTAAGTCTGCAGCAAATAAAAACGTCTCTGTCTGAAATGTCAGTCCCCAAAAGGAAACAGCCAGCAAAGGTTCCAAGTCTCCAAAATGTCCCGGTGGCATCTCCTTCCGAACTTCAGAAGTGTGTACACCAAGGGGACCCTGTTCGCCCTCTTTGAAGGCAGCACAACTTCAGTTTCTTCTTAGGAAGAGGCAGGAAATTGCAGAATCTCTAAGGGCATTTTTAGAAAATTGAACATAGAACCTTTTATCAGTGAATGTATAGACTGCTGCTAGCCCACAGCCCTCACATTTATTAGAAGCACTTCAGGGAGAGAAAATTAATGATAATCCTAAGTACATAATGACTTGCTGGAGACTAGAAGGCTCCACTCTGATGGTTGATTGGAGGCTTGCCCCACGGTAATGAAAAATGCTGCCTGTGTGCCTGATCTTGGTTCACACTTCAGAGTAAAGAGCTGCAATGTTGGTATGTAGAGACTTTTTCCTGGTAACTGCAAGTGATTCAGATTGGGATCATTGGTAATAACATTGTACTTTATCATTACAAAAAAAAAAAAAAGAAACTCCTTGCTTTCAATATTTGTTTCCAGTTAAAACAGTGATGGCGAACCTATGACACGCGTGTCAGAGGTGACAGGTGAACTCATTTTTTTTGGTTGATTTTTCTTTGTTAAATGGCATTTAAATATATAAAATAAATATCAAAAATATAAGTCTTTGTTTTACTATGGTTGTAATTATCAAAAAATTTCTATATGTGACATGGCACCAGAGTTAAATTAGGGTTTTTCAAAATGCTGACACACCGAGCTCAAAAGGTTTGCCATCACTGAGTTAAGACATAAAATCTCACAGAACTCTAGGATAATATTATATCAATCATAAAATAACAGGATAGTGTGCAAAAAGGACTCAAACATGGGTGTAGCCTTCCTGCCAGAGCATTTAGTTCAAGAGCCTGCTGCAGGCAGGAACCAATTACACCCGGCCTAGGCTGCAAGTGAAATTAATGATGTGCATTTTCCAGAACATGAATTTTGCAGCTATTACCCAGTAAGACATTTTGAAATGGCTTTACCATGTACTTCCTTTCTCTTCAGTGCTGATATTGGAAGTGCTTGTCTTAATTCACTTAGCTAAGTGGTTGACACATTGGACTCTAATCCAATTTTTAAGAAAAAAAATCTCACTAAGGTGTACATGACTGATATCAAAGTTCATTTCTGAAATCAGAGAGGAAAGGAGAAGAAGCCTGGGGCTCACTGGGAACCTGACAAGAACTTTGTGAAGTCCTCGGGTACTATTGTTTAAAGGGAAGACTGGAGATAGGTGGAGGGCTTCACAGTTCTGTTGAAGTGGCCCACGCTGAGGTATTTTGCCACAAAGAAAAGACCTTGGGAACAACAAAGCCACATCCTAGATGGCTTGAAACAAACCTCTGTTTCTGGAGCTGATTGACTCATCCTGGCTGCCCTTTCTGGTCCTGCTGGGGTGCTGGGTTTGCCATTTAATGTTCATCTCTAATTACTTCTGTCTCTATTCTTGTCATTAGCGTGTATGCAGGCTTATAATGAGCCTGAGTTTTCTGTGCTGAGATCAAAGGCAAGCCAGTTGAGAGATCAGAAAGAGAGGGACAGAGGAGAGGAGGGCGGAGCACAGGGTGACGCTGGCCCTTCTGTTGCTCTGTGGCAGGTTGGGTTTGCTGTGGCACCATGATGCCCACTAGTTCTTTAGCAGTTAAGGCCTTGACTGGCTCAGGGCCACCTTTGATGGCCCCAGGTACTGCCCACCTATTCCTTCCGTGGGCCAGGGACCTCTAAGGTTGGAGACCCAGAATTTCACAAATAGAGAAGGAGACAGGAACAGTGGGGTATTACGTTTCCCATGGAAGAATCCAGTGGCCAGATGCTTGGAAAGTCAGGCCTTGTCTTGTCCTTGACCTTGGATGTGAGGCAGATTCAGGAAGAGCACAGCTGAACTGGTCTGTCTTCTGCTGAATCGTGATTGGGACCAGAGCCCCTTTTACAGAGGGCAGCCTACTCCAGGTGCCATATTCATGACTCTGTACTGTGCCTTGTTTTCCATTTGGAACCTCAGATTCTATGGTACATGGATTTTTCCTCAGCGTTAAGACATACAAATTTTATTTGATGTTAATATTTTTATGTCTATATACACATAGTACTTCACAGAAAGGAAATGAGAGTCCAAAGAAGTAGTTAAACTCAGGAGCTTAGCTACCATTTTAACAAAGGGCATTAAATTATGAAGAAGTGACAAGACAAAAGAAAGGGGGTTTGAGGTTCTAGGGATGATAAATTGTGGGAAGGAAAATATATAAGGGAAACTAATGGTTGATAAGGGTTAGTTAGTTAGTTAGTTGTGTCTATGCAGCCTCATACCAGTGCCGTCTCCATCTCTGCTGATAAAGGTAGTTCCTCCCTTCCTGCTGAAGAGTGAGAGACACCTACTAGTAAACAGGGAACATATATGCCCTACTTTTAGGCAGACAGTGGAAGGGCAGAAAGCTTTTCCTGTTCAATTGCATTTTACTCAAAATAATTCTTATTCCAGTGGCATATTTCGAAGTGGCATAGCTAATCCCTTTCTCTACCCAGAGCTATTCAAGCCCCCTGACAGGTAACAAGAGTCAACTGACTAGTTCACGAGCATACATGGAGCCTGTGGGCACATGGATGAGAACTCATCAGACCCTCAAAGATAAAAGCCATACCAAGCACCTGCATTCTTTAAAAAAAGGCTACAATTAAAAGTTTTTTTATTGATGTATACTTTTATACATAAAACTAGGGGCCCGGTGCACGAAATTCGTGCACTGGGTGTGTGTGTCGGGGGGGAGTGTCCCTCAGCCCAGCCTGCCCCCTCTCACATACTGGGAGCCCTCAGTCGTTGACCCCCATCACCCTCCAATCGCAGGATCGGCCCCTTGCCCAGGCCTGACGCCTCCGCCAGAGGTGTCAGGCTTGGACAGGGGACCCCCATCTCCCCCTGATCACTGGCTCTGGCCCCCGCCCAGGCCTGAGGCCTCTGGCCCAGGAATCATGCCTGGGCAGGGGACCCCCATCTCCCTCTTATCGCTTGCTCCACCCCCCACCCAAGCCTGACGTCTCTGACCCAGGCTTCAGGCCTGGGCAAGGGGACCATCATATCCCCCCAATCCCCAGCTCCGCCCCCCACCCAGGCCTGATGCCTCGGCCAGAGGAGTTGACCCTCATCACCCTCCGATCACCAATCACCGGATCGGCCCCTGACCAGGCCTGAGGCCTCCGGCAGAGGTGTCAGGCCTGGGCAGGGGACCCCCAGCTCCCCGCGGTTGCAGGCTCCGCCCCTGCCCAGGCCTAACACCTCTGGCTGAGGCGTTCGGCCCGGGCAGTGGGGACCCGCAGCTGCTGCGGCCCCGCGATCGTGGGCTTCGCTTTAGGCCCAGGCAAGGGACCCCTAGCTCCCGGGACTGCCAGCTTCAACCGTGCCCAGCTCCCATCGCTGGCTCCACCCTTACTTCCTGCTATCACTGGCCAGGGCGGCAAAGGCACCTGATTCTCCGATCATGGCTGGGGGGCAGGGCAAAGGCGACCCCAGGGCCGCCTTTGCCCTGCCCCCCAGCTCTTAGCTCCCCCCTGGGTTTCTGATCACTGTCAGTGGCAGGGGGCTTCTTCCTGCTTTCCCTTTCGCCTCCCTGCATTGTGCCTACATATGCAAATTAACCGCCATCTTGTTGGCAGTTAACTGCCAATCTTAGTTGGCAGTTAACTGCCAATCTTAGTTGGCAGTTAATTTGCATATAGCCCTGATTAGCCAATGAAAAGGGTATCGTCGTACGCCAATTACCATTTTTCTCTTTTATTAGATAGGATGGGCACATCTCAAGTGTAGAGTTCTATAGTTTTGACGAATGCATATACCCATATAAGCAACACCCCAAATGAGATTTAGAACATTTACACCACTCCCAGAAGCCTCCACTTGTCCTCCTCAAACCCCCTCTCTCATCTCAGAGATGATCATGGTTCTGATTTCCATTCCTTACATCCTTGGTTACTCAGGCTGTGAACTAATGGTAGAACTTTCACATCCCATCACCAAACTGAACCTCCATGTGGCCCCTTCCTACCAGGCTTGCATTGGCTTGAAGGCACTTGGTGTGGGACAGTGTGGTAGGAAAGTAGATGGCTAAGAGGAGGAGAGGAAACTAGGAAGAAAGGATGACTGAATGCCACTGATGTGCCTTGGTCAGGTGCTCAGTTGAATTCTGATTGACCATGATGAGAGAGAGAACTTGCTTGATTAGGAAGTGAAGAGTGCAGAGGGGAAGGAAGGTAGGTGGATGAAAAGAGTTTGTCCCCAGGGTGGAAGGCAGATTGGTCTCAGAGAAAGGACAGGCTCTCGGGTTAGGCAGACCCAGTTTTGGACCCTCACTCACTATCTCTATGATCTTGGGATGTTCTCAACTTTCTCATCAGTTAAATTGGGGTAATAATTTGGGAGCTAATAATCAAGAATGTGATGAGTTTTAAATGAGATAATGTATGTGAAAGATCTAGTGCAGTGCCTGACATAACAGGTGCTTAATACAGGTGGTAGTAGCTTAATACATGGTAGTAGTTACCATATAATACCAACTTTTAGTAAATCATTTTCTTTTAAATTTTATTGAGGAAAAGCTCAAAATGGTCAACAGGATACATAAAAAGATCAGAGAAGAGGTTCACTTGCTTTGCAATGATACATCAAAGATACTACTGTGTTCTTTCTTTTTTAAAAATTTAAATTCTTTATTGTTTAAAGTATGTAATTACATGTCTCCTTTTTTCCCCCTTTGACTACTCCCTAGCCAACCCCACCCCCCAGCACATGCCCTCACCCCTGTCCCCCGTCTGTCTCCATTGGTTATGCTCATATGCATGCATTCAGATCCTTTGGTTGATCTCTTACTCCCTCACCCCTTGCCTTCCATTGTAGGTTGGACAGTCTGTTCAATGCTTCTATGACTCTGGTTCTATTTTTGTTCATCAGTTTATGTTATTCATCATATTCCACAAATGAGTGAGATCATGTGATATTTATCTTTCTCTGATTGGCTTATTTCACTAGCATAATTTCCTCCAGTTCCATCCATGTTGTTGCAAATGGTAAGAATTCCTTCTTTTTTAAAGCAGTGTAGTATTCGATTGTGTAGATGTACCACAGTTTTCTAATCCACTCATCTGCTGATGGCACTTAGGCTGCTTCCAAATCTTAGCTATGGTAAATTGTGCTGTTATGAACATAGGGGTGCATATATCCTTTCTGATTGATGTTTCTGTTTTCTTGGGGTATATTTGTAGAAGTGGGATTACTAGGTCAAATGGGAGCTCCATTTTTAATTTTTTGAGGAAATGCCTTACTTTTTTCCACAGTGGCTGCACCAGTCTGCATTCCCACCAGCAGTGCAAGCAGGTTCCTTTTTCTCTGCATTCTCTCCAGCATTTGTCGTTTATTGATGATAGCCATTCTGACAGGTGTGAGATGTACCTCATTGTTGTTTTGATTTGAATCTCTTGGATGATTAGTGACTTTGAGCATGTTTTCATATGTCTCGTGGCCTTCTGTATGTCTTCTTTCTAAAAGTGTCTATTTAAGTCCTTTGCTCATTTTTTTTCTTGGATTGTTTATCCTCTTTTTGTTAAGTTGTATGAGTTTCCTAAAAATTCTGGAGATTAAACCCTTATCAGCGATAACATTGGCAAATATGTTCTCCCTTGCAGTGAGTTTTCTTGTTTTTTGTGGATGGTTTCTTTCACTGTGCAGAAGCGTTTTAATTTTGATGTAGTCCCATTTGTTTATTCTCCTTAGTTTCCATTGCCCTAGGAGCTGTATCAGAAAAGATATTGCTATGACAAATGTCTTCTATTTTGCTGCCTATGGCTTCTTCTAGGATTTTATGGTTTCCCATCTTACATTAAAGTCCTTTATCCATTTTGAGTTTATTTTCGTGTATGGTGTAAGTTGGTGGTCTAGTTTCATTTTTTTGCATGTACCAGTATCTATCCAATTTTCCCAACACCATTTATTGAAGAGCCTGTCTTGACTCCATTGTATGCTCTTGCCGCCTTTGTCAAATATTAATTGAGCATAGTGGCTTGGGTGTATTTCTGGGTTATCTGTTCGGTTCCATTGGTCTATATGTCTGTTCTTGTGTCAGTACCAGGCAGTTTTGAGAACAATGGCTTTGTAGTATAGCTTGATATCTGGTATTGTGATCCCTCCAACTTTGTTTTTCTTTCTCAAAATTGCTGCAGCTATTCGGAGTCTCTTTTTTTAATTCCAGATGAATTTTTGGAGTATTTGCTTTAGGTCTTTGAAGTATGCCATTGATATTTTAATAGGAATTGCATTGAATCTATAGATTGCTTTGGGTAGTATGGACATTTTAATGATATTGATTCTTCCAATCTATGAACATGATATATTCTTCCATTTGATTGTCTTCCTCTATCTCTTTTTTCAGCATCCTATAATTTTCTAGGTACAGGTCCTTTACCTTCTTGGTCAAATTTATTCCTAGGTATCTTACTTTTATTGTTGAAATGGTAAATGGGATTGTTTTTTGTGTTGTTTTTTTTTTTAGTTTCTCTTTTGGTGAGTTTATTATTGGTGTATAAAAAGCCATAGATTTAAGGGTGTTAATTTTGTATCCTGCTACCTTGCCGAATTCATTTGTTAGTTATAGTAGTTTTTGATAGAGTCTTTAGGATTTTCTATGTCAATATCATGTCATCTGTGAATAATGACAATTTTACTTCTTCTTTTCCAATGTAGATGCCTTTTATTTATTCTTCTTGTCTGATTGCTATGGCTAGCACTTCCAGTATTATGTCAAACAGGAGTGGTGAAATTGGGCATCCCAGTTTTGTTCTTGTTCTTAGCGGAAATGGTTTTAGTTTTTTCCCATTGAGTATGTAGTTGGCTGTAGGTTTGTCATATAAGGCTTTTATTATGGTAACACATTGCAGATGGATCACGAGAATTCTCGCTTCATATTGCACAGTGTTTTACAAAGTATCATATTTTAAAAAGATATTAGCTTGTAAGCACATGTAATAAATAACTTCAAAATGCAATGGCTATTTAATTTTAAAGCGTGCATTTAACATTTATGTAAATGTTTTTTATACTCATTCAATAGAAATTTATCTGGCCACTGAGTTAAGCTAGCAATAAAACTACTGGTCCACAATGTGTTAAGGTATGATCCCTCTAATGCCGCTTTGCTGAGACCATTTATCAGGAAAGGTTGTTGGATTTTGTCAAATGCCTTTTCTGCATAAATTGAAATGATTACGTGATTTTTGTCTCTCAATTTATTGATGTGATATATCACATTTATTGATTTGCAGATATTGTACCAGCTTTGCATCCCTCCAACAGTGGTTCTCAACCTTCTGGCCCTTTAAATACAGTTCCTCATGTTGTGACCCAACCATAAAATTATTTTCGTTGCTACTTTATAACTGTAATGTTGCTATTGTTATGAATCATAATATAAATATCTGATATGCAGGATGGTCTTAGGTGACCCCTGTGAAAGGGTCATTCGACCGCCAAAGGGGTCGCAACTGAACAGGTTGAGAACCGCTGCTCTAATAAATCCCACTTGGTCATGGTGCATGATCTTTCTAATGTAATGCTGGATCCAATTTGCTTGAATTTTGTTGATGATTTTAGCATCTATGTTCATCAGGCATATTGACCTGTAATTCTCTTTCTTTGTGGTGTCTTTATCTGGTTCTGGGATTAGGGTAATGCTGTCTTCATAGAAAGAGCTTGGAAGTGTGCCTTCCTCTTGAATGTTTTGGAATAGTCTGAGAAGAATAAATTTTAGTTCTTCTTTGAATGTTTGGTAAAACTCTTCTGTGAAGCCGTCTGACCCTGGGCTTTTGTTTGCTGGAAGGTTTTTGATGACTGCTTCGATTTACTCTTTAGTTATTGGCCTATTAAGATTTTTTTATTTTTCTTGTTTGAGTTATGGAAATCCATATTTTTCTAGGAATATGCCAGTTTCCTCTAGGTTGTTTACTTTTTTGCAGTAGAGTTTTTCATAGTATTTTTTACAATCGTTTTTATTTTCTGGTGTTTATTGTTATTTTGCTTCTTTCATTTCTGATTTTGTTTATTTTTGTCCTCTCCCTTCGCTTCATGGTGAGCCTGGCTAGAGGTTTATCAATCTCGTTTATCCTTTCAAAGAACCAGCTCTTGGTTTCATTGATCTATTGTATTGGTGTAGCTTTTTTTTTTTTGTCTCTATGTCATTTTTTTCTGCTCTGATCTTTATTATTACCTTCCTTCTGCTCATGCTTGGTTTTTCTTATTGCTCTTTTTCTAATTCTTTAAGTTGTAGAGTTAGATAATTTATTACCAGTATTTATTTATTTATTTATTTATTTTGCGGTAGGCCTGTAATGCTATGAAGTTCCCTCTCAGGACTGCTTTCACTGTGCCCATAGGTTTTGGATTGTTGTGCTTTCATTGTCATTCATTTCCAGAATGTTTTTAGTTTCTTCTTTAACCTCTTTTGTAACCCAATCATTATTTAATAGCATGCTATTCAGCCTCCAAGTGTTTGAATTTTTTTGTTTGTTTTTATTTTAATTGATTTTTAATATTATGCCCCTGTGGTCTGAGAAGACGCTTGATATGATTTCAATCTTCTTGAATTTGGAGAGACTTTGCTTGTGACCAAATATGTCATCTATCTTTGAACATGTCCCATGTGAACTTGAGAAGAATGTATATTCTATAGCTTTGGGTTGAAATGTTCTGAAGATGTCAATTAAGTCCATCTGATCTCTTGAGTCATTTAGGATTGCTGTTTCTTTGCTGATTTTTTGTCTAGAGGATTTATCCAGTTATGTCAGTAGGGTAAATAATCCCCTACAATGATCCTATTGCTGTTGATCTCCCCCTTGATACCTTCCAGAATTTTTTTATGTATCTGGGTGCTCCTGCACTGGGTGCATATATGTTTATCAGAGTTATATCCTCTTGTTATATTGATCGCCTTAGTATTATGAAGTGGCCTTCCTTATCTCATTTTATGGACTTCACTCTGGGGTCTATTTGTCCAATATAAGTATTGCTACCCCAGCTTTTTTTTCATTTCCATTTGTCTGAAAGATATTTTTCCATCCCTTCACTTTCAGTCTGTGTGAGTCTCTTGTTCTGAGGTGGGTCTCTTGTAAACAGCATATATATGGATGATGTTTTCTTATCCATTCAGCCACTCAATGACTTTTGATTGGAGCATTAAGTCATTTAAATTTAAAGTTATTATTGATAGGTACTTGTTTGTAGTCATTTTTGTGTGTGCCTGTATTCCTCCCCACCCCCCCCCCCCACTTCTTTTTAAAGCAGTTTCTTTAGCATTTCTTGTATTGATGGTTTGGTAGTGATAAAAAAAAAAGTCCCTTAGCTTTCTTTTTGTATGTGAAGCTCATGATTTCCCATTCAATTTTGAGTGATAGCCTTGCTGGATAGAGTATTCTTGGATTTAGTCCCTTGCTTTGCATCACTTTGTATACTTGTTTCCATTCCTTTCTGGCCTGATGTGTTTCTGTAGAGAAATAATTTGATAATCTAATGGGAGGTCCCTTGTAGGTAGCTTTCTGCCTCTCTTGCAGCCTTTAAGATTATCTCTTTCTCATTAACATTTGTCATTGTAATTATGACATGTCTTGGAGTTGGTCTTTTGGGGTTCATCTTGTTTGGGACTCTCTGTGCTTTTGTGACTTTTTTCTTCCCCAAATCAGGGAAGTTTTCTGACATTATTGCTTCAAGTAGGTTTTCTAACCCTTGCTCCTCTTCTTGTCATTCTGGCACCCTATTATACGTATGTATGTTTAATGTTGTCTCAAAGCTCTCTCAGGCTCTACTCCTGTCTTTTGATTTTTTTTTCCAATTGCAGTTCAGTTTGGGTGTGTTTTGCTTCTGTCTTCTAGTTCGCTAATTTGGTCCTCCATTTCTCCTAGTCTACTGTTGAAAGCTTCCATATTATTTTTTATTGTAGCTATATCACTCTTTATTTCTTCCTGATTCTTACATAGGTTGCTGATTTTTCTCATCCTTCCAGTTTATGAACTGTATGACCCTTATTCTGAATTCTTTTTCTGACATATTGCAAGCCTCTATTTTATTTTAGTTCCTTTTCTGGTGAATCTACCTTTTATTTCCTTTGGGGATTGTTCTTCTGTCTCCCCATTTTTGATCTCACCAAAAGATCTAGGTGTTGAGTTGCACAGGGCTTGTGGCTGAAGCAGTGGGCTTGGTGGTGGGTTGCATGGTCATAGGCAGCAGCTGCGCCTCGTGTGGTCATGGGACGGTGGCTGCTCACATGGTGGCTGCTCCTTGCACAGTCACGGGATGGCTGCTCCTCGAGCGGTCTCCTGGGCAGCTGCTTCTTGTGTGGACATGGGTAGTGGCTGTTCCTCTGGTCGTCATGGGCAGCAGCTGCTTGCACGGCTGCTGGAGTGGTCACAGTGCCTGCAGCTGATATGTAAGGCTTGGCTGTTCATACGTGATCACTGAGCCTGGGGCTGCTGCATAAGACTGTTTGCACATGCAGTCACCAAACCTGGGGCTTTGTAAGAGTCAGCTGTTCACATGCATGGTTATGGTGCCCAGGGCTAAGTAGTCATGCTAGAGGGAGGGAGTTCCCTCTGGAACTCACAGGAGCCCTCAGCTGTAGGAGCCCTCAGGGGAGTGGCTGTTGGATTCCAGGTGGTGTCTGAAGGCACACTGGGTGGAGGTGAGGCTGTGTTACCAGTCACAGCAACTCTCTCCTTCAAGATGGCACAGACTCTGTGGAATAGATTACAGCAGTAGTAGAGGCTGGCCTGATATGCAAACTCATTCCACCAGCCCCTGAATATTCTGCGAGATCTAGATGTCCATCACACACACACACACACACACACACACACACACACACACACACCACATCCACACACACTCCTTTTACTCCTTCATTCATTCACATGCTCTTACTCACTGCTGTCCTACCAGCCACCCTAGTGATTTCTTACCACAGAACAAATTCCATAGTAGTCATCAGATGTGCTAATCTGTGCATTATAAACGAGTGAAATCACACATCTCTTGTTAGTATTTACTGCCACTGTGAATAAATAACTAACATAATTTTGTATAACTACATTAACCACAGTACATTTATCTTGGCCAATAAAATGAATAACTTCTTTAGGATTTATAGGTCCTATTATTTAAAATGTAAAAAAATCACTATTAGAGAGTGTTTGTCTGCTACCATGAGCTCGGCTTCTTCTCAACTTTCATTGCCACAACAGATCACAGAGCAAAAACAAAATAAAACAAAAACTAATGAATATGTGTTCAAAAAATAAACAAACAAAATAAAATAACCCAAACCTCAATTAAGCAACTTAATAATCAAGTAAGACCAGCGATCCTGATTTCATATGAATTGATCCATTCTGAAAAAGATGGCACAGTCCAAGTTCCAACCCAGAGTGTGGGCCAGACCAGACAAAGCTCATTTGGCACATGGGAAGTTTCTAGGTGTTGGTTTGGCTTAATGTTCAAAATTCAGAGAGAGATAAATGAGTAATTATACAGTGGGGACTGCTTGTTCAACTGCAGTCAGAGATAATCATACTTAGCCACATGGACTCTAAAAACACATCCAAACAAAACCACTTTGGTGGGTGTGTTCCCAAGTAAGAAGTATCAATTAGGGAACTGAACAGAATAATTCCTGTTTCCTTTGAAATCTAGAAATTCCCAAATTCTCTGTCTTAGCCCTCCTAATCCTCAGGGAAGTCAGACAAACTCAATGAGATGGAATTTCACCTATGACAAAAACGCTTAACTTCTGTGAAAAGGAGGCACTTTTTCATTTTTTTATAAAATAGGGTATTAAGAGAAAAGTTTAGGGTGCCTCTGTTTTTGGTTATGATGTAGAAAGCAAAAAGAGACTGTCACTCTTGCCCTAATGACCAAAACAAGAAGAATCAATGGAAATAGAAGAAATCAAATATAGGTAATAAGAAGAAACCCACCAAACTTGTAAGAAATTTGTAATGACTGTATATGATATAATATAAAAAATTAGAATGATGGGGACCCCCCAAGGTACAGAGCATATATGTATCCACCTACCAACTAAATACAAGTCTTTACCAATTTCGTGGGCAATATATTGAATTCTGGGACCAGAGAGATGAAAGAGATCCCCCATTAGGCATAAGAGATCTTGTAAGAGTACAAGGCAGCTTCTTTCTAGAGGTGGAGGGCAGAACAGGAGAGCTGAGAGAACACAGTTTGAGGCATTGTGGACTTTCAGTTACCGAAGGGAGAAGGGGCAGCATTGCAATTTTCAGATGTCACAGGGACAAAAATTTGAAGGTAGATACAGAGAACTCATCAGTGACCCTAGAGGCCAGGCTATAAGGCAAAGAGACCTCACCTATGTTTTAGAAAACTTGCACCTTTGAGTAAAGCATTAATAAATCTCTGGCCTATCTAGTGTGGTTCAGTGGTTGAATTTAAGAACCAGGAGGTCATATTTTCATTCCCAGTCAGGGCACATGTCCAGGTTGAGGGCTCAATCTCCAGTGCAGGAGACAACCGATTGATGATTCTCTCTCATCATTGATCTGTCTAACTCTCTCTCACTCTCCCTTCCTCTCTCTGAAATCAATTTTTTAAAAAGTTAAAAAAAAGGAAATCTCTGGACTCTATCAGGTTCTAGATTCTAGACCTGTTGATGGGAAAAATCGACCCCTCAAAATATCTAAATTCCATGGAAAATTGAATCAAACTAAAACTGAAGCAAATCTGAGACTCAGGCTGACTACATATCAGATGGACTTAGCCCTCCAATTTTGAAGTATTGCAGAATGAGCATGACATCTTCTAGAAATATTATTTGCTTTTTTATAGTATCCACTATACAACAAAAATCATAAGACATTTGAAGATGAAAAACAAAACAACATCTGACTCTTGGTTAAGAGAATAAACAGCTAGTAAAAACTCATCATATATAATGAAACCCTAATATACAAATTGACCGAACAGCCAAACGACTGGTGGAACGACCGGTCACTATGATGCACACTGACCACCAGGGAGCTCCCTGGTGGTCAGTGTGCTCCCACAGGGGGTGCGCTGCTTAGCCAGAAGCTGGGCTCACAGCTGGAAAGTGCAATGGCAGTGGCAGAGGCCCTCCTTCCTCCGCAGCTGCACTAAGGAGCAGCCAGCAGTTGGTTGGTAAGGCGCAAGGGGTCCCAGACTGCGAGAGGAATGTCCACCTGCCGGCTTAGGCCCAATCCTCAGGGGACTAAGCCGGCAGGTGGTCATCCCCTGAGGGGTCCCGTACTGTGAGAGGGCGCAGGTCGGCCTGTGGGACACCTCCCCCATAGTGAACAAATTTCATGCACCGGGCTTCTAGTTTAAAAATAATAGTGATAAGTATGCTAGACGATGTAGTAGAAAATGTAAACAATATAGAGAAAGTGATGAGAATTTCAAAAGAGGGATAAAAATTAAAAAGAAGCAAAAGAAATGCTATTGAGATTCTAGTTATAACAGTAACTAGATTTAACCTTTTGTGTGAAACATCAAAAAAAAAAACTGGACATGAAATGATTTTTTTAAATATATTTTATTGATTTTTTACAGAGAGGAAGAGAGAGGGATAGAGAGTTAGAAACATTGACGAGAGACAAACATCGATCAGCTTCCTCCTGCACACCCCCTACTGGGGATATGCCCACAACCAAGGTACATGCCCTTGACCAGAATCGAAACTGGGACCTTTCAGTCTGCAGTCCAATGCTCTATCCACTGAGCCAAACTTGTTAAGGTGAAATGATGGATTTTAAGACACTGGACATTAAGCAAGAAAGAAAAGTGATCTAGTTTTGTGTATGACACCATACACAAAAATAAATTCAAAATAGATAAAGGACTTAAATGTAAGACAGGAAACCATTAAAATACTAGAGGAATCCAAAGGCAACAAAATCTCAGACATATGCCGAAGCAATTTCTTCACTGATACAGCTCCTAGGACATTGGAAACTAAAGAGAAAATAAACAAATGGGACTACATCAAAATAAAAAGCTTCTGCACAGCAAAAGAAACCATCAACAAAACAACAAGAAAGCCCACGTCATGGGAGAACGTGTTTGCCAATGTTATCACCGATAAGGATTTAATCTCCAACATTTATAGGGAACTCTTACAACTTAACAAAAGGAAGATAAACAATCCAATCAAAAAATGGGCAAAGGACTTAAATAGACACTTTTCAAAAGAGGACATTCAGAAAGCCAAGAGACATATGAAAACATGCTCAAAGTCACTAATCATCCAAGAGATTCAAATCAAAATAACAATGAGGTACCATCTCACACCTGTCAGAATGGCTATCATCAACAAATCAAGAAAGGAGAAGTGCTGAAGAGGATGCAGAGAAAAAGGAACACTCATGCACTGCTGGTGGGAATGCATACTGGGGCAGCCGCTATGGAAGACAGTATGGAGTTTCCTCAAAAAGTTAAAAATGGAACTCCCATTTGACCCCGTGATCCCACTCCTAGGAATATATCCCAAGAAACCAGAAACACCAACCAGAAAGGATATATGCATCCCTATGTTCATAGCAGCACAATTTACCATAGCTAAGATTTGGAAACAGCCTAAGTGCCCATCAACAGATGAATGGATTAGAAAACTGTGGTACATCTATACAATGGAATACTATGCTGCTGTAAAAAAGAAGGAATTTTTTTTTAAAAATCTATTTTTATTGATTTTTTACAGAGAGGAAGGGAGAGAGATAGAGAGTCAGAAACATCGATGAGAGAGAAACATCGATCAGCCGCCTCCCGCACATCCCCCACTGGGGATGTGCCCACAACCCAGGTACATGCCCTTGACTGGAATCAAACCTGGGACCTTTCAGTCTGCAGGCCGATGCTCTATCCACTGAGCCAAACCGGTTTCGGCAAAAAGAAGGAATTCTTACCATTTGCAACAGCATGGATGGAACTGGAGAGCATTATGCTAAGTGAAATAAGCCAGCCAATGAAGGACAAATACCACATGATGTCACTCATTTCTGGATAATAAAGACCATTATAAACTGATGAACAAAAATAGATACATAGGCAGAGCAGCATCGAAACAAACTGTCAAACTACAGCGGGAAGGCTGGGGAGGGATGGGGGAGTGCGGTAAGAGATCAACTGAAGGACTTGTATGCATGCATATAAGCATAACCAATGGACACAAGACACTGTGGGGTAGGGGAGGCCAGGGTAAGGTCAAGGGGGGAAAAAAGGAGACATATGTACTACTCTTTGTAATACTTTAAGCAATAAAACAAAATTAAAAAAGAAAAAAAGTGATTTTTCAGACACAGAAAATAAGAGCCAAGTCCTATGAATGCCCCAGTTTTTGCCTTATACATGTTTTAGGCTGTGCCACGTGGAAGGGCAACCCAGGTGGAACCCAGAGAACTCCTGAATTTAGGAGATGGAGGTGAAAGTTCAGGGAGAGTATGTTGGCTAGAGTTGGTAGGACAGAGTACCAGAGAGGAAAAGCTGCATAAAGGAAGAACTCTGAATAGCTTCAAAGGGTCCTCTGGGAGTATTCATCAGAATACTGATTAGCTCATTACCTCTAGAATTTCTCTGAGGCTCGAAGAAGAAAGATCCTGACAATAGTAGAGGGAACAGTAGCTGATGCCCACACAGAGATGAAAATGATGCATGTAACCACAACCCAGAGAAGAAAATCTTATAAATTGCATTGTGAAGTGTACTTGGAAGAGTATTGTCTCAGAAGTAGAAAATAATTAGCTCTGGATTAAACACTGCTCTGTCCTGTCTAAAATCTTAGCTGTAAGACATAAAAGTTTAAATTCTTTCAAGCAATATAATTGCTTATCAGAATAAAATAAAAAATATTTAGAGGAATACAATAATGTCCAGAATCCAGCAAAGTAAAAATCATAATTAATGCAATAAAAAAATTACCAGGCATGTAAAAAGGCAAGAAAGTTTGACATATAATAAAAGATAAATCAATCCATGAAAAAATATGGGTGTTAAGATTAGCAGGAAAGCACATTAAATCAGTTATTATGCCTGGGTTCCATAGCTCAATAAATAAAGCAGAGGCATAGAATATATAAAGAAAGACCTGAATTAAACTTTTAGAAACAAAAACTACAACGCCTGATATGAAAATACAGTGGATGGTATTAATGACAGATAAGACATTTCAGAAGAAACAATTAGTAGTCTTGAGGACATGCCAACAGAAACCATTTAAAATAAAACAAAAGCAATAAAAGAATACAAAAATGAAGAATGCATTAATGAATGGTAAAAAAAACTGTGAGCCAACTAATATACATGTAATTGTAGTCCCTGATGAAGAAGAGAGAGTGAAGAACAGAAAAAAATACTTGAAAAAAATAGCCAAAATACCCCACTAAATTCAATGAAGACTATACACTCACAGATATAAGAAGCTCAACAAACTCCAAGCACAAAAAACTTTAAGAAAATTACAAATAACATTAAAATCAAATTGCATAAAACCAACAATAAAGAGAAAATCTGAAAAGCAGCCAGAAAAAAAAAAAGACAAGTTATACATGCAAAACACAATTTAAAATGATAGCAGATTTCTTACTGGAAAGAATGCAAATGACAAGAAAGTGGGATGATATCTTTAATTTATAGAATGGAAAATAAAATAAAACTGCCAACCTAGAATTTTATACCCAATGAAAAGAAATTATTTGAAAGCGATGCAAATAAATATTTTTTTTTTGCAAACTTACAAGAACTAAAAGAATTCATCACCAGCAGAGTTCTACTATAAGAAATATTGTTTTCTAGGATCTTAGTTCTACCTTCTGAGTTATTCTTCCTTTTTAAAAAGAAAGGCAGTACATTGTGATATTGTGATTTATAGTAAGAAATATATATTTGGTTTTTGTCCCATTTTTAGAGCTCCTATAACCGTTGGAATTTCCAAAGTGATAACAGTTATAAAAGTGACTTTTTTTATATTAAGAAGATGACTTTTGGAAAGTCCCTAGGTAACAAAATAATGGACACTGTTTGCCAACTATGTTATTAGTGTTAGAACTTTCAGTCCCACCCCCTGACCTCTGGGGACAGAAGAGGGGCTGAAGATTGAGTTCTAAAACCAATAGCCAATGATTTAATAAATCATGGTTAGGTAGTGAAGCCTCCATAAAAAAAAAAAAGGAGTGAGTTCAGAGAACATCTGGGTTGGTGAACAACTGGAGATATAGGGAGAATGACATTCTGGAGAGAGCATGGGAACTCCATGCCCTTTCCCCATATCTTTTTCTGAGCATATCTTCCATCTGACTATTGCTGAGTTATGTTATATGATTTTAAAATAAACTGGTAATTTGGTAAGTGAAATGTTTTCCTGATTTCTGCAAGCTATTCTATCAAATTAATCAAAACCAAGGAGGAGCTGTTGGGACCTCCAATCTACAGCCAATCAGTCAGAAGCATGAGACAACCCAGACTTGTGACTAGCGTCTGAAATTGGGGAGTGGGCAGTCTTGTGGGGCTGAGTCTTTAACCTGTGGGATCTGATGTTATCTATAGGTAGATAGTGTCGGAATTAAGTTGAAATGTCGGGTGCCCAACTGGTACCAGAGAATTGCGTGTTGGTGTGGAGAAACCCTGCCCTGCGACATTGGAATTGGGAGCAGAATCATTTTACACATGTGTGCAGCTGAGTCGTTTCATCAACATGCTTCTTACCAGTAGAATTTGGAGTTACAAAAGACTCCTCTCATTTTGTCCTCTCTGTATTTTTACTCCAAGCTGATAGTAATCTTCCTGAAACAATTTTCTCAAGAACTTTGTAGACTTTCCATGGATTTTCTGGATTCGCTCTATTAGACATAAGCTGCACCCACAGATTTTTAAAAAGTCCCTTTTGTACCTTGGGCTTCTGCTGAGATGGCTGAGAGATAATGCCATTACATTTCCTAGAGGATCTGTGGTTTGATTGGGAAGATCTCTGAGTCATATCCTTAATATCTTTAAAGAGCTTTTTGTGTGACTGAATGCTGACCTTTTGATCTTTTTGAAATTTTAGTAAGAGATTGTAGAGTCACACCCTCCATTTTTTCTCTGAAGTGAACTTTTCTGAGAATGCTTGGAAGCTGTCTCTCAATATTAGCATGTTTTCCCATTTGGAGAGGCTGAGAATTTTCAAAATTATCAAGTTTTAGTTCTTCTCAGTTTGATATTTTTTCCTCAATTTATCTCTCTTGTCACACATTTTATTTTAAATAGGAAAAAAAATCAAGAGGCACCTTTTACACTTTGCTTGGAAATATCCTTTGATAATTAAGTTAATCACTTACAAGTTCTGCTCTTGAAATAATTCCAGAAGACAATTGTGCTAAGTTTTCTGTCACTATCTAACAAGAATACTTCTTTCTCTATATCCAATAACATACATATTTCTCACTTTCTTTTGACTCCCCATTGACAAAATTCTTAATGTCCAGATTTCTATTAACAATCTGCCCTAGACAATTTGGACTTTCTCTATCATGGTCTTCAAAATTCTTCTGGACTCTCCTCACTACCACTACACTTCCATTACCAAAATCAGGTATTTGTTATATCAACACTCCACTTCCATTACAAAATCAGTGTCAATTATGTTATGCAATATAACAACATTGCCACAAACTTAGCAGCTTAAAAAACAACACACGTTTATTATCTTTCAATTCCTATGGGTCGGGATCTGGATATGGTTTATTTGAACTCTCTGCAATCAAGGTGTTGGCCAGGGCTAGGTACTCATCTGGGAAGGGATATGCTTTCAAACTCATGCATTTGTTGGCAGAATTCAGTTCTTTGTGACTTTAAGACTAAAAAAATATGTTTCTTAATGGCTGTAGGCCAGGTTGTCCTCGGCACCTACAGGCAAGCTGCAGTTCCTTGCCATGTGGGGAAGCTAGATGGCAAGTTGTTTCCTCAAAGCCAGCAAGAGAGTGAGAGACTCCAGTAAGATGAGCATGACAATTCTATATAGAGTGTAACACATAATCGTGTACATATAATCATGTACATCACATCACCTTTGCTGCATTTTACTGATTAGAAACAAGTCACAGTTCATCAAAGGGAGATGATACAAGATTATGAATACCAGGTGGCAAGAATCTAGACTAGAGTCTACTTAAGATCTGTCTGCCACAATGACCAAGCAAGCTTTATACCCAGAATTAAAGGTTGCTTTAATATTAAACAATTAATCAATATGATTCCCCATATCAACAAACTGTAAAAGAAAAAGAAAAAGATTGAGTCCTCTTCATAAATATAGAAAAACTATTTTACAAAATCTAAAATCCATTCCCAATAAAACATTTCTTAGCAATCTGGGAATTTTCTCAATCTGATGAAGGACATCTACAATAAAGCCTCCAGCTGACATTATGCTTACTGGTGAAAGACAAAATTATTTTTTCATAAGATAAAGAGAGGGTGTAAGAGTGAGAGAAAAAGATAGATTGATAAAAAGAGAAAACAATGTCTCTGAAATCTGCGGAACAACATCAAACAATCTTATATACAATAAGTCTTCACTTAGCATTGCCAATATATTCTTTAACTTCAAGCAAAATGATATATAATAAAACCAATTTTATGATAGGTTAATTTATATAAACAAGAGTTAAGTTCCTATAGCATATTATCAGTGTTATGATGAAACAACTGTGAGGATATGTGAAGGAAAGGAAAGAGATAATAGAACAGGAGAAATATTTGAAGGGATATAGCAGAAAAGTTTGAAAGATTGATGAAAGACATAACCCATAGATTCAAAAAGCTCATTGAGTTCAAGGAAGGATAAAAAAAATGTAGACAGGCATATGCTAGTTCAACTGCTAAAATCCAAAATAAAAATCAAATCTATAAAAGTAGTCAGAAAGAGTGCATAGAGTGGGGCAATGATACAAATAACAAGTAACTTCTCACTAGAAATGATGGAAATGTGAAAAAAAATGGAATTACATTTTTCAAGTGTCCAAAACAAAGTAATTGACCTAGAACTCTATATCTAGAGAAAGAATCTCACATTCAAAGAAAGGGAGGGCAAATAAAGACAATTATATACCAAAAGAGCTAAGTGAATTAATCTTTAGCAAACCACAGTATAAAAAATGTTAATGAAGTTTTCAGGCTAAAGGGAAATGACATCAAATGAAATCCTTTATCTCCTGGAAAGAATCAAAGCTACCAGAAAGGACAAATAATTGGGTAAGTAAATATAAAAGGCTGTGTATGTATATTTAATTATATTAATAGCATATATAAAAGTACAATATAAGATAAAAGAGTTTAGGGTATAATGAGGTTAAATTGAATTATATTTTAAAGGTTTTGATATATTTATAAAGTACTATGATATTGTGTAAAAACATGAACTTAAATATTCTTATCTTAATTTCTGGAGCAACCACAAGATATGTAGTTTAAAAGTCAATAGAGGAGCTAAAATAGAATTCTAAAAACTATCCATCCAAGGAAAACCAAAAAGTACAACTAGAGGAATAATAACAACAACAATAACAACAACAACAACAACAAAAAAAAAACACACACAGAGAATAAATATAAAACAAATACCAGATGGTAGGTCTAAACTCAACTGCATCCGTAATTAACTAAAATAGTTTTCTTTCTTCTTTCTTTTCCATCTTTCTTTTATCCTCCCTTCTTTGTATCCTCTCTCTCTCTCTCTCTCTCTCTCTCTCTCTCTCTCTCTCTCTCTCTACCTCTGTCTCTCTTTCTTTTCTCCCTTCCTTCCCTTTCTCTTTTTTCTTTATTTCTCATTTTCTTTTCTTTCTTTCATTCTTCCCTCAAAACCCCCTTACTTTCCTAAAGTATAGCCCAGCAGCCTATGTTTTAAGTCTTGAAATATAGTGTATTTCCTCTTGTTATTACAGTTTGAGTCAATTTGAATGACTTGTCTGCCTTAGAAAAGACCAAGCCTCAACTAGCCACCATATTGCTACTTCATTTTAAGCATTTGGTTCTGTATGATATATGTAATGGAGACATAATCAAAGTTAGAATGTATGCAGTCAATAATAGAATAAGTGTTCATATTGAATTTTTTAATGACATTGTCAAGTCTTCTTCCTTTTCCCTTATGAGAATAGACATTCTCTACAAACATCCAGGTCATAATTATGTCAAAAATAAATAACAGTTGTCTCAGCAAACGTGATGGATGTAAGATGAATGTGACGTGGGAAGAGCCTCCTCCCCATTCTCCCTGTCTCCTGGCCCCAGTTCTAGATTGCCCACTCTGCCCCATATCCTACTAAAAGATTCATTTTAACACTCTTGCTTCCACGGTAACATTTCTTGCAGATATTTTTCAGATACTAGATTGGAATACTTTTAGAAGGTCATATTGATGAACTTCTTGATTATTCTGTTGTCTGACATCAATTTAAAGTTATAAGATATATCTAAAAGGTGGAATTTTTTTTTCCTAGGAGTGATGACTGCAGTTTCAGTAGTTGACATTGGGATTTTAGTTAGAAGACTAGGCCAATCAATAAACTTGTTGCAAATTTAGCTAACTGATATCTTAAAGGAATAGATACCATTTAATCAGTTGTCCCACATTTCTGCATGTACACCCAGGGCCACACACAAACATCTGTAAGTATTAGACAATATGATTAAAGATTAGTTACTTGCATTTCCATTTTAGAGGACACGTTATATACAAGTTTGGGAAATATCTTCTAGATATATTTTGGATTTTTTTCAGTTCTGGTTTAACTTAGTAAAACCAAGAATTATTTTATGTGATTGTTGCCCTGCTTGATATTGAAAGCTTTTCTCAGCTGCCAGACAACATATTAGAAGTGTAATGCCTCCCCCATTGTCTGAGAGAAAAATATCAGTTGTCAAAATTAAAAGGAGTGAAGGGCATCATGGAGTTAAGTTCTGATTCCACTGGAAACTTACTTTATGATCTTGGATGAATCTTTAAAATTTTCTTCCACATAACTTCTGCTCACATCCAATTCCTGTCACATGGGAGCACTCTAACCTAGTCCTAATATTAATAATTCCCATTCTTAATAGAAAAAGGAACTCCTTTTGTGGAAAGGAAGTTTAATTAGTATAATTCCAAACCTCTCCCTAGTCCTTTACTCTCTGAAAAGATGAAATACCACATATGACAAATTTGAGGAAAATGCCTGGGCCTGTATAGCTCAGTTTCCTTCCTCTTGGGAGCAAGCCTCTCCCCCGAAAAGCATGAATTCCCATTTGTTCCTCCAGCCCTTGGTCTTACTGAGGCCAGACTTCCACGTGGAGGGGAGGCTACACAAGTTCAGCATTGACTTGCTGGGGGATAATTCTGACTAATTCTGGAGTTAAATGAATAGGCCTGTTGGTTCTCACATGAAACTATCTTAAATGAGTCTAAAATATCAATTTTATTATTGATATTGCTAACTTGGAGAAGATAGTTTCATGTTTAGCAATGTCAATAATAAAATTGATATTTTGGACTCATTTAATCATGTACTTTCAAGAGTATACACACTCTGGTGGAACGGAGAGATTCAAAACCTGTATCAGGGAGATCTGTGAAGGATCCACAAAATAGGGAAGCAATGTAACTTAATGGTTAAAATTTCTGATAGGCTCTGATACAAGTCTATCTCAGTTTTAGCCCAAATGTCAGCACTTTCAAGCTGTGTCCTTAGGCAAGTTATTAAATCTCTGTGCCTCAGTGTTTGCATATGTAAAATAATACCTGCCTTTTAGGGTGATTATGCAGATTATATGAGTTAGTATATCTAGTATATCTAACACTTGGAATGGTGCCTAGTACATTGTCAGTACCCAGTAAATGTCAATTACCATTACTAACTGTTGTAGTGGAGTTACTTACAACATCTGCATGCAACATAATAAGCATTCAAAATGTATAGCTATATTATCGTCACTGTAGTGGCCAATATAGAAGAAAAATTTGTGCTATTTAGAGTAAGTAGGAAGAGTAGATAGATAATGGTATAACAAATATACCAAAATATTCAGTGGCTTAGAGAAGAGATAGGACGACTTATGTGGGAACAAAATCCTGTCCATGAGTGTTGGCAGAAGTTTTGTTCAGGATGGCCCCGAAGTGGAAACAACCCAGATATCTTTCACTAGCAAATGGTTAAACAAACTATGATGCATCCATAGAGTATTACTCAGTAAAAAAAGTATGAATTATTCCCAAATTATATAAATTACAAAATTATAGAAATGGCGAACAGATTGGTGGTTGCCAGGGGTTAAGGAGTGTTGGGAATAGAAGTGAAGGGAGTGTGGCCATAAAAGGGCTGACATAAGGGATCCATGCGGTGATGGAAGTGTTCTGTACCTTTTCTGTATCAATGTCAATTTCTAAGTTATGATATTGTATTATAATTTTTCAAGATATTACTAATAAGAAAATGGGGAAAAGCATATCTGGGTCTCTTTATATTATTTCTTACAACTGCATGTGAATCTACAATTATCTTCAAGTAAAAAGTTTAATTTAACAAATCCCCTGATTTATATCCTAAAAACAAACAAAAGATAGAAAACATAACTTGCATTTTTAACTCCTACCTCATTTTAAAAGACAGCTCAAAACTGTTTCTTAAAAGAAACTTTTCACTGGAAAGCTTAGTCTCACTGGAAAAATATATGCACAATTGTAACAATTCGCAATGGTTTTGCTCATACTATTCATTACTCAACCGACTGAGGTCAGACTAGACAATGTTTGCTGTGGAAAATGACATTTATTCAGAGTTGAGAGCTCTCCAGACCAGCAATCAAGTTCTAAAAGGCCAGCAAGTGACCCTCTGCCAGTCTCTGGGGAGAAGCACATGGCGGGGCTTCCACTGCTCTTGAATTTCATGTAATGCTGTGGTTCCTGGATCGAGGGTGTTGTCTGAGGGACAGTCTGCTGAAGAGAAGAAATTCTGGTATTCTCCTAAGGACCAAGCCTCCACGCTTACAAATTGACATGTGAGGATGAACTGGGTTAGGAGGGTCTGGGGCTGACTGGCTGACCCACTTTCTCTTCCATGTGCCACCCTCCACACAAGTCCCACTGTGGTGTATATATTCCCCTCCATGGCTCCCCTGGACATTCATTTAACCAGATTCTTCAACCACTTTAAAGAGTAGTTGTTTGTTCAAAAAACTTGTAGTTGAGCACCTACTGTATTGTGCCAACCATTGGCATACAGTGGTGATCAAGGCAGTTCTTCCATTTCACCATTAAGGAAGTTAACCTCCCTTAAGTTCTCAATGAGTGCTTTCTAAGAGCAAGGCATTGTGCATAACTTTCACTGACCCTTATGAGTCAGTACTATCGGACCCTCATTATACACATGAAGAAACATAGGCCTGGGAAGGTGAAGGTGCTCAATGTCACACAGGAATTGTGAGTGTGATCCACACTGTAATATCTCTGTTTCTTCTGGCTCTGGCTACTGGTGCTCTGAACCTGAGTTAGGGAATCTAACTGAACTTTCCCTGCACCCATTTGGTTAGATATAATTTTAATCTGTGTTCTTGACCTCATGTCCTCTTTGCTACATCTGTCTCTGTGTCGACCTGAATCCTACACTGGTGATTCCAGTCTGACCACCTGCCTTCAAGTTTAGATTCATTACTTGAAGGTTCAATGTATCATTCTTTATCCAACTGACCAGCAATCTAAGGCAAAGCTTGCGAAGATGGCATGAGGATTTTTGTCACTACTGTTTGCAAAGTCATTGCATGGAAAAACTTATGAATGTCATTGCCCACCAATTTTTTATTTCCAAGAGTGAATACCAGGTGTCCACTACCCACTGACCAGCATCACCATTCTTTCTTAACCCCTTTCTAAAAAAACAATGATAACAACTAATATTTAGGAAATATTGTGTTCATCCTTCACTTTATCCCTTATTAAGTCCTCTGAGATAGTTACTATTTTATCTTTATTTAACACATTAAAAAAAAACTGAGGTTTAGAGAGACTAAGTAACATCCCCAGGATCAGGCAGCTAGAAGAGATAGAATTTGAACCTTAATGTGCCAACTTCACTGCATTAAGCTACCTGCAGAAAAATAGCATTCACCAACCAAGTGTGCATTGCCAAGATCTGTGCCTTGACTCAGCTCAACTATGTGAACTAGCGGATCGGCAAGAACACATTCTAAGTTCTTTTGATGCAACTGTTCCTGGAAAAACCCTTATGGAAGCTACGAGCTAGTTTTCAAGAGCAATGATCTTATTATAGAGATAAAACATAATAATTTAAAGCTTGGGATCTGGAGGCTGACCATGTACACTTGGCTCTCTATTGCTTAGAACTCTGTGACTCTAACACATCAGGTTATTTAACTTTTTTGCATCTTAGTCTCCTCCTCTGCAAACAGGACCAATTATTGTAGCTCTCTCTAAAAGTTGCATAAGGAATTTATAATTGGACTGTGTACTGGTCCTTTAACTAATGGAGTGTTTTCTTTTTGAGTTTTATGAAAGCTCAAAAATGGATCATTAATTTTCAAAAGCATTCTCAAAACTCTAAGTGCCTTTTAATCACACCCCTTTAAACTAGTCTCCTTTCCACACTAAACTGTCCTAATCTTGGAAATCTTGCTTCCTTTGGAGGTAGAATCACAAGTACCAAAGTAGAAACAAAAACACTCTCTTCATCATTTATGAGGAGAAGTGCTGCAAAGTGCCCATTCCAGCAGAACCCTTCCTGTGGAAAGACTGAAAATTTAAGGCCGAGCAGTTCAAAGACTCAGAGCCGCTGAATAAAAACAAAATCGCTTAAAATTACACCGATGCTTCTTCCAGATAATTTGTAGAGAATTCAACAGTGTTTATTACAGGTTCACTTAAGAAAGCCAAACATTCAGCCCTAAACGCAGTTTCAAAGCAAAACTCCAAACAGTATTTTCAAATAAGGAGGAAATTGTGTGCGCAATCTTACCTCCCAGGGGCTTTGCAAGATTAAAGAGGGGAAAATAGAAGCTATGGGGAGAAAATCACCAGAAGAATGAAAGGAAATAGAAGAAATTTACCATAATGAGACAGGCTGACAGGGTATAATGTTTATAATGTGATTTTTAATAGACATTAAATAAATCCCTGTAGGTAGATGGACTTTCTGTCCAATGGTAACACAGCACTTGGGGAGGAATGTTCAAGTGGAGCTGGAATTACTGCACAAAATAAAAATCAGTTGAATCACACATTACCCCTCCCTTTTGACTTTAAGAGCATTGGTATTTTTCCTAAAAGAATATCCTATTAATTTCTTGGGGAGAAAGTCAGACTATTTTATTTCCTGGGAAAATGACACACAAAACAAAACATCACATTTTATACTGCTTATGATATTTAAACCTAATGGGGGCCGGGGAGAAAGACACATCCTTCTCCAATTAGGATAGAAAATATTAAAATGTTCAATATTCTTAATAATGCTGAATAGAAAATGGGTGAATCTAAGGCCTTTATTAAATATAAAGTATGTATATATTATGTTATTCTAGATCTTCATGTGAGCTCTTTATTTTTTCTTTGTTTATTAAGGTATTACATATGTGTCCTTTTCCCCCCATTGCCCCCACACCCCCCTGTGCCCTCACCCCCCTGGTGTCTGTGTCCATTGGTTAGGCTTATATGCATGCATACAAGTCCTTTGGTTGATCTCTCCCCCTTACCCCTGCCCTCCCCTACATTCCCTCTGAGGTTTGATGGTCTGGGGGAAGCTTGAAAAGTGGGCTAGGCTTCTCCTTCATGAATGTTTTGGGGAAAACATCACAGTGAGTAACTCTTTGATCTACCTTAAATTCTTCATTGCTTCAATGCTTCCCCTCTTCATCCTACTTTTGTAGTGATTCTCCCCAGAAAGCTGTTCTCCGCTACACATGGGACAACACTGCAGTTGAGTGTATGTTTTTTTACCAAGGGCAGCTGTGTATCATCATATGAGTCAAAGCTCAGGACTTAAAGGCCTGAAGCTCCACCCATTCTGAAGTCAGAGGTTTGGGAATCAATATAACATAGTCAGGAGAATCCAAACTTTGAAATAAAAGTGATCTGGGTTTGAATCCTGCCTCAACTCTTCTCCAAGTAAATGGTCTTAGACAAATTACTCAGCGTCTCATCTCCTGTTCCTACATGCACAATGGGAAAAGAAAACTTACCTAGCAGGGTTGTTGTGATGAAAAAATGAGTTTATTTATCTAAAGCGCCTTGCTTATGTTATCTGTGTCATTGTTGTTGTGGTGTTTGTCATAGTTCCAGTCCAGAACACGGAGCCTATTGAGGTACTGCAAACACCACATTGGTGTTGAGCAATAGATTAGAGTTGACATTGTTTTCAAAAATACAAAGTTCTTTTTCTTCCAATGCCAGATTTACTGGACATTCAACACATGAAACCTTGTTATAATTATCCTTGTTGTAGAACCACTGTATTTCAGAGCTTATCCAAGGCCAACTTGCCAATGATAGTTACCAAATATGTGGACCCCACTATATGAAGAATCTAGTGCTTTTCTTTTATAATACACATAAGAAAATCCCAGAAAGAAACACTTAGCCCATATAGACTAGAATTTTACAATGTAAGATTTTTTCTCTCTTTCTTGTTCTTTTTAGTGCACATTAGGTTTCTTCAATGAATTTTTTTTAATTGACCTGGTTGGTGTAAAGCATTCTTATATCCAACTGTTTTTCTCAATACAGGAGTGAAAACTCAGAACTTTATTATTTCTCTAAAGAAAGATTGTTGGGGATCCTGGCTAACCACTTTGCTAGAAGGGAAAATACTTGAATTTATAAAAGCTTTTTCTTGTACCTGACTAAATAATCTTTTTTTTAAAGTGTGATTAAAAGTTTCTTCTTGAAGCATTATCAATATGGGCACAAGATTCTCAAGAATAAAAATTTGTTACAGTCCTCAACGTGACAGGTAAAGAGAAGATTGCTTGACAGTTATTTGAAAGTTACTTCTCTACCATGCTTCAATATCTCCTTTTGCTAGAATTCACACTGGATACCTAGAATCTCTTTCTTTTAGGAAATACAGTTACTGTGTTATAGGGATAATATTCCCTGAGATAAGGCCTAGTACTGAATGACTACTCCATAAAGAGATTAGAAAAGGAAGTCGGGGGAAGGTAAAGGAGGAGACACATGGCTATTAACCTCATGGATTCTTCTAGCCTTATTTTTAATAAAATGTTGTCATTGTCATTTCTTTAGAAGAAAGTAAGTCTGGGAATCAACTGTCATCTCAACTTCATTTCTTACTTTGCCATTCCTTCCCTTGTAGTTGTGGAAAATACATTTAGTTTTTTGATACCTTGGTTTCAACCAATAACTTATTAACTTTTATTTTTATAATGGACTTTGTAATAGTTATCTATTACTGCATAACAAATTGCCCCAAAACTTAAAGCCTTAAAACAACAAACACTTGTCTCATAGTTTCTGTGGAACAGCAATCAAGATAGACTTATTTGGGTAATTCTGCCTCAAAGTCTCTCAAAAGGCTGCAGTGTTGACTGCAGATGCCATTTTATCTGAAGGCTCAACTGAGAGAGAATCCACTTCTGAGCTCACTCACTCATGTGATTGTGGGCATGATTAAGTTTCTCCCAGGCGATTGGACTGAGGGCCTTAAATCTTGGACCAGTGGACCAGTTTCTTGCCATGTTGGCCTCTCCACAGAGCAACTCATAACATACCAGCTGGCTTCTTTCTGTCAGAGTGAGAAAGTGAGAGTGAGAGCAGGCTTATAAGACAGAAACTACTATCCCTTTATAACCTAATCTCAGAAGTGGCATCCTCTCACTTTTGCCATTTGCTATTCATTAGAAGCAAATTTCTGGGTCCAGCCACACTCTGGGAGAAGAGAGATTACATAAAATATGAACCTAGGAAACAAGGAGTATTAGGGCCACCTTGGAGGCTGCCTCCCATAAACTTAATCAGATCTGAGAGGTCATAGGAAGCCATTCATCTAAGTCAGAAAATCTCTAAAATGTCACTCTTTCCCTTAAATAGGACAGCATTTATTTATTCATTTATTCAAGACTACATTAAAAAAAAACTTTATTCACTCACTTGAAAATGTTTATTGTGTATTTGCTATTTACAAGGCACTATGGTGTATGGGGGGAAGGAGTGGCTTCAAAAGGCCAAAGATAAAGGAGGTAATTCAATTCAGGTAGCATAAACCACCCTTCCGTAGTGAAGTGCACTACTCCACCAAAGTTCAAACATCATGCAGTGACAACCAGATCTGCATAAAGGCAGAGGTGGAGCAGAAGTGTAGTCTACCTCCACACCCCAGCCACCCTCCCATCAGTTGAAACCTTGGAAAAGACTCTAGAATGGGAAGCTTTATATGAAGTTCTCAACATGCTTCCTAAGTAAATACAAGGCATCAATCTTGCTTATTAACACTCTCCAGGGCCAAAGACTGGGCTGTTCCCTGAGATATAGTTACTGTGCACTGTAAGAGGAGACAATAATTGCTCCTGGCACAATCTTCCATGTCCTAGTAATGAGTCCTATGTTATTTTATTGTTGCCTAAGTCTATACTTCTTACTTGACTTTTATATGTGTCCTTCTAGTCTTCCATCCAGATAATAAGTTCTCTAAGAGCGGAAATTACATCTTACCCTTCCTTACATCTAAACAACTTTCATTAACAGAATATGTACAACAAATGATTTCTAAATGAATGCCTCTTTCAGAGGGGCATACTTTACACATAGAACACATTGAAGAAAAGCCAACTTGGGCTCAGTAGTTGAAGGGCTTCTATGGGGCACAATTTTATTTACATTTCCCGACGCTTTCCTTGAGTTTTCGGTTAATTTTTCCTGCCCCTTAACATTCCCGCCCCTACCCCCCGCCCCAGACAAAAAACATGTATTTATTTATGTCATTTTTTTAGCCATCATCTGAGGACATGCTTTTTTATTTATTTTTAGAGTAAGGAAGGAGAGAGAGAGAGAGAGAGAGAGAGAGAGAGAGAGAGAGAGAGAGGAACATCAATGTGAGAGAGAAACATCAATTGAAACAACAATCAGTTGCCTCCCATATGTGTCCTGAAGGGAGATCAAACCTTTGGTACAGAGGATGATGCTCCAACCAACTGAGCCACTGGCCAGGGCTCTCTCTCTCATTCTTTGTTTGAATTCAGCACCTGCTCCTACAACAGCCCCTGTATGCAGGGCAATGGCATCAGGGACTCCCCTAAGAAGGGCAGCAAAGAGGGACTCTCTGCCAACCTGAGAGCATCCACAGCCAGTCCAGAAGCACACATGTAGGCTGATTCCTTGCTCTTTATTTTTGTACTTTACAGAGTTTTTCTATTTAAACCCGGGGACACAGGTTTACTGTGGTAGTAGTAGGTATTTTAATGCATAAATATCTTTATCTACTTTGAGAATGTGTTTCCTGTTTTGACTTGTTCTCTAAATATATATAATTTTTAAATTACGGGTTTACGTAAGGAGGACAATTTAGTCAAGTATAACTTTCTTCACAAAACATGTCCTGGTTGCAGAGAATAAACTGTGGAATGTGAGCAGGCTTAGAGAAGGCATGAAACAGGTCATCCTCTCTGCCACTCCTCTGACCCAACATTTTTTAAACCTATCTGTTTTCTGTAGCAACGTAGTCTACAAAAGTAGCTGCTATCTAAGCAATGATAGTAGGGACAAAACCTTAGCAGATTTCACCCAAATAGGAAAAAAAAAATCAAAATTCTGTCACAGAGGTAGAAAGTTTCTTTAGTGGGGGACCTTTTAGGCCCAGGTGGCCTCAAGGGGCACAGTGACTTCATTTGCAGCCCCTTAAGCCATCTGCTATTGAGGCCCGGAGCTTTTAAACAATGGCAGAGGAAAGGTGACATCTGGAGAGTTGAACTGTGTCACTCATTGTGTAGTTGAATATCAGTACAACTTCTTTTTCTGCATCTCACTCTATTTTGTGGAGTGTTCATTTGTGAGGTCAAAGGACAAGTTTTTGACTTGGAAGCCAAAGACATAGATTTCAAAAATGAGAGTGTTTTCCTCAACCTGGAAAACAACCAAATAACTTAAATGGATTTTTTTATTAAAAGTTAAATCAAAGCAAAAACACATAAATATGTTGACATATATACCAAACACAGATGAAAGATAGACTTCCATTGTGTCATAGAGTAGGTTTCCTGGAAACAGATTCTGAGATGGAAATTGCTGTGCTAAAAGTTTCTTTGGGGAGTGTTCCAGGGAACAATACCTGTAAGAGCTGGAGAAAAGCAGAGCTGGGCAGAGGGAGAAGTTGGGCTAAGCAGACCCCTCAGGTGGTGCTAGAGCTGGGTGGCCCTTCAGCTCTGGGCATAAGGTCAGGTTTTAAAATCCCCACCCCACCTTCCTCACTCTCTTTGCCACTGGGCTGACCTAATGACCTAATAACAGGGGAGAAGGGGAAACATCTTGGAAAACACAGCTACTTTTAGGCTGAGGGTAATTTCCTGAGAGGAACTTGGCTGTGAACTGATGGCAACCTACACTCACAGCAGCTGAGAGGATTACCTCAGTTCTGGAAGGGGGATAAAGGCAACACATCACAGAATTCACTGCACACTCTATTTTAAAATGAAAAAAATAGAATCAGACAAAAATATGGAAATTAAAACAGAGATGAAGTAAATATTTACATAACTTAATTATTTAACAATAAATAATATATAAAGCAAAATAAAAATAACTAAAATGTAAGTCATAAGTCAATAGAAAGGAACAAGACAAACCTCCAGTGATATAAACGTAGACAGATATCATCCGCTGAAATAAAAGAACTTTCATAGTGGGACATTGTCTGCAATGGTGGATAGTCAATGATTTCTGAAAAATATGTGTGTGCATCCTTCCAGTCAATGACCTACAGGAAGATACTTTTTTCAGGACAAAATTTGGGCAGTTCAGTGAGATATAGGTGACATTCCAAAGTCCTCAGGATGTTTTATAAAAGATGCTCCCTGGTATCCTGTGCCTGCTCATCAAAGGGGATGCCAATGCTGCCTGGGTGTGTGTAGGGATGAAATAAAAACAAAAACTTGAAAAGAACTTTATAAATTACATATCTCAATGCAACAATTTTAGATGTCATTGTACATCTTTATCTTTGTTTCCAGGGATGTTTGCTGAATGAGTTGAGATAGATTAATATCACACTGAAGAGAAGAAACATGAAGAGATAAGAAGGTCCCTTCAGAGCCTTACAATTGGCCCTGTTGCCCTATATCTCCTACCTGACTCAGCATTTGTGGCCATCAGAATGGAGAGGCATGGAGTGTTTGTGCCTGGGGCTGGCCTTCCAACACTTTGGCCAGTTGTAGTTTTCCCTAGAGAGCATATTTCTAACCTTCTCTTTTACAAACAGGGTCCTGAAGTGCCTTCAGCCTCTGGCTCTTTCCCCTCCCTGGTAGAACAGGCAGCTGGTAGATGGCCCACAGGCACAGAGAAAGTACAGGAAGAGAGCAGAGACGCTAAGATAGAATTCACACTATACTCTGGGTCCTAAAAGTGTTCAAGTAGGAGATCTAGTCCTATTATTCTGAGGGCAGGATGGGACTTCAAGTAGCAGAGAAAGCAAAAAAAATTCTCTACAAGTTTTCAGTTCTGATCCAGAACAGAGGGTAAGAACCCTCACTTGAAACATCTGCACCTCTTAACTCCTGTCATTTCACATTCATAAAAATTAGCCACTCACAAACTTCCCTTCCCAGAATCCCTTAAATACAAAAACTGTTATTATTAGCTTTATACCACTCATGTTACAGGCTGGCAGCTTCAGAGGTATTAGCTCCAGAAACATATATTTTTTGTCTAATCAAAGAAAGAGGCAAGACCTGTTCCTTGGGAACCCCCTCCCTCCAGAGGCACCTGCATTGCCTAAGTTACCTTCATTCATCATGACTGGATGAACTACAGAAAGAGTCCAAGTCTGGAGGTTGAGTCTTGGGTTCTAATCCTGGCTCTACTGTTGCTCTATGCCTTCGGACAACTTCTTTTTGCTGTGGTGTTTCTTTGTGCAGAAAGTATTGGGTTATATTCTAGGAGTGGTTCTCAAACTTGGTTGCCCATAAGGGGAAAAAAAGCTCTCTTTAGGGGGAGCTTTTAAAATTCCTGATGCTTGGCACTTCCCTGACCAATTCAATCAGAAGACCTAGGAGTAAGACTCAGGCAGTAAAAGTTCTTAAAGTTCTTCCAATTATTGCAATGTTCAGCCAAGGTTAAGAACTCCTAGTTTAGAAGATCAGATGTTTCCCCACTCTGACTACACAGGAAGATCAATCAAGGGGATTTAAAAACAAGAGCCCAGAGTCCCACCTTAGAAGAATAGAAATCTCTGGGCTTGGCCTCAGACATGAATGCTGTCAAAGCTTCCCAGGTGATCCTAACATGTAGTAGGTTCATGAACCTCCAGGTTATATGCTCTTCAAGGATGCTCCTTGATCCAAGGTTCTAAGCTTCCAAGAACCTGCATTTATGGGGCTTTTGACTGTGAACCACCTTCTTAAGAAATTAAGTGCTTCATCTGTTTCTATCTGCTGCCAAGTTAAGCAACTCTGTCTGACTTTGAGGAGCAAGAGGTTCCATATCTATCTCCTCCAGGCCTTGGCTCTTAATAGTCAGAAAGAACACACCTGCTCCCTCCATTTACAATTATAAAAATGTCACCTAGACTTGATCTTAGTCCCATCACAAGAGTGCATGTCAGGGTTCTTAACTTTTTTGGTCACATCATCCCCTTTGAGAATTTCATGACTTCATCATATAGATCCTCTCACAAGAAAACTTCACTTTTGCGTATGCACATCACACTGAGCATACAGTTTAATGGGTCTGAACCCCTGATGCAAAGAAAATTTTATACTATTTCATCATAAAAGTAAAAATTTTACAAAGCTCAGGAAAGCAGAAATTGCAACATGGTATAAAGAGCTGGGACTGAGAGTTAAGTGTCTTGAGTTCTATTCTTGTTCCATTTCTAACCAATTGACATTTAAGAGTCACTGAAACACCTAAGGCTTCAATTTACCCCCATGTTTAATTAAAAGTAATAAAAGCTATTTTACCATGTTTATTCCTTACCTTCCACTCTCATAAAAATTGGGCACATTCCTTACATACATACTCTGTCCAAACTGTGTCTTTGGGACCATGCACCAAAGTGTGTTTATTTATTTGTTAACTTACTTTGAGTGCCTGTGTTGACCAAGAGGCCATGGGGATAATGGTATGTAAAGGTCTTGGAGCCTGGAAAAGAGTGGATGAAGGGATTGCACACAATGTCCTTCTATTTGGAGAATGACTCAGAATCTGGCCTTGGGAATGACAAGTGGAGAGCCCATGGACCCACATGCACCAGCCACAGTTCTTGGTGGGGAAAGGCTGGAACTGAAATCAAATGTCTAAGAAACAATCTCCCAGAGTGCGTGGTAACTGCCAAATTGGCCATGAGCTTGGCAGAAACTATCTAACTGGTGAGCGCCAAGTGGTTTGGAGAGAGTAGAAGCACTGCCTGGTGTCTGAGCACAGGCGTTTTGGAGAGTCTGTGTTCCTAGGCTCACTGGGCACTCAGGTCATTAGAGCTCAAACCTCGCTAGTGTGCCAATGAATTGCCAGGAGGGCAGGTTTGATGGCTCTGAGAGGCTCCAGATATGCTACCGCACCAGGGGACCGCAGGTTTGTTCTACCATTAGCCTTGGGCAGAGGTGGGCCTCCATAGGAGAGGAAGTATGGAGACTGTGTCCTGCTCAATCGCCCTACTTCCCATTCTGTCTTAATGGAAGCCAGTCTTTACGGAAGCATGAGATGGGTGAGAATATGAAGGTAGCAGTGTGTTTGGGGCACAAAGTGAGTAAGTTCACTTAGTAAGTTCACTTAGAAATGAGAGAGAAGCAGCAATGCCCCAGGAGAGCTTTTCCTCTTGAACAGCATTGAGGAAAGAGTACAAGAAGCCTTTAGCCAGAGGTGGCTTTTTGTGTGCATATGGGGAGACAAAAGATCTTCAGAGAGCCTAAGAACTAGTGCTTCTGGGGGAGGGAGCAGAGGAAGAGTGAGGAGAACAAATAAGCCTAGAGTTTTGCCAGGGCCCTGTCTGTCTGTAACATAAAATGTGCATGCATACACATACACAAACACATTCTCTCTCTCTCTATGGAATGGGGAGGTACTTGTTCAGGGAAAGATCATGCCAGTCTCCAAGTTCTGCACCTCAAGCTGGTCTCTGGTTCTTCAGTGGAGCTGTTGCTGATGACTGTTGGTGTATCACAATCACAGGAGAAGTGGCGGGTAAGATGATAGCCTTTGAAGATACAGATTCTCATCACCAGCTATTCCGGGCTTCAAGGGATGACACATCTGCACTTCATGTCCCTCAAGTACATGGTTTCTTCTTGTCTTGTCCTCCTGGAAATGACTAACCCTGGCGGTGTGCTGTGTACCAGCAGAACAATGTGGCTTTCTTTTTATTTCTTTGAAATTCCTCAGTTGTTGCCTGTGACCTGTTTGCAACTACTGTTTGCAGCTGGGACAGAGGAATATACACAAGCAGTATATATTTTTTAAATATTTACTTCATTGAAAATAAAGATAGGTATCTCATAGTTCCGTCCCATAAACTGAGCGATTTGTGTTTCCAGCTGGAGTAGTTCTTGTCTTTACAGATCTGACAAATAATGCTTTTGTACCACAGATTCTTTCCTTAACAAAAAACCAAAACACTTTTTGGAGAGAAGCCTTCATGTTCTGCACAAAATTGCTTTCCAGTATATTTGAATCACAGGGAAAAGGCACAAACAACTGCTGGTAATCAAAATGGAAGATAGATCTGACCACTGAAAGGTCGTTTTGAAGTTCCCTGTCTTGATGATTTGGCAAAGTCTTAATGGGACCACTGACCAGAGGAAACAAGAAGAACCACTTTCAGATTCAAGAATTCACAAGCTTTCTTGTTGGAAGCACCTCAACCTCACACTTCTGTTCTGATGAGCCAAAATATATTGTCACCTGTGGTGACACCTCACCAAGATGTTCTTTACAAACCTTGGAAGAAATTGAATAAAGCTCTCACACCTTCACCCCTAATGAGTTTGCCATGCAAGGTCACACTTCTCACTGCTACTGGAGTGAGATAAGGCACAGCTTTTCGGGGTTCCCTCACTGTTGTTGAGAAGATTGCACTTCATTTCCATATCAGCTGGGGTCCAGCCAGGAACCAGAAACCACACCAGTTAGTCTAAGAGAGGACTTATTATAAAGAATTGTTAACTATATATTTTGAAGAACTGAGAAGACAAACATAGAACCCTTGGGTATTAAGGAGATAGAAACTGAAAGGAGCAATTATCCTAGGGCTGAGGGCACAAAGGAAGAGGTTGGAATTATTAAGATTTAGAGCTTTGAGGAGGCTCCAGGGAGCTGAAACTCTGACCTCCCAGAACAGCAACTAGCTGGTGAAGCTGTTTCTCAGGGGATGCAAAGAGGCTACTGGCACTGGAAAAACTGCAAACTGGGCCTTCCTACTGCTGCTAGCTCAGACACTGACAGGACCAGGAGGCAGGGGAATGGGCTCCTTTCCCTCCTCAAGCCTCTCTCCAGCACCCCCTATTGGAAGCGCCTGGCAAGCTGCAAGTGGCAAAGAAGAAATATAATTTGCAGCCCTCCCTCCCCGTGGCAGCATCAAAGGCTAAGAATTGAGGTTGAGAGACAATGGCTTCGTAACTAGTACACTTGGCTAGGTCTCATTGCTTTGGCATCATTGGCCTACTTTCCCCCTTTCCCTGAATCACCATTTAAACTGTGGACCAGCCCCTTTTGTTTCCTTAAAATAGCTAAGCTTAGGTGGAGAGTGGATTTCCAGGAACCTTCTATTTGAGAATACCTGCATGCCTCTGACCCAGAGTTTCTAGACCTCAACACTATTACTGTTTGGGGCTAGATAATTCTTTGTTACAGAGGGCTGCCCAAGGCCTTGTAGGATGTTGAGCAGCATCCCCGGCCACTACCCAGAAGATGCTTGTAGCACCCCACCCCCTGCCACCACCTGCAGTCGATAAAAAATGACAACCAATAGTTTCCACACATTGCCAATGTCCCCTGGGAACAAACACTCTGCCGGTTGAGAATCACTGCTCTAACCTCTCTCAACACTGTTAGCCTGAATTTTCTCCTGAAGATGAGCATAGTAAGAATGCCCATGCAGTCACATACTACTTTATAGTTTTTAAAACTCTTTCTCTGCTTTATATAAACTTTATATTTGAACAGTCCCAGAAGGCAAAAAGAGACAGATACTATTGTCTCCACTTTACAGGCTAGCAAACTGACTCAGAAGTGCCCCCACTGCACCCCACCCTGGGAAACTCTGTGGATAGAAACTATACTACCCTGGCAGCCCTCACCCTCAAATTTTTAGAGGGAAGGGGGATGTTGGACAGCTGACTGGCAAAGAAAGAAACCTTTCCCTTGCCCCCTAGCTACCAATAATGTTTCTTTTATTCTTCTTTTAAAGTGTCCAGCTGTTGCCAGGAATACCATATAAAACATCTTTATGAAGTGAACACAGGCCCCAACAGCTTATACAAGCTGGCTCTGTCAAGGGCACCAGTGTTTCTAATTAATGCTTGGGTCCAGCATTCCATGCAAGCCCTACCTGCACTCTCCTTTAGGTCTGCACTTCTGGTTAACCTGCTCAGGGGCCCTTGTGCTTATGACTCATAAATGCTCCTGATGTTTCTCAATGGGTCTGGGATGGCAGAAATAAAAGTCACTTCCAACTCGCTGTGTCCCAGCCTGAGCATGGACCACTCATACAGGCACCAGGAGAAAGCTGCCTTGCTCTGTGCTGTCCAGCCAAGTAGCACTTGCAGACAAGGGCCTCTCCGAATGTGCTCAGCATCAGGTGTGGGGGACAGCGCAGGCAGACTCCTCATCACCCCACAGAGAATCCATTTTGAAAACATCGGGCAGGAATATTCACCCCTCTCCCCTCACTACATATTTTTAGCTATTCCTGAAGGCTAAGGATAAGAAGGTCATCACTGGATACGACAAAAGAGGAACAGATATGAAAATAAATTCTGGACACTCATGCTCACATGCAAGCATGTTTGTGGTCTGATTAGCTAACTTCTTGACTAATTGATTACTTAGAATAATGAGGCATTAGAGCTGAGAGGAAACTCGAAGAATATTTTGCCCAACTTTCTCCTTTTACTAGTGAAATTAAGTTCCAGAGAGAATAGGTGGCAAATCAAGTCCATAATCCACAGCCCATCAGTGGCTACATTCAGAACCAGAACTCCTCAGGCAAACAGGCTGCTTTCTCAGTTGCTCCCCACCGCTCCCTGTCCACCTCTACACCAGCTGGTGACACCTCCCCCGAGGGAAGGGACTGTTTGGTTAGTGCCTGCGTGTGACCAAGTGACCAAGGCTGATCACCACAGAAGGTCATATATATCTTGGCCACTGGGAGAGGCTGACCCTTGAGTGATAAATTATTGTTACCCAGCCCTTGTATTCCCAGTAGAGAATAAAGCCATGGGAAATTCCTAGATGGGTTATACAAATGTTTGGAAATATTTATATTTCCCCCTACTTATTGATGTTGAGCATTTAAAAATAAAACCTAAGTCTAAATCTTTGCATCTCAGAATTCATAAGTAAAAAGGAATTCCTATTTTGGCAAGAATTGTGCTATAATTGTCTTGAATTTTTTATGGCACTTATCATTATGCTGGAATGGCAATAGATCTGGCATTCCAGTGATACCTGTTAGTTAAATGACTGGAAGAATGATATAAAAATAAAGATATCAATGTTTTAAATGACAAATTGACATCTAGGGTCAGGCCTTTTAAATATAGTAAAGGGATTTTCTTATATCTTTGTTAATTATTACAGCACACCTGGGGGGTGGCTCTCCTCAAGCAGTGGGCATATCCCTGGCTGACAAAGAACAGTGTGTCCTCAGGCTTTTTACACCGTAGAGCCGTGGTCAGCCAACTGCGGCTCACGAGCCACATGCGGCTCTTTGGCCCCTTGAGTGTGGCTCTTCCTAAGCCATAGGAGTACCCTAATTAAGTTAATAGCAATGTACCTACCTATACAGTTTAAGTTTAAAAAATTTGGCTCTCAAAAGAAATTTCAGTTGTTGTACTGTTGATATTTGGCTCTGTTGACTAATGAGTTTGCTGATCACTGCCCTAGAGGATGCTGGTCAGTATAAAGCCTCAGTGATCCTGAGAGACGATGACCATTTGATTTGGAGTGCACTTCCAAGCTGTGTGACCCAAACTGTGTGACAATCCAGGGGTGGTTGTGAGGAGGAAACCAGGCAAGATACTAGTAATATAGTGGTGCAAATGATAGAGTGCTGTCCAAAAGGTGGTTTTTCTTGGTGTGGGACTGGAGCAAACCCATCTAAATGCAGGGTTTGGAGGTGGTTTCCCAGAGCCACACGAGCATGCAGGCACCGTGCAGCCACATGCTTGACAGCTGCAACTGCTTGAATTTAGGAGGTGTCTCAGAGCAAAGAAAACTTCCTAATTCAAATATACATTTTAGTTGAGAAATCATAAAGAGTAAGGACTAACTAGCTACTGGTGTGCCTGGAATTGTAAAATAAATATTCTTAAAGTTCGCTTATGAGGAAACCAAATTATAACAAAAAAAGCAATTAGTTCAGAAAAGGAAATGACAGTGTTAAATATAGAAGAAAATGACTGCCCAAATTCCTAATTACCTAGAATTATTCACCTTTATTTTGGCATACTTGTTTCGAGACTTTCTTCATGATTTTAAGAATATTAAGAAGTAATGGCACAAATGTTGCATATCTGAGGCAAAGACCATGGATGTCTGACAAAAGTGACTAAGGTGAGGGAAATATTAGGCTAGCTACAGCTCCTCGTTTCATGGTCAAGAGTTCCTTGCCCAAAGGTCAGCCTACAGTCACAGGAACACCTTTGCTTCATTGCCTCCACCTGCTCCCAGCACTGGAGACTGTGCAGCCCACGGAGGAGTGTGTGTCTCCACAGAACAGCGTATCCACAGCACATCCCGCTTGTGTTACCACTCACTTGGCTTAGCACTAGCAGCGCTCCAAGTGCCATGAATGTTCTGAGTGCTACGAGTAATCTTTTTTCATTCTAGCCCTACTGACTTGACTCTTCCTGTTTCACTTCATCACAAGTTTTGCCAACATGACAATCTCCATTTATTCTGGGCATGTTGAGAAGGCCCTTTGTTACCAGGAGCCCTTACCAAGCCCCTGAGAGCTGGAAGGCTGGGGAAATGAAGCCCTGCCTAGGCTGGGGCTGAGAAGCAGCTGAACAGCTCCTTTGCCCAGCAGGAAGAAGCAGCAAGGGCGGGCAAAATGGTTCCCTTGGCAGAGCAGGACAGCTCCTGGGCTCCTGTCTGTTCTGCTGGAGTGCCTTCTGTATTTCATTTGAAAGAGAGCCTCAGAACCAGCCACACTCCCAAGCCTCGGGTAACTGCTGATTTTTACACCTACTGGCTGCTTGGGATCTTCAGTAAATCTGCTTTGTTCTAATTAGTTCAGACAGGCAACTGCTGAAGTGTGACAAATTTCTTTTACTGTTTCAAATGCACCCGTGTTAAGATCCTGTCTTGCTTGCTTGGAAAGAAAGCACAACAAACAAACCTAGAAAAATAACCAACAGAGTACAGTATGGCTAAAAGTAAGATAAGATATAAAGTATTAGAAATATTTCTACTGCTTTGAAATCTAAGAATATATTTTTGAAAGACAAAACACAGAATAAACATACAGGTGCACATATACCATAATGTACAATATCTGATTTGCAGCAACATACTGTGGGAAAAAGCTCAGCAAATGGGACATTTCTCCTACAGTCTGGCAAAAAGCCACTGCTGCACTCTGACTTGGGAAAGAAGCCTGTAAACACTGTGGTTGTGTCTGGTTTTACGTTACAGATTATTTGCAGATTTCTAGCTTTGATTATAGTTTAGCTTTTTAGATTTTATCACAGAAACATATTTCAAAGAGCCCTAGCATGCAAATGATGGTGGAGAAGCTTGTAAAAACAAACTCTTGGGCTTCTTTAAGCCTAAGAAAACCAAAATAAAAACACTGGACAAGCTGAGGACCACCCTCCCACCCCCCACCTCACTACCACTGACCAGGCTCCTTTCTCCTGGTTTTGTTCTGTCTGCTGAGCTCTTGGTGTTCTGCAAACAGAATGTTTGCTCACTAGGATGAATTGTGGAGGGAAAAGGCCAGTCAGCACCAGCTCCTAAATGCTCTTGAAAGGGTGGGTTAAGCAGCTCAGTGGCAGCAGAGAAAGGGACAGAGACAAAGGCCCATTTTCCTTTTGTACAACGAGGCATAGGTCATTCATAGCTATGCACAAAGCCAAGGGCACCGCATGCCTCAAACTCTGTGTTCTGCAGAGGGGATATGGACATCAAAGCAAGCTCGAGAAAGAAGAGCAGTCACAGAGATTCACTGCTGCCTGAATAGGGGTTTGGGAAGAAGCTAGCTCTGCAGACCCACCCTGCTTGCCAAGTTTGCAGAGCAAGTTTGGCCTGCAGCATCCATACAGGGGGGCACCTCAGGTGTTGGCATTCTAGTGCCAATGGGTTCAGACTGTGTTCTGGGTCTTCCCTGGGGGCAGCCTCTGACCTTGCTAGCGAATGCACATGTTCTGAGGACCTAGCATGCTGACTTCATGGCACTGAGCATTATGAAAAAGAGAAAGGTAAGAGTGAGTTTAGGGGGCAGGTTGCAAGTCCAGCTCTTACTAGATGTGGGGCTGTTTGCGGGTATTTCCAGATACCCAGTTCCTAACCTTTCCCTGACTTTGCCCTGCTCTCCCATGTGAGCCAACGCTTTGATATTCTCCCTCCCTGCCATATAAGTATCTCTCTGCTTCTCCTTTTTCAAGAGAGCTGCAAGCTTTCCAAAGACAACCAAGGGCATAGGGAGAGCAGAATTGTGGGCTCCAGTGAGAAGATGCTTTCTGCTGGAGGGTCCCGCCTGGTGTCTGAGAAATTTCATGTACAGGGGAGGCCACCCTTGCTGGGAGGAACCCTGGATAAGGATGAGCAGAGGGCACAGTGAGGAAATCTCTGCAGAAACAGCCATTCTGGACTTCCACTGGCTGTTTTGTCATTTCTAGCCAGGTGACACTATCATTACGTTACTTTTCCGAGTCTTAGCTTCCTCACCTGTAAAACGGAGTCACTGATCCCTGTCCTCTCTGTGTGTGAGGCCATGTATATGAAAGCGCAGAAGTAGAAGGTTTATGGAAATATTAGATGTTGTTTGAACACTAAAGGGCTGAATGGACACCAAGGTACCCAAGGAGGTCCCATGCGTGCACTGTCTCAGAACATAGAGAATTAGGCTCAGTTGTTGCTGAAAGAGTGCAGTGCTTCACCGTGTGGCCCATCCCCAAAAGGCAAAGAAATAGACCTTCTGTGAGGTGAGACCGAGCCCCAAGCAAGCCTGCCACCCCCACTTCCTCTCAGTATTGTGAGGGAAAGTGCCTGTTTTCTGTGCTGAACTGAAACACATACCACTTTGTGCCAAGTTCTTTTGGTGCTTGGGTTTTTATCCCTGAGGGGAACAGGATCAGCCGGAGCTGGTTTGACATGAGAGGAACCAACAGAAAATAATTTAAGAAGATAATAAGGGAGATTTTTCCAGTCTGGAAATGAGGCCCATGGGTCTTTGAAGATGACATTATCCTCTCATATTCAGAAGTAAGTACAGAAAAAGAGCCTTGGCTGTAACCTGTTAGTGCACTTGGCCGCACGCAGACCCTCTTAGAGCTTTGATGCCTTCAACGTTGCCCAGAGCCCAGGCTCTGCGGACCAACGGCTGGCCTCCAGGACTCTCCTTCCTGGCACCCAGGAATCATGTGCAGCCTGGGTCCTGCCTGAGTCTGCACTGCTCGGCTCTCCCACTCTCCTCCCCAACCTGTTAGATTTACCCACAAGTGTTTGAATTATCATTGGAACTATCATTACAAATTAATTCCCACTGAGGTAGAAGGCAATTCTCTGTGTGTCACCTCCTCCCCATAAATAATTTTCATTTTAACAAATGGTTTGACCCAAAAGGTGAAAATAGTTTCAAAATTCAGCATTCACAGCTCTCTGCTCAGGAATTTGTATTTAGTACTCATTCAATACCTAGGGAAGAGTAATCAGAATGATGGAACACAGAATAAAATCTAGTTCAATCTCTACAGTTACTAGGCCCCAAGCCCAGTGACTATTGGATAAAGAAATGAATTCATGAATGAATGAAGGAATGGAGCTGCAGAGCTGGAACTGTCACTCCAGACCATGGAGGGTTCCAAGCCAATGCCCTGATATGCTTGATGAAGGAGCAGAGGCTTAGAGAGACAACAACCTACCAAAGTTCAACCATGATCGGTGACAAAGAAAAGATGAGGGCCCATGTCTCCTGATCCTGTGTCCTCCATAGATGAGTCCCCCTACTCCCAGCACCACAGGCTGCTGGAGTCACAGGGAGAGAGCTCTGACTGGGAGGACACTCACCTCTTCCCTCCTTGCTGTTCCCCGCGCCATCTGCCAAGTCTTCCTTTGAAGCAGGAGGCAGCTTTCATCACTCCCACGACTAATATGAGGGAAGCATCATAACATGAGTCTGGGAGAGAAGCCCCCTCGCTTGGTTCTCACGAGTCCGGTTTTCTATTCCTTGGCGGTCATCCTATCTCTGATCAGTGTCCGGTAAACAGAAAAGAGCCTGTTTTATGCCATCACAGATAAAGTGACACCAGTTATGGGCTCCATGTTTCACTCTTTCTTTGAAATGAATCCTCCCTCCCATCACTGCTTTTTGTCTCATGAGAGGAATGTGTGTGTGTGTGTGTGTGTGTGTGTGTGTGTGTGTGTCCGCACGCAGGGGTGGGGGGGGAGTTGTGGGGGGTGGGGGTGTCTTTTTAACATCCAAACACAGGAAAGTGCCATGCTTTTGCTGCTGGGAGGGAAGAAGGGAAGTGGCCTGGGGAAAGTGTATTGGGATGTCTGGAAGGATTAAAGCTACCCTTAATTTGAGAGCATTTCCATCGTTAGCGCTTTTTAGGCATGAAATGATCACTCCAGAGGGAAAGCAGCAGCCTCTGTGTGGTTCTAGTGAGTCCAGATGCAGGATGTGGGCAGAACTCTCTCCAGCAAAATGAGGGGGGGGAGTGCTGTTTGCTGCATTTCATGTTCTGGTGTCGTTTCCTCGTTAGAGCTGACCTTCCATGCCCCTGATCACTAAAATACAGAATCGGGTGGTTTCAAGGAATAGAACCCTCCTTTCCCAGGTATGGAGATAGAGAAGCACCTCGATTTCTTTCTAGTTCCCATGGGACAGGGAGGTCTGAACCATACATGCTCCTCGTGGCTCTGAGCTGCCCTCACTGGAACACATGAAAGCAATTCTTGTTTCTATTTGCAGTTAGAGCCTAAAACTCACCTTGGTAAATTGTACATTGAACCGATTTATATGCAGAAATAGCTTCTAATTATTTCACTACTTAACCTCACACAAAAATGCAGTTGTGCATGGTTTTCCAGTTATTGACATGTAGGCTAGAAAGTATTATGCACAGGGAAAGGGGCTGTGCTTAAAGATGAGGTGGGTCAGGAGAAAACAGGGGAAGCATGGTAAGCTCTGCCCCTGCATCTAAAAGCTGCTGCCCTTTACTCAATAGCACAGTGGGCATCCTTTGAAGAAATTAAGCTTCATGGCAGAAAAGGTTTAGAAGCGGGGATATGATGAAGTCTGTATTTCTTGAGGTCAAATCACAGCTTAAGGACAAAATTTTGTTTCTACTAGTCAGTTCATTATGGAGTATTTTTGCATCCTGTGACTTGCAAATATGCTTTCAGCTAGCACTGTGTCCTGCTTGGGAAGTAGCTCCACACCTAGCAGGCAGTCAGGGCACACGGCACCTGCTCAGAGGGCATTGTTTCTTTTCTTTTCCATTGGTGATTGTCAACTCTGCTGCAATTTACTTTTCTGACCTTGAAACTTGTTTATTTTTATCTGAACTTATAGCTACTTAGGGTTTGCTAGATGTTTAGTGTTGTGTTTTGTTTTTTTTCCCCACTCCATTTTTTATAAACCGGTTTATTACTTTTAAGTTACAAAAACAAAAAGCTTACAAAGATATCTTTGTTGTTGAAATTCCTGCTGAAAATAAATACATTTATCTGGCAGCCTAAAATTCTAGCTCTTAACCACTCCTCCCACCGACAACAACTTTTTCTCATTGAAATGATCCGTATAAAATGTGATTTAACAATAACAATATGAAGTGTTTTAAAAACACACCTATTTTTATTAGAGTAGTAGTTGGCTTAATTTTTTTTATCTTCATCCAAAGGAATAAACTGCCTTGGAAGGGAGTGACCTTCTCATCAATGAGTGATTTCAAGAAAAAACTATGTGACCTCCCGCCTAGAAGGTTGGAAAAGGGGACTCTCTTGTAATGTTAAGATGTGGTTCTCTCCATTTGGATCTCAAGAGTATCTCTGATCTCAGGGAGCACATGGCCCAGTGGGAGTGGATCAGAAGCAGAAAGTGAGGAAGTCATGATGAATGTGGTGGGCCAGATACAGGAGACCTTGACATTGTCTTAGAGAGCCTGTTGCAGTCACACTTCTCCTGCAAGATCAGCTCCTTCTAGTTGATTTCTACACTCTTCTAGTTACATATGTAAATTCACTTTAGCTTATTGAACCTCTCCCCTGGCAGAGCCTGAAAAATCTTCTCCATCTAGTTCTCAATGAATGCTCTGTATTCTGATCCCATGGGAAATAGAGCCTTCTGGGGAGCCACTGGTGAAACCTCGAGTTAAATGAAATTTCTCAGAAAACCTGATCCTATCACCTGTATTTGGTGCAAAGCTTGAGAGCAGCAATCACTGAAAACCTCACCCAGTAGTGTGAAAGAAAGGCCTGGTGTGTCTGCATATAAGATGCCAGTCACGGCTATCATCAACAAATCAACAAACGACAAGTGCTGGAGAGGATGTGGAGAAAAAGGAACACTTGTGCACTGCTGGTGGGAATGCAGACTGGTGCAGCCACTATGGAAGACAGTATGGAGTTTCCTTAAAAAACTGAAAATGGAACTCCCATTTGACCCTGTGATCCCACTTCTAGGAATATATCCCAAGAAACCAGAAACACCAATCAGAAAGGATATATGCACCCCTATGTTCATAGCAGCACAATTCACCATAGCTAAGATCTGGAAACAGCCTAAGTGCCCATCAGTAGATGAATGGATTAGAAAACTGTGGTGCATCTACACGATGGAATACTATGCTGCTCTAAAAAGGAAGGAACTCTTACCATTTGCAACGTCATGGATGGAACTGGAGAGCATTATGCTAAGTGAAATAAGCCAGTCAATGGAGGAAAAATATCACATGATCTCACTCATTCATGGATAATAGAGACCATTATAAACTTTTGAACAATAATAGATACAGAGGCAGAGCTGCCTCAAACAGATTGTCAAACTGCAGCGGGAAGGCCGGGGAGGGTTGGGGGGGGGCAGGAGGTAGGGGGGTAAGAGATCAACTAAAGGACTTGTATGCATGCATATAAGCATAACCAATGGACATAAGACACTGGGGGATAGGGGAGGCTAGGGGACTGTCTAGGGCGGGGGAAAAAATGGACACATATGTAATACCCTTTGTAATACTTTAAGCAATAAATAAAATAAAATAAAATAAAATAAAAAGATGCCAGTCACTTTGAGAAAACTCCCACCACTTGGCCTACGACTACAAATCCATGTGTTTTCTACTAATTTACCCTTCATTCACCAAAATACTATTTTGTAAGAGCTTTTTGATGTTTAAGAAGCCTGATGGTGTCTTGAGCCTTTTCCGGTTTTGTGCCATGAACTTGTGTGCTCCTAGCACTTAATAATACCAGTAGCCAGAGAGGGTCAAAATCTGTGCTTGCCTCCCGGGAGCTATGAGAACAGCCTCGCCAGCAGTCCCTTGCCCCAACCTTCAGGACAACTGTGATAATGCCAGGTGGCAAGAGGGCAAGCCACTTTTCTTTACTCTTTTTGTCCTGCCTCTAGGGATGGCCCAACTCCACCGGAAATTCAAGAAATCATACTATTCATCCACTTCCTCATTCAACAACCATTGAATAAGCACTTACTATATAATGGACATTGTCCTGGTGTTGGGCATCCAAATATAAACAATGCTTAGTTCTTGCCCTTGAATAAGTCGCATCTATTGGAGAAGAGAAACACATAAGGAGGACAGTCCAGAATGGGTGGTAAGTATAGCACCAATAGAATGCAGGATATTATAGAATTAAGAAGGGGCACCCAACCTAGACTGGGGTGAAAGACAAGTACCATCATGTGTTACTTAACAACAGGGATACATTCTGAGAAATATGTCATTGGGTTATATCATTGTTTTTGGAACATGATAGAGTACACTTAAACAAACCTAGATGTTATAGCCTACTGCACACCTAGGTTATATGGTATAGACTATTATCAATCTAGTTTTCTCTTTAAAAAATGCAAGCTTCTCTCTTTAGTCTCAGAATTGTTCCAGCAGCTGCAGGCTGGCCCCAGGCTGTGTCGGGAGCCAGGGCACTAGTTATACAATCTGGAGCTTGGCTGCAGGTGAAGAGCTGCTGACTGGCTGAGAAGACATGAGGGGTTCATATGCTGGTACATTTTATATGTAATTCAAGGACAATTTTAGGAAAAAATATGTTATTCTTAGCATATGAATTAGAGATGATAATATTTAGTGGAGGCTTCAAATTCCATCTTTCTTCTTCTGACTCAATTACTAACAGAATTTTTAAATATTTTTTTCTGATGATAAAGGTAACACCTTTATAGTAGAAATTTTAGTTCAATTAACAATAGTATGATGAAGAATATAGAAATCACCTATAACATTACCCAAAATAACCAATTAAACGTTTTGGGTATTTGCTTCTCTGATTTCCTCCAATTAAGTCAAATACAGTATTGAATTGTATAGATGTTTTAAGTCTCATAGTAAATAATCTGCAGAGGACTTTCTATTAATGACTGGACCTCTTCATTCTGTACTTCCAGGCTTCAGAGTCAAAAAGTGCTTAAGCTAACCATGAATTCCTTCGTTCAAATCATGGCCAGCTGATTGGCTATATCCAACATGCAGATAGACAGAGCATGTAAGCAAGGTGCTTATAGCTTAAGTCCCCTTGCATCGACTCTGTTCTTTGCCTGCAGTACAGGGTCTTTTGACCTCTCTCCCATGGAGTTACCAACTGTTAAGATCTAGAAGAGGAGAACCCTGTTTTCTACCTCACATGAGTCATGAGATTTTCTTATAAGATATGAGGAAAGGCAGAAAGCAGAATTTTCTTATTTTTTTCTAAAAACTTAAAGGAAAATAAACTTTACTCTTTTCTTTCCAAGTGTGATAAATTACTGGGTTTTTTTTTTTGAGTACTATTTTTCTTTGTACTAGTGTGCTAGTATATTTTTCATGGTTGGAGTTAAAATTTGAATTAGCATTTGTGAATACATTTTAAAAGATCTTGTTTAAACTCGTTGCCACTTAGAATTCAATATCACTCAGCTATATATCCTGAATAACTTAGAATAGAATATAATTCAATTCCTATCCTTCTCTAAAAGTGGCAGGGAACTAACCGTGATCAAAGAGAGAAATAAAAATCAGGATGCTGTGTGACCCTCAACAGGTTTTAGAACCTCTTCAAGCTCAAGTTTCCTCATGGTAAAATAGAAATGACAAGAGTACTTACAAAAATATCCACAATGCCTCACTCCTGGTATCTAGACCCTTTGTAATATGACTTTGTGTCCCCTTCCATCAAGTAGTGAAGTCTATTTCCCACTGATCTGAACCTTGTCACTTGCTTTGGACAATAAAATGTGACAGGAGTGACAAGGTGCTAGTTCCAAGCTTGAGAATCCTTAGCTGCTTCCACTCTCCCTTAGAACCTGCTCAGCCACCACGTGCACAAACCAGGCTACTTTGCTCAGGAATGAGAAATCACTTAGAGCAGAGACAAGTCATCTCATTTGAAGCTATCCTAGACCAGTCATCTCCAGTCAAAGAGTATCTGGCCACATATGCAAGGAGGAACCCAATCAAGACCAGAAGAAGCACCCAGCTGAGCCCAGCTCAAATTTTTGAGAAGCAGAATTGCGAGTTTTAAAAAAAAAAGATTATTATTGTTTTATATCATTAAGTTTTGAGGTAGTTTGTTATATAGTAATACTAATTGATAGCTCATATAGGGTTATTGAGAAGTTAAATAAAATATTTTAAAATATTTTAACTGTTTCTAGTCCTATGTAAACTCTGTTTGTTTTCATAACCAACATCATTAATAAAATGTTAAGATGTTCTCACAATTTCATAATTTAACTGGAAAGAACAAAAAGAAAAGTCTCAAATATTGTCTTTAGTAGAATATTTTTACTTTTTGACTTGTATTTCAGCTCAAATCTGAATCCTCATCCAAGGATATTTTTTTGCATTGATTTTTAGAGAGAGAAAGAGAGAAAGAGGGAAAGACAATGTAAGAGAGACACATTGATTAGTTGCCTCCTTCACACACCCTGACAGGGGCTGGGAATTGAATTTTTGACTCAGGTATGTGCTCTTAATCTGGAATCAAACCTGTGACCCTTCAATGCATGGGCTGATGCTCTAACCACTGAACCACTGGCTAGGGCTGCACTGATATTTTTGTTGTAATGCTAATAGCATCCAGCATGACCAGAATCTTTTGGCATATGAACAAGTATTTTTGCTGAATGAAAGGGCTTTAACCTTACAAGTACTGTACTTGTTTTTTTGCCAGAGAAATTATAATTGTTCAAACTTTTTAAAAACAAGTATCATTTGATTTGTTTAGACCACCCATCCCTCCCCCCAGTAAAAAGTGTATTATGTCAAGACCAGACACGTCATAAGCAAAATCTACACATTTCACTATGTATGCTGAAAATCAGCTAAGTCATCCAGGGTGAAGTCAAATATAATTTCAGAATTGAAAAATAGCTCTTGTTCTTTCCTGTGGTAACAAGTATCTAATGTATATATTTATATTTTAGTATAATTATTCATAATGTCAGATTATAAAAATTACTATTTTATGAATGTAATTTTTCTAAAACTTATTGGAAGTGATTTTATTTTATTACCTGTGTAACAAAAAATCTAGAGAATAGCAAACCAGCTAAAGAAATTGCACACCTGAGATTGCTTTTTCACAAATTTTGGAGACTAAAGACATCCTCACTGCTTGTCTTAGGAAGTGTATAAGATTGCCAAGGGCTGCTGGAATACATCTCATTTGCCAAATCTTTTTTTTTAATTTTTAAAATTTATTTTGTTGCTTAAAGTATTACAAAGGGTATTATATATGTCTCCTTTTTCCCCCCACGCTTGACAATCCCCTGGCTCCCCCTACCCCCCAGTGCCTTAAGTCCATTGGTTATGCTTATATGCATGCATATAAGTCCTTCAGTTGATCTCTTACCCCCCCACTTCTGCCCCCTACCCTCCCCGGCCTTTCCGCTGCAGTTTGACAGTCTGTTTGAGGCAGCTCTGCCTCTGTATCTATTATTGTTCATAAGTTTATAATGGTCTTTATTATCCATGAATGAGTGAGATCATGTGGTATTTTTCCTCCATTGACTGGCTTATTTCACTTATCATAATGCTCTCCAGTTCCATCCATGCCTTTGCAAATGGTAAGAGTTCCTTCTTTTTTATAGAAGCATAGTATTCCATCGTGTAGATGTACCACAGTTTTCTAATCCATTCATCTACTGATTGGCACTTAGGCTGTTTCCAGATCTTAGCTATGCCAAATCTTTTATTATATATTTTTTTCTATGACTATGCATCAGTAAAGCAAACTTCACTTTATAAATAATAGGACTTTACAATTGTTTCATGGATTTTGGTTTACAAAATATGTGATACATCATGTCATTGTCACTTTTTAAACCTCCAACTAGCCAAAGAGGCACATCAGTCATATGTGATTACCTCCTTTTACAAAGCAAGCAAATGAGAGAGAAAATCAGTACACTAAAGATCACCTACTTGGTAAGTGGAACCACTAGGTTCAAATCAAGATTTTCTGATTCCAAGTTTTGAGCTCCTTCCATAGCATATCATCTGAATTTCTATATGCCACTGAACAATGAAAGGGCATGGCCAAATGAATCTGGCTTTACCATTATTAGTTATGTGACCTTGGACTTATTTAACCTTTCTGAAATTTTAGTTAAGATTAGATAATCCTCATGGAATTTTAGTTAAGATTAAATAATCCATGTAAACTGCTTAGCACTAGAAGTGTTTAATAAATGTCAATTGTCATTACTATTTTGGTATTAATGCTGCTATTGTTAGCCAGACAATAATCTGAGGTAGCTAAAGTCCCACTTGAGATTTCAGGGTCTGAGATTCTTCTTAGAATTCTTATGGGAATGCCAATTTCCCCCATTCTCTTGATTGGATGTTTGGATACTGTACAATTCCACCTCAAAGTGGAATGAACAAAAATGAGGTAATATAGATTTTGTTTACTGTCTTCTTCAGTTTGGTCTATGGGGAGTATGGGAGCAGCAAAAGAGTGTTAAGTAGATATTTTTCTCCCAGCTGGTCCTGCTTAATTGCATGAAATATTTCCTCGTTAGTGGAGATATATTTGTGACAGAGAGGAATTCAGGGTAAATTTAATCTATTCTTAGACTGCCTCCAAAGGATATTGAATTTGATAACAATCCCTCATAATGCAACCAAAAGAGCAAGGGTTTCCAAGGTAGACATTTTCCATTGAAAATTGTTCAAAACAGTGAAAGAAGATAGTACTCGTATTGGTTTGTTCTCCACCTGACTTTTCCCTTTTATCCTACGGTTACATAGAAATTAACTGTTGCAGTTTAGTCTCATCTTAAAAATTCCTCAACTTAGAAAAATTACAACTAGAACTTCTTGTGAGTTTCTATAAAACAAGGGAGTGTGTGTTGTATGTGTGTTCTTTTCTCTTTGCCCCGAATGCTCACCTCATTCCACAACCTGATTCTTTAAGACTCATTTCAGGCATCACCTCTCTAGAAGTCTTTTGAAAGTACAGCATCTCTGTCCTTTGTCCTCTTCCCAAGTTGGCCAGGGTTAGAGTCTCCCTCTCGGTATTATCATAATTCTTCACACACTTTTCTACATTGTCCCGCACCACCTGGTGTTTCCTCAACTCAACTGTGAGAACTTTGAGTGCAGTTACTATGTCTTATTCACCTTTGAAAACTACTACTAGCAGAACGCTGAGCACAGAGTGTTTAACAAATAATCTTTAAGTGAATAAGCTTATTTGTCAGACTATTTCTTTGCCTGCACTAATTACTGAGGGTTACCTTTGAGTAGTACGTTTAAACTAATTACTTTAAAATCTATCCCACTTCTTTGATCTCTTTCCACAGGGTATATTGAGAATTTATAGCTTATAGCTCATGTTAATGGCAAATTTTTCTAACTTGCTTGTGCACCATTTTGACCATTGTTCTTAGGGAATAAAAAAAGTACAAATAAAACAAAGGAATACACAGTGAAAACTGTATGTATTCATAAACTTTATGCACATTTGTTCATCATTAAATTTAGATGTGTATTTGGGTACAATATATGTCATGCATAATATGTACATGTATATCTATATATGAATCTATGTTGTATATATTTATCAATTTCTCATCATTCTGAAAATGATGGCTATAGCTCTTGGTGCTTGAGGCTCTTCTTGTGTACATTCAGTCTCGAGTCTTACTGAGTATTTCTGTGAGAGCAGTTCAGACCCACAGTGAGTGAGCTAGGGCAAGGGTGGGAGCTTACCTTTCTTACTCAAGGGGGCCCATCAAACCTCATGAAGGTATTTTACTAATTCCAGGAACCATCTTCCCCAGATTTTAATTACATTATTTACAGAAGGCAGAACCTATTGCCATCAGTTTTTGCTTGAATAAACTTTTCTGTTCCCTTTTTACTATATGTGTATGGACAACACCAGAGCTAGTGATTGGCACATTTAAAATGTTGAATTAAATCAAATGAAAAGAATTGTTCAGTTTTAGAACTAAGAGAAGCATAAAATGACACCCAACTGAAAATTTTCTTCTGAAACCTTCCTAAATCTAGACTGAATTTTTAAGATTACAGAGAAGACAGTCAGTTGGTTAAGAGAAAAACTCTGAAAGGAACTCGACTGATGATTGGATACTGAGTCTTCAACCTCATCAGGAAATTGCTAACTGGTCCCCAGAGATTAATCTAATTTTGTGGAATTACAACTCTGAGTTAATTTGAAGATTTGCATTTTCTATTTTTTTCTTTCAACCAAAATCTTAAGTGCCACTCTTACAATGGAAATAATTGGAGAAGTGCACCCATCATTTTCAAGTACATGATATTTCCGGGAGTGGGACAAGGGCAAAAAAAGCTAATGAGAAAAGGAACAAATAAATTCAACCTGTTTTTCTTATAGACAGATTTTATAACGCTTGTTCACAAGATACAGAATTTCTACCAGATCTCCCCATGCTGGCCAATTACAGATTGGAGAAGGGAAAATGCTGGCATCTAAAGGAATACAGTGCTCTGCACCATTATTTTCTCTCCTCCATGCTCAGGTCTCCCCTCCCCTTCCTATGAGATCTGTTCCAGCTCTCCTACAGTGAGTGGGTCTTTGCTAACCTGCCTAGTTGGACAGGTCTTTCATGGTCCAGCATAAGCCACAGAAGAGATTCTGTAGACATGTCAGCCTACTATCATCATTCCCTTACTTGTAAGTGCAGACCTGAAGGTGTTTCTTTGTTTATCATTTGTAATGTGTTGATGAACGCTGTACATCTCCAGAAATTTTCCAGGACTATCTCAACTCATTTTTACCGCCAAGACATAGGACCTCGAGATACTTTTTCCAAATACATTTCCTTTCATTTTATATGCCCCTGAGTATTTCCAGGAAAATATTATCCATATGTTTCTGTTTTGTATCCACTTACCTCATCTCACTGTTTAGCAAGAAAAATTGATTTTATGAAGAAGTCTCATAATCTTACTTTCCTTTTCTTTGGGGGGAAAATGGCCATAGTCTTAACCAAGTTCAAGTCTGGCTAGAGACTCAGAGCCACAGGCATTTAACTTCGCAAATACTATTTTCTTCTTCCTAATCACAGAGTCCAGGCTGGAGACTGAGGGAAGGCAAAATCATTCTAATAGCAGGATGGACAGAGCAGAAGTAGCCAAGTCAATTAACCATCATGCAATTTATATTCTGTTCACAGCGTTTACTTGAGTATTTAAAATGTTTTTATCCTTTAACCCAAAACTCTACTCCTAGGAAATTGTCCTAAGGGCATGGTCAGATTAATGAACACTGTAATATCATTTATCATAGTGGAAAATTTTAATTTATGTGACACAAATATCCAACAATATGTCAAGTAAAACAAATTATAGCATTCTAAAACATGAAATACTATGTAACCATTAATGAATATTTAATAAAAGAAATTAAGTGACATAGGAAAATGTTAATAACATATTAAGTAATGAGGTAAGTTACACAAAAGTGGAATGGCAGTTTTTAAAATATTAATGGGAGAGAACAAACTGATGAACTGTGTTTTCCATTGCCATCTGTATGCTATTTGCTCCAGAAGGAAAGGGAATTTCACTTCATCTCCCAAGAGTGTAGGCAGAGCTTGGAAGAGGATGGAGGCTGTGGCTTTGAGGAGAAAAGAATGTTGACTTTCCTGGAGGAATTGGAGGCCCTGGGACTGGAAGGGAATAAGGGGTTGCAAGTTTCAACAGGAACTGAAGCCCAGGATGTTGCTAATGTGCAGTTCCCAGAAGGAGATGCCAGGTGACGGAGGTGACCATGAGAGCCCTCAAGCATTAGAACTAAGTGCTATAGTTTATCATTATCTTTATCCCTTCCTCTACTGGATAATCCCCGCTAAGATATAAACACACACATCTCTCAGCTTAGAACAAACCCCCTTCACCCCATATTTCTCTCTTCACTTATAAAAGTTTGCCCACAGTAGATGATCTCCCTGCCTGGATTATATGTACTCTACAGTCCACTGGCATCTGTGTTTGCCCCACCACAGTGGCATAGGGAGTAGGAGACTGCCCTGAGCACTATCACCCAGGATGCTTTTGCTCCCTCTCCTATGGCTTACCACCTCTCTGCCTCATTCCAGGCCTTCGAACCAAAGCCACCTGCTCTGAGCTTCCCGGATGTCTTGGTCTGTCTCACTGAACGCTCCTTTCCATCCTCCTAAACCAGCTTCTCTTCATAAAATTCTAAACATGGATCTACTAAGGATTCAATCTGCCTCGCTTTCCTCTCCCTGCCTTCTCTCCCTAGGAAATACCATCCATTTCCAGATATTTAAATATCATTTTTATTCAAGGTTATTTTCTTACCAGTGTAGGTTGTTATCCTAATTTTTAGACTTTACTCCATTCCATATAAAATGTATTAAAATGCACCTATAGTTCGAAATAAATTTCCTGTTTTTAATTAACTGGAGTGCATTTTTTTGTATTATATAAAATATATACAAAATAACAATTGTCATTTTAACCATTTTTAAGTGTATAATTCAGTGGTATTTGTTACATTCAAATGTTGTGTAACCATCACCACTATTTCTAAAACTTTTCATCACCCCAAACAGAAACTCTGTATTCATTAAGAAATAGCTCCCCATTTTCTCTGATCCCAGCCTTTTGACCAGTAATCGCTTTTTTGTCTCCATGAATTTGATTATTGTAGATTAAATGAGCTGTTATTTGTTGTTCAAAAAGACAGAATGTTATATTTTGCTTTTGAAGCCATTTGGATACAGCATTTAATTTACAGTTGGCTCTTATTTTCCAGCCACTGACAAGCATATCCAGGAATTCTTATAATGTCAGAAAATCTAAATCCTTAACTATTTTTAAATAACAAACCTTTAATCTGTATTAAAACTTAACAATTATTAAAGATTATATAAAACTGCACTTTGTAGACATTGGATGCATTATTTATTAATTTTAAGTTTTATATTCTAAAATTTTTTCTGAAATAATTTTAGACTCACCTAAATTTGCAAAATTAGGTCAGAATGCCCATGTACCTTTCATTTAGCTTCTCCCAGTGATACATCTTATATAACCATAGTTCATTACCAATGATCAAAACTTCGTTTTAATTTCACCATTTTTATATGCACTGATTGTGTGCATACATCAGATTTTATCACATATATATATACAGATTTATATAACCACTACTATCAGGATATAGAACCTTTATATCAAGTCAAAGAAACTCCCTGCCCATTTACAGTCACGCCCTTTCATCTGGTTGCCTCATCCTTGGCAACTACTGATCTGTTCCCTATTTCTATAATTATGTCATTTTAAGAAAATTATATTAATAGAATCACACCATTTGAGATTGGCTTTTTTCACTCAAAGCTAATTCTCCTGCCCCTGTCTTTCAAGCATTTTGCTTTCCAAGGTGATCTACATGACCACATAGAATTGGTGGGTGACAAATTATATCTCTAAAGTATTAAAATGATAATTTTTGTGTGTCAGTGATTTAGTCTACTAACCTTGAAAAACAGTTGACAGACTCAGTATTGTGTTGGAGATGAAGATCCATCATGAAAATGTTTTCTAATCAATTGACATCTCTAGATTCCATGTGAAGGTGTCCTCAGGGAATTTTTTAAAAATAATCTTTTTCCCTTTGTCTCTGTTTCCATCTTCAACCAAGCCACCATCCCCCTCACCTGACCATTCCAAAGAGCCTCACCCTACCGCTTTAGTATTTATCCTTCTAAAATCCATTTCTGGCAGCAGCTTATGAAGAATTTAATAGTATTTACCTTGTTGATTTATAGTCACTTATTGTTTATTTGTTTATGTCTTCTCCCCTTCTATAAAATCACCCTGATGACAGCGAGTTCCTCTTGTCCCTAGCACCTGGGACACTTGGCACAGTCTATGATCTCAGTAAATATTTACTGATTAAATAAATGACTAAGTGAACATTTACATGGCTGAGAAACTGCCCCTAGAATGGAATAAGCAAGACAGCTGTCCTTACTGCACTATACAATTGCTCAGAAAATGTAGGAGGAAATTAAAAACTGATACAGCAGTTGGGGTTATGCAGACTGGAAAGATATTGTTGATGCTTTTAAAATCCATCAACATACTGAGTTCAAAACCTCAACCCTTTGGAAAATGCTGCATGGCCACAGTGGCTAGGATGTTGGTTTTCACCTGAAGTGCAGAGAGATCTCTCACCCTCCTCTCTCCCTTTAGCCCTTTTTTTATTTCTTTATGTGTATAGTAAGCAGCCACTCATAAACTCCTTAGCCATATGCCAGTGGGAAGCACATGGCAAAGAGAGGCAAATCTCCTGCCAGTACAGTGGGAGAACGACTCCAAGTCAACTCAAGTTTGTAGGTTCACCCAAGGCGCAGTATTCTGTTTGGCTCTAACACCCTGATGGTGAGACCAAGCCAGTTCAATTGAATTAAATATTTTCTGCTTCAGCAAGAAATTTATTGATGGGGTGGGAAAGGATATTTGGCATTTGGGACCAGAAATCAAAACCAATTTACTTTTTGTAGGAAAAAGATTTTTCACAATAAAAAAATTAAAAATTTCTTCATAGAAAATAAGTAAAATTAGAGTTTTTGCTCCAAATTGAGAGAAAAAAATTGTCCTCCAAATAAAATATTTCTATCATTCTGATAAGATCAAGGCTGGCATTTGGTGTTAATGAAATATTTGGAAACTCAGATAATATTTTATTTCTAAAGATTAAAGCTAATTAAGCAAAAATATGCTTTTCACTACTGAGCAGGAGTTCCTTGCAGTGCTGGCTGAGGGAGGTCTCATTAAGGATACATGTCTCTGTTCCCAGGGAATCATAACACATGTGCAACCCAAGGAAGCCAATTTATCTAATTAGGCATCATAGTGATCTGGAGAATAGGGCAAGGAGGAAATGGCCACCAAGACAGGGAGAGTGAGATCAAAGTGAGAATGACTCTTCCTTCATTGTGTACATGTATTCTTTCTCCCATCAAATACTATCTGTACTTGCTATGAGAGTGAGGGAAAATTGACAAGGTACTGTATGGGGTTCCATGGTGACTGAGACATAGTTTCTGTCTTCAAGAAACTTACCATCTAAGAACAGGAAAGAAAACCGTATACAGATAACTCTAAGACCACATGGAGAAAAGCCTCAAGGAAGTTAGAGGTAAGATGTTATGGAAGTCTGGAAATGATAGAACTTAGTGTACCTGGTTGAGGTATTAAATGGTTAAAAGGGAAAGAGTTGTAAATCAGCCTATTCTTTGTGGAAGAGGTAACATCTGCAAAGGACCTTGCAAGATGGGTGGGGTTTGGCCATGAGGGTATTAGGCCAAGGGGCATTCCTTTCAGGGGGAGTCACCCACAAATTCATCAGTAGAGGAACATCTCCCTGCGAAGGCAACAGGGGAAATGGTGAAAACTGGTTTGATTTTCTCTGAAAAGAGCAGAGAAGAAGATGTAGGCAAAGGCATACTTCTCTGATTTATAATCACTTGCAGTATCAGCTTTGCTTCACAATAGTCAGACCAAGACTGTATATAAGACCCTAAAGTTCAGTCCAGCAAAATATAGTTCAAGGAGACAAACCAATAAATGTAGTAACTCTCCTTTTCCTCCGGGGGTATATGTTCCAGACCCCCAGTGGGTACCTGACACTGAGGATAGTACTGGAACCCTATATGTACTGTTTTTCCCCATGTATACATACCCTTGATAAAGTTTATGTTAGAGATTTCACAGATAGAAGATTTGTTCTTACCGTAGATCTTAGCAACCTCAGCATATAATTTTTTCTCTCTTATAAAGTTGAGAACTTTTACCTTTTCACTTAAAGGAAGCACTTTTCAGCTTCTCTTTGGAATATTTAAATTGCCAACATCACTACTCTTGTGCTTTGGGGCCATTAAGTAAAATAAGGGTAACTTGAACACTAGCACTGTGGTACCTGGACAGCTACTATGGGAGCATAGGCAGCGTGGAGATGCTGGACAAAGAGTTGACTCACATCCCTGGTGATACTGAGTGGTATGGTGTAAGGTTTTATCATGATACTCAGGTGATGCACAATTTAAAACTTATGAATTGTTCATTCCTGAAATTTTCCATTTTGAAGAAAGTGAGACCATGAATAAGGGGGAAAAGGTTTGCATTTCAGAATTGCCTCATGGCAGCTTCACCGCCTCATCCTTCTGTGACTTTTTCTGAGCTACCTCACTGGCCTCTCCTGAATGATAAATGACAGCAATTAAAATTAAACATTCTGGATACCTCAGAAGCAGAAATTCATGTGGCTAAGGACATGGGATTTTAGAATTAGCTTGCCCATATTTTAATAATAACTCCTCCTACTACTTGCTTTGTAAACTTTGACAAAGGATTTAACCTTTCTAAGCCCATTTCCTCATCTCGAAACATGAGGATAATAAAGTATATATTTCATGGGGTTAATGTTTAAAGATTAAATGCTATTTGTGTAAAGACTTTAATCCAATTTTGGCACCTAATGAAGTTAACAGTATTATAAATAAGTAAATATTGGCCCTTAACAGGAAGCTGATGTTGAGTTACTCACTGTTACAGACTGAAGCCTTGTGATGAAGGGTACTTAACTGATCCAAGAGAGCTAAGACATTAAGGTGTCACTGAATGATTTAGAATACAGAATAAACTAGCATGAAATCAATCATAATCTCTTTGCCCGAGTTTTCCAGTTTAGTGAAGAGTCAGGAGAAATGACATTTAGAGATGGACTAGAAAATACCACTCAACTAGAAAATTTTGAATAGAATCAATTCTCCCCACCATACCTCTCTCTCTCTCTCTCTCTCTCTCTCTCTCTCTCTCTCTCTCTCTATCTCTCCATCCAAATTCTGGAAAGTGGTCCCTTTTTATGTTGAAGTTTGGGCCATAAAATGGCTCTCCAGAAGTAATCATTTCACTCATCATTGGAAGCAGCCCTTCCAGCATTGCCAAAGGAGGTCCATTACTTATGTCTTTCAAATAAAATAAAATAAAAAGCTCTCAGGGCTCATTTGCTTTAAGGTTTCTTCTGTGATTTAGTTTTCCATTCAGGGTGTTCACTGAGTAATCAGGTGGATTATTCATGCACTGGGCTCTTGGAAAATGAACTTCCAAGCATTTTGTACCTCCCACACCTGAGTCACTACAGTAATATTCTATTTCACTGAAATTTTAACACCTTCATTTAAAACAAGAAGTTAAGCAACTTTACACAAGATATTTTAGAAACTATAAATGTCTCACCTAACAGTCTCCTCAGAGTTCATGTTCTCTTGCCTATGGAATTGGGATAAAATACAAAGATTATCCAAGAAGGGTCATGCAAAATGGAAACATAGCACTTTGTTTAAAAAGCAGATATCTTATTACTTACAAACCTCACCTTCTGGCCCAGCCTAATGTCATAATTATGCTCTTAAATTTCTCTTTATTTAACATCATCCATCCTATCTTCTTTTGTTACCATTATTTAACTAACTAAACAGAAAAAAATACAATACCAAAGGTTAGAGGAGGCATGAATCCAAATTGTGGAAACCTGCTTTTAATTTAGGATTACGGGGCTAGTTTCCTAGAAATTGCCACATTTTAAAGAAAATGAATTTTCCTTCTTTATGTTGAGATGACTGATGTAATTAAATTTGGCTTAATCTAATAATGAGTCATGTTAGCGCTGTCCTCAAAATTAACATTTTGGTCCCAAATTCAAACTTTAATAATCAGATGTATAGTCTTGCTAGTCTAAATTTAAAAAAATTAAAATCTCAAAATCCCATAAGAACTTACTTTGCTCTCATAGAGACCTGTGGAAGGTATGAAGACAAACAGATAAAACAAAATTACATTGGCCACCAAGCAGACCACTACAAATTATTTTCCCTTCTGGAGAGATACTGAAAAATTTAAAAACTACTGAGAAATCAGGAAGCTTGTTATAAATGTAAGCTCCTGGAGGGTACGTGGCATGATTCATTTTTGAGTATCTAGTGTTTCACACTCAGAGTTGGTGCTTAGTGGTTCTCAACCTTCTGGCCCTTTAAATACGGTTCCTCATGTTGTGACCCAACCATAAAATTATTTTCGTTGCTACTTCATAACTGTAATGTTGCTACTCTTATGAGTCGTAATGTAAATATCTGATATGCAGGATGGTCTTAGGCGACCCCTGTGAAAGGGTTGTTTGACTGCCAAAGGGGTCGCGACCCACAGGTTGAGAACCGCTGGGCCTTAAAGCCTCTACTTTAAATCTCAGTATTACTTCCCTAAGTCTGAAAGATACCCTCTTGACTTGATCGGAATGATACTATGGAGAGGAGCTGGAAGTGCTGTGAAGATAAATGAAATTCAGTTTTCTTAGACTTAAGTAGAAATAACCACTACCACCACTACAGAAAACAGAAAATTCAACAATTACTACAGCAATGTGTTCACTAGAATTGACTCATATATTTTGACTCAATAGCAACACTGACTTTGTTCATGAAAACTGGATTTTAACACTAGTCCTTCAAGTTTTCAAAGAATTTCATAAAAACAAAGTTGACTAGCATGTGGAATATATACATATTCCACCACATATTTACAAGAGTTTTTGTGTAAAGACATGCATACAGGAAAAGAAGTCTAACCATACTGGCCTCTAAAATGGAGCTGGATCTGGGGAAAAACACAACAGACATAGAACTGAACACATCAAAACTGCTTAATGGTTTTCTGACGTGCCTTCGGGCAGCAGAGAATAGCATGTCCAATTGGAAGTGCAGGGAGAACTCTGAGGCAGTCAAAAAAAGAAATGAATCCTTCTCTTTCTCTTTTTCTTTTTGAACTCTATAATATAATTTTTCAACATTGTTCTTTTGAAGTCTGACATTCAGAAGAAAATTCCTTGCGGATTGGGAGACACTGTAATGCATGACAAAGGAGGGCTTGGAATGTCCTTTCCTGTGGGTCTTTAAGAAGAGGGTAGACAACTTAAAGTTTAGATCCTGCTCCACCCTCTAATTCCAACATCTTAGGAAAATGAATTTAGCTCTGCCTGACTAGCACAAATAGAACAAAACACAACAGAAACCAACACTTTCTTCCTAATTATCTGTACTCTTACCCTAAAATATTATAAGCAAGCTCCTTAGTAGCAGAGCCACTCTTCATCCTGTTTTTGTCCCCCTGTTCTTCTTTACACACAGACATTTGTAAGAGCTCTGAATTTTCGTGCTCCTCTCTCCTCACATGCCACCACATGGGAGCTGGGACAGCACCCATGTTCCCTCTGGGCAGTCGACTGACCGCAGATGCCGGCCTGTGTCTTCCTGCACTCACTGATGGTTCACTCTGTCACTTCATCCTTGTTTAGCTCTGTTTCCTCATTCTCTTCTAGACTACGCCGCATCTTCTCCATTCTCCTCAAGTTTTCTGGAGTTAAAATTCATTTCCATGGGGTCATGGAACTAAGCCCTTGGTTTCCTCCACTCTCACCCAGGCCGTGGCCTCCTGTTTGGGGGGGGGGGTGGTAAACAGGCCTCTGGGTGTGAGCTCCCTCGGCTTCTGGTCCTCTGTCTACAAACTCACCCACCTCCACACCAGGCCTGTCCTACTTCCAGTGCCAGAAAATGAGGCATGCCTCCTCCTGGACCCTGATCACCAAACCTCCAATTTGACCTTTTCTTCCATATTTTCTATTTTGCCCTTTTTTCCTCTTTCCAACTTCCCACAATTTCCCCATGGCCTATAAAATATTCAAATAGATCTCACCTGATTCTCAAAAAAAATAATAAGTTATACAGACTTCACTAACCTCTCTTTACAGTATCCTCCTTATCAGTCAAACTTTATAAAAAGAGAGTTCTGCCCTTCCTGTCTCCCTCTTGATAATTCTTGATCACTCCGTGAGCCACTCCTTCCCACTCACTGTCTCAGGTCCCCAGAAGGCTAGCCCTTTTCCTAAGGCCATCAGGGAACTTCATAATAATGATTCACATTACTGAATATCTACATTGTTTGACACTGTTGACCCCTCCCTGCTTCTCGAAATCCTTTCCTGAGTCCCCCGCTCCTCACACTTCCTGAACTCCAGTTCTTCTTAGTTTCCTCTGTGGGTTCCTCTTTCTCCCCACCCTTCAAATGCTGATGTTCCCCAAAGAAGTTTGGTCCTTGGCCCTGTCTTCATTCTATTCCTTCCCAGGCTGAGCTCACCTAATATTATAGATTTGGGAGTCACACATAAAAGATGGGTAATTCCATATTTCTTTGCCACATCTCACACCCTGAACTGTACAAACTGCCTGTGATGTTTTCCTTCCAGTATCAGTTAGCATGTCACACTCAGCATGTCAAACCTTCCCCTGATTTATACTCCCCGGTATGTTCTGTCTCCAGTGGAGGCATCATCTTCTCTTGTTGTGCCACCAGCTGCAGGTCAACTTCACCTTTCACTCTTCATTCCACCCATGTCTTGCTGCCACACTGCCAACCAGCCTTTGTGTTCTTTGATTCACTTCCTAAATCAATTTCAATTCTGCTCCTGCTCTTGGCAGTCCTGGCTTAAGACTGCCGGGGTCCAACCCCAGCGGGTCCAGGCGTCCCCAAAGGTGTGGACGGAGTCGGCGAAGAAGGAATGACACGGAGACAGAGTTCAGTTGATCAGCAGCCTAGCCAGGATCTCTAGCCAAGTTCTGGTCAGGATCTCCAGCGAGGTTCTGTGTCCATGTTCTCTTATTAGGTTCTCTTGCCAATTTCTGTAGTCAGGTTCAGTCCAGGATCTTTTGTCATGTTCTCTCCAGCGAAGTTCTTCTGTCTGTAGGTTCTGTGTAGGTTCTGTCTGTAGGCTCTCTCTTCTTAGTTCTGTGTCCTAAGTTCTGTGTTCTAAGTTCTGTCTCCTCCTAAGTTCTGTCTCTTGCTGTCTTGTTACATCTGTATTTATACCAGTTGATTCAATCCTATCAATCTCTATTACAAAGGTTAGGGCGTTTCTTATCTCCATTCCAGGGAGTAAAGATTATGTAGCTTAAGCATGACTGTTCATAGTTAAAGCGATTAATTACCCGCCTGGCACTTAGTTGAGGGGTTTTATTCCCTCCCTAACTTCAGGGGGAAATCCCTACCTGGGGATTCAACCTTTCTCGGAGAGGTGACCTTGGTTAAAACACAGCGCCAAGAAGGTGAGCAAACATATTAAGAACCGTATGCCATATATGCCAGGTCCCTTGAAACAGCAAGGATGGACTGGCTCCCGGCATAAGACCATATCACCTCCCATGAGAATTAGCACAACAGGCTTCAAGTACACCCAGTGTTGAATTGTTGCAACATCTCCTGCACCCAGTGTTGTCCTCTTCAAATACATCCATTACACCGCACCAGAGAGATTCATGACTAAATCTGACCTGTCATTTACCTCCCTATTACCTACAAGAAGAAGTTTAAACTCTTCAGCTGGCTATACAGAGACATAGAGCATAGTATTTCCAATCAGGAGAAACTGAAACAATCATTGGGGATGCTGGCACCCATATGATAAAAACCTGATATGTCAACCCAATTCTACTGGAAATCATAATAAAATGATTTGCATATGTGCTTATCTCCCAAACTAGATTTTCTTGAGAAAAGAGCTGTCCTGAGTGCCTGAAAAATAGTGAGAATTTCATAAATGTTTGTGGAAGTGGCATGGGGAGGTCTTTCTGAACTTGTTAAGGTTCTCTGGAATTTGCTTTTAGAAATCAGAAGACGTGGATGGGGAAGTGGTTGTTTGCTATTTGAAGCGAAGCATTAACAGGAAATCTGTGAGGGCAGGAAGTAACAAGGGTTAATGGTGCCTGGCTCCATGTGACTGATTTTAAGAATAGAAGTGGCTCTGATTAGTATGATGGGCTCAGCTACACCAAAGAAAGAAGAGGTAGAAATACAAAAAGAAAGCGTTGTTTCAGGCCTGCACTTACCCTCTTCTGATAAGGACATAATGTACTTTGGAATCTCTCTATATATACATGTCTGTCATTGAGAGAACAGACTGTCACCTTTGTAGACTTGACCTGATATGTCAGGTGTTTACCATTTAGGTGTTAGGATTCTGAGAACATGATTAAGCTCAAGAAGTGTCTGCTGTCAAGGAATGATGAGCTGCCTTGCAATGGGGTATTGCCACCCAATTTGAAGAACCTCTCCTCAGCAGAACATACCTCTGCAATCTCTTCATAACACTTCTAGAAGACCAGAAGATACTGCCTCTATCTCTGCCTCTACTTAGGTTCCAAAAGTCCCCACAAAGATCTGCAGCTTTGTCCCTAAAAGGAAGTCCTGAGTCCTTTATCACATAAACAGCATTCTCTTGCACATCCAAGTTTAAAAAGCCCCCCATGGATAATGGCCTTTTGTGTTCTTCTTCAATCCATGTGAATATAATTTGTGAAATTAAAATTATAGACAATTCTCAGGCATCATTTTTATTACTATTATCAAACACTTCCTGTGCACATAGCAAACAATAAAAATAGACCTCTTTTGAACCTAACGACTTTTTTTTAAAAAAAATATTTCTTTATTGATTTCAGAGAGGAAGGGAGAAAGAGAGAGAAATAGAAACATCAATGATGAGAGAGAATCATTGATTGGCTGCCTCCTGCATGCCCCACACTGGGGATCGAGCACACAACTCAGGCATGTGCCCTTGGCCGGAACCGAACCTGAGACTCTTCAGTCCGCAGGCTGACGCCTTATCCACTGAGCCAAGCCCGCTAGGGCAAACCTAACTACTTTTAAGGAAAGAAATTTCTTTTGCTTATTATTCTCCTTGTGTATTGATCGATTCTTTTTTTTTTTTTTCTGGATTCTTCATTTTCTGATCATTATTAAAATTCGCAAAGGAATTTCTGGTATTGACCCCAAGGCCAAATTTTTGTGGTCCATTAGACATTCATATTGTATAAAGCTGACTGAATTATTGCATTATCCAGGACCTCCAAGATATGACATTTAGAATAATGAGTAAACATATGAGTGCTAGTACTATGATGAAGTTCCTGCCTTCACAGTATCTAACTTCAACAGAAAACAAGGAAATCATTTTTATATGAAATCCTCTTCATCCCTTTTTGTTCACTTGCTTATTTTGTTGTTTTTTACATGCTGATTTTCTTTCAACTGTTGAAAATTAATAAAAATCAACTAAATAGCATGCAGTACCATAGACTCTGCATTAGATATTTCAATTTATTTGGGAGAATTTAATAATTATGAGCCTGATTTCTAGAGTTTACATTCTTGTGTCTAAAATTTTTTAAATCAGTGTGCTTATTTCCATCTATGGTGAGGAGTTTTGTATTCATTGCTCTTTTCTTTTCTTTTTTTGTCTTCATTCCACTAAGTCAGGCCAGCTTTCTAATTTGGAGGTGAGGTTTCAGGAAGACTCAAATAAAAAATTAAGGAACTGGAGAAGAATCTTCATTTCACTATTGGTAGATATCACCTGCTCTTTTTTTTTTCTATTATAATGTATTAAAAAAGAATACTATGATTGTGACCCCAGAAATTTCTATAACCACTACATAGGGTAATTTGGTGATATATAAACAGTTTAGCTGTGTTGCCCTTTGAAACACAAAAAATTACAGGAATGTGTCTGAAAGGATATACATCAATCATAAAATTATTTATTAAAACAAAAAAAATCTAGGAACAACCTAAAAAGGATATCATTTTTTTTTAAAAAAAGGAATTCTAGGTAGCCATTAAAAGTAGTGAAAATGTCATATAAAGATACTCATAGTATAAGAGAAAAAAGATAACAAAAAATATATAGTAAAATTTCCCTCTTGTTAAACTGTGTGTGTATTTTCAAAAGTCCATACGAATATTAAAAATGTTAACAGTAGTTATCACTGGGAAGTAGAATGTGAAATATTTTTTAAAACTATTTTTCATGCTGTTTAATATTTTCTCATAAGCCTATATTATTTCTCATTTGGCAAAATAAATCACTAATTTTGATACCAGAATTTTGCAAAGTCCATGACAGGTCACCTTTTGGAGCCCCAGAGAGAGTGCAGAAGACAAGAGATCTAAACCTGCATGTAAGAAACATTCTGTCATTAGTCTCCATTTTGCCAAGCAGCTGAGATGCACACAGGCCACTATGGTGTACCCATTCTTCAAGAGAAAAGTGTCAACATCATTGATTCAATGCCAGAAAGGATGTGAGGAACCCAAGCTCTGGGAATGGTGGTGCCTGCCTTGTAGGTCACACAACACCCATGTGAGACCAAGGTCATGGGCCAGCTGAGAACATTACCTAAAATATTTCTCTCAAGGCTAGAGAGGCCCTAAGAACCACTGGTGAGCAGGTTGACCTGTTTCCCATCTGTTCTGGCCTTGCCCATCAGTGTTGATGCTGGCTTCCAAACATGCTCTAGCACAAACCTTCTCTATCAGGGACAGAAAACACAGTTTACTGGTGCAAATATTCTGGGTATGCTAGACAATACTTTTCAAACAAAACAAAACTTGATTTAAAATAATAAACCTCCCATTGATGTTGATCATGAGGGAGATGTATAACCAGGTCTTGCCAAATTTTGGAATCATAAAAGTCAGTCTTTGTATGTGGGACCAGTTAAATGAATGATTTGGGCTATTTCTCCATAACAAGTTTTTTTGTTTGTTTTAGGATTTGTTTTAATAACAGTAGCATGACTCAATTCCCTCATATTTCCCAGCCAGAAAGAAGGAGTTGCTAACTAAATCTGGGTATAACTTGTGGCAGCGACTGGTCACACCAGTTCCAGACACAACTCTCATTCCCAGGGCTTTGGCTTACTCAACCGTATAGATCATTACCGATGTTCATTCCTTCCAGGTGTGTAATTCTAAGATCCTTTGCCTCCAATCACCTTGGCAGAATAGAGAGAATAGCATTTCAAGGTTCTAGACCAAAGATATTTTTTTGTGTGATTTTTTTTTAATGACACATGTTAGTTATCATTTTTTGCTTGGTTATTTTTCTATCCTTTTTCACACTCTCAGAATAAACAACATAGAGCCCAGCATTTCTGTTATAGAGAAAGGAATGAGAGAAATACTACAGAATATAAAGTTTGCTATAACCAGAAAACAGATCATTATTATTGCCAACATCCAATAGGGGCACAAAAATAACTTGGTATGCCTAGTATCTCCTTTATATACTAGTAATTTTTTTCTTTCTTTTTTTTTATTGCTTAAAGTATTACAAAGGGTATCACATATGTGTCCTTCCCACCGCCCCCCCGCCCTTGACAATCCCCTGGCCCTCCTACCCGCAGTGTCTTATGTCCATTGGTTATGCTTGAGATCAACCGAAGGACCAAAGATATTTTCAACAAAAAATACAAAGTTGCTGCCTAAAAGACCTTTGTAAGAGAAGCTGACCTTCTGGGGCAGTGGTCGGCAAACTCATTAGTCAACAGAGCCAAATATCAACAGTACAACGACTGAAATTTCTTTTGAGAGCCAAATTTTTTAAACTTAAACTATATAGGTAGGTACATTGTTATTAATTTAATTAGGGTACTCCTAAGGCTTAGGAAGAGCCACACTCAAGGTGCCAAAGAGCCGCGTGTGGCTCGCGAGCCACAGTTTGCCGACCACTGTTCTGGGCAGTAGCACTGGGCCAGATTTTAGTTGATGGGTGAGATAGAAGGAAAAGCATTCAGTTATTAAATTAGGAGTGGGACAGGTGATCCTCTGTTTGACCTGGAACCACCAGATGTTGGTCACACTGGGGTAGAAAGTGAACAGGATAGTAAAATTTTGTGAGCACTTCTTATGTATAAGATGTATTATTGGTGTTAATAAGAGCTAACACCTACCTGCCATATGCCTGGGCTGTATCTAGTGCTTTATATATGAAATCCATTGAGTCAAACCACAGTCCCATGCAGTAGGACAATTATACCCATTTAACAGAAGAGAAAACTGAAGCTTGAGAGGTCACACAGCTATGTAAGGGAACCAGAACTGCAACATGAGTCTAACTCCAGACCCAAGCTCTTGACCATTAACTAAACTACAATGTCTCTCAGTCATTCTACTGAGTAGGAAAATGAGTCTGAGAGGCATGGGGGATTTCTCCAGAGTCACTTGGGCAATAAGCAGCAGAGTGAGGATTTGAAAAGAGATTTGTCTGATACCAAAAACACATGATTCTTCAACTACCCATGATGCTTCTCTAGATTCTGGACATGAAGGAAGATTCTGGGTCCACTTAGCAGTGTGGTCAATTGGTCTCCACTTGGAGACAGTAACTGGGTTCAAAATATGGCTGAGAAGAAAAAAAAGTTGTATGAGTGATGTGGTCAATAAGATAATTTCAAACTAAATTTTAAAGCTCTTGGGATACATGTATTCTGTGGTATTTCCTTTTGAATTTTGTTTTGCTTTATTTTAAATGCATCTTTATGTTGCTGACTTCACCAGCATCAGTGCCAACAACAAGGAAACAAATTACTGCACTAGGAGTCAGGAAAGGGTCTAGGCCTGAAGACAAATCTGAAGTCAGTATTTTTTTAGCTTATCTGCTTTTGCTACAAGGACCTCCCCACTATCCTCCTCTACTCTGTGAAAACAACTCTCAGGTCCCTTGGCCAGCTTGAGAATATATTGATATCACATTACATGGGCACCCCAAATTTCAATGGTGACATGTGTTCATGAGTAGATTTCTCAGATCTCATCTCCAAGTCTCTCCATGTTTCTCTGTAGCGCCTCTGTTATGTGCTATGTGTCAGATATTTTGAGCTAGTCACCATTGCTTCTGACCTCACTTTTCCTCTCCTAGTTTGGCTCCTGAGAATTGATGTTTACTGTTCTCATCTTCACTGAGGAGGCATCAACTCTACTACTGGTAAGACACCTTTCTTGAGAGCAGAAAAGTCTTCTCTCATGCTACTCCCTTCCAAGACTTCCTGGTTCCTGGTCCTTGGTAGGCTTGCTGGAGAGGTCCAAAGAGTGGCTCACTTTCCAATTTCTTGTTACACCTTATCACTAGGGCTCCTAGGAGTTTGTGCTCAGCATCTACAGAGGTTTTCAAGAAACCAGTTCCTTCAGCCTACGTGGGTGAAGGACAGAACTCCTGCCATCCTCCGTCTCTTCTGCATTCTACATGCAACAACTCTGTCTTCCTTCTGCTGGCATGAAACAAACACCCCATCCTGCTTAACAAGAGAAAATGTTGCCCTGGCCGTTTGGCTCACTGGATAGAGCATCTGTCTGGGGACTGAAGAGTCCCAGGTTCGATTCCGGTCAAGGGCATGTACCTTGGTTGCAGGCACATCCCCAATAGGGGGTTTGCAGGAGGCAACTGATCGATGCTTCTCTCTCATCGATGTTTCTAACTCTCTATCCCTCTCCCTTCCTCTCTGTAAAAAATCAATAAAATATATTTTTTAAAAAAGAGAGAAAATGTTGAGGGTCCCAGTGGGCAGCAGCTTCTTGGAGGGCTCCAGGTGATCCCTCCTCTGTACTCATGCCCTCATGTCATCTCCCCGCCTGAGGACCAAGACCATTAATTGCTTCTGATGAATAGAATATGAAAAACCTAATGGATGTCACTTCTGTGACACTATGGATTGAATGTTTGTGCCCCCTCAAGTTCATAGGTTGGATTCTAATGCCCAATGTGATGTTCAGAAGTGGGGCCTTTTGGAGGTTATTAGGCTATTGGGATGAGTGCCCTAATAACGAGGGCTGAGAGCTATCTCTCGTCCCTTCCACCATGTGAGGACACGGTGAGAAGATAATTATCAGTGAGGAAGTGGGCCCTCACCAGACACCGGGTCTGCTGGCACCTTGATCTCCAGAACTGTGAGGAAATAAATGTTTGTTGTCCACAAGCACCAAGTCTATGATATTTGTTAAAGCAGCCTGGATGGATTAAGATGGCCTACAAAAGACGATGAGTTCCATCTTCTATGCCCTCTCTCTTTCTGTCTCTGGCTCACTCTGATGAGGTTTAGCTGTCATGTTAGGAGCTGCCCTGTGAAGAGGCCCAACTGGCAAATGACCTGAGAGAGGCCTCTGCCCCTCAACTCAGGAGGAACTCCTGCCAACAACGATGAGGAAGTGGATCCTTCCCAGCTGAGTCTTGAGATGACTGAAGCCTTGGGAGAGGACCCAGCTAAACCACACTTTAATCCCTGAGAGAATAACTGGGGTTTTTGTTGTTTTAAGACACTAAGTTTTGGGGTAATTTTTTACTCAGCAATAAATAACTAATACCTAAGAGGAAGTAAATCTTCTCTCAGACTAATTAAACTTAGTTTTTTAGTCAAGTTCCTTAGGAAAAATTTCAACCGTGTATGACTGAGCTGTCTGGGGAGGGCAAATGTAACTGAGTTTATGGGGGATGCTCTTAGGATTTCTATCCCATGAACTGCAATGGGAGCCTGAAGTTAGGACTGAGAAGGAGTTGACAGACTGTATAATAGGCAAACCTATCCATCCCTTCCTCCAAGGTTTTACTTTCCGGAGACTGCTTTGCAGGGGTCTTGTTTAAAGTTCACATAAAAGGTTCAAGTTGAAGGTGAAGATGGAACTCTCTTGATCCACTTAGTTATATGTAAGTCATAGCACAGCCATATTGATAAAACATGTTTTGAAAATTTGCTCTATTTCAGAATCTTTTGCAGTATCTGACACAGAGCAGGCACAAAATAATATTTGTTGACTGATATAATAGAAGTAGTGGTAATAGTGGTGGTAGTAATAGGTATTTATTAAATGCCCCCTCTTTTGCCAGGTACTATACCAAGTGATCTAGATTCTTTTTCTTATTAATCCTCACAATTTCCTTATGAAGGATGTATTGCTATCCCAATTTTGCATGTGGAAAACTAAATACAGAGTGTTATAGTGGCTTTTCCAAGATCACACCGAGCCCATAAAAGTAAAAATCAGACACAGGGTTCTGGTTCCACTACTGTTTCCAGCCCAGATGACCAGCGCTCTTGCCATGCATTCTGGCCAGTGGGTGGGAGGGTGGTAGAAGGGAGGGTCCATTCTGGGAACTGACCAGAACAGCATAAAAGCTGAACCTGTATCAGACCCCAAGGTCAGACTCCTACTCCTTGTCCTTCACAACTTCTTACAAAGCTTGCTAAGGATCTCCATGCCTGCCTCAGTACTCCAAAGAACATGCTGCTGTGTTTCTGCAGGTCTTTTATCTCTTGAACAGATTCTGCCTGGTGAGCTTTGAAAAAGAATTCCTTTCACTCCTCTAATCCCAAAGGGCATTTGGCTCTTGAGATAAGTGGATGGAGACAGACCAGCCATCAGAATCAGGATTACTGAGAAATCTCAATTACGTTAGGTCCTATCTACAACAGTTTCCCATGCCCAATATATCTCAAAACACATTTAGGAAACTGAAAAACAAAAACACATCTTTGAGATAAGAAATATTTCAGAAGGAGCCTAAAACTAAAGTACAATCATGGTCAGCAAATGCCTACATTTCAGCCTGAATTTTGTCAGAGAAGCACTGGCTGCATGATGTCAGGCAAGAAGTGACTTTAACCTCTAAGTCTTCATTCATTCATCTATAACTACACTGTCCAATATGGTGGGCACTGGCCACTTGAAACATGCTGTAGGTGGAAAATAGACACTGGACTTCAAAGATTAAGTCCAAGAAAAGTAAAATCATATAATTAATATGTCATCATGAATTACATATCATTAATATGTTATTGTTAATTTTCATACTCATTATATTGAAATGATACTATTTTGGATATATTGGGTTTAATAAAGTATATATTAAAGATTTTTAATAATACAATCATGATCTGAATTTAATCAGACTGCTCTAGTGTATTTAATACTAAATGATCTTGGATTGGAAGGAGGCTCACTGGGGCCCAGCAAAATGCTACACTCATGTGCAAATGATGGATAGGTCATTCCACAGAGGGGGACCTGGGATCAGGATGGAGGACTTGGGGTCCTTTGGGCATATTTAAATTTCCAAGTTCTTTCTGAATTCATCACCAACTTCATTACTTGTTTCTTACCCTTTGCCTAGAGTCTGGGCAGAAGGAATGAAAACTTTTTAAAAAAGAAAAATATTTCCAGTGGAGAACTAGATCAAAGGCAGCTAAAGTTGGTCAGTGGCATGTTGGATAAACATTATTTCGTGGCTCAAACTAATCTTTTGGTTGCCCAGGCAAGACACGTTTTATGTCTCTTCGCTCAACTCCCCATATCCCAATCCTGGTGACCTCCTCTTTGTAGTGCTCTGAGTGGCCCGTTATGATATTTTAATATCAGAAAACTGAGGCAATCATCTGTGTTGTACAGTAAGGCTTCATGTCTCCTGCCTGCCTTATTAGCCGCCAGGAGGGCCGGATGTTTGGTGTGTTGTTACATTGAAGAGCCATTGTATTCTGTGTTAGAGTCTGCATTACCACAAGCTTTATAATTTTCTGGCCCTATCTCCTCAAAAGAGATAATTTTAATGTACTTTCATTGTGAAAAAATGGAATTTTAGAGGAACCACCAGCAGCCTGGTAATGGGGTAGAGACCAGTTGTCTATGTATCTGCCCCTCAGGATTCTGAGCTGAGGGACCCTGCACCAGCAAGTTAGTGGATTCTCCAATCTGTGATAATAAAGCCAGGTTGCATTTATTAAGCAGTTGTGATATGTCAGGCACAACTGTTAACCGTTTTGCAGATGTCTCATTTGACCCTCACAGCAATCCTGTTGGATATTCCCTACTGGTTTCCCATTTTCACTGATGAGAATGTGGGTAATTCACCCCAGTTCACACAGCTAAGTGGCAGAATCAGAAATCAAAATCAAGTTTGCGTGACCCCCAAGCCCAGGATCTGAACCACTAAGCAAGGAAAATCACCCGGTCAGGTCCTTTGTGTTGTGTTCCTACACTTTCAGTTTCCTGACTCTCTTAACAAAGAAAGTTCTCCAAACAGGCACTGCTACTTTTAGAGTTTCTGTTGCCATCACACATCTCTTTCAATTTAGGTTTATTTGGAGGTTGTTGTCCAGACAATTCAGGACTGCTGCTGCAGTTATTCTCCATGCAGCTCTGGGTGACAGTGGCCACGCTGATGTTGTGCAGTGCACAAGCTGCACAATGGTACACAGGGCCTGCCATAGAGGAGGCTAAATGATCTTTAATTTACTTACCACCAGCTCCTTCCCCCACCTCATTCTCTCTTTTTTAATCTTTATTGTTGAAAGTATTACGTATGCCCCCTCCCACCCCATCCCATTCTTGATGACTATAGAACAATGTACTAAGGGCCAAAATTGTCCCATAGCATTGGCTTAAATATCTTAGGCTTCTTCTTTTTTTTTTTTTTTTTTTTAATATATTTTTATTGATTTTTTACAGAGAGAAAGGGAGAGAGATAGAGAGTTAGAAACATCGATGAGAGAGAAACATCGATCAGCTGCCTCCTGCACATCTCCTACTGGGGATGTGCCCGCAACCCAGATACATGCCCTTGACCGGAATCGAACCTGGGACCTTTCAGTTCGCAGGCCGACGCTCTATCCACTGAGCCAAACCGGTTTCGGCATTAGGCTTCTTCTTAACTTATTCCAGATAATTCACATAACTTCCAAGTGACCTTCTCTGTGGTTTGCTTCTCTACCTTTCTTTGGGTGAAGTAGCCAGAACCAAAAACTTATCACAAATGAAGGTGCTTCTGGCACTATGATTAGAAAAGAATCTGGGAAGTTCATGAAGTTCATCTACAGCGGTTCTCAACCTGTGGGTCACAAACAATGAAAACACATCCTGCATATCAGATATTTACATTATGATTCATAACAGTAGCAAAATTACAGTTATGAAGTAGCAACGAAAATAATTTTATGGTTGGGGGTCACCACAACATGAGGAACTGTATTAAAGGGTCGCGCGCCATATTAGGAAGGTTGAGAACCATTGGGCAAGGTCCTGGGACTTGTACTTTAACATAAATGTCTCTGAACCTACATAAACAGTTGAGGTTGCCGCAAAACATATATGTGAATCTCTTGATAATTACTTTCAGAGAGACTGCCTCATCTTTTTGTGAAAAAGCAAAAAGAGTTCTTAAAAAATCCTTTTTTTTAAAAAATATGAAGTAATATTTGATTTGGGAAAAAGGTAATCAATGAAGATATTATAATTTATCTACAAAAAAAGTGAGACGGTGGAATAATGACACCGTTTTTCTCATGTTGGCTTATAAACAGGCTTGTGAAAATTCCAAGAGATCTTTTAAAATGTATTTTGAGGGATGCTATTATCTTGAAATAAATGATTACTGTAAAGAAAAATCATCACTGGGTCTAGAAAAATACAATTTAAAGGAAGTATTTTAATTCTTTTTAGTCACATCTGTCTGAGGGGCAATGCACCGTTGTTGGTGCCATGCTCCTGATTGCATGCTAGAGAACACACGGTAAAAATAAATTAAAATAACTACTCCAAAATGCTAAATTGAACTCTGTGGTTTGGCATAAAATTTAGGGCTTATGTTTAAAAACTTATTTTTAAAAGAAAAGTAATTCACAGGAGGGAGAAACCACTGAAACAGTAGTTCCACTGCCAACTTTAGCTCCTGGCAACCAAATGTTCCATGAGCGACCAGTGCCAAGAAGCAGCCTCGGGCGGCCTCCGAGCTCACGCGCACACACACACTTGTTCAGAGTATTATTTGTTATGGATAGAGGCCAGGTTGTTTGTGTATCTGTCATAAATTGGCTTCTGAACCCCAGATTTAGGCAAAGGGGTCCCACAGCATGCCACACTGAATGGGGCAGGTGCAGAGCCCCTGGTGGAGCCCGGAAGCCTGTTCCCAGCAGGGCGCTCACTGGCTCCCCACAGGAACAAGGGCAGAGCTGAGCATGCCCAGTTACTTTTCTAGAATGTACCAATTAGAAAAGCCAGGAGTTGGGTGAGGGAGTGAGGAAGCCAGAAGTGTCACAGCCATGGAGCTTCCTCCACCAGGATGGAAATATTGGGGGTGCTTTTCTCTGACTGTTAAACTATTATGTGGGAAAGAGCTGGGAGCCATGAGCTCAGGCTCTCCCTCATTGGCTGACTTTTCATGCCCGTTCCTTAATGACATGCCTATTGCAAGGTAAGTATCACTCAGTGAGCTATTACAGTATTATCTTCAGGTCCTGTTTTTTTCTCTGCAAAACGAGCTTCTTAGACATGGTTTTCCCTGAGGCCCCTCCCAGTTATGGAATTTGAAAACAACTTGCTGTACAATAGCCTGGAGTTTGACTAAATTACGCCCCCCTACCCCCAAGCCAGTTGATTTGTGTAAAGGCATCCTAGTGAATCCCCTCCCCCTGAACTACAGACAGGTGGTGCCTGGGATGCTGAGACAAAAAAAACCTGGTCTCTCCTGATGAGGTGCTCCGTGGGTGCCTGGAACTGATTTCTACATATTTTGAAATGGAATGAATTATTTAGAGAGAGAATAGGAAGAAAACCTGAGTACAAAAGGAAAGAAGAGAAAGGAAAGGAAGAATGCAGAACCAAAATGCAAGTGATCAAGATAATGCAGAAACAACAATAATCTAATAGAAAGGTGACCCCCACATGGCAAAGACTTCCATTCACAAAATGTCAGCATTAATCAAGGGTGTCCATTATCTTGTTCAGCTTGGGCAATGTCAAAACTTGACACTTTTCCAGCACAAACTTATTGTCGTTTTTGAAAATAAGAATCCTTGGAAAAGAAATGTGCTTGAGTGCTATGAGCAAATCGACACAACTTTACAGTATTGATTAAAAGTATAAAAATAAGCCCAGGAGTACAATGCACAGAACACCACCACCCCCACTCCCCGCAACAAAGAATCACCCAGCCCCAAATGTTAATAGCAAGGACGTTGGGAAGCCCTGGTTTAGTCTGGGGCAGAACAATGAAATACACTCTGGGTGGGTTTCTTTCTTTTGGCTTTTCACTGCCATCAGAAGCAATATTTTGCATGGTGCCAGGGGCTCTTGAAGTTGATAGCTCCCTGTAAGTATGTCTGTGAGTCTGACTTCCACATATGCAGGGTCAGCCCTCTTAAATGCTGGTTGGCTCCCTGCAGTAACAATGCAGAACTCACCAGGTAATTGCATCCCATGAGTTTACCAGCTGAAACACTTCAGTCTGGAAGATGCACATCTGTGATAACTATTCTCTGGAACCATTTTCCTAGAGAAAGAAGCAGCTGGAGAGAGTTGAAATAAAACATCCGGAGTCACCTGCCTGTGTGACTACACGAGTCTGTCTGGCAAGAATATGAATATGAAGCCACACCCTGCCACCTTGCTGGGAAGTTGGAGAAGCCCTCACATGCATATTCAATTCCCCTCACAGGGGGAGGCAAAGCTTAGATAGAAAAGATTCCTTACTAATGGAAGAATGGGGAGTTCTAGATAAACTTCCTGTCATTTTAAGTTCTAAAAATATGCTCACAGATCCTTGAAGCATCTAGTTAGACCTTGGGTAAGGAAGAGTCCACATTCCCCAGTGAAACATTTTCACCACCAGCCCAGCTTCTTTCTCCAAATATCCAGTTTCACCCGCGTCCCTGTTTCCTCTCTCCGCCCGCCTTCACCCACCTCAGATGGTAGGGACAGCCGCCACCCCCTGCCATGCATCGCTGGCTGTCCAACCCTGCTGCAGAGGTAAGAGCTGGGTTTGCACTGACTCTACCACCTTAGCAAAGAGGCCTCACTCTGGAGTGCCACCTACTGGAAGCAGGAAAAGGGAAAGAAAAACAGAATTGAAAGGTGAGCAGCGGTGTGATTCTGTTCAAGACTCCAAATTCTGGTCAGAGCCATGTACTGAGATGCTTCATTTAGGCCCAGATTTAGCATAGCTTGCTCTGCTTTGATTTTTATAATTATCCTAGATCAGTAGTAAAAATGAAGAAAAAACACGATATAGAACCTGACCAGTGACCTAGGCCAGGTATAAAAATTATGCCTATCTCTGAGGCCAAACTGATGGGCTGGCTGAGGGTGTCTGAAGAACTAGAAAGAGGGGCGGTGGGGGTGGGGGGAAGGGCACGAGATTATGAGAGTTTTCCAGTGTAATTAAGAAGGCTGGTGGCCTGGATTGGGAAGGGGTGTCACTGTATGGTCCCAGTGATCATGCCTGACTGGGCAATGGATAGACAGCTAGGCTTTAACACATTATTTCTGTATCATAGAATGTCTGTACTTAAAAAAGACTTGAACCTATAACCAACATAAACCAATTCAGGGTTCTGAAAATTAGGATTTTGGTCATTTTTTTTTCCTCTCTCTCTCTCTTTTTTTATTTTTAGAACTTAGTGAGCATGTACTATGTATGCAAATTTTAAAAAATATTTTTAAAATATCTTTTTATTGATTTTAGAGGGAGGAAGGGAGAGAGAGAGAAGTATTGATCAGCTGCCTGACCGGGATCAAACCATGACCTCCTGGTTCATGGGCTGACGCTCAACCACTGAGCCACACTGGCCTGGCAGATTTTGGCCATATTTATTAAGGTTTTTCCATTTCCAATTTTAGAACTTTAATTTAAAAATTCTACATGTAGCAAATTTTGGTACATGGCAGAGCATAAAGCCTAGCCCTTTGCAGGCCCAATTTATACCCAGTAAAAAAAATAACGTCACTGAGTAGATGTGTGGTACTGAAGCCCTTTTTTACACTTTATTTGGTGGGGAAAGACTCAGCTGCTACTATTAAATTATCCATCATTAATATCATTATTTACTGAGTTCTGTCCATGGCAGAGCATTCTACTAGGAAAATCAGCTATCTAGTGTAATCCTCAGACATCGTTGGGGGTAGGTAGGTATTGTGCCGTATTGTAGGCAGGAACCTTGCTCAAGCTGACACTGTAGGGGACTGTGCCCTTTATAGCCATGCTGTCCATCTCCTGCATGTAGAGTCAGATTTCAGGACATGAAAAGAAGGCAGCTGGATTTGGGGGATTTGCTTAACTAATTGGAGTTGTAAGCGAGTTGCCAGAGGTGTTCTTTCTTGGGGGACTATGCTGGAACCTTCTCCTCTGAGGTTCCTAAGTGAGGGCAGTGTGACAGAAATTCTCCACCTCACTAGACGGCAGCCATGGAGACAGGAGCGCGTCAAAGGCTTTGGACCAGAGCTGGAAGGAGACACCTAGGGACAAGGGTTAAAAAAATTATTATCCAGGCATGGGTTTCTCTTTTCTTTCATACTGAGAATATATCAGTATTGTGATTCATATATTTGAACCCTCATTAATAAATATTAAGATAGTAAATGTCAATTCATTACATTATTAACTCATCAAGTTTATTAATTAAACTTCAAAACTCAAACAAATTAAACTAAAATAATTAAGTTAAATGAAGAGAACAGTAGATGGAGGAGAAATGTGTTCTGAAGCCTCATTTTTGGTTTTCTTTCCCCAAAAGAGCACCCAGCCAGAACAAACTTCAAATATGAAGAAATACCACAAATAACACATTTTCTGTTCTTACCTCCATGCCTTATTGAAAACTCCATTCACTATTTCCCAGTAAGTTCCTCCCTTCAACAATCAGGCCACTGTCCCTGAGACTTGGCAAAGATCTTTGACATAACCAACAGCAAGGGAAATGTTTTAACAGCTCCGTTAATTCGGCAACAGAGGTTTATTGTTATCAAACAGACACTGAGGGCAAAGCTGCTGCTGCCTGCACAGGCCACCTGCTCTGCTTGGAGGACAGGCCACTGGTAGGGAAAAGTCCCAGCAAAGCCCAGGATTGGCTTTGCAGAGAGAGAGCACAGCGATTTGGAGTTTGGGATTTGGAGACAGGGAGAGCTGGATTTGAGTCAAGAATCTGAGACCTGTGACAAATTACTTAATATTTCAAAGTCTTACATGCTTAGCACTTTACCTGGCACATAGTAAGCACTCAATAAATAGCAGTGCTTTTTCCCTTTTATTTTTTAAGATTTGAGTTATATATAATAAAATACAAAAATATATGGATAGCGTAAGTCTTAAATGTAAAGTTTGATGAATTTCTACACATTTAAACCACACACAGCTCAAAATGTAGGACACTTCCAGCACCTGACATGGCTCCATCATGCCCCTTCCTGATTATACCGCCCCCTCAGAGGAAAGGACTTTCTGCATGACTATCACCAGCCATGCATATTACTGTTATTGAAATTTCTGGAAATGTTGTCCTACAGTCTATACTCTCTTGATGTCTGGTTTCTTTTATCAGCATTTTGTATCCATGTTGTTTCATCTATCATCGGGTTGTTCTATTTTGTTGAACAGTATTCTGTTATATGAATGCACCACAATTTATTTGTCTTCCTATTGATGGACATTTGAGTTATTTCTAATTTGGGGCTACTCTGAACAAATGTTGTTGTACATTACTTATTATTTTTTATAGGCATAGAATATGAAGTCTGCTTCCCTCATTACTGGTAGACCAACTGCTCCAAAACATTTTTCTCTTCTGCTCTTCTCATCTATCACTTGAGTGAATATATCCAAATACTGACTGCAGCAATTTTAGTTTCTCCACTTCTGTACCTCTCTATATATTGTATTATTTAGCTTCTGAAGAAAAGAAATATAGGTAGCTGGAAAATTTCATAACAATATCTGCAAAGAATTATGTTTTTTAAATATAGATGTAAAACTATTTGACTTCAAGTCCACACAATTATATGTATGCTCTTTCTTTCAAAAAGTATATCTTTAAACTAATCTATTAGACAAGAAATATGCTCTAGAACAAAACAAGATTAGTTTGATATAACTCTTACTCTCAAAGGTTTATCATCTATAAGGAGAGATGCCCATATTCAATGACAACACTACAGGGTAGGATGTGCTAAGTGCAATAAGAGAGGTTCAGATAAAATCTCAAAGAAATTCACAGGAGGAAATCCCAGGAGTCATCTTTCCAAACAAATCATCTAACTGAAGCACAAGCCCCCCTGGCAGATACTACATCCTTAGTAAATGTAGTACATAATGTGGAATTTAAATGTATTGACATGTATCAAGGGCCAAAGGAGACTGCAAGGCAATGTGTTGCACATTTAAAGAATACAGAGATGAAAAGTGTTCCCAAAATACGAGGTTAATTTAGTAGTTTCCTCAAACTCATTTGTCCAGATATAAATATTTCCCATTCTATTTTGCTCTGAATGTCAAGGAAAAAAACCATTCACCTGAAGCTCTTTGGAGACCTTAGATGGAGGACATTCTGCCTTCTTCTTCAAATCACAGGGGAAATTGAGACACACAAAAATTAAATGCATTTAACCTAAAAGCTTTAAATAAAGAATACATTGGTTAGAAATATAAACAAAACACTATAGGCAGCTAAGAAAGTTTAGCTGTAGTTCTCTCATCTTTCTCAGACATAAGGGCTCCCTTGAAGGCAAGTAGTGAATCCTGCCCCAGTAGATGGCACAGCAGCTGACCTGTGGAAAAATGCAAATGAACCAAGAGCAAAAGGTTGGTGATTGGTTATGGGATTTTCCTTAAATATGCATTTTCTATATGTACATGCACGTGTAAGTCTCAGAGACTTTCTACTTAAGACACAGTGACTAAGGGGTACAGTCCAAATTGCCATCTCTCTCTCACACCCTTTAAAAATCAATACTATGGCCCTAGCCGGTTTGGCTCAGTGGGTAGAGCATCGGCCTGTGGACTGAAGCGTCCTAGGTTCGATTCCGGTCAAGGGCACATGCCTGGCTTGTGGGCTCGATCCCCAGTGGGGGGCGTGCAGGAGACAGCTAATCAATGATTCTCTCTCATCATTGATGTTTCTATCTCTCTCTCCCTCTTCCTTCCTCTCTGAAATCAATAAAAATATATTTAAAAAATAAATAAATAAAATAAATAGAAATCAATACTATGGGTCCCTATGATGCATTTGGCAGGGAGACCAACTGAACAGTCATTTTTCTAGAAATTGTGAAATAAATTTTTTTAAATATAAATATTTATGTTGCAAGTTTGTATAGTTTTAGACATATTTACTGTATGAAAATAAATAGTAATGAAGACCTAGCTATTCTCACTAAATTGAGGAGTGTAATTCCAATAAATTTACTTTCTCATAGCAAAGCTCTCTGCTCCGTCCTGTCATTGAAGACAACTGCCTGGTGTGGTTATTTGGGGCACGCCTGCCCTCCACCTACCCACAGAATTTCCACTAACATTGGATTCCAAATGTATAATTGCAAATAGGTTAGTGAAAGAAATCTGTCTTTCAAATGCCAGTTTATGACAGCTCCTATGAAAGAAAGTTGTATGAACAAAATATTTCATCTCATTATTTCAATGAATAGGCCTTAATTCAAAAAGTCACTGAGCAGCAATGTCTAAGTTTTCATCTATAAATGCAGTGATGTTTCATCAACAGAAAACCTTTCTACCTGAGCCTTGAAAGGTGAAGAGATTAACACAGAATGGACATCACTTCAAAGTTGCACAAGGATGCAGAGAGGCAAGAAGCCTACCAGAGCATGTGGGTCAGTCCCCCTCATGCCTGGGACGCAGTGCAGTATTCAGCAGGAGAGCTGAGAAGCCAAGTTGTAGTGTCTGAAAAATCAGAGCGGTTGCCCAGTACAAACAGACCAAGTGCATCCTTCAGGAATCAGCAAAGTGAGGACACTAGAAGAGTTTTGGAAAGAATGGATACGAAAAATTACACACCCAGTATTGAAGTACTTATTGTGAGAAAATAAGAGCTTCTTTGGTCTTTGTGATATTCATTTTATAGTTTAGTAATGTTTATATTTTGGATTTTCAGGAATCACTATAACTTTTTCAGGATTTAGAGCCTCTAAAGTATTATCCTAGCTCCTACCAGTATAAGGAACTGAGAATGAACTAAGTTTCTGGTTAAGATAATGAAATTCCCGTCCTGTGCTCAGATCCAAGAAAAGACCCCAAGTGTTTAGAAATTGGGGGAAGGGTATTCTAAGGCAAGTGGAAGGGATAAGAGGCCCCTCCTCACAACTTGGCTGAGCACTAACCATTCAAAGCTTTCAGAAAGGTTTGAGAGGCTGAGCTGTCCTGTTTGCTGTGTCATCTACCCCAATGAAGGGCTATTTTGTCATGATCTCACTGAATTCATGCACCCATTCTATTAGGCAGGTGTTAATAGCCCCATTTTGTGGGTTAGGACATTTCACCTGAGAGATTCAGGAAAATGGCATCCTAGGATACCCTTTGTATTCCTCAGCAACAGGGAGTGTGAGTAGGGTGTTATGATGTGTAAGAAGATAGCTGACCTCATCCTCTATGGTTCCTGAGCTGAGCCCCTTGTTCCGAAAGCCACCTCAGTGCCTCTAGCCATCCTGACTTCCCTTGGCAGCAGCATCTATGTTTCACGTGTGGGCACAGTCGGGGTGCTGTCCCAGGGCCTTTCACCCAGACCCCTACCTCAAAGCCTGGCCCAGTATGGAGGCCCACTGGACTGGAAAGTCTGCTGTAAGTCTGGGCCCATTTCATCCAACCTACTTTACAAGATGCCGAGAATCTATACCAGACACAGTCTTGAAAAATCCAGTCTCAAGGAGCAGTTTATTGATCTGGCAGATGATTAAAAGGCAACAGAGATGAGCTCAACTGATGCTTTGGTTTTTCCATCCTGAAAGTGAATCTGAAATTTCCTCGGGGGATCATTAGCCTGTCTGCTGCCTCAAAAAAGGCAGATGGCTCCTCAGTGCAGTCAAAGGTCACGAGACTGTCCTGGTCAACAGCTCCTGGCTCTCTTCTGTCCTAAGCAGGGCACCCCGGGGAGCAACACGTGCCACCCTGGATGTGGGGCACATCAGTCCTTGTTCCTGATCACACCTATGCTGGAAGGAGCCCTCACGCAGTCCATCACAAGGGCTCTGCTCTCTCCTCTATGTTTATGGGATGAGAGAGACGATGGTGAGAATGGCTATAAAGTTTTAGGCTGCTCCAAAAGAAAAGGAAGGAAAAACTGGCTTGAACCCATCACAAAAAGCTGACCATTTCCAACAGCAGGGAGAAGGGAAGGAATTTGGGCTGGTGGCTATGAAGTCACCTGGAGTTGTCATTTGAAACAGACATTGCTGCTGCCAAATCTTGGATGACCTGATGTGCTGCACATCACATGACTTGGACTTGTCACTAAGCAGATATGCTATGGTTCAGAGGAAAATTACCGGAGGTTCAATGCTCAGGCAACAGATTATTTACAACCTGTTCCTAATGTGAGAGCTTTTACATCAGTGGTTTCGTGAACAAAAGTACATATTAAAAGGCTAATGTAATTGCTCATGTTGGCAATGAAGTACCGCCAGATTGGATTTCAACAGGATACCTATAGCCAGCAGCATGCTTCAGTATGCTTAGAGTGTAAACCGCTCTCTGCTAGGACAAATTACTAGCTCCTGAGCTACCAAAGAAAGCTGATTCTACTTTGGAAACCTTAAACAACAACAACAAATAGACCTAAGTTGCCCTTCCTGCCTCAAAATTTTCTGTAAAACTTGGCTATGGTGAAAAAATAAAATAAAACAACCCTTTGTCCCAGAAAAGTATTCACACACACCATTAGATTGCATTGTTTTAAAGGAAACTTCCTCATTTTTATGGGAGCACTTTTTTTATAGATGACATGAGCCCCTTTTGCCTTCCCTACCCCCAACCCCACCAACCCTTGCAGCCCACTGTTTTTTGTCAAAGGTAATTGTAGTTACAGCTCATTAATCATCCATCAACCAGACAGACTCTGCCAAGAATGCTGATAGCATCAGCGCTCCAGGGAACAGCCTGCAGAGACAGGACAGGACTGGCATGGCGACATTCTCTCCAGCCTGGTCTGTAAGGCCACCAGCCTGAGGGCCTCTATTTCTCAGTTCCTTTTCATAGAAGGAAAGCTCATGCTCTAAGTCTGACTCAGATCTGCTAAGCAAGCTCTCAGACAATGGGGTCTGTATTAGTGAATAGAAACAGCACTCACAGACCATCTAAAATGCTGGCATGATGAAAAACAATCAGAAGGGGCACATCCTTTCTTTTTCTTTTAATTGTCTGAAGTTTTACATATGTCTCCGTTTTCCCCGATTGACACCCCGCCCCCAGCCATTCCCACACCGGACAAGCCCCCCCAGCCCAGTGTCTGTGTCCATTGGTTATGCTAATATGCATGCATACAAATCCTTTGGTTGCTCTCTAACCCCCGCCCCACCTCCCCTGCCATTTGTCTCTGGATCTATTTTTGTTCATCAAATTATGTTGATCATTATATCCCACATATGAGTGAAATCATGTGATATTTATCTTTCTCTGACTGGCTTATTTTGCTTAGCATAATGCTCTCCAGTTCCATCCAAGCTGTTGCAAATGGTGAAAGTTCTTTTTTTTATAATGGCATAGTATTCCACTGTGTAGATGTGCCACAGTTTTTTTAATCCACTCATCTGCGGAGGCACATCTTTTCTTAAACACATTCACTGTCCTAAAAGTTCTCATCACAAAAAGGAATTTTTTCTTTGTATTGCATCTATATGAAAGGATGGATGTTAGCTGAACCTATATGTAAATCAAACGTCATGCTGAATTCCTCTACTTTACACAGTGATGTATGTCAATTATTTTTCTATAAAATTGAGAAAAAATAAAACACTGTTAAAAGATATTCCCTATGCTGACTTATGCTCTGGATATGCAGATGGGTTCTGTTCTATTATTATACCATCAGTGCAATTCTATTTCTGAATATCAGCCAGAACTACCTGTGATTGAAATAGTGTGTACACACACGTGCTCGGAGGAAGACCTGCAGTGTTAACATATTGGCCATAATTTCTGAACCTAACATTGGACATCTGGTGTGGTGAGCAACAATAACATTGTTTTATCTGGGAAAATTCTATATATCAAAGAAAAAATCAATGAACAATAAATTGAAATCCAAAGTTCACTAGGTCAGAAATTTTAACAAACAAATATTTGTTTTTCTCCTAAAGAGTGAGACTAATATCAAATTATCACATTAAGACCCAACAAAAATTTTTAAAGAGGAGAGCCTTAATTTGTTTATAAATATATTTAAGTAGTCTAGAGAGTCAAATTTTGCTGCATTTTAGAGATGACAGTTTAGAGGCTATAAAGATGAGATGCCTACCTCATGTCAATTGGGGAAGTCTCATTCTGTGACACCCCATTTAATACACATTCCATTTGCCACCCTGTCAAAGACCCTTATTTCCTTTCCCAGACACTGACTTTAATGGGCATAAAGTCAGAGTCTGGCATATGGCAGACCTTATTTCTTTTGCCAGTTCTCTCTCAGGGAGATGGAGGGGGAGAGAGGGAGAGAACACAGATAGTGGAGGTAGGGGGTTGGGATGCAAAGCAATGATTAATGTGTTAGATTGCCCTGGTTGCAGAATCAGGGCTTGCTATCTGAAGTTAGCTGGGATCACGTGGGTATCTGAACCAGACTAGGAGGGTTTTGTGTGAGTCATGGGATTTTTAAGTTTTCAATTAAAAAAAGATTTCAGTAATAAATGTAACTCAACTCTTTTTTTTAATGCCATCTTCTCCATCAGCCAATTTAATGACCTAGTTAGGAAACCATGTGACCTGATGGACTACAAGCTTAAGGAGTGTTTCACCCATGTATCATCTACTCAGCCATATTAAATGTCATTTAAAGGAGGTTTTAAAGGAAGTCACAGAATCAGGCTATTCAGGCACACAGAAGCTTGTTTGTGAACTGGAACATTTACAGAAGTTCTTTGGAAAAATGTTAAGACAGCTAAAGCTGTTTACTGAGATGTGCCGGTGACTCACGGGTGGATGCACAGATAGGCTACATGAGGCACCTGGAGAGATTTATTCAAACAACATGATTCTAGCACCCTTTAGTTATCCCATGCCTGGACCCCAAAATGGCCAAATCAGAAGGAGGTGTGAAGAAGAGATTTCAAATCCAGAAGCAATACTGAAGGCCTCCAGGTCATGAGCAGGGTTTTGCAGAGGGTTTCAGATAAGTAACTTTCATTAGTGTTGATGTGAGCTATCCTGCCTACAGTCAATACTAAGCAAGTTGACTAAATATTCTTAAAGGTATGACACAAAGTACTTTTTCTTTCATTTAAGAAAAGAAAGAAAGGAAAATTTAACAGCAGGGTCCAGACATGCCACAAGCCTCTCTCCATAAATAAAAGGTTTTATTTAACAAATAAGGTGAATAACAATCGACCTCAAAGAAATATAAAAGACTATGAAAAAATACTATGAACAACTCTATTCCAACAAACTGGACGACCTAGATGAAATGGACATATTCTTAGAAAAATACAAGCTCCTAAAACTCAATCAGGAAGAATCAAGAAACCTGAATAGGCCGATAACTACTGAAGAAATTGAAGCAGGGATCAAAAATCTTCCAGCAAACAAAAGCCCTGTTCTGGGCAGCTTTACAGGGGAGTTCTACCAAGCATTCAAAGAAGAAATAAAACCTATCCTCCTCAGACTATTGCAAAAAATTCAAGAGGAAGGCATATTTCCAAGCTGCTTTTATGAAGCCAGCATTACCCTAATCCCCAAACCAGATAAAGATACCACAAAGAAAGAGAACTATAGGCCAATATCCCTGATGAACATAGATGCTAAAATCCTCAACAAAATTCCAGCAAATTGGATTCAGCATTACATTAGAAAGATCATACACCATGACCAAGTGGGATTTATTCTGGGGATGCAAGGATGGTTAATATCTGCAAATCAAAAAATGTGATACATCACATAAACAAATTGAGAGACAAAAATCACATAATCATATCAGTCGATGCAGAAAAAGCATTTGTCAAACTCCAGCACCCTTTCTTAATAAAAACTCTCAGCAAAATGGGAATAGAGGGATCAACCTCAGTATAATAAAAGCCTTAAATGAAAAAAATCTACAGCCAACATAATACTCAATGGGCAAAAACTAAATCCATTTCCTCTAAGAACAGAAAGAAGACAGGATGCCCACTTTAACCACTCCTGTTCGATATAGTACTGGAAGTGCTAGCCATAGCAACCAGACAAGAAGAAATAAAAGGCATCTAAATTGGAAAAGAAGAAGTAAAACTATCCTTATTCTCAGATGACATGATACTGTATATAGAAAACCCTAAGGACTCCATCAAAAAAACTACTATAGCTAATAAATGAATTTGGCAATGTAGCAGGATACAAAATTAACACCCAGAAATCTATGGTCTTTTTATACACCAATAATGAATTCACAGAAAGAGAAACTAAAAAAAAAAAAAAAAAAAAAAAAAAAAAAAAAAAGCCCATTTGCCATTGCACCAAAAAAATTAAGATACCTAGGAATAAATTTAACTAAGGAGGTAAAAGACGTTTACTCAGAAAACTGTAAGACATTGAAATAAGAGACAGAGGAAGGCATAAACAAATGGAAGAACATACTGTGTTCATGGTTTGGTGGAATCAACATCATTAAAATGTCCATACTACCCAAAGCAATTTATAGATTCAATGCAATCCCCATTAAAATACCAATGGCATATTTCACAGACCTACAAAAAACTCTCCAAAAATTCATCTGGAATAAAAAAAAAGATCCTGAACATCCACAGCAATTCTAAGAAAAAAGACCAAAGTTGGAGGGATCACAATACCAGATATCAAGCTATACTGCTAAGCCACTGTTCTCAAAACTGCCTGGTACTGGAATAAGAATAGACATATAGACCAATGGAACAGAACAGATAACCCAGAAATACACCCAAGCCACTATGCTCAATTAAAATTTGGCAAAGAGGCAGAGCATGAAATGGAGTCAATACAGTCTCTTCAATAAATGATGCTGGGAAATTTGGTCAGATACATGCAAAAAAAAAAAAAAAGAAAAGAAAAGAAAAGAAAGAAAGAAAAAGAAACTAGATCACCAACTTACACCATGCACAAAAACAAACTCAAAATGGTTAAAGGACTTAAATGTAAGATGGGAAACCATAAAAATCTTAGAAGACTCCATAAGTAGCAAAATTTCAGACATACATCATAGCAATATCTTTATCATTACAGCTCCTAGGGCATTGGAACCTAAGGAGAAAATAAACAAATGGTACTACATCAAAATAAAAAGCTTCTGCACAGCAAAAGAAATCATCAACAAAACAACAAGAAAGTCCACTGCATGGGAAAACATATTTGCCAATGCTATTTCAGATAAGTGTTTAACCTCCAAAATTTACATAGAACTCATACAACTTAACTAAAGGATGATAAACAATCCAATAAAAAAAAATGGGCAAAGGACCTTCATAGATACTTTTCAAAAGTGGACATACAGAAGGCCAAAAGATATATGAAAACATGCTCAAAGTCACTGATCATCAGAAAGATGCAAATTAAAATTACAATGAGTTATCATCTCACACCTGTCAGAATAGCTATCATCAACAAATCAACAAAAGACAAGTGCCGGTGAGGATATGGAGAAAAAGGAACCCTTGTGCACTGCCAGTGGGAATGCAGACTGGTGAAGCCACTGTGGAAACTAATATGGAGTTTCCTCAAAAAATTTAAAATGGAACTCCCATTTGACACAGTAATCCCACTTCTAGGAATATATACCAAGAAATCAGATGCACCAATCAGAAAGGATTTATGCACCTCTATGTTTATAGCAGCACAATTTACAATAGCTAAGATTTTGAAACAGCCTAAGTCCCCTTCAGCAGATGAGTGTATTAGAAAACTGTGGTACATCTATACAATGGAATACTATGCTGCTATAAAAAAAGAATGAACTTTTACCATTTGCAACAGCATGAATGGAACTGGCAAGCATTATGCTAAGCGAAATAAACCAGTCAGAGAAAGATAAATATCACATGATCTCACTCATATGTGAGATATTATGATCAACATAAACTGATGAACAAAAATAGATCCAGAGACAAGGGGCAGGGGTGGGGGGGTTTAGTGATCAACCAAAGGACTTGTATGCATGCATATTAGCATAACCAGTGGTCACAGACATGGGGCAGTGGGGGCCTGCCCTCAGGGGTGGGAGTGGGGTGGATCAGTCAGGGAAAATGGAGACATATGTAATACTTTAAACACTTTTAAAAAGAGAGATAAGGTGAACTCTGACCATCTATAATAGTCCTTCTCTGTGAGACAAATACTGTGGCATTTGTATAAAATTAAACTCTCACAGAAGCCAAGACTTTTCTTGTCAAAACAAAGAAATTATTTTCCAGCAACCCCATCCGTGTCTTTGACCTTGCCTGCTGCAGGGTAACTAAGATCATAAAAGGGGGAACAAGAGGTCAAATGAGAGAGCTAATGTGTGAGGAGAGTGAGAAAGATATTTCAATATTTGTGGAGAACTCCACTCCATCCAGATGTTTTTAGTAAAAAGATGCATTCCCCATTGCTGCCAACTGTATTATAAAGACAGGACAAGATTACTCCTTGGAATTTTGTTTTATTTTTATTTATGGTCTAAAGGCAGTGCCTGCCACATTGTGTGACTCATAACTCCATCAGCCGTGGTCTGTGGTTCTGGAGCTATGGACATGGCACTGTGGTGGCAAGGGTCGTGTTGGGAACACATTGCCATCCTTCTTTCAGATGTGCTGGCAAGAGGGGCCCTGGCTCGCCTTATAAAAGTAGCTCCGGAGCAAATCATTAGCACATCTAACCTCAATACTTTGAAATCCAGAAACAACATTGAGTCATGCTGGTAGTACTGTAAAGTTTTATTGCATTTTTTAAACAGAGTCAAAAACAAGCTGGAGATCATGTGAATTATCTCTTTACATGTGTCAAGCCCAGGAATTTGGCACATGGATCAACATGATGGAATAGAGGAGTGAAGCCACGGGGATATGTCATTAGAGAAACATTGCCATGGCCTTGGGAGTACAAAACTTCTCACAGGCGGGTTCCTGGTGTCTGAACCACATACCTGGCATGGTGTCTGATCTGTGAAAATTGGGGTTATAAATGTTCTTTGTCCTGTACTAAAAATAGAGATTCATTTAAAGCAAAAGTATCCACAGGGAAAAAGTATTGACTGCTGATGACATCAATTTGTGTCTTCAGAGTCTTGTTGTCCAGGCCATGCTTTCTGTGGGCCTGTGAAGTAAGGGATCTTAGACAGGATTTTCAGAAGAAAAATAAATGAATGAATGAATGCATGAATCAACGAATGAATGAATACATAAATGAATGAATGAACCCCCTTCTGGGGAAAGCTCAGTATGTGCTTATGGTTAAAAGTACCCATCAAGTTTTCTAGATTCTTTTTTGAGTGTCCAGGTCAACATTCTCTGGAAACAGTTAATTTCACCTCAAGTGCAAACTGTGTAAAAATGCTTGGTTAGAGGAGAGACCAGGAATGGTTCCTTAGCCTATGGCATCCAAGGCCATGAGAGTAGACCACTTTCCAAGCTTCGCAGGCTATTTGGGGGACTTAACTAAACTGACCATAATCCACACCAACACCTTGCATAATAAGGAACACAAAGCAGATGAGAAAACCCAGTAAAGTATTTTAGAAGACAAATGAGTAGGCTTGCAGTGTCAGGGACTAAAATAGATTATAAAGCTATAGTAATTGAATACATATGGTATTAGTACCAAGAAGACAAAAGAAATCAATGGACCAGAATAGAATTTTTAGAAACAGACTCCAAAATTCAATCCTATATAATAAAACCCTAATATGCAAATAGACTGACCTGCAGAAGGACGGGTCACTATGACACGCACTGACCACCAGGGGGCGACCGGCAGGAGGAATGGGGGGGATGGGGCCAGCCAATGGTTGGCACCAGACCGCCAGCCAAGGAGGGTTCCAGTGGGGACCCCCTGATCGCCCCATCTGCCAGTCGCCCCACAGAAAAATAAATGAATGAATGAATGCATGAATGAATGAATGAATGAATACATAAATGAATGAATGAACCCCCTTCTTGGTACTAATACCATATGTATTCAATTACTGTAGCCCTGATCGCCAGCCAGGCCTAAGGACCCTACCCTATATATTGGGAACAGTCTCTTAGATTTAAAAATTAAAACCTGGCAAGGCTACTCTAACACTGAAAAAACAGGATGATGCAGCAATGACATGCATGGACTCTGGCTTGCACATTTTGTGGTCAACCCTGATTCTGATACTTATAACTCTGTGACAAAGCCAATTATTTAACTTCTCTCTGCTTTAGTTTTTCCACCCAAAAGATGGGGAAAATGGTACTACTGCCTCAGAAGGATCATGTTATGTATTGCTTTTTATAATCAGGGCAAAAAAATGTAGCTGCCCATAAAACAGCAAGGCGCCTTTCACCTGTATAAAAAGTATAGTCACTGGAGCATGCAGTGTCCATTCCAGAGGGATTGCAAGAGGGATGTCTGACTGTCGCACATCCCCCGAGGGTGCAGGCCAGGCTGAGGAACCACCACCTCACCCCCCATGCACAAATTTTTGTGCACCGGGCCTCTAGTAGTATCCTATCTAATAAAAGAGAAAGATGGTAATTGGCGTACGACCACTACCCTTCCCATTGGCTAATCAGGGAGATATGCAAATTAACTCCCAGCCAAGATGGCGGCCAGCAGCCAGGCAGCTGATGCGAACAGGGAGGCTTGCTTGCTTCAGTGACGGAGGACTCCAACGTTCCCCGCCTGACTTGCCGGCCTCTCAGCTGCAACTCTAAGCAACTATGTTGCAAATATAGAAGCTAAAAAACCCCCAGAAACCTGCTTTACTCAGCTGGGCTTCAGCCAGCCGGACCGCAACATTGTATCAAATACAGACAGTAAACAAAGGCCAGAAACCTGTTTTCAGCAGTCGAGGCCTCAGAGCTAAAGCTGGCCCAGAATAAAAAAAGAAAAAGAAAAAGAAAAAAAGGAGCGTTTGGGAGCTTCAGTCACCCGTCAGCCTGAAAATGTACCTCAGCCCCTCAGCCAGACTAGCCAGGCACCCCAGTGGGAACTCCCACCCTGATCCAGGACACTCTTCAGGGCAAACCAGCCAGCCCCACCCATGCACCAGGCCTCTATTCTATATAGTAAAAGGGTAATATGCCTCCTGGCACCGGGATCAGCGTGACAGGGTGCAGCGCCCTAACCACCTGATTGGCCCTGCTCTGTGTGTGACAGGGTACAGCACCCAAAACCCCTGATCGGCCCTGCTCTGTGCGTGACAGGGGGAGCTCCCCAAGCCCCTGATCAACCCTGCTCTGTGTGTGACAGGGTATGGAGCCCCAACCCCCCTGATGGGCCCTGCTCTGTGCATGACAGGGGGCAGCGCCCCAACCCCCTGATCCGCCCTGCTCTGTGCGTGACAGGGGGTCGTGCCGCAACTTCCCTATCGACCCTGCCTTGAGTGTGACAGGGGGCGGTGCCCCGACACCCCAATCGGCCGTACCCTGAGCATGACTAGGGGTGGCATCGCAAACTCCAGATCCGCCCTGCTCTGTGCATGACAGGGGGCGGCGCCCCAACACCCCAATCAGCCCTGCTCTGAGCCCAACCAGGGGCCACACCTAGGGATTGGGCCTACCCTCTGCCACCCGGGAGCAGGCCTAAGCCAGCAGGTCGTTATCTCCCGAGGGGTCCCAGACTGCGAGAGGGCACAGGCCGGGCTGAGGGACGCCCTCTCCTCCCCCCCCCCCGAGTGCACAAATTTTTGTGCACCGGGCCTCTAGTAAAATATATAATACTATTATATAATGTTATATAATAATCCTATCTAATAATAGACAAACATGGTAGTTGACCGTACCTTCGCTATGCCTCCCATTGGCTAATCAGCATGATATGCAAATTAACCACCAACAAAGATGGCGGTTAATTTGCATACATAGGCTCCAAGCGGTGGAGGGAAGACTGAAGGCGGCTCCGGCCAGAGCGAAGGCCTGGGTCCCGGGTGCCGGAGGAAAACCTGTGCCGGCAGCCAGGAGAAGGGAAGACCTATTGCACGAATCTCTTCATGCAACAGGCCTCTAGTACATTATATAATAGTATATATTATATAGTTAACCATACTATTATCCTATCTAATAAAACAGAAAAATGGTAATTGGCGTACGACGATACCATTTTCATTGGCTAATCAGGGCTATATGCAAATTAACTGCCAACTAAGATTGGCAGTTAACTGCCAACAAGATGGCAGTTAATTTGCATATGTAGGCACAATGCAGGGAGGCGAAAGGGAAACAGGAAGAAGCCCCCTGCCACTGACAGTGATCAGAAACCCAGGGAGGAGCTAAGAGCTGGGGGGCAGGGCAAAGGCGGCCCTGGGGCCACCTTTGCCCTGCCTCCCAGCCATGATCGGAGAATCAGGTGCCTTTTCCGCCCTGGCCAGTGATAGCAGGAAGTAGGGGTGGAGCCAGCGATGGGAGCTGGGCACGGTCAAAGCTGGCAGTCCCGGGAGCTAGGGGTCCCTTGCCTGGGCCTAAAGCGAAGCCCACGATCGTGGGGCCGCTGCAGCTGCGGGTCCCCGCTGCCCGGGCCGGACGCCTAGGCCAGAGGCGTTAGGTCTGGGCAGGGGCGGAGCCTGCAACCGCGGGGAGCTGGGGGTCCCCTGCCCAGGCCTGACACCTCTGCCGGAGGCCTCAGGCCTGGTCAAGGGGCCGATCCGGTGATTGGTGATCGGAGGGTGATGAGGGTCAACTCCTCTGGCCAAGGCATCAGGCCTGGGCGGGGGGCGGAGCCGGGGATTGGGGGGATATGATGGTCCCCTTGCCCAGGCCTGAAGCCTGGGTCAGAGGCGTCAGGCTTGGGCGGGGGGTGGAGCAAGCGATCAGAGGGAGATGGGGGTCCCCTGCCCAGGCATGATTCCTGGGCCAGAGGCCTCAGGCCTGGGCGGGGGCCAGAGCCAGTGATCAGGGGGAGATGGGAGTCCCCTGTCCAAGCCTGACACCTCTGGCGGAGGCGTCAGGCCTGGGCAAGGGGCCGATCCTGCGATTGGAGGGTGATGGGGGTCAACGCCTGAGGGCTCCCAGTATGTGAGAGGGGGCAGGCTGGGCTGAGGGACACTCCCCCCGACACACACACCCAGTGCACGAATTTCGTGCACCGGGCCCCTAGTATTATATAATACTAGATACCTGGTGCATGAAAATTTGTGCACAGGGGGAGTCCCTCAGCCAGGCCTGCCTCCTCTCACAGTCCAGGAGTGCTCAGGGGGTGTCATACTGATGGCTTAGGCCCACTCCCCACTCCCTCTGTGGAGGCTACAGCGCAATCAGGAGAAGGAGCTGCCTCCATCACCCCGCAGCTGCTGCCACTGCTGGCCCTTGGCCCTTGCTTCTTAGCACTAGCCCCACCACCCTGCCCACTGGTCGGTGCGGGGCAATCTGGGGCCAGACCGACTAGGGGAGGGGCTGTGGGAGGTTGAGGAACCACAGGTTGCACCCTGTCCAGCCTCTGTGGAGGTGTGGCACCTGGACCAGTCTGAGCTGCACCTCTGTGGCTGCCTCTGCAGAAGGGGCAACACTGGAACTGAGATTGTGCAGCCCCCTCACCCCCTGCTTCTACAGAAAGGGCCATCGTGCTGGACTGGCTACGCAGAGGACTCTCCCTCGCCAACTCTGCAAAGTTGGCTGCGGCCCCAGCCCCTCATGCGGCCCTGGGTGTTCCCATGGCCCCAGCTTCTCACGTGGCACTGGGCTCTCCTGCAGCCTCTGTGAAAGGGGTTACGGCACTGGATTAGCCTGTGCTGCCAGCCCTTGGCCCTCGCAGCTGCTGTGGCTTTGTTCGGAAGGATGTCCGGAAGGTGTCTGGTCTAATTAGCATATTATCCTTTTATTAGTATAGATTAGAGGCCTGGTGCACGAATTCGTGCATGATGGGGTTCCTCAGCCTGGCCGGCGATGCGAGCCCATGGGGGCCCTTTCACCCAGTCCAGATTGGGCCAATCGGGGCAGCAGGCCAGGGGGAGGGACTGTGGGAAATTGGCTGTGGGAATGCACTGACCACCAGGGGGCAGCTCCTGCATTGAGCATCTGCACCCTGGTGGTCCATGTACATCATAGCGACCCATTGACCGGTCATTCGGTCAACCAGTGGTAATGGTTGCTTAGGCTTTTATATATATAGACTAGAGGCCCATTGCAAGAAGATTCCTGCAAGAATAGGGCTTCCTGCAGCTGGAGCGAAGCAGAGAAGGGAGCGAAACCCGCTGAGGCAGGATTCCCTCCCACCCTGCTGCCCGGCTGGTTTCCCTCCCGCCCCGCCCCCTGGCTGGTTTCCCTCCTGCTCCACCGCCTGGCTGGTTTCCCTACCGCCTCCCACCTCCACCATCTTGGCTCCATTCCTGTCTCCACCGCCTCTACTTTGCTCCCTTCTGCAGCACTTCACTTCCACATTGTCTTCAGTCTTTGCTACCAGATGGTATATGCAAATTAACCGCCATCTTGGTTGGGTTAATTTGCATATAGTTGCTCTGATTGGCTGGTGGGTGTAGCAAAGGTATGGTCAATTAGCATCTTTGTCTTTTATTAGTGTAGATAGGTAGCATGTCTATTTAGTGGGGAGCACATATATTATCACTAAGTTGTACAAGTATAATTGGTTAACTCTTAAGAAAACAAAAAGCAGACATATACCTCATGGCTTATACCAAAAGAAATTCCAAATGGATTAAAAGTATTAAGTACTAGTATCCTATCTAATAAAAGACAAATAGGGTAATTAACCGTACCTCTGATACGCTTCCCATTAGCTAATCAGAGCGATATGCAAATTAACTGCCAACCAAGATGGAAGCCAGCAGCCAGGCAGCTGAAGCGAGCAGGAGGCTTGCTTGCTCCAGTGATAGAAGGAAGCCAAGGATCCCCACCTGACGTGGCCTGGCTCTGAGCCTGAAAGCAACAGCTCTAAAAGCAACTATGTTTCAATTATACAAGCTAAACAAACCCCAGATACCTGCTTTCAGCCAGTTGAGGCCTCAAGCTGGAGCTGGCAATCAGCTCCAGTGACAGCCATAGAAGGTAAATAAATCCCAGAATTAAAAAAAAAGAAGGAAAAAAAGGAGAGGTTGGGAGCTTCAGTTGCCCACCAGCCTGAAAACGGCCCTCAGCCCCTCACCCAGACTGGCCAGGCACCCCAGTGGGGATCCCACCCTGAACGGAGTGCAACCAGATGCAAACTGCCATCAGCCCCTCATCCAGGCTGGCCAGGCACCCAAGCAGGACCCCCACCCTGATCTGGGACACCCTTCAAGGAAAACCAGCTGGCCCCCACCCATGCACCAGCCCTCTATCCTATATAGTAAAAGGGTAATATGCAAACTGACCCTAACAGCAGAAAGAATGGGAATGACTGGTCACTATGACACACTCACCATCAGGGAGCAGACACTCAATGCAGGAGCTGCCCTCTGGTGGTCAGGATGCTCTCACATGGGGAGCTCTGCTCAGCCACAAGCCAGGCTTATGGCTGCCAGTACAGCGGTGGTGGTGGGAGCATCTTCCACCTCCTCAGCAGTGCTAAGGATGTCCGACTGCAGCTTAGGCCTGCTCCCCGCTGGCAAGTGGACATCCCCCGAGGGCTGCTGGGCTGCCAGAAGGATGTCTGATTGCCAGCTTAGGCCCAATCCCCCAGGGAGCGGGCCTAAGCCAGCAGGTGGTCATCCCCTGGGGGGTCCCAGACTGTGAGAGTGCACAGGCCGGGCTGAGGGAACCCCCTCCCCCGAGTGCACAAATTTTTGTGCACCGGGCCTCTAGTTTAAACATCCTATCTAATAAAAGAGAAACATTTGACCATAACACCGATACACTTCCCATTGGCTAATCAGGGCGATATGCAAATTAACTGCCAACAAAGATGGCGGCCGGCAGCCAAGCAGCTGAAGCGAACAGGAGGCTTGCTTGCTCCAGTGATAAAGGAAGCCAAGGTTCCCCGCCTGGCGCTACCGGCCTCTGAGCTGCAGTCTAAGCAACTATGTTGCAATTATAGAACCTAAACAAACTCCAGAAACCTGCTTTCAGCTGGATGGGCTTCAGCCAGCAGGATCGCAGCAGTGTTTCAATTATAGAACCCAAACAAACCCAGATCCCTGCTTTCAGCAGCGGAGGTCTCAGAGCTGGAGCCGAACCTCAGAGCTCCAGTGACAGCCATAGAAGGTAAATAAATCCCAGAATAAAAGAAAAAAAGGAGAGGTTGGGAGCTTCAGTAGCCCGCCAGCCTGAAAATGGCCCTCAGCCCCTCACCCAGACTGTCCAGTCACCCCAGTGGGGACCCCCACCCTGAAGTGGGTCTGACCAGCTGCAAACAGCCATCATCCCCTCATCCAGGCTGGCCAGGCACCCCAGTGGGGACCCCCAGACTGAAGCAACAAGATGGCAGCTTATTTGCATACTGAAGGCAGGCAGCAGCAGGCAAGGCTGTCCGCAGTCTGGGACCCGGATCTGTGACCCTGCCAGGTGGGGGGCAGTGCTTAAGGCTGTCTGCGGTCCTGGGACCTGGATCTGTGACCCTTCCCGGCGGGGCAGCAGCTTGCACAGGGGCAGATCGGCCGGGGTTGGTTGGGGCAGGACGCCTGGCTTCCGCCCAGCCCCAGTCACTCTGGGCAGGTGAGCAGCGCAGAGAGCCTCTGGACAGGGGAGGCAGGCCGGTGGAGGGCGGCCTGTACTCCCCACATGGTGGTAGTGACAGCTGTGAGCGCGCCAAGCAGAGCCTGCAGGCTGAGCTGAAGTAGCGCCTGCAGGCCATCAGTGCCCAGGAGTGGCTGCACAAGTCCCGCCTCCTGGCCCAGAAGGTGCAGGATCGCAGGGACAGCCACTGTGGGGGGCCAGATTGACATCCTCTTGGCCGCACCACGGGGGTTTGTGGATCTGCAAAGCCAGAGGCCTCTGGTGTGCACATCCCCCCCTGGCGTGCAAACATCCCCCAGCACACTGTCATCCTCCCACGCCTGCAGCTGTTGCAAACCAAGGCGTGCACAAGTTCCCCCCACCTCTTCACCGCACTTCCATCAACCCAGCACGCCTAAGGATGTGCACACATCCCCTCTGATGCACTCATGTCCTTTGGAGAGTGTCTGGGTGTTCTGGGTGCTGAGGGTGGGCGCCTGTGAGATGACAGTGAGAGGGTGGAGTGGTGATGCCCTGTTCCCACGGAGGCCAGTGCAGCTATGAGATCACCTCTGGGGTGTTAATGCAGGTGCTGAGGCAGGAGCAGGTGCAGAAAGACACACCTGGTGGGCACAGGTGGCCCTCGCTGAGGTGCCTTCGGTCAGCGTTCAAGATCAAGAACCCAGAGGCAGAGAGGGATTTCGTCCTCTCAGTAAAACAGTGGGATAGTCAGGGCGACTGTAGAGGAGGAACGTGCACTTTGGGTGCCAGCACCCATGAGCGAAGGCTGCCCTGACTGAGCCTCGCTTGCTTGGGGCCTAGTGCACTCCTGCCAGGCAGTGGGTGACAGGACATGCTTTTCCGAATTAATGAGAGAAAACCTTGATTCTCCTGCTGCCCACGAAGTTGGAAAGTGAAGTGGGGAGACATGTGGGGAGTGAGCGAGGTTCCCTGTCTGGGAGTTCCAAATCTGCTGTTGGTTTCTTTCACCGCTGACTAGAGATATACAGGGTTGTCCCCCCAAAATGTATACACACTTTGAATACCTACTAATTCCAGTGGTTTTAAGCATAAGAAAGAAACAACAATGGAGCTGTTATCTGTTAAAAGTGTGGGCACAAACAGGCAGTTGGACATTCCTTGAGGGGTCTCAGATTGGAGAGGGTGAAGGCCAGACTGAAGGGCCCCTTTACCCCCCTACCCAGTGCACGAATTTCATGCACCAGGCTACTAGTAAAATCATAAAAGAAGAAAATGTAGCTATGAGAAAGGAAGAACATTCTAAGCCACACACCAAAGGTAGACACCATAAGGGGAGAAAAATTAATGGATGCAAAAAAGTCTGTACATCAGAGAGAGAGAGAGAGAGAGAGAGAGAGAGAGAGAGAGAGAGAGGGAGAGAGAGAGAGAGAGAGAGAGAGAGAGAGAGAGAGAGAGAGAGAGAGAAAATAAGTCCAAAAAGAAGACACACACAGTCATCATATATACTAGTATATGGCAAATACTGTTAGCTGGTTTCACCACCTCCCATTTGTGAACCTCCTCTCCCTTGTTCATTTTAACCTGTTTTGTAAACTGAAAAAGCTCAATACTTACTTTCACCAACTACAGACATGGGCAACCATGTGATGTTCTTCACAGGGTTATAAAAAGAGGTTCGCATCATTCTTTGCCAGGCAATTCATAGATCTCCATTTCTTTAGAACCAGTTACTGGAGGTTTAGTAGTATTTTGTTTCAGTATGTTAGATAAATGAGCTCTAGAGCTCTGCTTTACAACATTGTGCCTATAGTTAACCATACTGTACTGTGCCCTTTAAAAAATGTTGAGAATAGATCTTATATTAAGTTCTCTTGCCACAAAACAAAAACAAAAGGACCCAAGGAAACTCTGAGAGATGTTGAATTTGCTTTAATTTCGGTGATGGCATCATGGGTGTTATCAGATGTTTAAACTCACCAAATTGTACACATTAAATATGCACAATCCTATGTAATAAAAAGCTAATATTCAAATTGTCCCCTTGACCTGGAGTTTGACCGGGAGTTCAACCAGGAGTTCGACCAGGGGGCAGGGCTGGCCAGCCAACCACCCATGGCCCCTCCCTCCAGCTGGCCTGGCCCAATCACCCCCAATCGGGGTGGGCCAGACCCCACCCATGCACAAATTCCTGCACTGGGCCTCTAAGTATTGTATATAATTCACATCTCAATGAAGCTGTTAAAAAATAAAGTTTATGCACAGAATGTTAAAAATATTTTCTGAGAGGTTGCCAACACTTCTTAGTCTTCATCTTGAATGGGGGTGTGAAGCCTGGAGATGGGATAGCCACTTTGTGACTGTGAGAGGTCAAAAGAGTTACAGAGACTTAGCTTAAACACAAAGTGCTTTCAGTAGCCCCCCATCTCTTGGTTACTAAGTCCCACCTGTCTAAGATAACATAAACCTGTTTCTCTATCACTTGATAGGAAGTGCATTCTTAAGAAATTGAGAGGGTAACAACTATTGACAGCATTACACAAACACATAATATGTATCCAATCCCTTAATACATAAAACAAAAGGAGGGGGGAAAGAGTCGCCTTCAAAAGATGTTAGGGATAATAACATTTATCTTAAATAATTGTGCTATTTGAAATAATATGCTTAAATTCTAGAAGTACCATTAATTCATAAAAAAGTCAAGCCTAAATATTCTAGATAAATAATATTTTACTAAACATCTAAAAAGCCCAAAGAATGACCAATTCTGGCATCAAGCCAAAGATAAATAATAAAAACATATTATAAATTGTACATTCAAATAGGTATGTGCTAGACTTACCAGGGTGATCACTTTGTAAGTTATATAAATGTCTAACCACTATGCCATACACTTGAAACTAATGTAATATTGAATGTCAACTATTATTGAAAAACATTTTTCAAAGAATGTTCACTTTGTATTATGCTACTTGAAATAAGCCAGTCAGAGAAAGACAAGTATCACATGATCTCACTCATATGTGGAATCTAATGAACAAAATAAACTGATGAACAAAATAGATCCAGAGATATAGAAGCATAGAACAGACTTCAGAGGGAAGATGGGGGGTGAGGGAGTGGGAAGAGATCAACCAAAGAACTTGCATGCATATATATATATAACATAGACACAGACAATAGGGTGGTGAAGCCCTGGGGTAGGGGTCAGGGTTCAGGGACTGGCTAGAAAGATTCAATGGGGGGGAAATGGGGACCTGTGTAATACTTTCAACAATAAAAATTTTTTTTAAAAAAAATGTTCATTTTGCCCTGACCAGTTTGGCTCAGTGGCTAGAGCATCGGCCTGTGGACTGAAGAGTCCCAGGTTCGATTCCGGTCAAGGGCATGTACCTTGGTTGTGGGCACATCCCCAGTAGGGGTGTGCAGGAGGCAGCTGATCGATGTTTCTCTCTCATTGATGTTTCTAACTCTCTATCCCTCTCTCTTCCTCTCTGTAAAAAATCAATAAAATATATTTTTTTAAAAAGTTCATTTTAACATTATATTGTCAAAATAAAAATGGAAGAGATTCCCTGGCTGGTGCTGCTAAATGATTAGAGCATTGGCCTGAACGTAAGAGGGTTGCTCATTCGATTCCCAGTCAAGGGCACCTACCTGAGTTGCAGGTTCGATCCCCACTTCCGGTCAGGCAGGGTGCATGTGGGAGTCAATCAACTGATGTATCTCTTTCACATTGATGTTTCTCTCTCACACCTCTCTCCCCTCCCGTCCACTCTCTCTAAAAATCAATGGAAAAAATATTCTTACTCCTTGGATGAGGATTAAAAAAAAGAGAGAAGAGATATCCTATCTAATAAAAGAGAAACATGGTAATTAGCATACATCAGCTACCCTTCCCATTGGCTAATCAGCGAGATATGCAAATTAACTGCCAGCCAAGATGGCGGCCGGCAGCCAGGCAGCTTGAAGCTAACATGAGGCTTGCTTCCTTCAATGATGGAGGACTCCAACATTCCCAGCCTGCCTTGCCAGCCTCTGAGCTTACAGTTTGAAACATTGTTACAAATATAGAAGCTAAACAAAACCCCAGAAACCTGCTTTCAGCCAGCTGGGATCTCAGAGCTGGAGTTGATACAGTGTTTCGATTACAGAACCCAAACAAACCAGATACCTGCTTTCAGCAGCAGAGGCCTCAGAGCTGGAGCCAGAGCTAAAGCTGGCCCAGAATGAAAAAGAAAAGAAAAAAAAAGGAGCAGTTGGGAGCTTCAGTCACCCTCCAGCCTGAAAACAGCCCTCAGCCCCTCACCCAGACTGGCCAGGCACCCCAGTGGGGACCCCGACCCTGAAGGGTGTGTGACCAGCTGCAAACAGCCATCATCCCCTCACCCAAGCTGGCCAGGCACCCCAGTGGGGGCCCCCACCCTGATCCAGGACACCCTTCAGGGCAAAGCAGCTGGCCCCCACCCGTGCACCAGGCCTCTACCCAAATAGTAAAAGGGTAATATGCCTCCCAGCATCAGGATCAGCGGAGCTGAGAGGCCTCCTGGCACCGGGATCAGTGTGACAGGGGGCAGCACCCAAACCCCCTGATCGCCCTGCTCTGTGGGTGTTAGAGGGCAGCGCCCCAATCCCCTGATCCGCCCTGCTCTATGTGTGACAGGGGTGAGCTCCCCAACCCCCTGATCGGCCCTGCTCTGTGCGTGACAGGGGCAGCACCCCAACCCCCTGATTGGCCCTGCTCTGTGCATGACAGGGTACAGAGCCCCAACCCCCTGATCGGCCCTGCTCTGTGCGTGACAGGGGGTGGCGCCGCAACCTCCCCATCGACCCTGCCTTGAGCGTGACAGGGGACGGTGCCCCAATCCCCCAATCGGCCCTACCCTGAGCGTGACTGAGGGTGGCATCGCAACCTCCTGATCCGCCCTGCTCTGTGCATGACAGGGGGCAGCGCCCCAGCTCCCCAATCGGCCCTGCTCTGAGCCCGACCAGGGACTGCACCTAGGGATTGGGCCTGCCCTCTGCCACCCAGGAGCAGGCCTAAGCCAGCAGGTCGTTATCTCCTGAGGGGTCCCAGACTGCGAGAGGGCACAGGCCTGGCTGAGGGACCCCCCTCCCCCCGAGTGCCCAAATTTTTGTGCACCGGACCTCTAGTATATATATAAAAACCTTTTCTAACTATAGCACATGGTTAATGAAAAATGGCAAATCATAAAATGTGCTGTAAAAGAATATTTATGAGTATAAGAACATTGAGGGGAAAAACAAACTACAAGACAGAATACACAGTACATGATGATTTTTGTTACTGAGGATTGGGACCGCATCAATGGGTTTTTCTCCCAGTTTATCATTGATTTCCCAGTGCCCAGTACAGACCCTCCACATATTAGTGTTTTTTAATTTTTTGTTAATGAATATGTGAAAGAAATGTAGTAAACTGTTATTAGTGGGCTTTTGCATTTTATTGCTTTGAATATGTACATATCCCTTTTGTTTTTTATATTTTTATTGATTTCATATTAAGTGTATATGACTTTTATAATTAGAAAAAAAAGTTAAACTAATGAAATAAACCTTTCTTTTTTCCAACACCGTTCTTCTCTTTGTATAGATGAAGAGTATGGGGACCTGACTTCCTGTGTTCCATATGTTGTGTTTGGTCTTTAGGGGTGTGGAACTGAAATGGTGTAGACGACATATGTCATCTTGAGTCAGGCAGGATGAAAACTCAAGGCCACACTGCGGGGGGCGGGGGTGGGGGATGAGCAAAGTTCATGGCCTTCTATGCTCACCTAGTCCTTGACTTCTGGGATCAGCTTACTGCTCTCCCACTGCTGCTGGCTTTCCATGGAGGGATTCCCCAGAATCCCAACCTTTCTGTTCATCCTCTTCTCTCTTTACACTTTCCACCAATAACCCCAATAGATTTGATCTGCACTCTGTCATCTGTGATCCCCCATAATCTATTTTATGCTTGACAGAGTGAGAACAAGCTCTCACGAGCAGGTGCTTTTTTCTTTCTTCCCAAGATGGTATTTTCAGCAGAAAATAGCCTGGTGCATCCCAAATTTAGCTAAAATGTTAATAAATCTGAAGGTGAAGGTCCCATGTGGAACCTCTCAGACACTGGAATCTCAAATATGAAGGCTGGTCCACCTCAGCTCCTGAAGAGCAAAGGCAGCTGTAATAGAATTGAGGTAGGAGTGTGGCAAGTCATAACAAACTCCCTCCCCTTGACCTGATTTCTACCTTTTAAGGTAGTTCTTTTGGATATGCCAGTGGAAAGAAATCTCATTTCCTTCAGTGAGGGGGCCCTAAGACCTACAGGACAACATTGGTTTTACTTCAGCTAGAGAACAAGTTAAGACACTGCTTGGAAACTGCCACAAGCTCGTCACTCCTCTCCTGACCAACCTGTCTTCCTTACCCCCACCTGCCTCTCTCGCCAGACTCCTGCTCACTGGAGTCATGGCAGGAAGTATTCATGGTTGAGGGGGCCTGCCTTACAAAGACCCTGCTCTTGCCATCAACACCATTCTTTAAAACCAGCCCCACTCACCATGTGCTATGTGCAGTAAGAGTCCCAATTGCTGTTGCCACAATGCCATTTTAGAAATCTTGTACCTCAGAACAGAAGGAAGTTTTCAGAAATAAAGGAAAGAAGCGAGATGGAAAGATGAGGAACCGGGACAGGAGGATGGGATGAGGGGTATGGTTGCCTCTGGAATTCTGCCAGGCACTCAGCTGTGAAGTGGAGGGAGGCCTCTCACAGGTTTCAGAAAAATGGGCTCACATCACTAAGAGACACTTAAACACTTGCCTTCCTGTGGCCTCTCAGCTTGGCCATATCCATATAAACTGTAGGAGTCAACCAGGCTTAGGAAGGACAAAGATCTGAAATGGTGGTAGAAATGAGAGAAATGGGAGAGAAAAGTGTGTTTCCTTTTTCCCACTTTCTCAAATGCTGCCCACAAAACTACAGCCTTATAAAACAACAACAACAACAACAAACCCACGAAAACTGTGGTGCCCCATCTTGTTGTGGTAAATCTATGAAAACTCTTCATGCCTTGTGCTCCACCTCCTTTCTCCAACACATGGACAGCGGCCGGGCCATGTGATAGGGATCCAGGGCACTCGAGTAGACAGCTGTTCTTGCTAACAATCCCTGGTCTTCCCTGCACTGTTCAGCCCAGGAAGGTCTCCAGTGAGCTGCACCCTGAAAACAGGTTCAGGAAAGGTGGGAGCCTCTCTGAGAAGTAGAGGCAGCTGCCATTCCATCAGTGGTCATGTAGAGGGCATCCAATATTCCTGGACTTTATGCTGTGCAGGCGTACAGATGAATGAGACACAACCCTACCACTCAAGAAGCTGACAGATCACAATGTGCCCAGTTACCACATGCAGGTCTCCAATGACACTAGCCCTTCTCCTGAGGAAGACACCAAGGTGCAGAGCCATCAAATGAGCTGCTCATGCTGCGGTTAACACTTAGTTAACACTTTAGGCTCTCCCTAATGTTAACTTTCCATTAAGGAGTGTCCGTGGAGGAAGTGGGAAAGGCCACACAGAAGTACTAAACCTGTTTTAATCTCCAGTTAGAAACTCAAATTTAAAAACCCACCTTTTTCTACATCTGTACCTGCATGTTTTGTTCCTGTCCTGTCCCCTCTTTCTCATATGTTCACTCTGCCCATTTCAGCAGCTATGAAACATTGGTTCTTGTATTGTTTTCTACTTTTGCTGGGTCTGATTATCTCGAGTCAAAGAGAGTGATTTTTTTTTTTTTTTGGCTGATCAAGAAAGCAAAGGAAATAAGATTTAGAGCAGTGTTTTCCAAAATAAAAATTCTATGCTTAGAGTACTCTGGAAGTTTGTAGGATTACCCCTGGCCAGCTTTTGTACCTGAAGTGTAGAGAATCATGGACTATTCTGAATGGGCATATGTGTACATATAGAAGCGCTATTGCAATCAACATATTACACAGCTTACACAAGGATGTGAAGGATTAAACTACATATGCATGTGTATTTTACATTTAAATATATCTTTGGAAATATAAAAATTTAATGTGTGTCTACCTGTATCTATAACACAGATAAAGACAAAGAGAGGTTGACAGTTGGCAGCAATAATGCCCTCTTTCACAGGGCTCTGCAGTAGCCAAGGCACCCTAAATAACATAGAGGTCACCTTGATTTATTTGCATAGCCTAAGAGAAAAAGGAAGCTGCTATGCCCATATCATATACTGAATTACCAGGAAATTTAAGGGCATATGTATTGTACCCTGTTGGAAAAGCATCTGTTAATTTTCTACCAGAGACAGTAATGTTTATGCTCAGAGGTACCACACTAAATCTTCTTTCCTTATCTTTATAACAATTAATATAAGATTTATATTCATTTGAAAACTATCCGTTATGAATGGGAGACACAGCGAAACACAATGGGATGGAGGGACAAATTTCAACAAGTTAAGAAAACAAGGAAAGTGTCTAGAGAGCCAAGTAGTCTAACTAGGATGAACTCCTTACTTATTTTGCCTCTAGGCAATCTGGAGTCTTGGCCACTTGGTTTGCAAAGTGAAATGTTTTATTTCTGCTCCACTATTGACCCAACAAGTTACATGGTGTAGTTTTATTGAAAAAACATGTGCGAAGTGTCACCAAAGCAGCAATGAGGATGAGAGCACTTGCTCCACTCTCTTTAAAACAACCAACAGTGGAGAACATGTGCTAGTAAATTAAATGGACAGTGTTCCAGGCTCCTGAATCCTCAATTTTCAAAGCAGCAAACACTCTTCACAAATTGCTGTAATGAGCCAAGTACAGTGTTTCTTGTGACTTAACCTCATTTTGTGTGTGTGTGTGTGTGTGTATGAATGTGTGTCCTGTTTTTGTTCCCTGAGATCCATCGTTATTTCTGCATTTGTTTTGTTTATATTTTCAAAATGCATGTAACTTTATGCTGGAGAACACTATGAGGTCCTTTCTAACAAATGCTGAGAACACAGAAAACTAATAGATATGCCACAAAAGTGAATTTTCCCTCCTATTAGACATTTTTATAACAGGTCTCAAAAAATAAAATCTTTGACTACATAAAAAATAATGATTCTGCCCTAGCTGGTTTGGCTCAGTGGATAGAACATTGGCCTGCAGACTGAAGAGTCCCGGGTTCGATTCTAGTCAAGAGCACATGTCCTGGATGCGGGCTCGATCACCAGTAGGGAGTGTGCAGGAGGCAGCCGATCAATGATTCTCTCTCATCATTGATACTTCTCTCTCTCTCTCTCCCTTCTCCCTTCCTTTCTGAAATCAATAAAGATACATTAAAAATTAATGATTCCATGAATATATCCTTTTCCCCACAAAACAGGTTAGAGGTCATTTTTAATAGGGCTTCTTTGCTAAATAGTCCTTATAGGAAACTGATACACTAGTTCCATCAGGAAAAAATATGCATCAGGATTACATGGAAACCCTGCACTGGCCATCTTTCTCCCCACTCCCCAGGAAACTCTGACTAACACATTTGTCAACTTAGACATGATTGGATACAAAAATTCTACTTTATTTTGACAGCATGAGAGGTTGCAGTGTGGCACTGGGCTTTGGTACCATTGTCTATCACTCTAGCCAGGTAAGAGAATCTTCATCCTTAAATACTGGGAGCTGTATGTCTGCTATAATCACTGATATCAAATGCTTCATATACCTAGCTTGTTTTTCAAGTGAGCTGAAAAGAATCATTTAGCTGACTTTCAAATAAGACAAACTAAGAAAACTTTCAATGAAGACAAACTAAGAAAACTTCAGTCAGGAAGGTGGGTCTTTAAGAATGTCACTAACAGCCCTACTAATCATCCTCTTTCTTTTCTATATGCGAAGACATCAGAGTTCTTTTGTAATCAAAGTCTATTCCATGATGCCCCAGCTTCAGGCTATGATTCACTATACAGGTCTGTCCTTTCAGGGCATATCACAGAAGGCTCATTTTATTTTATTTATTTATTTTTTTACAGACAAAGCTCTTTTATTCTCATAAGCTCACACTATACATAGCAACAAAAACCTTGCTGTTTCCTTTTTTTTTTTTTACATATCTATCAATAAGTGAATCTAAAAATCAAGTCAATAAATAATCTGATGAACAATAAACTGGTGAATATAATAGAATCAGGCGCATAGAAAGGGAGTGGACTGACAATTCTCGGGGGAAAAGGGGTGAGGGGGGTGCGGGAAGAGACTGGACAAAAATCATACACCTATGGATGAGGACAGTGGGGGGGGGGTAAGGGCAGAGGGTGGGGTGGGAACCGGGTGGAGGGGAGCTATGGGGGGAAAAAGAGGAACAACTGTAATAATCTGAACAATAAAGAAGGCTCATTTTAAAATGTAGATACTTAGAGGAGGGAAAAATGGCTGCCAAATAGGCAGACGTGTTGTGCCCCTGGTCCCAGGCCCAGCCTAAAAAAGCAACTAAATCGGAGATCATCCACCGGAGTTAACAAATTAGACACAGATGAGGAAATACTAGTAGTTCGCAACCGGGAAGGGTGGAGGATGCCTGGAGAATGGTAGGAAAGGGGATCTGGACTGGAGAGGGACACACAACCACCAGGCAGAGAGGGTGAGGAGGACGCTACCCTGCACCAAAGCGTATCCCTTGTGGACAGGCATAACATCCAACTGTGGAAAGGAAAGTCAGAGGGCTGCTGGCGGCTGGGGAATCTAGATCTAAGACCACAGCCACGAAAGGCTGGGTCCAGAAAGGCGGCCTGAAAAGTGACCTGAGCAGCGCGGTGCTGGCGGGAGGGAAACATGCAGTTTCGTGGTTGTTTTTGAAAAATCAGACAGAGGGCAAAAAACCAGGACTACAGGATTTATTAGAGGAGAAGCACCTGCCAGGCTGTCTTGCAAGGGGAGAATAGCAGCACGTGCAGGGGTGGGCACGCCTTTTGAGGGGCGGAATGGGAAGGGGTGGGGGGCTTAGTGTACTTGGCGCACACTGATTGGTGGCTTACTGCATTGTCCATATAGGACAAGGGCTTAGGGTATTTGGCAGGTGTGAATTGGTGGTCCAATGTACAGTCCATATAAGGTACCTGGTTAGTCACTCAGGTATTTCTTGGCTGCAGGTTACGTCATATCCCGCCCACCAGTTGGGGGAAGGGAGAATCTATCAGTTTTGCCTTTGTTCTGTCTTTGCTTTTATTTGCTAAACCCAGTTCATAGCACCTTTCAATTGCACTCACCCAAGCTATGGTGCAGGTAGAGGCACAGATTTGTGGAGCCTGAGGAGAGGCTGTGGAGGGAAGCAGGCAGGAAGACGTGACCAGGAATCTAGGCGACATTCATAAACTTCCAAACCTAAGTGGCCATTTCTCTCCTAAAGAGAAAGCCCCTCCCAGTGGCCTCAAAACAGGTAATACAGACTGCCACACCCTGCCTACATTTTGAGCTATACAAAGGAAACAAAGATTCTGAATAGCCCCTAAGAGCCCTCAGTGACTGGGTTGGAAGAAGTGCCAGTTCACCCCACTATACTGGGAACCAGACTGATGAAAAACTCCAGGTTTCCAGCCAATGACACTGGTCTCCATACAAGGAGACCAGCTAAGGACAGAGTAATATTTTGGGCCACTTGTGGAGGAAATAAACATCTATCTATTCCAGGAAAGGGAAACAGTACCAACCCCACCTAAAGCCCTGTCAGAAACAGATGCTTGAGTGATTAAGATTGAGAGCTGGTAGACAGGCAAAGCCAGCTGATTTGTCCTGCCTGCTTGCAGCCAAGGCCTGTGGAGACAGACACAAACAGAGGAGCTGTGGCACACTTGCAGCTTCAACAGGGTGCTGAATTCCAAAGACTGCCTGACAGTGGTCAGCACCTAACGAACAGGAAGCCCAGAACTGGCAGACAGAAGAGAAGAGAGGGGTCCAGCCACCATGGGGCATTAAAACTTGGCTGAAGTGAATGATATTTCACTTTTTTATTTTTTATTTATTTACTTTTAAAATTTTTTAAAAAAATTTTAGTATTATATTTTCTTCTTTCTATTTTTATTGCTATTTTATTTTATCTTAATTTTTTTTTTTTACCTTTTTCTTCTTTGCTTCTCCCTTTTTCATCCTGTTTTTCTTCTCCTGTCCTAAATTTAGGTTTTTTTTCTTTCCTTTCTTTTTACCCCTCGTTAAAGATTGATCTTGTTTATCTGCTATATTGATGTATTATTATTATTGTAGTCTCTGTTGGCTAATTCATATATCTAATTTCCTCTTCCCTGCTCCTACTCCCTCCCCCCTTCTCTTTTCTCTTTCTTCACTAGTCAATTTTTACTTCCTCTCCTCTCTTGCTCTTTTCTTCTCCTAATTTTTAATTAATTTCACTTCCTAAATTTAAGCCTATCTGCTCTCTCCTCTAGTCTCCTTTTCAAAAACAAACAAACAAATAAATAAATAAAAATGTATTAATTTTTTATTTTTTAAATTTAATTTTTTTTTCCTCCTCATCCACTCATTCCCTTTCTAACTCCTCTATGATAAATCGTGGTTCTTCCACTATTCATATAATCCCCTAACCTTTTTTTTTTTTTCTGTATGTAAGCTCTGCCTCTACAGATTCTGCCCCACTTTTTATGGGTGTTTTTTGTTTGCAATTTTTGGTTTATTTATTTGTTTTGTGGTGTTTTCTCTCCATATTTCTTTTTTTTCTTTATCTTCCATTCCTTTTTTTTCTTTGCTCAATACCATTTTTGCTCTCTTTCCTCTCTCTTAATTCTCTTTTGTGGTGGTCACTTTTATTGGGGTTATAGGTGTCTTGTGTACATTCCTGTCCTGTTCCTTTTCTGTTGTGTCTTGTCATGTTATATTTTGTGCTGTTTGGTCAGCACCTCCACAATGGTTAGCATGACATGGTAGAGAGCGAGCCACATAACCAGTCACCCAGAGGGGAAACTCCACCCATGAATCAGACAATAACATTCAAGATCCAATTACATCAAGAGAACTCAAATATCTCAAGTAGGGGCATCCCTAGAATACCCAGCCAAGAATACCTGAAAGACTGCACCACTGGGTTCTACAAAATATCTATTACATAAGATAAATTCAAAAAATCTGGGGGGCATAGCAGTTTGTTCTAATACATAGAAACAATCACAAAGTAACAGTAAAAGTGGGAGTACAAAGACAAAACCCTCATATGAAACAAAAGGAGAAATCACCAGAAAAGGAAATAAATGAAATGGAGACAAGAAATCTGTCAGAAAAAGAATTCAGAGTAATGGTTATATGGATGCTCAGAAGGCTGGACAAGAAACTAACAAACATGTGTAAAAATCAAGAGGAAATGTAGAATGACATAGTTTCAGTAAAGAACACAATAGAGCCCTAACCATTTTTGGCTCAGTGGATAGAGCATTGGCCTGTGGACTGAAGGGTCCCAGGTTCGATTCCAGTCTAGGGCATGTACCTTGGTTGCGGACACATCCCAAATAGGGGGTGTGCAGGAGGCAGCTGATCGATGTTTCTCTCTCATCGATGTTTCTAACTCTCTATCCCTCTCCCTTGCTTTCTGTAAAATATCAATAAAATATATATTTTTAAAAAAGAACACAATAGGTTTCAACAGTACTCTGGAAGAAGCTGAAGAAAAAATCAGTGAGTTAGAAGACAAGGTAAAGAAAAAAAAGCAGAGCAGCAACTGGGGAAAAAAAACTTAAAAAGCAGGAAGAAAGTCGAAGGGAGCTTTGGAACATCACAAAACAAAACAAAATTTGCATAATAAGGGGGCCAGAAGGAGAGGAAGCTGGGCAAGGAACAGAAAACCTGTTTGAAGAAATTACAGAAAAATTCCCTGAATTAGGGAAGAAAAATGTCACACAAGTTCAAGAAGCACACAGAATCCCAAACAAGATTAACCCAAAAAGCTGACACCAAGACACATCCTATCTAATAATAGACAAACATGGTAATTAACCATACCTCCGCTATGCTTCCCATTGGTTAATCAGCAGGATATGCAAATTAAATGCCAACAAAGATGGTGGCCGGCGCCACGCAGCTAAAGTGAACAGGAGGCTATCTTGCTCCAGTGATGGAGGAACCAAGGTTCCCCACCTGCCATGGCTCAGCTCTGAGCTCCGGATGCAACAATGTGGCAATTATAGAAGCTAAAAAACCCCAGGTACCTGCTTTCAGCCAGCCATGGCCTCAGAGCTGGAGCCGGCTCTCAGCTCCAGTGACAGCTATAGAAGGTAAATAAATTCCAGAATAAAAAAATAAATAAATAAAAAGAGGATGGGAGCTTCAGTCGCCCGCCGGCCTGAAAACGGCCCTCAGCCCCTCACCCAGACTGGCCAGGGACCCCAGTGGGGACCCCCACCCTGAAGGGTGTGTGACCAGCTGCAAACAGCCATCAGCCTGTCATCCAAGCTGGCCAGGCACCCAAGCGGGACCCCCACCCTGATCTGGATCACCCTTCAGGGCAAACCAGCTGGCCCCCACCCATGCACCAGGCCTCTATCCTATATAGTAAAAGGGTAATATGCAAACTGACCCTAACAGCAGAAAGACTGGGAATGACTGGTCACTATGACACACACTGACCACCAGGGGGCAGATGCTCAATGCAGGAGCTGCTCTCTGGTGGTCAGTGCGCACTCACAGGGGGGAGCTCTGCTCAGCCACAGGCAAGGCTGATGGCTGCCAGTATAGCAGTGGTGGTGGGAGCCTCTCCTGCCTCCTCAGCAGCGCTAAGGATGTCTGACTGCAGTTTAGGTCTGCTCCCTGCTGGCAAATGGACATCCCCTGAGGCCTGCCAGGCTCCCAGAGGAATGTCTGATTGCCATCTTAGGCCCAATCCCCTGGGGAGCAGGCCTAAGCCAGAAAGTGGTCACCCCCAAGGGGTCCCAGACTGCGAGAGGGCATAGGTCGGGCTGAAGGACCCCCTACCCCAGAGTGCACAAATTTATGTGCACCGGCCTCTAGTCCTATCTAATAATAGGCAAACATGGTAATTAACCATACCTCCGCTACACTTCTCATTGGCTAATCAGCAGGATATGCAAATTAACTGCCAACAAAGATGGCAGCCTGCAGCCATGCAACTGAAGCAAACATGAAGCTTGCTTGCTCCAGTGATGGAGGAAGCCAAGGTTCCCTGCCTGCCACAACCCAGCTCTGAGCTGCACTCTAAGCAACAATGTTGCAATTATAGAAGCTAAACAAACCCCAGATACCTGCTTTCAGCCAGCTGGCCTCGGAGCTGGAGCCACAACAAAGTTTCAATTACAGAAGGAAAATAAATCCCAGAATAAAAACAAAAGAAAAGAAAAATAGGTGAGACTGGGAGCTTCAGTTGCAGGCTTGGCCCGCCTGAAAACAGCCCTCAGCCCCTCATCCAGGCTGGCCAAGCACCCCAGTGGGGACCACCACCCTAAAGGGGGTGCAGGCAGCCTGAAAACAGCCATCAGCCACTTATCCAAGCTGGCCAGGCACCCCAGTGAGGACCCCCACCCTGAAGGGGGTGCGGGAAGCCTGAAGACAGCCATCAGGCCCCCACCCAGGCTGGCCAGGCACCCAAATGGGACCCCCACCCTGATCCTGGATACCCTTCAGGGAAAACCAGCCGGCCCCCACCTGTGCACCAAGCCTCTATCCTATATAGTAAAAGGGTAATATGAAAACTGACCCTAACAGCAGAAAGATGGAATGACTGGTCACTATGACACACACTGACCACCAGGGGGCAGATGCTCAATGAAGGAGCTACCCTGTGGTGGTTAGTAAGCTCCCACATGGAGGAGCTCTGCTCAGGCACAAGGCAGGCTGATGGCTGCCAGTATAGTGGCAGTGGTGGGAGCCTCTCCTGCCTCCTCAGCAGCACTAAGGATGTCTGACTTCAGCTTAGGTCTGCTCCTCACTGGCAAGTGGACATCCCCTGAGGGTTGCCGGGCTGCCAGAGGGATGTCTGATTGTCAGCTTAGGCCCAATCGCCTGGAGAGCAGGCCTCAGCCACCAGATGGTCATCCCCCGAGGGATCCCAGACTGTGAGAGGGCACAGGCTGGGCTGAGGGACCTCCCCTCCCCCCGAGTGCACAAATTTTTGTGCACCGAGCCTCTAGTCATAAATAAATTGGCAAATATTAATGACTAAGAAAGAATCTTAAAGGCTGTCAGAAAGAGACAGAAAGTTACCTAGAAAGGATCTCCCATTAGACTATCAACATATTTCTCAACAGAAACACATCATGCCAGAAGGGAGTGGCATGAAGTATACAAAGTGATGCATATGAAGGGATTGAATGCAAGACTCCTCTATCAATTAAAGCTATCATTCAAAATTGAAGGTGAAATCAGGAGCTTCATAGACAAAACAAAGGCTATGGGAGTTTATACCACCAAACCAGCAATACAAAAAATTCTAAAGAAGAAATAGAAATGGAACAAGGAACATAGGCATAAAGAATAAAAATGGCAACAAACAAGTACCTATCAATAATAACCTTAAATGTAAATGGATTAAATGCTACAATGAAAAGACATAGGGTAGCTGAATGGATAAGAAAACATGACCCATATGTCTTCTGTCTACAAGAGAGCCACCTCAGAACACAGGACTCACACAGACTGAAAGTGAAGGGATGGAAAAAAATTTTTTAGGCAAATAGAAAATGAATAAAAAGCTGGGGTAGCAGTACCTATATCTGACAAAATAGACCTCAAAGTGAAGGCCATTAACAAGAGATAAGAAAGGCCACTACATAAAACTAAAGGGAGCAATTCAACAAGAGGATATAACTCTGGTAAACATATATGCACCCAATATAGAAGCACACAAATACATAAAAAAAACTTCTGAAAGATATCAAAGGAAAGATCAACAGCAATACAATCATAGTAAGGTAAGCATGTCAAACTCAAAGACTAACACTGGCCAAATAAACAAGGTTTAAGTTTATGTGAGCCACAAAAAAATAAAAGCTTCAATTTTCATAGAAATGTAGGTTTATTTTGATAGAGACATGCTGAATACAAAGAGCTGAAATAAATGAGTAATTGTTAACATAAAATAATAGAACATTTTAATAAAAATTAATATGTTTTCTTGAACATTAACTTACCAGACACTGAATAACTGCACAAATTAATAAGCATAATGCAAATAAACCCATTTTTCTTGTTCTCCAAAAGCGAAATATTTTCTGTTGCACACACCAAACAAGTCAGTCTAATAATGTATTAATCAGCTGCTAAAGTATTTCACTTAGTGGAGAGAAATGGTGTACCTGCACGTAAGGTGCGTAAGAGAAATGAATGCAACACAATTATACTAATCAGTCATTAGCAATCATTGTAGTTTATTAACAATTGTATATAACAGAATATTGTAAAAATTAAGTTTTGAAATTTTTATGAAAACATTTCTTACCATTATATTGGCTGAGCTGCAAAAATATTTGTTGTGAGCCACGAGTTTGCCATGCTTGTAGTAGGGGACTTTAATACCCCATTGACATCACTGTATAAATCCTCTATACATAAAATCAGCAAATAAACAGCAATCCTAAATAACTCACTAGATCACATAGACTCAATGAACATCTTCAGACCACTTCACCCCAAGGCCACAGAATTTACATTCTTCTCAAGTGCACATGGGACATTTTCAAAGATAGACCACATATTAGGGCACAGGTTAAGTCTCTTCAAATTCAAAAAGATTGAAATCATATCAAGCATCTTCTCAGATCACAATGGCATAAAATTAGAAATCAATTACAATAAAAACTCTCAAAAACAATCAAACATATGGAGGCTAACTAGCATGCTATTAAACAATGAATGGGTTACCAAAGAGATCAACGAAGAAATAAAAAACATCCTGGAAACAAATGAAAATAAAAACACAACAATCCATAATCTAGGGGACCCAATGAAAGCAGTCCGGAGAGGAAAGTTCATAGCACTACAGGCCTACCTCAAGACACAAGAAAAACTGGTAACTTATCTAACCCTATAACTTAAAGAACTAGAAAGAGAGCAACAAGAAAGCCCAGAGTAAGTAGAACAAAGAACATAATTAGGATCAGAGTGGAAATAAATGACATAAAGACCAAAAAAACAATATCAAAGATCGATAGAACTAAGAGCTAATTCTTTGAAAAGATATACAAGATTGATAAACCTCTAGCCAGGCTCACCAAGAAACAGAGAGGCCCGAATAAACAAAATCAGAAATGTTTTTAGAAAGAGGGGAAGTAACAAAAATAAAAAGGCTTGTAAAATATACTACAAACAACTCTACTCCAACAAACTGGACAACCTAGACGAAATGGACTTAGTCCTAGAAAAATACAAGCTTCCAAAACTCAATCAGGAAGAGTCAGAAAGCCTGAATAGGCTGATAACTACCGATGAAATGAAGCAGTAATAAAAAATACTTCCACCAATTAAAAGCCCTGGTCCAGACAGCTTCACGGGGGAGTTCTACAAAACATTCAAAGAAGAACTAACATCTATCCTCCTCAGACTATTCCAAAAAATTCAAGAGGAAGGAACACTTCCAAGCTCTTTCTATGAAGCCAGGATTACCCAAATCCCCAAACCAGATAAAGACACCACAAAGAGAGAAAATTATAGGCCAATTTTCCTGATGAACATAGATGCTAAAATCCTCAACAAAATTCTAGCAAATCACATCCAGAAATACATTAAGTTCTCTTTCTGTAAGTTCACTATTGGTGTATAAAAATGCCATAGATTTCTTGGCATTAATTTTTTATCCTTCTACATTGCCAAATTCATTTATTAGGTCTAATAATTTTTTGATGGAGTCTTTAGGGTTTTCTAGGTACAGTATCATGTCATCGGCGAATAATGACAACTTTACTTCTTTTCCAATTCGGATGCCTTTTATTTCTTCTTCTTGTCTGATCGCTTTGGCTAGCACTTCTAGTACTATGTCGAACAGGAGTGGTAAAAGTGGGCATCCCTGTCTTGTTCCTGTTCTTAAGGGAAATGGTTTTAGTTTTTGCCCACTGAGTATGATGTTGGCTATGGGTTTGTCATATAAGGCTTTTATTATGTTGAGGTATGATCCCTCTATTCCCACTATGCTGAGAGTTTTTATTTATCAAGAAAGCATGTTAGACTTTGTCAAATGCCTTTTATGCATCAATTGATATGATTATGTGATTTTTGTCTCTCAACTTGTTTATGTGATGTATCACGTTTATTGATTTGCGGATATTGTACCACCCTTGCATTCCTGAATAAATCCCATTTGGTCATGGTGTATGATCTTTCTAATGTAATTCTGGATCTGGTTTGCTAGAATTTTGTTGAGGATTTTAGCATCTATGTTCATCAGGAATATTGGCCTGTAATTTTATTTCTTTGTGGTGTCTTTATCTGTTTTGGGATTATGGTAATGTTGGCTTCATTGAAAGAGCTCGGAAGCATACATTAAAAAGATCATACACCAGGACCAAGTGAGATTTATTCTGGGGATGCAAGGCTGGTACAATATCTGCAAATCAATAAACATGATACATCACATAAACAAATTGAAAGACAAAAACCACATGATTATATCAATTGATGCAGAAAAAGCACTTGACAAAATCCAACACCCTTTTTGGATAAAAACTCTAAGGAAAGTGGGAATAAAGAGATCATACCTCAACATAATAAAAGCCTTATATGACAAATCTATAGCCAACATCATACTAAATGGGAAAATTTTAAAACCATGTTCTCTAAGAACAGGAACAAGACAGAGATACCCACTTTCACCACTCTTATTTGACATAGTATTGGAAAGGCTAGCCATAGCAATCAGACAAGAACAAGAAATAAAAGGTATCCAAATTGGAAAAGAAGAAGTAACATTGTCATTATTCACACATGACATATTGTACATAGAAAATCCTAAAGACTCCATCAAAAACTACTATATTTAATAAATGAATTCGGCAATGTAGTAGGATACAAAATTAACACCCAGAAATCTATGGCACTTTATATACCAATAATGAACTCACAGAAATAGAAACTAAAAAAAACAATCCCATGCTCTAACCAGTTTGGCTCAGTGGATAGAGTCTGCAGACTGAAGGGTCCCAGGTTTGATTCTGGTGAAGGTTGCGGGCATATCCCCAGTAGTGGGTGTGCAGGAGGCAGCTGATCGATGTTTCTCTCTCATTGATGTTCCTAACTCTCTATCCCTCTCCCTTCCTCTCTGCAAAAATTCAATAAAATATATTTTTTAAAAATCCCATTTATCATTGCAACAGAAAAATTAAGATACCTAGGAATAAACTTTTCTAAGGAGATTAAAGACCTGTACTTGGAAAACTATAGGACATTACAAAAAAGATTTAGAGGAAGATATAAACAAATGGAAGAATATACCATGTTCATGGATTGATATAATCAACATCATTAAAATGTCTATACTACCCACAGCGATCTATAAATTCAATGCAATCCCCATTAAAATACCAATGGTATATTTCACAGACCTAGAACAAAGTCTCCAAAAATTTATATGGAATAAATAAGACCCCGAATAGCTGCAGCAATTTTTAGAAAGAAAAACAAATTTGGAGGAATCACAATACCAGATTTTAAGCTATATTACAAATCCACTATTCTCAAAACTGCCTGGTACAGGCACAAGAACAAATAGACCAATGGAACAAAACAGAAAACCCAGAAATTGACCCAAGCCATTATGCTCAATTAATATTTGACAAAAGAGGCAAGAACATACAATGGAGACAAGATAGTCTCTTCAATAAATGGTGTTGGGAAAATGTGACAGATATATACAATAGATAGATGAATAGATGATGATGATGAAGATAGATAGATAGATAGATGATAGATAGATAGATAATAGATAGATGTATCAATACAGATAAAGATAGAGATAGAGATAGAGATAGAGATAGAGATAGAGATAGAGATAGAGATAGATGGAAATAGAAATATGGAATTGGCTTATACAATTATAAAGTCTGAGAAGTTCTAACATATGCATCAGCAAACTGGAAATCCAGAAAAACCAATTGTGTAGTAAGTTCTAGTCTGAAGGCCAGCAGGTTTGAGACCTAAGAAGGACTGATGTTTTGGTTCAAGTCTGAAGGCAGGGAAGGAGCAATGTTCTAGCCCAAGTCAGCTGGCAAAAGGAGTTCCCTCTCACACAATCCTTTTGTTCTATTCAGGTCTTCAACTAATTGGATGAGGCCCACCCGCATTGGAGGCGGGGAGGGGGCATCTGCTTCACTCAGTCTATGGATTCAAATGTTAATCACATCCAGAAACACCCAACAATAATGTCTAACCAAATGCCCAGGCACCCCGTGGTCCAGTCAAGTTGACACATAAAATTAACCATCACAAGTAAACTGATCCTTTTTTATAGATACATCAGCTCCTACACATTCAAAAGCCTATTATCCTCTTAAAACTGTTGATTCAATAGACTTGAAAGTTGTAGTCATAATGGCTGGCCTTCTCTGAGTACTTAGAGCATGCCAGAAAATGTCTGGGCACACTGCATGGATTGACTCCCTTGATCCTCATCATAACTCTGTAAAGAAGGTTTTATTATTCTCCCCATTTTACAGATGAGGAAATCAAAGCACAGAGTCCAAGATTATGCAAGAAGAAAGGGAAGGACCTAGGTTTAAAATTTAGCCAGGCTTGGTCTTTTTCCCAGAGTTTTGTTCCCAACTGCCTCTCATCCTGTCTCCTGCCTTTACTCTGATTCTATAAGGTCTCCACAGCTCAAAATGCTTTTGTAAGTTTTTTTCAGAAACATAGTCAAGCGCATACATGTAGTATTTTGAAATTGACTTATCCAGAAGATAGATATTTATACACTAGAGGCCCGGTGCATGAAATTTGTGCGGGGGGGGGGGGTTCCCTCAGCCCAGCCTGCACCCGCTCCAATTGGGGACCCCTCCAGGGATGTCCAACCACTGGTTTAGGCCCTATCCCTGTGGGACTGGGCCTAAATCGGCGGTCAGACACCCCTCTCACAATCTGGGACTGCTGGCTCCTAACCACTCACCTGCCTACCTGCCTAATTGCCCCTAACCCAGCCGTGGGCAAACTACGGCCCATGGGCCGGATCCAGCCCGTTTGAAATGAATAAAACAAACAAACAAAAAAAAGACCATACCCTTTTATGTAATGATGTTTACTTTGAATTTATAATAGTTCACACAAACACTCTATCCATGCTTTTGTTCCGGCCCTCCGGTCCAGTTTAAGAACCCATTGTGGCCCTCAAGTCAAAAAGTTTGCCCACCCCTGCTAACCCCTCTGCCTGCCTGCCTGATTACCCCTGACCTCTCTGCCTGCCTGCCTGATCACCCCTAACTGCCTTCGCCTGCTGGCCTGATCTCACCCCCAACTGCCTCTGCCTGCCTTATCACCCCTAACTCTTCTCCCTTGCTTCCTGATCTCAACTCCATCTGCCCTCCCCTGCTGTGCTGATCTTGCCCCAACTGCCCTTCCCTGCCTGCCTGATCACCCCTAACTGCCCTTCCTGCAGGCCTGATCTCACCCCCAACTGCCCTCCTCTGCCAGGCCAATTTGGTTTTGATTGGTCAGTTTCTATGCCAGTCAACATCAAAAGCTCTGCCTCCTAGGCAGCCATTGGCTCCTTACATTCACTCAGATTTGGTTCTGATTGGTCAGTTTCTATGCCAGTCAGCATTTCTGGACCTATCAATGGGGCCTGATCAGAAAGGCGGGGCTGATCAGCAGCCCCAGTGGAGGCCTGGAGAGAAATGGAGGTGCAGCTGTTGGCCAGGCTGGGAGAGAAAGAGAGGCAAGTTCTGATCAATGGCTGCCATAGAGGCTACGGATCAGACCCTGCCTCTCTCTCTGCAGGCCTCTCTCCGAACATGATACACAGCCCCTTAGGCAGTCAGTGCTGGGTCGGGGTGCCCACAGCAGCCGCAGTCAGTGCTGGGTGGCCCTGAGTGCTGGGTCACCAGGGCAACCCAGCACTGATTTCCAGTCTGGTCGAGCTTTCGGTCCTTACAACCCTGGCTCTTTATTATACAGATATGTATGCCAATTATAACTTGATATCACAACTATCCATTAAAGTAGTTGATAAACTCTGATAATACCAACCAGAACCTTATGAAGGTGGATTCTCAAGAGCTTGTTATATACTCCCTCTAAGCCTCCAAAAATAATGGCAAAAGAGAATTTGGTCAGTGATTGAAAGATGCATGTCATTGATATAAAAATATTCTATCCTAACCAAATATGACAGTAAGAAATTTAACAATAGTGATTCCTGGAATCTTCACTAAGGAGAGTGCTATGATTGCACATTCTTCTCCTGCTTTCATTCCAAACATATAGCACTAGGAGGTTAAAATAAATAAATTTATAAAATCATAAACATGCTAATAAAATGAGATGAATGATTCCATGGGCAGGCCATTACTAGAACAGAATACAGCAGTAAGATTCTTCAGGATCTGGGGTGGAGTTCTCAATGGAACTCCTATTAAACCACATGGAGCTGCAGCCCTCTGTAATAGGAGGGAATAGAAGCACCCGTTTGGTTTATTTAAATGAGATATGTGGCCCACCGGCCTTGAGTTTGATATGCTTGGTCTATAGAGGGAGTAAGCTCTTCCTGGCTTAGGAACAGGAGCTATGACCTCGCTACAGGGCACACCAAAAGAAGAAATGGTTCTGATCCAGGGACCTGAGGGGTCAGATAGCAAACTATCCACATAGAGGCATTAACATGGGGAAAGGAAACAAACAGATGCATGTGTATGTACACACACACACACACACACACACACACATGGCCTTCTCAAGGTGAATTTGAAAGCTGAAGCAAGAAGAAGACATGAAACAAATAAACTAACAAGAACAACAACAACAAACAGAAATATTTAAATCCAGAACAGGGTAGATTACAAAAAATACTATAACTCAAACGAAATAAGTAAACTAAAATTTAAAAATAAGCAGATGAGATAATAAAATTATATTTGTCATAGCCACAGAATTAGAGAGCTGTAAATTGTACTGAGTGGCCCAGAATGAAGCACAGACAGGTGAAGAAATAAATATAAAGTGTGGGAGAGAAGCAAGGCAATGTGGAAACTGATTGGAACCCTCTCTAATGGACCTAATAAGAGTTCCAGAAGCACAGAATATACGGAATGGCAGATGGCAATTTTTAAAGAACCACTGAGGAATTTCCCAAATTGAAGGAATGAAGAATCATCTATGTAGTGCATGCCAAATGTAAAACAGAAAGTAAAAATTAAACTACACCTAGACACTTTGTAGAGAAACTGTAGAACACCAAAGAAAACAAGATAATCTTTAGAAGTTCTAGGGAGAAATGACATATTACCTATGAATGAGTGACCGTTGGGGTGATGTATTAGTATTTTATGCTAAGCAAAAAATTAACACAACTTATAAGCTTAAACCAACACACATGTCTTATCCCACAGAATCTGTGGGTCATGAGTTAGAACACAGCTTAACTCTGTTCTCTAAGAGGCTGCAGTCATGGTGTCAGCCAGAGCCAGGTTCTCAATGGAGACCCAATTAGAGAAGGATTCACACCCAAGCTCGCTCAGGTTGTCACCAGAGTTTGTTTCCTTGCTTCTTCAATGGTTACTTGCTTCAATTTCCATGGTTACTTGCTTCTTCAATGCAGCTAAAAGAGGGAAACTAGAGGCAGTCTGCCAGCAAGCCTCTCTTATATAACACTAGAGACTTGGTGTGTGAAATTCGTGCACGGGTAGGGTCCCTAGGCCTGGCCAGTGATCAGGGCCGATCAGGGCCTTCTGGCTGCTGTCCAGGTCCTTCCTTCATCCCACACCACCCTCTGGTGGTCAGCACATGTCATAGCAAGTGATAGAACTCCTGGTCTCCCAGTTGAACTCCGGAGGGGAGATTTTGCATATTAGCCTTTTATATATATAGATAACATCATCCCAGCAGTGACACCCCTCCTCAATTGCCATTTTCTGTTGGTTAGAAGCAAGTCACCTAGACTCAAATGAGGAGGTTCTACAAGAGTGTGAACACCAGAAGGCAAGATCACAGAGACTACCTTAGAGCTTGTCTGCCATAGGTAATAGTAAACATCTCATCAGTAACAGATACCAGAAGAGAGTGGCATAAGATCCTCAAAGTGATGCAGAAAGGAACTGTCAGCCTGTACCAGGATGAAAGACCATTTGATCTGGAGAGCCAAATAAAGCCATTTCAAGCACATAAAAACTTAGAAAGTTGATGACCCACAAATCCTCCCTGTATTTTTATGAAATATCATCTTTAGCAAGAAAAACATAACTAACTGCTTGTAGTAGAATATTAATAATTGATTGATTTTGTTTTTAAAAAGATAGACTTGAAAGTCCAGATGGTAATACATGTGGATGGGGAGATCAGATGGACAGGATATACAGCATACTGGCCTAGCGATGGCACCTTTGGTGTTTTTGAGGAGGACAGAGGCACTGGGTAAGCTGTAATATCATTAGGAAAGTGTACAATGACATACTAAGTATATACATTGAAACCAAATTTTACCTAAAAGTGAGGGATCATACGCTGTAGTATTCAAACCAGTAGTAGGGGGAACTCAAATCCAGAACAACTACCTCCACCACCACCACCACCACCAAAAATCTTTATTAAGTCAACAAATTTCAGGAGAGTAGGGAAAGGAGCCAAAATAAAAACAGATACATAATAAATGTAAAATTATTATATTCACCTCTTAAAATATGCTGCTCTTAAAACACAAAACATCTGAACAAAGCCCTAGCGGGTTTGGCTCAGTGGATAGAGGGTCAGCCTGCAGACTGAAAGGTCCTGGGTTTTGATTCTGGTCAAGGACACATGCCTGGGTTGCTGGCTTGATCCCCAGTAGGGGGTGGGCAGGAAGCAGCTGATCAATGATTCTCTCTCATCATTGATGTTTCTCTCTCTCCCTCTCCCTTCCTCTCTGAAATCAATAAAAATATATTTGGGGAAAAAACCCCACAAAGCTTAAAAATAAGAGAATTCTCTAATTTCTAATAAATACGCAGCTGATCAATGATTCTCTCTCATCATTGATGTTTCTCTCTCTCCCTCTCCCTTCCTCTCTGAAATCAATAAAAATATATTTGGGGAAAAAACCCCACAAAGCTTAAAAATAAGAGAATTCTCTAATTTCTAATAAATACCTTGAGGTATTTATTTGCTGAAAATGCAGGTATCTGGGCCCAGATTTAGAAATGTTGACTCAGAAGGCCTTGCTTCTAAACTCGGTATATGGATTTTTAACCAGTTAGTCAGTTGTTTCTGATGAAGGTAGTCTGAGTATCAACTGTAGAACATCAGAGTCTTCAGGCCCTGGCTTTGCCATGAAAACCTTCCATCATGGGATAATCTTTCTTAGTTTTCCCTGATCCCTCAACAAATGATACTTTTCCTTTCACTGTCCCACCCCACATCCAGTCATCATTTCCACTAGAGTGTCAGCTTCTTGAAGCCTGAGTAACATCTCATTTATCATGTGGACCCTTACAGCACTTGGCATGATAAACTGACAGGCTATACCATTTTTTTTTTTTTGGCTTATGAATAAGTCAAAGAAAGTGTGAAAAAAGTGAATGAGTTGAGATTGGAAGTAAACTAATACCAAAAGAAGGAGGAGGAGAAGGATTGAAAGACGCAGAGACTGCTAGACAGAGCAGACCAGAGGAGGCTGGGAGAGACCAGCACAGTAAGTAAGAAGAGGAGAGCAGGGAAGTGTGACTTGTCTGATTGTTGTTTCCCAGGCTCCAAGTCTAAAAGGTTAGGCACAGTTGCTCTACTGCTATTGTTTCTGCAGCACCAAAGATGAAAGTCGGACAAAGTAATCCAAACGTGCTGAACTGTCATGGCTACGTTTTCAGGGATTTATGAGACTTTACTTTCCTCAGACATTGAGGAAAGTCTTCAGCTGAAGTCCATTAAGCAAATTAAAAAGCAGGAGAAAAATAAACACAGATTGATGTAGATAGCAGTTTTATGAGGCAAAGGAAGCAGTTAGTTCTGACAAAGCTCCCAGCCCTGGATCCCAGCCCTTACAATTCTTAAGATATTGTTCTCTCCAAGATACCCTGCTGGCAGTCATAAAAGAAAGCTAATAGACTTTCTTTTCTACAAAGACAGGGCTGGTATAAACTAAAATAAAAATATTATACACATTGTTTCTTGGTACAGTTCCAGACATCAAGCCATTTGTCCTTTTGTCCCTAAACAGGAAAATAAGTAATAAATCCAATATATTTAAGCGTTATATATTGTACATGCTGTTAGGATCTCAAATGAAACCAAACCACATTAACACACACTTCCCCCAAAGAGAAACTTGTGTGTTAAAAAATCATTTCAAATTCAAACCTTTTGATATTATTAGTATATCTAAATAACAAGACATTTTTAAATGTTCCAGATTTTTAATAATACAAGTCTTTAAAAAGTTATTGCACATGCATGATGTACACAGCACTATGCTTGGGCCTTTGATCAGGCAAAGAAGAAGAACAAAGGTTCTATATTTAGATCCTCTTCCTTTCATATGACTTTGTACATTAATTTAGACACTTAAAAATAAAGTCACCCCTTGGACTTTGTCTCCAAGGCAAGGAATATTCTTTCAGGGCATTGACTCTGTGCTCGATGAGTATTTCCCTTGGGTGCAGGGGTAAAGCCAGAATTCGATCTTCCATTTCACATTCTGTGACAGATTCAGAAGGCACGCTCTTCTTCACCTTGCTCTGAGGTGATGGAAACCCAGCCTGGTGCCAGCCGCGCTCTCTAGCAGATTCACTCATGTCTCCTGGCTCCTCTCTAGGACCAAAGGTTGCAGAAGGTGGAGGGGTGATGTTTAAATGCAAATTTAGCCCTTGAATTTTCTAGGCCAAGTAAATTCAGCATTTTGAAACATTTTTATATTTTAAAGGACTAAGGCTTTCCAAATTCTACAAAATTCTTGATTTCCAAACATCTTCAGCCTTTGCTATATCCTTAACATATGAAAGCATAATCATAAACATCATATATCCTGTATAATAAAAGGCAAATATGAAAATTGCCCCCTCAACTGGGAGTTAAACCGGGAGTTCAACCAGAGGGTGGAGCCAGCCTGCCAACCACCTGCAGCCCCTCCACCTGGTTGACCCCACCCCGCATTGGCCCCCCAACCCCGATCCCTGATTGGGAGTGCAGCCAGCCAGCCAACCCCCTGCAGTCCTATCCCCAGCTGACCGGAACCCACCTGTGCACGAATTCGTGCACATGGCTTCTAGTTTCTAAATCAGTGGTTCTCAACCTTCCTAATGCCACGACCCTTTAATATAGTTCCTCATGTTGTGGTGACCTCCATCCATAAAATTATTTTCGTTGCTCCTTCATAACTGTAATTTTGCTACTGTTATGCATCGTAATGTAAATATCTGATATGCAGGATGTATTTTCATTGTTACAAATTGAATATAATTAAAGCATAGTGATTAATCACAAAAACAATATGTAATTATATATGTGTTTTCTGATTGTCTTAGGTGACCCCTGTGAAAGCGTCATTCGACCCCCAAAGGGGTCATGGCCCACAGGTTGGAACCGCTGTTCTAAATAAAAGGGGCAAAACAAATCTCAGCCGACAAAACCCATCAAAAGTGAGAACTATTATTTTGCAAAAATGTTGCAGTATATTTTAACAGAAAATAAAATCAAGTTGTACTAAATTAAATTTTTAACAGATTAAAGCACATTTTTATCTTTTATGTGCAGTTAGTTACCAAGTACAGTGTCTTTAAAACAGAAAGGAGCAGATTCTCCCTTGACCTAGTAAGTAAGTATCTTCGATTAATCTCCCAAAGAGCCCATAATAATCCCAAACCTAGTTGCTGGTCTCTGGACACCAAAAACCAAATTAAGTCCAATTATCCTTTCTAGCAGAACACAGGAAACAATGAGCAGTTTAAAGTCACAGATTTCCCAAACCTCACTTTTACCAATCATTTTAAACATCTTATCCCTTGAAATTTTTTATGAGAGCTGCCTTAAAAATAAAATGGACTGATTTGGGCTTCTCTGTTGCCTGCCTTTCCCACTGGATAGTGGAAATGCTGATTATCAGGAAAATGCATGGATTGTGCAGAAACCAGAGATGTGAGGTTCAAGTACTTCACAAAGCAGGCTACTAAAGGAAAAATATACGGAGAAAGAATTTCCCCAAATCACCAAATGAATTAGAAATCATAGCCCTCTGGAAGTGCCCATGATTTTTAACAACCATGGAATGTTTTCCCAAGTTAATATCAAATACTATTACCACATGTGTGTTAGCAAGTGGAATTTCCATGCAATCTCGGATCCTCGACTTTTCCTATGCAACCTATGCAACCTCATTAGTGGCACAAACTCTTCTGTGAAAATCCATCCAGATTTGCAATCAGCAAAAACATTAAGCTGTGTAAAGCAAAGTGTAAGACCCTGGGCCATGTATATATGGGGAGTAGCTATAAAGTGAGGAGCTGGCTATGTGGGAGTACCTTATGGAATCAGGTTGATGACTCATAGAGGAGAAGAGAAATGGGAGCAGGCCTTCTGAATGCCCAGGGGGTAGGAAGGGGCAAGGGCTCTGACTAAGGTACAGTGAGAGAAAACACAGCTTCCAAGGACACATAATGCCTTAGTCAATCAGCCACTGTGAACAGAACTACACTTCCCAATTAACTTCGATAAAGGGTATTGGGCAATAGCTGCTATTTTCTGTTCTTGTTTAGAATTCTGCTAGATGACTGCTATGTTCAGAAAAGTGATGGCAGTAGTTATGTTACAGTTACGTGGGCCGGTTTGTGGAGAATTGCATCTCTAAATTAAACGGTAACATATTGTTATTTGTTTTTGAACAGAACTTCTATCAGTATGTTGCATTAGCTCAATATTTGTCAAGCTCTGACTAGGTGCCAGGCACTAAGAAACTTCCGTATGCCAAAACACTCAATCACAAATATTCATTCCACAAGCACTTACTGAATGCTTACTCACAGCTAAACTTAGTGCTACATGTTAAAATGCAACAAGGTAACTCTTGGAGCTTCATCTTTTTTTTTAATTGAGGTACAATTGACATATGACATTCCATTAGTTTCAAGTGTATAAATAATGATTCAATATTTATATAAATTGTAAAATGATCACCACATAAGTCTAGTTAACATCTTTCACCATACATAGTCACAAAAATTTTTATTGTGAAGACAACTGTTAAGATCTACTTCCTTAGCAACTTTCTAATAAGACTTTCTTCTCTCATTTTGTCCACCCCTCACCCTCTGCTTCTGGGAACACTAATCTGTTCTCTATATCTATGAGCTCACTTTTTGTTTTTTCTTGTTGTTTTTTTGTTTTAGATTTTACATATAAGTAAGATCACATGGTACTTTTCTTTCTCAGTCTGACTTATTTCACTGAGAATAATGCCCTCAAGTTTCATTCACCTAACAAATGGCAAGATTTAATTTTCTTATTGCTGAACTATATTTGTGTGTGTGTGTGTGTGTGTGTGTGTGTGTGTGAAAATCTCATTTTCTTTATCCATTCATCCACCAATGGACACTTAAGTTGTTTTCATGCCTTGGCTATTGTGAATAATGCTGTAGTGAACATGGGTGCAGATTTTTTTTGAATTCATGTTTTGGGTTTCTTAAAATAAATACTCAGAAGTGGAATTGCTAGGTCATATGGTAGCTCTATTTTTACCTTTTGAGAAACATCCACACTGCTTTCCACAGTAGCTGCACCAATTTGCATTCCCACCAAAAGTGCACAAAGTTTCCTTTTCCACATCCTCGCCAGCACTTATTTCTTCTGTTTTTTATAATAACTATTCTAACAGGTGTGAGGTGATGTTTCGTTGTGGATTTGCATTTCCCTTGTGATTAGTGATTCTGAGCACCTTTTCATGTGCCTGTTGACCATCTATGTGTCTTCTTTAGAAAAATGTTTATTCTGACCCTCTATTCACTTTTTAATCAAATTGTTTGTTGTTTTTTTGCTACTGTATGAGTTCTTTATATATTTTGTATATTAACCCCTTAGTAAATATATGATTTGAAAATATTTTCTCCCAGTCAGTAGGCTGCCTTTTCATTTTGATGATGGGGGCCTCCGTTTGTTAATCTATTAAAAGAAGGTACTATATACCGCAACATTTCTAGAGTTTCTTCCTGTTAAAAATTTCACTTTGATTGGTTTTATTACTTGTTTATAAATAGTTTTTCTTTCATTTATAAACTTCACAAATCCAGATTCATGACTGTGATTTGTCCTGACTTTAAATTATGCATTGAAAAGGTCACCAGACGTTTCAGTTCTGACCACTGGAGCCTGCCAGCATTGAGAATGGAGATAAACGTTAACTGGAATTTTAAACACATGCTTACAAATTACTACAAACCTTGGATACAATAAATAAATGACAACAAGAGAATCAAGATCCTTAGAATATTCCTGTAAAACTTCTTTCCCACTTGATAGTGGCAACATAATCAGTATTCCCACAGAAATGGGCTCTCCTTTTGAGGCACATGCTCAAGGCTAAAGGTAGTGTTGTTGGTGCCTCATACCTGGGTTAACTGTAAGCAGTTACAAAGATTTGGCCAATCGTTGTAAGCCTGCTAAGCTTCTAGTTTTCCTTATTCTGGGAATGTGCAGTTGGATTAAATGATGGAAAAAGTCATGCCACACACATTTCCCTTTCAAGAAGTTAAGTTCTGAGTTCAGCCACAGTGCAAGTTCTTTCTGCATTTATCTTGGACTAAAAGAAATTGAAAATGGCTATAACATGACCTGCTGACATATGAGACTAAAATGGGGAAGGTTTGCAAAGATGATGGCAGCAAAAATGGTCTACAAATGTTTTCATATTTGTGGGGAGAAATGGAGCAGTAGGAAAGACTGACCATGAACACACACACACACACACACACACACACACACACACACACACACACACACACACACTGGTTCTCCTAGCGTTAGAGCACAACTGACAGAAATTCTTTGGGTGCCACAAAGTTTAGTAAATGTGTGTTTCATAGAGTAACCAATGTTATCCCACTGCCCTGAACCATGCCAAGGTTTTGGAGTGTTTGGAACACTGAAGAACTTTCTTTATTCATACAGCAAATGTTAAAAAATGTCAAGATATAAGAACAATAAGGAAGACCCAGTGAAAAATTAGCATGGCATGAAAGAACATAAAGAGCTAATACTCTATGTGTGTGTCTCCAGGCAGGGCAGAATGCCCCAGAGGGTGAGCTGTCTAAGCAGAGTGAGCAGGCTCAAAAGTGGCAATTCTTAGCACCCTAGAAATCTCAGATTCCTTTAAGAATTATATCATATCTAGAGTTTATCCCCAGAAAATTGCTCATTAATATCCCCATTTTGCATATAATTATAGGAGATTTTCAGATGTCCCAAAGCCTTGGACTGAGAACTACACCCATTGACTTAAAATCACTGCTGCTGTGATCACCATCAGGACGACAAAGTCTAAGTTTGATTTGTGTTGTGTCTGGTTGTTCCATGTAGGTAAATGTATAAGGTTAGCAGCTTGAATATTTATACCTCACTCTATGGCTCTTGTGACCTCATCTCATTTTACATGGCCCCAGATAAGAGAGGTGAGAATAATGTATCCATTCATTCCTTTTAGTCTATTGCACTATATGGCAGTTTAGATGCTATAGAATATTACCAATGTGGTTATATTTTATAAAAAAAATTAGGATCAGACTATATATTAGAGTTAACTATATTAGAAGTTAGATGGTTAAATGTATTAAAATATGTCCTTTAAATAACAGAATTTTCACAATAATTTGTAATGAGAAAGAGTGATTTTGAAAATCTTTTGTGACTTGTTTGCTGGGTTTTTCACTGGCAAAGTAGTTAAACAGAGTTGGAAGTGAGACTGAAAATTCCAACCCTCTAGTCAGGTGTTGGTTTCTCTGGCAACCAGGCCTCATCCTTAGGTGCTTTCCAAAAGTCACTTCCTCTTAACATAAACTCAGGAGTGGTTGAAAGGGGCTTGTTATGAATATCAGACACATTTATCATTCATCACTTAGGAAATTCCAAGGGTTTTAGAAGCTCTCTTCCAGAAATTGAGGATAAGAACCAAGTATCTATTTCTTATTATAAATCACAATATCACACATATTTGCTTGTTTTCTATTATAAGTGGCTATCAGTGGTAACAAAATTTTTTAGACTCTGTATTTTGGAATAATTTTAGATTTACAGAAGTTTCACAGGTAGTACAGTCTCCATACACCCTTCACCCAGCTTCCCGAGATTGCATATTCAACAGTACATTTGTCAAAAACAAGAAATGAATGTCATTACAATGCATCAACTACAGGCTTTTCTCAGATTTTGCCAGTTTTTCTAATATCCTTTTTCTATTCCAGGATACATTTAGTCACTCTATCTCCTTAATCTCTTCCAGTCCATAGCAGATTCTCAGTGTTGTTCTTTATGACTGACATTCGAATGGTACTGGTCAGGTATTCCATAGAATGTCCTTCATTTGGGGCTTGACTTATGTTTTCTAATAATTAGACGGTGGAGGGGGGGTGGACAGGAGTCCACAGAAGAGAAATACCTCTCTCATAATATTATATCATGGGATACATAACACGACTTCACCAGGTTTCTCCACTTAAAGTATCACTTTCCCTTTCAATACTCAGTCTGTTGGAAGCAAGTCACTAAGTCGAGGCCCTACTCAAAGAAAGGAGAATTAAGCTCCGTTTTCTGGAGAGGAGATTGGCTACATACATTATTCAGAATTCTTCTCCCTATATTTATTTATTCATATCAGTGAGTACTCCTAGATATTTATTTTATTCTCTATACTATAGTTATTCATTTTGCCCCAGTTCTGAAATTAGCCAATTTTCCAAGGAATCCAGGTTTTCTTTATTGTAGAATCTATAATAATAAAAGCATAATATGCTAATTAGACCAGACAGCTGAACGACCTTCCGGACATTATTCTGGACGAAGCCACCATGGCGGGGGCCGAGGCAGAGGCGGTTAGGGGCAATCAGGCAGGCAGGCGAGTGGTTAGGGGCAATCAGGCAGACAGGCAGTAGTTAGGGGTGATGAGGCAGGCAGGCAAGCGGTTAGGAGTCAGCAGTCCTGGATTGTGAGAGGGGTGTCCAACTTCCACCTGCAGCAGTATCAGGCCTAAACTGGCAATTGAACATCCCCCAAGGGGGCCTGGATTGGAGAGGGTGCAGGCCAGGCTGAAGGCCTCCGAACCCCCTGTGCACAAATTTCATGCACCAGGCCTCTAGTACTGCTATAAGCATGATCTGGGTACTGAGTGTGTCCATGATTACTGACTGTCATATCTTCTAGGAACTCTCAGAAGATAGCTAAAAAATAAATTCATATATATCAACCCATGTAAACACACATACCTATATTATTTCTTTATCTATCAAAGATAGGAGATAGACATGTATATCTTTATTTGACAAGTATAAGATATATCTATCAAAGATATCAAAGACAGGGAAATAAATATATATGTGTGTGTATGTATGTATGCATGTGTGTATTTATCTGAAAATAGAGATATATAGGTGATAGATAGATAATCTGTGATCTAATCCAGCATCGCAGATTCATTCTCGCCTTCCTCTTCTTATTTGTAACTTCTTCCTTTGACAGTGAAACTGGCTCCCATTATCCATAATTTGTTTACTCATTCATTTAAACCTAGTATATATGTAAAGTAGTTTCAAAATTGCTAACTCCTACCTCTGTGAAAATAACTTTACTAACTAAACTGTAGTGTTGGTATACAGATTTTGTCATCTTTAGATTTAAATATCCAGTCAAAGCCCTATTGTCTAAAGTTACCTAGATCAGTGATTTTTTCATCATTCCCTTCAATGAGGCTATGTTATACATTCGTAATACAATTAATTTTCTTTGTCACAGTCTGCATTCCATCCTGGGATCCCTCAACATCCTGGTTGATTTTATTAAAATTCGCATACAGCAAAGTTTATTATATGAGGTGTACAGATCTATGGGTTTTGACAAATTTATGGAGACATGTATTCACTACCATAGTAATATTGAGAACAGTTCTATTGATCTAAAATTTCCCTTGTGAAGTCCCTTTGGAGTCAACTCCATTAGCCTCTGACAATCGCTGATCTGTTTCCATCCTATAGTTTTGCTTTTTTCATAACATCAGATAAATGGCATCTCATAATATGTAGTATTTTCGGTTGCTTCATTTTCTTAGCAATGTGCATTTGAAATTCATCCATGTTGTGGAAATCAATAGCTTATTTATTTTATTGCTGAGTAGTATTCCATTGAATGGATATACCACTGTTTTGTTTATACATTCTCTTTTTAAAAGATATCTAGTTGCCTCTAGTTTTTAATGATTATGAATTAAGTTGCTTTGAACATTAGATACCTCATTTTTGTGTAAACATAATATTTCTTTTTTAACCTTTTATAAATGTATTAAAATTATTTATTTATTTATTTATATTTTTAATTGAACTTATTGGGATGCCATTGATTAATAAAATTATATAGGTTTCAGGTGTACAATTCCATGATACAACATCTGTATATTGTATCATGTGTTCACTTCCCAAAGTCAAGTTTTCTTCCATCACCATTTATCCTCACTTTACCCTCTCCACCTACCCCCCACTCCCCTTTTCTTCTGGTAATCTCCATACTGTTGTCTGTCTATGGGGTATGTTGCTCTTTTGATTTATCTCTTCATCTTTTTCACCCAACCCTCCTACCCTCTCCCATCTGACAGCTGTCAGTCTGTTCTCTATCTATGAGTCTGTTTCTATTTTGCTCATTAGTTTATTTTGTTCATTAGATCCCACATTTAAGTGAAATCATATGGCAATTGCCTTTCTCTGACTGGCTTATTTCACTTAGCATAATACTCTCCAGGTCCATCCATGCTGTGGCAAAAGGTAATACTTCCTTCTTTTTTACAGCCAACTAGTATTCCACTGTATAAATGTACCATAGCTTTTTTATCCACTCCTCTACTGATGGGCATTTGGGCTGCTCCAAAATCTTGGCTATTGTAAATAATGCTGCAATGAACAGAAGGGTGCATATATTCTTTTCAGGTTTCTTCAGATGTATTCCTAGAAGTAGAGTCACTAGGTTATAAGGCAGTTCCATTTTTAAAAGTTAATTTTCAAGTCACTCCATACTGCTTTCCACAGTGGCTATACCAGTCTGCATTCCCACCAACAGCGCAAGAGGTTTCCCTTTTCTCCACGTCATTATCAACACTTGCTGTTTGTTGATTTACTGATGGTAGTCATTCTGGCAGGTGTGAGGTATTATCTCATTGTGGTTTTAATTTTCATTTCTCTGATGATTAGTGATGTTGAGCATCTTTTTGTATGTCTATTGGCCATCTGTCTGTCTTCTTTGGAGAAGTGTTTATTCAGGTCCTTTGCCTATTTTTTAATTGGTTTCTTTGTTTTTTGGTGTTGAGTTTTATAAGTTCTTTATACATTTTGCATATTAACCCCTTATCAGATGTGTCATTGGCAAATATGTTCTCCCAGTCACTGAGCCAAAGTCTACATTAGCTGTAAACTGGCAAAAACATTTTCAGCCCTGGCTAGTGTTGCTCAGTTGGTTGAGCATCATCCCATGCACTGAGAGGTCACCAGTTCCATTCCTGGTCAGGGCACATGCCTGGGTTGTGGGCTTGATCTCCAGTAAGGGGCGTGTAGGAGGCAGTCAATCAATGCTTCTCTCTCTCTCTCTCTCTCTCTCTCTCTCTCTCTCTCTCTCTCCCTCTTCCTTCCTCTCTCTCTAAAATCAATGAAAACATATTTAAAAGTATTTTTAATGGCTGGATTGGACAAATACAAGGGTGTTAGTCTTGGAAACTGTAAGATTTCTCGCTTCCTGCTCTCTTTCTACCCTTGATCTCTCCCCTCAAGATGTCAAAGGCTCCATCTACGTACACTTTAGCTTATTTCTTCCCACCTTTTTCCATACTCTGCCCCACCAGGGATGTCCATTAGGTGCTCACAGGTTCTCACCAGCTGCTCCTCTCTGGGACCCCTCTGCTTTTCCCCAGCTCCACATGTCCCAACTTCTGGAGTCCTGTACTTATGACACTAGCAAGGGAAGGGGAAAGCAATGCCACCCTTGCTGGCATTGTGGGGGTGGACCTATCTTAGTCTAGTCCAAACTTGGCCACTGACTAGGTGTGGAGTTCAGGTGTGCCATACCTGCCCATCATATGCCCCATGATTGTGCTACCTGCTCTGACCCTCCCCTAGATTTGTTGGGAGCAGAGCATTGTTGTAGCATATAAAAAGGGACTCACCCCTAAGAACAGGGTTAGAGGAAACAATGCATTTCTTTTTCCAGCATTTCCAACTTTTCCTCTCTAAGGATCAGCATGGCATACTATGACAGCCACTACAACACCATGCCTCAGGATGTCCTAGAGGATGGAAGCATTGACTATGGCATTTTTCATATAGACAGTTACACATGGTACAGACGTGCAAAGATACAAGAGAAGAACTACTGTCATGTTGCCTGTTCAGGTACAGTTTTGATTTTCATCCTCAGAAACAAAGACATGATGGTTGATAATGGCATAGTCACTCATTTTCTGCTTTAAAATTTGAAGTCCAGATGTGCAAGTAGGTTTATACTAGCCAATAAATTATTCAACAGTTCTTCAAAGTAAAAATGATTCTGTGGCCTAATTGTTCAAAAAAGTGGAACAGACAAGTGACCTTACTACCTTTCATGCATAGAGATATTAAATATCTTCAATAAGAAGGAGAAAGTTGTTTGCCAATTAATTTCTATAAGTGATTCACTCAAAGGATGCAGTTTATGCCTCTTTGTACAGAATGAGACAAATAAATATACTTTACATAACATTTCTTAAACAGTAGAAATGAAGCTAGAATTTACTTCCAAATATTCTACTTTAATAATTTAAGAAATATAGGCATGCACAGAATTAAAGATAGCAAAGTGCATCAGACATGAAATCTGGCATTAGGGAAGTTACATGCAGCACTATAAACAGGTGTGTATTGAGTGCTGTGGATTTCAGAGGAAAGAGATGTTATTAAGAAAATTATGGAAAGCTTTGTAGACACTGGTATTTGATCTAAAACTTGGAAGATAGATAAGATTTGGATATTCAGACATAGAGAGGAGTCATTCCAGGTAAGGGAAACAACAAAAGCAAAGAGGTGCATGTGGGGATGTGTGAGCATAAACAGGGAGATGTGAGATACTTGTCCTATCTAAAAAGGGGGACATGAAAACAAATAACAGGGCATGTGGTTGGAAAGACTGATTATTATCTGATCAGAAAGAACCTTGGAAGCTAGGCTAAGGAGCACGTATTGATTTCTGCCTCCTATAGGAAATAAATAGTGGTTAGTTAATGAATCATTGACCCAGAAAGATTAATCTGCAAGAAGAGTGTGAGACAAGCAGATACCATTAAAGTGCCACTGCCATTGTTGCAGTGAGAGATTAAAACACCTGACAATGGTCATGGATGGGGTATGGAGAAGGAACTGTTACAAGAGATATTCAATAGCAGAAGTACAGAGCTCAGTAAATGATTATCTTTTTTGTACCCCCTCTAGAATGTAAGCTAATGAGTGTAGGGCTTTTATCTGGTTTGATCATTGATGTATTTTCAGTGCCTAGAATAGGGCCTGGCCATTGTTGGAGCTCAATAAATATTCATTAAATAAATGACGGGAGGGAATTGGGAGCAAGGGTGAAGACAAAGAATCATAAAAGATTCTATGGCAAATTCTTTAGGATCAGGAAATAAACTTTAACATTTTCTTTGACACACACAAAATGATTCACACATATGTTTGAATGTATTAGTGATTGAACATGCTAATTTATCTAGTAAATTTTTCTTAGTTCTCATTAATATGGAATGCTCACTACCTCCAGAGGTAGACCACCCAAATCATTGATCAGTCCTTATAGTTTTCTTCCAAAAACCCTAGTTTTTCTGTCTGGATTTATTCAAAACAAATTTTCTCTATTTAATATACAGAAATTTATTAAATATTTGAAAATGATTAATAGATATCTCTTAGTTTTAATTTAATATCTTCTGGACTGAAATATTCATTATCTTCACCTTCCTTTAGGTATGAATTTTAAACCCCTCCCTATCCTAGTCAATCTCATTAGCATTCCTTCAGAGTTTGCCAATGGAGTCTTCCTGTTGAACATGAAGATTCAACAAGTGCATTACCTTCCATAGTAGCTCCCATAACAGCCTCCCAGAACATTCATTCTCTAATCCTGGAAACCTGTGAAGACGTTACTTTACATAGACAAAGGGGCTTTGCAAATGTGACTAAAGGTACTGACTTTGAGAGGGAGAGGTTATCCTAGGTTATCTGGGTGAGCGCAATCTAAAGTCAACTTCTTAAAAATGGAGAATTTTTTTTCAGATGTGGTTAGAAAGATTCAATGACAACAGAAGGAGGAGAGGAGATTCAAAATAGGAGGTACTTGCCCTGGTCAGTGTGGCTCAATTGGTTGAGAATTGTCCCGTGCACTGAAAGGTCACTGGTTCAATTCCCAGTCAGGGCACAAACTCAGATTGTACGTTTGATCCTAGTTAGGGTACATTGATATTTCTCTCTCCTTCTGTCTCTCTCCCTCTACCTCTTCTTCCATATATATACCATCATCAGAGAGATGCAAATTAAAATGACAATGAGGTATCACCTCAGACCTGTAAGAATGGCTATATATATAGTATTTGGCCCACCATTGCTGGCTTGTTAATATGGAAAAAGGGTACCTCAACAATCGAGAAGAATGAAGTTGGAGAGATTGCAATACAGATATCAAGTTATACTACAAAGCCACTGTAATCAAAACAGCCTGGTACTAGCACAAGAACAGACATATATATCAATGGAACACAGAACAGAGACCCCCAAAATTGACCCAAGCCACTATGCTCAATTATATTTGAAAAAGGAGGCAAGAGCTCACAGTGGAGTCAAGACAGTCTCATCAATAATGATGTTGGGAAAATTGGACATGAAACCATAAAAATCCTAGAAGAAACCATAGGCAAGAAGAAATCTCAGACATCTCTTATAGCAATATGTTTGTGGATACATCTCCTAGGGCAAAGGAAACTAAGGAAAAAATAAACAAGTGGAACTACATCAAAATAAAAACTCTGCACAGCAAAAGAAACCATTAATAAAACAACAAGAAAGACCACTGCATGGGAGAGTATATTTGCCAGTGACATATCTGATAAAGTATTAATATCCAAAGTATATAAGGAACTCATACAACTTCCTTAAGAAAAGGAAGACAGGAGAACCAAGATGGCGGCATAGGTTAACGCGGGAGTTTGCTGCTTTGAACAACTACTTCAAAAGTGAAACCAAAAAACGGAAGGGACATCACCCAGAACCACAGGAACGCTGGCTGAGTGGAAGTCCTACAACTAGGAGGAAAGAGAAACGCATACGGACACTCAGAGGAGGCGCAGTGCTGAAGTCAAATTCTGAGGTGCGGAGTGCGCAGAGTGGGCTGGCGGCGGAGGGCACGGTTGTTGTTTCCAATTGGGAGGGAGTCGCAGACTCTGAGCACCAGATCCGGGCGAGTCTTTAGGGACCCAGACTCAAACAGGAGAAGCGGGACTATCTGGCTTCGGTCAGAGCGAGGGCAGCTTTCTCTCCGAGCTTTGCAGTGGGTGCTGGGACTCAGAGAGGCAGAGCCCCTGGGGACAGGACTGAGAGCCGCCATAACTGCTCTCTCCAGCCCACCCTGTTGATCCTGTGCGACCCGCCCCGCCCAAGCCCTGCACAGAGGCCTTTGCCAGATAGCCTCAGGCAAAGGCTAGATTAGCACCTCCCTAGAGGACAGAAGTTCTCTCACTGCTGACACAGCTGATTCTCATAGCCACTTGGCCTGGAGGTCAAACCCTCCCTGGAATTAGCTACAACAATCAAGATTTATCTATAAGACTGCGAACAAAGACCACTAGGGGGTACACCAAGGAAGCATAACAAAATGCGGAGACAAAGAAACAGGACAAAATTGTCAATGGAAGAAATAGAGTTCAGAACCACACTTTTAAGGTCTCTCAAGAACTGTTTAGAAGCTGCAGATAAACTTAATGAGATCTACACGAAAACTAATAAGACCCTCGATCTTATATTGGGGAACCAACTAGAAATTAAGCACACATGGACTGAAATAACGAATATTATACAGACGCCTGACAGCAGACCAGAGGAGCGCAAGAATCAAGTCAATGATTTGAAATGCGAGGAAGCAAAAAACATCCAACCGGAAAAGCAAAATGAAAAAAGAATCCAAAAATGCGAGGATAGTGTAAGGAGCCTCTGGGACAGCTTCAAGCGTACCAACATCAGAATTATAGGGGTGCCAGAAGATGAGAGAGAGCAAGATATTGAAAACCTATTTGAAGAAATAATGACAGAAAACTTCCCCCACCTGGTGAAAGAAATGGACTTACAGGTCCAAGAAGCGCGGAGAACCCCAAACAAAAGGAATCCAAAGAGGACCACACCAAGACACATCATAATTAAAATGCCAAGAGCAAAAGATAAAGAGAGAATCTTAAAAACAGCAAGAGAAAGAAACTCAGTTACCTACAAGGGAATACCCATACGACTGTCAGCTGATTTCTCAACAGAAACTTTGCAGGCCAGAAGGGAGTGGCAAGAAATATTCAAAGTGATGAATACCAAGAACCTACAACCAAGATTACTTTATCCAGCAAAGCTATCATTCAGAATTGAAGGTCAGATAAAGAGCTTCACAGATAAGGAAAAGCTAAAGGAGTTCATCACCACCAAACCAGGATTATATGAAATGCTGAAAGGTATCCTTTAAGAAGAGGAAGAGGAAGAAAAAGGTAAAGATACAAATTATGAACAACAAATATGCATCTCTCAACAAGTGAATCTAAGAATCAAGTGAATAAATAATCTGATGAACAGAATGAACTGTTGATTATAATAGAATCAGGGACATAGAAAGGGAATGGACTGACTATTCTTGGGGGGGAAAGGGGTGTGGGAGATGTGGGAAGAGACTGGACAAAAATCGTGCACCTATGGATGAGGACAGTGGGTGGGGAGTGAGGGCGGAGGGTGGGGCGGGAATTGGGAGGAGGGGAGTTATGGGGGGGGGGAAAAGGAACAAATGTAATAATCTGAACAATAAAGATTAAAAAAAAAAAGAAAGAAAAGAAAAGGAAGACAAACAATCCAATTTAAAAATTAGCAAAGGACCTAAATAGACACTTGTCCAAAATGGATATACAGATAGCCAAGAGATATATGAAAAGATAATCAAAGCCACTGATCATCAGAGAGATGCAAATTAAAATGACAATGAGGTATCATCTCAGAGCTGTCAGAATGTTTACCATCAACAAAGCAACAAATGACAAGTGCTGGGGAGGATGTGGAGAAAAGAGAACCTTGGTGGAAATGCAGATTGGTGCAGCTATTATGAAAAATAGTATGGAGTTTCTTCAAAAAAATTATAAATGGAACTGCCATTTGACCCAGTGATCCCACTTTTAGGAATATATCCTAAGAAACCAGATACACTAATCAGAAAGAATGCATGCACCCCTATGTTCATACAGCACAATTTACAATAACTAAGATTTGGAAACAGCCTAAGTGCCCATCAGCAGATGAATGGATTAGAAAACTGTGTTACATCTACACAATGGAATACTATGCTGCTATAAAAAAGAAGAAACTCTTATCATTTGCAACAGCATGGATGGACCTGGAGAATATTATGCTAAGCAAAATAAGCAGTCAGTCAGAGAAAGACAAGTATCATATAATCTCACTCAGATGTGGAGTCTAATGAACAAAATAAACTGTTGAACAAAATAGATCCAGAGACATAGAAGCATGAAACAGACTGTCAAATCTGAGGAAAGGTGGGGGTGAGTTGGTGGGTGGGAAGTGATCAACCACAGAACTTTTTTTTTTTTAAATATATTTTATTGATTTTTTACAGAGAGGAAGAGAGAGAGACAGAGAGTCAGAAACATCGATGAGAGAGAAACACCAATCAGCTGCCTTCTGCACATCTCCTACTGGGGATGTGCCCGCAACCCAGGTACATGCCCTTGACCGGAATCGAAGCTGGGACCTTTCAGTCCGCAGGCCGACGCTCTATCCACTGAGCCAAACCGGTTTCGGCTCAACCACAGAACTTATATGCATATATGCATAACTCATGGACACAGACTATAAGGTGGTGGAGGCCGAGGGAGGGAGGTGGGGGCTTTTTCTCAATGGGAGAAAAGGGGACATATGTAATACTTTCAACAACAAAAACTTTAAAAATAAGATAAAAAGATGGATAAAGGGGTACATAAGTCACAGATTTTAGGGGCCTATAGGAGCTAGAAATGACCCTTAGCTGACATCCAGCAAGGAAGCAGGGACTTCAGTCCTAAAACCACAAGGAAATTAATTCTGCCAAAACCCAAGTAAGCTAAACAAACAAACAAACAAACAAACAAACAAATAAATAAAAAGGATCCTTCTCTAGAACATCCAGAAAGGAAAACAAACAGCCTTGCCACATACATACACATTGAGAACTGTGCCTTCTTGATGTATTGAACCTTTTATCATTAGAGTCAATGTCCCTCCTTAACTTTGTTAATATTTCTTATCCCCAAATCTATTTTATCTGACAGTAATATAGCCATTCAACTTTCTTTGCATGGCATATTTCTTTTCATTCTTTTATTTTTAACCTATCTGTATATTTCTATCTAAACTGAGGTTTTTTTTATAAACAGCATGTAGTTAGGTGTTGCTTTTATGTCTAAGCCAACAAGCTCTGCTTTTCAATAGGAGTGTTTAGACCAGAGTCAGCAAATTTTGTCTTAAAGGGCTCCATAGTAAATGTGTTAGGCTTTGTGGAACATATACTGCCTCTATTGAAACTATGCAACTTTCCATGTACTACAAAAGCAGTCATAGATAATATGTAAATGAATGGGCATGACTATGTTCCAATAAAACTTTATTTACAAAATACAGAGGGCCATATTTCTCTGAACTTTGGTTTAGACCATTTATACTTAATGCAATTGCTGATATGGTTACTTTAAAATCTACCATGTTGTTATTTGTCTTCTCTTTGTGCCATCTATTCTTGGTTCATTTTTCCTGCTTTCTTTTGGATTAATTGAATATTTTTCAATACTCTTTTATTTCCTCCATTGGCTATTAGCCACAATTCTGTTGTGTTTTTAGTGGTGACTCTAGGGTTTACAATATGCAACATTATCTTATCAGATTCTATTTTCAAATAACATACTACTTCACATATGATAGGTGAATTTCATAACAGTATGCTTCTATCTTCCCCATCCTAGCTTCTGTGTTATGTTGTCATGCATTTACTTCAGCATGTTATACACTTCACAATGCATTTTTATTATTTTGGCCTTAAACAGTTATTTCTTAAATAAAAGTTTTAAGGGAGAAAAAGGTCTTTATATTCTTTATATTTACCATTTCTATCATGCTTCCTTCCTTTGGGGGAATCATTTGGGTAGACAGTTAAGTGATATTATTCTCCTTCAGCCTAAAGAACCTCCTTCAACATTTTTGTAGTACGTTTGGTTTATCTGAAAATGTCGGTTTTATTTTCTTCTTTGAGGAATGTCTTCTCTCCATATAAATCCTAGACTGACAAATGTTTTCTCATTTTGTTAAAGATGTCCCATTGTCTTCTGCTTGACTTGTTTTTTATGAAAAAGCAGTAATTATTTTTATCTGTGTTCCTATATATAATGTGTCCTCTTTCCTCTAGTTGCTTTTAAGATTTCCTTTTTATCAATTTATATCAACTGAATCATAATGTATATTTTTCTTGTGCTTATCTTACTTGATTCTCATTAACATAATGAATCCCTGAAATTATAATTTTCATCTTTTCTGCTAGGACTAAAATGACACATATGTTAGATGACTTGATGCTGTCCCGTAGGTCACTGAGGCTCTTCATTTTTTCCCCCTTTTGTGTTTTATTTTTCAGCAGTTTTAATTGCTATAGCTTCAAGTTCTCTGATCATTTTTTTCTGGAGTTTTTTCAGTGCTTGGTTGTTGCTTCATATGTTTCATTTCTTTCACTTTATTCATGTTTTTCTTTAAGTCTTTGATGTAAATACTATAAGCATATTTATAAGTACCATTTCAAATTTCTTGTCTGCTAATTCAATCAATCCTGCCATTTCTGGATGTTTCCACTAACTGATGTTTCTCCTGGCCATAGTTCACATTTTCATGCCTCTCTGCACATACAACAACTTCGTATTGCATACTAGACATAGCATATGTTATGTTGCTGAAACTCTGAATTATGTTATCTTCTTTTGGGAGTGTTGAGTTTCATTTTGGCAAGTAGTTAATTCTAATCAGGGAGGTTCTAGAGTAGTCTTTGTTGTAGAACTAGTTTAGTCTTACTACTAACGCATAGCTTTCTAGTGTCTCTTTTGACTGTCCCAGGGGTTTGGCAAGGTTTCTCTTCTCTGCCTGGTCAAAAATCAAATGTCTTCCAGCTCCACTTGAGCTCTGTAATTGTTCAGGTCCCTGGTAATTGTTCTCTAACTACCTCAAAGAGTTTCATTCTTTGCATGCCCAGTATAGCCTTCACTACAGACTCATTGGGTATTCTAAAGTACCTAGCACAGATTAAAAATGGTGGCAGAGTAAATGGATGCTGCATGGACATGCTCCCAGGAACAAACTGGTATTTACAAATAAATACCAAAAAATTCCTGAATAATCAATGGAAAACTCAAATGGAGAGAAATCTGATAGCTGAGGACCAAAAGTGGAGACAGCATAGAGACTGGTAGGAGGGGTGGAAGCAAGAAAGGGCTGGCCAGGCACTCACAGACAGCAACTGAAGTCCCAGAGAGATATCTCAGCTGTGGGGGGTTGCCACTGAGAACTCTGGGATCTAATCCCCAAGCTGGGCCCCCAGCACAGAGCACTAAAACTGAGTAGTGTACCCACATAACATCTGGCTGTGAAAAGCAGCAGGGTGCTGTCTGCCAAGGAGTAACAGCTGAAAACTCAGACACCCTCTTAAAGAGCCATGCACAAAATTCCCTGTGGAGCCACCCACCTTGTGCTCCAGCAGAGGGAGAGTGAAGTAGACTGAAGCTGTGAGAGCAGACGCCAAGATTGGGGCACAAGAAATAGAGCTCAGAAGGCAGACACTCCATGTTTCCTGGGATGAGTCATTCCCTCACACAGTGGAGGACAACTTTCCCACACAGACATTTGCCTTGCCTGGGGGGAAGACAGTAGGCACATCTTGCCCTGAGTCCACTTAAGAGATTAAAAATAACAATTAGCCTCCAGACAGAAACAACTGCACCACCCTGTTGAAAAAAACTGTCCCCATACCTGAGGACAATTGCCTGGAAGGCAATTCAAGTTAAAAATCCTATCAGTCAGTAGGCAGAGGTGGTCTCTGGAGGCTTTGAGTCTTTACTGATCTAATTAGTCAGAAACAGCCTTAAACACTGGCCTGCACTAGAGATTGAGAGGTGTAGAGCATCTACTTAATACATAGTCACAAACCCAAACCAACAGCCAGAATGAGGAGACAAAGAAATAACCTCCAAATGAAAGAACTAGAGAATTCTCCAGAAGAAGAGATAAATGAAGCAGAGATAAGAAATTTATCTTAAACAGAGTTCAGAGTAATGATGGTAAAGATGCTCAACAGCATGAAAAAAGATATAGGAACTCTGAAAAAAGGACAGTGTGAGATAAATAATGACATAACACAAATAAAGAACACATTGGAAGGAATACAGAGTAGATTAGGGGAAGCTGAGGATCGAAACAGTGAATTAGAAGACAGGGTTGAAAATATCACTCAATCAGAGAACAAAAAAGAAAAAACAATTAAAAAACAGGAGGACAGCTTAAGGGAGCTGTGGGACAATGTGAAATGTAACAATATTAGAATAACAGGTGTGCCAGAAGAGGCAGAAAGGGAGAAAGGCATATAGGAGGTGTTTGAAGAAATAATGGCAGAAAACTTCCCTAACCTGGTAAAGGAAAAGTCACACAAATTCAGGAGATACAGAGAACCCCAAACAAGAAGAACCCAAACAGGCCCACGCCCAGACACATCATAATTAAAATGCCAAAAATTAAAGACAAAGAAAGAATCTTAAAGGCAGCAAGAGAAAAGAAAACTGTTACCTACAAAGGAGTTCCCATAAGGCTGACACCTGATTTCTCATCAGAAACTCTACAGGCCAGAAGAGAATGGCATGAAGTACTCAAGGTAATGGAAAGCAAGTATCTGAGACCAAGATTACTATATCCAGCAAGGCTATCATTCAAAATAGATAGTCCAATAAAGAGCTTCCCAGACCAAAACAAAACAAAACAAAACAAAACAAAAAGGCTAAAAGAGTACATCGCCACCAAGCCAGCATTACAAGAAATGTTAAAGAGATATCTGTAATGAGAAGAAGAAATAAAGAGAGAAACCTAGCCATAAAGAATTAAAATGACAATAAATAAGTACCTATCAGTAATACCCTAAATGTAAATGGATTAAATACTCCAATCAAAAGGCATAGGGTAGCTGAATGAATACAAAAACATGACCCAACTATATGCTGTCTACAAGAGACCCACATCAAAAGACACACACACAGTGAGAGGGAAGGGATGGAAAAAATTTTCCATGTAAATGGAAAAGGAAAAAAAAGCCTGAGTAGCAATACTCATATCCAACAAAATAGACTTTGAAATGAAGGCCATCAGAAGAGACAATGAAGATCATTACATAATACTAAAGGGATCGAGCCAACAAGAGGATATAACCCTGGTAAACATTTATGCACCCAACATAGAAACACCTAAATATATTTAAAAAAACTTCTAGAGGACTTTAATAGAAAGATCAACAACAATACAGTCATAGTAGGGGACTTTAACACCTCTCTGACTTCACTGGATAGATCTTCCAGACAAAAAGTTAACAAGGGCCAAAGCCGGTTTGGCTCAGCGGATAGAGCGTTGGCCTGCGAACTGAAGGGTCCTGGGTTCCATTCCAGTCAGGGGCATGTACCTGGGTTGCAGGCACTTCCCCAGTGGGGGATGTGCGAGAGGCAGCTGATCGATGTTTCTCTCTCATCGATGTTCCCAAAAGTGTGGACGGAGTCGGCGAAGAATGATTTACACAGAGACAGCATTCAGAACTCTCTAGCTTTCCTTAGTCTCCGTGGATCTTCCCTGTGCCTGGCTGAGGCCAGAGAGAAAGATCCCAAGGCAAGCTGAGCCTTTATTTTATAGTGAGAGGTAAACAAGGTAGTGGTTTCCAAAGTTACACTGTTCTTGTGAGTTTCACTTGTTTACACTGTTCTTGTGAGTTTCACTTGTTTTTGTTCTTGTGAGTTTCACTTGTTTACACCATGGTTATACTTCCTGCACTTCCTCAGCCCATTAGCTTCCCAGATAAGATCTAGGGAGCCTCATAAGGTCAAGCCTAATTATGCTAAGAGGACTGTGCCTTCTAAGCTGGGAATTGTTTGTGACTTTGCCCACAGGTCAGTCCGAGGCTTAACCCTATATTGGCTCCCCACACTATCTCTCTCCCTTCCTCTCTGTAAAAAATCAATAAAATATATTTTTAAAAAAAAAGTTAACAAGGAAACAGAGACTCTAAAGGACACACTGGATCAGATGGATTTAAATGACCTTTATAGAAAATTTCACCCCAATGCAACAGAATATACATTCTTCTAAGTGCACATGGATCATTCACAAAGATAGGCCACATGTTAGGACCCAAAACAAGTCTCTACAAGTTCAAGAAGATTGAAATCATATCAAGCATCTTCTCAGATCACAGTGGAATGAAATTAGAAATCAACTACAGTAAAAACACCCCCAAACATTCAAACACCTGGAAGCTAAATAGCATGTTATTAAACAATGAATGCTTTACCAATGAGATCAAGAAAGAAATCAAAAACTTCCTGGAAACAAATGAAAATGAAACAGAACAATCCAAAATCTCTAGGACACAGCAAAAGCAGTCCTGAGGGGGAAGTTCATAGCACTACAGTCATATCTAAAAAACAAGAAAAATCAGCAATAAACTATTTAACACTACAACATAAAAAAAACTAGAAAGAGAACAAGAAAAGCCCAGAGTTGGTAGAAGGAAGGAAATAATAAAGATTAGAGCAGAAATAAATAACATAGAGATGAGAATAAAAAACAATACAAAAAATCAGTGAAACCAAGAGCTGGTTCTTTGAAAGGATAAACAAAACTGATAAACAATTAGCCAGATTCATCAAGAAAGAAAGAGAGAGGAACCAAATAAAATCTGAAAAGAAAGTGGAGAAGTGCCCAGAGCTGGTCCCTCCTTGCAGTTTCAAGGGACCTGGCATATATGGCATACTGTTCTTAATATGTTTGCTCACCTTCTTGGCACTATGTGTTTTGACCAAGGTCACCTCTCTGAGAAAGGTTGTTTCCCCGGGTAAGGTTTTTCCCCCAAAGTTAGGGAGGGAATAAAACCCCTTAACTAAGTGCCAGGCGGGTAGTTAATCACTTTAACTATGAACAATCATGCTTAAGCTACATAATCTTTACTCCCTGGAATGGAGATAAGAAACGCCCTAACCTTTGGAATAGAGATTGATAGGATTGAATCAACTGGTATAAATACAGATGTAGCAAGACAACAGGAGACAGAACTTAGAAGACAGAACCTACACAGAACCTAGACACAGAACCTACACAGAACCTAGAGACAGAAGAACTTCGCTGGAGAGAACATGGCAAAAGATCCTGGACAGAAACTGGAGACAGAAACTAGAGACAGAACCTAGCGAGAGAACATGGCAAAAGATCCTGGACAGACACTGGCCACAGAACCTAGAGACAGAACCTAGCGAGAGAACCTGGCTGAAGAACCTAGAGACAGAGCCTGGCTACAGAACCTGGATAGAACATGGCAAGAGAACCTGACTAGAACCTGGTGACTGAACCTGGCTGGAGAACTTGGACAGAACCTGGCTAGAGAGCCTAGCGGGGGAACATGGCTACAGAACCTGGCTGGAGAACCTGGAGAACCTGGAGAACCTGGCGAACCTGACTGGAGAACCTAGCAAGAGAACATGGACACAGAACCTGGCTGGAGATCCTAACCAGAACTTCGCTGGAGATCCTGACCAGAACTTGGCTAGAGATCCTGGCTAGAATGATGATCAACTGAACTCTGTCTCCGTGTCATTCCTTCTTCGCCGACTCCATCCACACCTTTGGGGACCCCTGGACCTACTGGGGATGGACCCCAGCAGAGAAGTAAACACTGACACCAAAGAAATACAAAGGATTATAAGAAAATACTATTAACAACTATATGCCAACAAGCTGGACAATGTGGATGAAATAGACAAATTCCTAGAAAAATACAATCTCCTGAAACTGGATCAGGAAGAATAAAAAAAAAACCTGAATAGGCCAATACAACTGATGAAATAGAAGCAGTAATTAAAAAACTCCCACCAAACAAAAGCCAGGTCCAGATGGCTTCACAGGAGAATTTACCAAACATTCAGAGAAGAACTAACACCTATATTCCTCAAACTACTTCAGAAAATTCAAGAGGAAGGAACACTTTCAAACATTTTTTGAGGCCAGCATTACCCTAATTCCAAAACCAGATAAAGACACTACAAAGAAAGAGAATTATGGGCCAATATTCCTAATGAACATAGGTGCTAAAATACTCAATAAAAATATTAGCAAATCACATCCAGCAATATAGTAATAAGATCACACATCATGATCAAATGGGATTTATTCTGGGGATGCAAGGTTGTTACAATATTTGCAAATTAGTAAAGGTGATACATCACATAAACAAATTGAAAGACAAAAACCACATGATCATATCAATAGATGCAGAAAAAGCATTTGACAAAATCCAACACCCATTTTTTAAAATATATTTTATTGATTTTTTACAGAGAGGAAGGTAGAGGGATAGAGAGTTAGAAACATCGATGAGAGAGAGAAACATCAATCAGTTGCCTCCTGCACACCGCTACTGGGAATGTGCCTGCAATCAAGGTACATGCCCTTGACTGGAATTGAATCTGGGACCCTTCAGTCCACAGGTTCACTGAGTCAAACTGGTTAGGGCCCAACACCCATTTTTGATAAAAACTCTCAGGAAGGTGGGAGTAGAGGGAGCATATCTCAACATGATAAAGGCCATATATGACAAACCTACAGCCAACATCATACTCAATGGGCAAACACTAAAACCATTTCTCCTAAGAACAGGAACAAGACAGGAATGCCCACTCTCACCACTCCTGTTCAACATTGTACTGGAAGTGCTAGCCATAGCAATCAGACAAGAAGAAGAAATTAAAAGCATCCAGATTGGAAAAGAAGAAGTAAAACTGTCATTATTTGCAGATGACGTATTGTACATAGAACACCCCAAGGACTCCATCAAAAAAACTATTAGACTTAATAAATTAATTCAGCAATGTAGCAGGATACAAAATTAACACCCAGAAACCTATGGCCTTTTTGTACACCAATAATGAACTCACAGAAAGAGAAATTTTAAAAATCTGATTTACCATTGCACTAAAAAAAATAATAATAATAAGATACATAGGAATAAACTTAACTAAGGAGGTAAAAGACCTGTACTCAGAAAACTGTAGGACATTGAAAAAAAGAGATAGAGGAAGATATAAACAGATGGAAGAACATACCATGTTCAAGGATTGGTAGAATCAACATCATTAAAATGTCTGTACTACCCAAAGCAATCTATAGATTCAATGCAATCCCCATTAAGATACCAACGGAATATTTCACAGACCTAAAACAAACTCTCCAAAAATTCATATGGAATAAAAGAAGACACCGAATATTCACAGCAATCTTGAGAATGAAGAACAAAGTTGGAGGGATCACAATATCAGATATCAAGCTATATTACAAAGCCACTGTTCTCAAAACTGCTTGGTACTGGCACAAGAACAGACATATAGACCAAAGGAACCAAACAGAGAACCCCGAAATTGACCCAAGCCATTATGTTCAGTTAATATTTGACAATGGAGACAAGATAGTCTTTTCAATAAATGGTGTTGAGAAAATTGGACAGATATATGCAAAAAAATGAAACTAGACCACCAACTTACACCATCCATAAAAATAAATTCAAAATGGGTAAAGGACTTAAAGATAAGATGGGAAACCATAAAAATCTTAGAAGAATCCACAGGCAGCAAAGTATTAGACATATGTCACAGCAACAGCTTTACCGATACAGCTCCTAGGGCAATGGAAACGAAGGAGACAATAAACAAATGGACTACATTAAAATAAAAATCTTCTGCACAGCAAAAGAAACCATCAACAAGACAACAAAAAAGCCCATTGCATGGGAGAACATATTTGCCAATGTTATTTCTGATAAGGGTTTAATCTCCAACATTTACAGGGAACTCATACAACTTAACAAAAGGAAGATAAAACAATCCAATTAAAAAAATGGGCAAAGGACCTAAATAGACACTTTTAGAAAGAAGACATACAGAAGGCCAAGAGACATATGAAAACATGCTCAAAGTCACTAATCATCTGAGAGATGCAAATCAAAACAACAATGAGGTACCATTGCACATGTGTCAGAATGGCTATCATCAACAAATTAACAAATGATAAGTGCTGGCGAGGATGTGGAGAAAAACAAACCCTCCTGCACTGCTGGTGGGAATGCAGACTGGTGCAGCCACTGTGGAAAACAGTATGGAGTTTCCTCAAAAAATTAAAAATGGAACTCCCATTTACCCAGTAATCCAACTTCTAGGAATATATCCCAAGAAATCAGATACACCAATCAGAAAGGATATATGCATTCCTATGTTCATAGCAGCACAATTGACAATAGCTAATATTTGGAAACAATCTAAGTGTCTATCAGCAGATGAGTGGATTAGAAAACTGTGGTACATCTACACAATGGAATACTATGCTGCTGTATAAAAAAGGAGGAACTTTTACCTTTTTCAACAGCATGGATGGACCTGGAGAGCATTATGCTAAGCGAAATAAGCCAGTCTGAGAAAGAGAAAATATCACATGACCTCACTCATTTGTGGAATATAATGAACAACATAAACTGATAATGAAAAATAGAGACAGAGGAAAAAAATATTTTAGGATATAATAGAATCCTGTTGTTTGAAGATTTTTAATATTTCCTACAACTTGTGTGATATTATACTATGTTAGTACAGTTTGAATAATATTATTATATTTAAAATATATTTTCTTGAAATATTAGTATTCATTGCATGTAATTTTATTATATTTAAAATCATTTTTTTAAATATTAATGTTTATTGCATGTGAATAAAATAGGTGAATGGATAAAGAAGTGGTGCATATATACAATGATATATCTCTCAGCTATAAAAAATGTATTACTTTCTTATAATGTCAATATATTTTTTAAATTTCCCCCACAGTATGTTTTAAAAGCTTAAAAAATAATGATTATTGAGCTATATCCACCATTAAAGTAAATATACATTATAGAAAAAAATGGAAAATATAAGAAACAAGAAGAAAAACAATACTCAGTGGAGACTTCTTTCACTCCATTGTATGCTCTTATCTCCTTTGTCAAATATTAATTGACCATAAAGGTGTGGGTTGATTTCTGGACTCTCTGTCCTGTTCCACTGATCTATATGCCTTTTCTTATACCAGTATTGCAATCCCTCCAACTTTGTTCTTCTTTCTCAAGATTGCTGAGGCTATTCAGGGTCTTTTTTGGTTCCATATAAATTTTTGAAATATATGTTCTAGATATGTGAAATATTATACCACTGGTATTTTCAGAAATTGCACTGAATCTATAGATTGCTTTGGGTAGTATGGGCATTTTAATGATATTAATTCTTCCAATTCATGAACATGGTATATGCTTCCACTTGTTTGCATCTTCCTCTATTTCTTTCTTCAGTGTCTTATAATTTTCTTAGTACACATCTTTTGTCGCCTTGGTTAAGTTTATTCCCAGGTACAAAATGCGCAAAGTCACTAATAATCAGGGTAACACAAATTTAAACTACAATGAGGTATCATCTCACACCTGTCAGAATAGCTCCTATCAATAAATAAATAAACAAGTGCTGGTGCGGATGTGGCAAAAAGGGAACCCTTTTGGTGTACTGTTGGTGAGAATGCAGACTGGTGCAGCCTCTGTGGAAAACAGTAGCTCTACCTCAAAAAATTAAAAGTGGAACTGCCTTTTGACCCAGTGATCTCACTTCCAGGTATACATCCTAAGAATCCTGAAACACCAATCTGAAAGATATATGCACTCCTGTGTTCATAGCAGCGTTTGTTATAATAACCAAGATCTGGAAACAGCCAAAGTATCCATCAGTAAATTAATGGATTAAAAAAGTGGTACATTTTACACAATGGAATAGTGCATGGCTATAAAAAGAAGGATCTCTTCCCCAATGTGATAGCATGGATGGACCTGGAAATTAATATACTAATCAAAATAAGCCAGTCAGAGAAAGACAAATACCATATGACTCACTAATATGTGGAATCCAATGAACAAAATAAACCAATGAACAAAATAGAATTTGAGGCATAGATGCATGGAACAGACTGAAAAATGTCAGAGGGGAAGCAAGATGGGGGATTGGATAAAAGAAGGTGAAGGGATTAAAGAATATATATGCATAGCCCATGGACACAGACAGTAGTGTGGGGAGGTCCAAGGGGGGTTAGCAGGCTGGGTAGAGGTGGGCAGAGGGGGAAAAATGGAAGACACCCGCAATAATGTCAACAACAAAATTTTTAAAGTAAAAAAAAAAGACTCAGTAGAATTATTTTTTCAATTACATACATTATTATATCAGTTTCACATGTACAACATAATTAGACATTTATAAAACTTACAAAGTGATCCCCCATAATCCTAGTACCCATCTGACATCACACTTAGTAATTACAGTATTACTGACTGTATTTCCTAGGCTGTACTTTACATCTCCATGACAGTTGTGTAATATCTGAAAATTATGTTCTCAGATAGTTTGCCTAGTTTTCTAGTTGTTTACAGTGGGAGAGAAAATCTGTTATTCCATCATGGCCATGCTTGACTTTACATTCAGTTTAATATAATAATAATAATTAAATATTGTTCAATTTCGTTCCAATGAAAGAAGTCTGGGGCAAATGTATATCTGCCAGACAATCTTAGATTCTAGAAATTAAAATGTTGAATGGTTCGTGTTAAGAGGTGAAGGAAGATTCATATCTGTTATCTCATTATAAAGAGCATAGGGTTTTTTTATGGAAAGCTTTAAACTAGAAAGCAAAATGTTGATTTTATATCATAGTCACCCCCCACATACCCCCCTCCCCCAGTGACTGGCCTCCCTCAGCCTCAGGCCAGGGAGTCTTTAATTATAGACAATGTAATTCTGTCCCATGTATTACAGTAGGGACTTTTGTTATGGGAACCTGAAAATAATTTAGCATTAGGGTATGTTTACAAGGTACATGACATTTTATATATGTACTGTATACAAGCACCTCATGTCCATCTTTGAAGCTGTAGAATCTATTCACTTCCTTACCAAATTGAATTCTTAAAATTCCTGCCAACCTCCAAACTATTTGGACAGAATATTTGTTAGATATACACACATATAAGTCTTTATTTTTCTCCAACATCATAGACTTATTTAAAATAAGAGTTGAAGGAGGAGGAGGAGGAGGAGGAGGAGGGTGGGGAGGGGAGGGGAGGGGGAGGGGAGGAGGAGGAGGAGGGGGAGGAGGAGCAGGAGGAGGAGGAGGAGGAAGAGGAGGGGGAGGAGGAGTAGGAGGAGGAGGAGGAGGAGGAGGAGGGGGAGGAGGAGCAGGAGGAGGAGGAGGAGGAGGAGGAGGAGGAGGAGCAGGAGGAGGAGGAGGAGGAGGAGAAGGAGGAGGAGGAGGAGGAGGAGGAGGAGGAGGAGGAGGAGGAGAAGGAGGAGGAGGAGGAGAAGGTAATTATTGCCTCTTATATCTAGTCTAGTCGACTTATTTTAATCTCTGTTTCTCATCAGCCTGGTATGTGACTTGCCTTGGTCACTTCATAGAGGGGAAAGAGATGTGAACTGTGGGCATAGTAGTGATATTGGAGTTGGGATGCAGGGGGATGTTGGGTAGAGACAGACTTAAAGCAGAACTAACCACTGAAAATAGTAGTTCTGTTTGTGCAGATTGTTGCTGTTTTCTGCTGTTGGATGTGGGAGAATAAACTATTCAATTGAATAATGCTTTGCCATTCAACATAATAACTTTTTCCTTATTCATGTTTGACTGGACAGAATTGTCTACTTAAAGTAAATTGAGCAGAAGCAATCCTTGGCATGAATCCATGTAAATACTTGCTGTCTTAACTCATTCCTGCCCCTCTGCTGCCCCTCTGTGGTCAATTCATTGTGTTTTCACATCTCAGCCCTGCCTCCAGTTCTTTACTTTCCAGCCCCACCAACCTTAACATATTACCTTAAGCAAATTCCAAGTTGTGTCCTACTGGCATCTCAATTGCTCAACAAAATGCTGTAACAAAACAAAAGGCTGACAAACAACTTACCTGGGCTCCCCAACCTAGGCCTACGGAACCTAGTCCTCCCAAACATCGTCACACAACATCTCCAGCCAAGCAAACTGCCTTAACCTGAATACTAGCCTTGCTCTTTGTGGACATGCCTGGGGTGTGCTCTAATCCTGGTGTAATAAAATACTGTTTGCTTCTTCTCCACTTGAGGCCCCACTGAACCCACTTCTCCTAGGAAACAGGCCCCAACCACTTCCAAACATAAACCACAGTATCTCAGCACTTAGCAAGCACACAAAATAAGTGTTTCTAAGTAATGTGAACATGTATCAGATACCAAAAACTTAAGTTTAGATAATCTCATAATAAATAAATAAAATTACTTTAAAATTATTAAAGCATTTATATTTTATTATCAACTTCATAGCATATAATGTTCCATAAGTGGAATCTTTGCTTAAGTAGCTCTATTGGAAGGTAATAGCTGAAGATAATAGATTTTAAGCCCTAGGTTTGAGTGCAGACTGATTAGTGGATGTGTGACCTCAGTTTATAGGGATAATAATGGTGCCACCCATATGGTTGTTTTGAAGACTAAGAAAGAGAATGCATGAAGAGACTTACTGTGTACCTGACATACAGTAAGTTTTATAAAGATTAGCTAATAACAGTAGCTATTATTATTTTAAATACTTCTCTCTCTAGAAACAAGGCAAAAACTTTTATAACCTAACATATCTTTATTTTTCACTGTATACCAAATGCTAGTGAATTTGTATATATTACCTCAATTTGTTATCATTTATAGATCATTTTTGTTAATTTTCTCCTCATTAATAGATTTTGTTTTAAATAAAAATAAACCACATTAAAAATGAATTTGCTTAAAAGAAATCTATCACTATCTTTATCCTAGCTAAGCCTATATGAGGAAGCTACGTAATTAGTAACAAAGTCAGCATACTCAAGAGAAAATTTAATTTTCAACTGAGTTAAAAAAAGAATCTGGTATTATAATATTCCACTAAAGTACAACATTTAAGCCTATATTATTCTCTTTGGTTATTTTTTCTGATAATAGAAATAATATATCTTTATTGTAAAAGGTTTAGAAAATACACAGTAATGATTTACAAGTAGTGGTGATCACATGATTAAGAGCTAATTTTCCCTAAAATATTGATGAGTTTCTGAGGGTTTTTTTCCTCTATACCAATGCCATCATCTAGAACTTTCTGAGATGATGGAAATGTTATCTATATGCATTATCTAATACAAGAATCACAAGCCACAATAAAGGTGTTATAAAGCATCTGAAATGTAGCTAAAGCAACTGAGGAAATGAAGTTTTTAATTATTTAGATTTAAATAGTTACATGTAGCTAATGGCTACCATATTGAACAGTATAGCTCCAAACAGAAATGTTTACAATATTGGTAACTAAAATTTATATTGGAAGTATTTCCAATATTATCAAATAAATAGAGGCCCAGTGCATGGATTTGTGCATGGTGGGGTCCCTCAGTCTGGCCTGCAATCCGGGACCCTGAGGGGATCGGGTCAAAACCTGGCAGTCCAACATCCTCCCGTGAGATGTAGCAGTGCCAAAACGGGAGGAGCCCAAGCCGGGGCCATCCCAGCCCTGCTGCGCCTGCCACCGCCACTAGGTAGTACTGCTGCGGAGGCGGGAGAGGCTCTTGCCTCGGCCCAAGCATGTGCCCGGCTTCTGGCTGAGTGGCACTCCCACTGTGGGAGCACACTGACCACCAGGGGACAGCTCCTGTGTTGGGCGTCTGCCCCCTGGTGGTCAGTGTGCACCATAGCATTCTGGTTGTTCTGTTCACTCCATTGTAACAGTTGCTTAGGCTTTTATATGTACAGATATAAAGTGTGATTTAAATGGCTCCTTATTGTATTATATGGAGAAATTATTTGTGTGACTATCCATAATTATGAGGCAACTAGAGGCCTGGTGCATGAAATTCGTGCACAGGTAGGGTCCCTAGGTCTAGTCGGCGATCAGGGCTGATCGGTGGGGCGATCGGGGGGGGGGGGGTCACTGGTACCTGCCTTGGCTGGCCTGGGGCCTACAGGCTGGAGGCAGCTCCTGCATTGAGCATCTGCCCTCTGGTGGTCATTGTGCATCATAGCAACTGGCCATTCCACCAGTCATTTCGCTGTTCGGTCAATTTGCATATTAAGCTTTTATTATATAGGATTATATTTTTTCTCTTTGGAAATAAATTTTCTCTTGTAAATAAAACAACAGTCAATCACTTTGTAAATAAATTCTTGTCTGGATTCATGATTATTTCCTTGGGAGAGGTACAGAAAGAGAAACTGCTGAGTGAAAGGATAAGAACTACGTTAGGGCTCTGGAACTGCTTTCCTCAAAAGTTGAACCCACAATACTCCCACCAGCAAAAACTCAAGTGCCTATCTCATGCAGCTTTGTAAACATCAAGCATTACTCAATTCTTTAAAAAATTTAAATTGATAAATAGAAATGATATTAAATGGTGTGGGTTTTTATGTCTTTGATTAGTGGTTGTGGCGGGTGTGGAGGTGGAATGCTTAGATTTCTCTTGACGAGATGATGGCCTCAGCTGCATTTGTGTGTTTTCAGACAGTCTGTGTGGCATTTCCTTCAGGATCTGATTTAGCGCCCTCTGGAGCAGCCCACACCAAATGACTGAGGCAGGGGTATAAATCTGGCCATTTGGGCTGATGTGGGCAACTCTGATGGGCAATATTTAAGACCAAGCTCCTGGCATTATTGTCTGAGGCTTTAAATGGCCTTGATCAGAGGTGGACATTTCCATCTGCCCAGTCCCACTTCAGCTCCATTGCTTTCACATGTGTGGATCCCTGATAAATACCGTGTACCCCAAACCCATCTCAGAGTCTGTTCCTGGAGAACCCAATCTGCAGCAGAAGTGATATTGGACTTGTATGTTTATTTGCTCTCTTTTGTCATGTTGTGGTGAGAAGGGCTTTGATGCCACTTATCGGCAAGCAGAAAAGAATGCTGATATTAATACATTTTCAACTGAAATAATTATTATATCTGAAAGCCACAGAAAAATAATAAAGGGAAAGATTTGACATAAACCTTAAAATGTCTGCATATAAAAACACCTTGGATATATTTTAATGTACAAAGCAGAAAGTTACAATAGACAAAGTTTAATACTTACATATCAAGAGATCTTATATGTCAAACTAGAGGCCTGGTGCACAAAATTCATACACTTGGGGGGGGTCCCTCAGCCCAGCCTGCACCCTCTCAGGAGCCCTTGGGGGGTGTCCAACTGATGGCTGAGGCCCACTCTCTGCCTAAGCCAGCAGTCAGACATCCTTAGCACTGCGGTGGAGGTGGGAGAGGCTTCTGCCACTGCTGCTATGCTTGCCAACTGTGAGCCCAGCTTCTGACCACTGGGGACAGCTCCTGCATTGAGCGTCTGCCCCCTGGTGGTCAGTGCATGGCATAGCGATCAGTTGTTTGGTCAATTTGCATATTATTCTTTTATTACATAGGATTAACCCTAATAGAGAAAATGTACCATCATTTCTAGTGTATTTCTTTAGGACATAAGAAACATTCTACTACTGTGCCTTCTCTAAACACATTTTGTAAACCCCACTAGGACTCATCTATTCCTCTGAAACTTCAAGAAATTCAAGATATGGATGATCTGGAAACAAAAAAATTCTTTGATTTGTGAAGAAGATCCCCCAAAAATAAGAATATGGCTCAGAGTTCTTCCAAATCTCCTATTCCAAAAATGCAGTGAAAAAAGTGAAGAAAATCTCAAATAACAGTCTTAGACTGAGGCTGACTGAGGCTGACCTCGGCAAAAACTGCACTCTGTTAATTCATCATGGCTGCAGTGGACATTGACACTCTCGTCTCTGCAGAGTGGTCCAACAGTGGTGTTACTGTGACTTGTCTATACCAGTGGTCGGCAAACCATGGCTCGTGAGCCACATGCAGCTCTTTGGCCCCTTGAGTGTGGCTCTTCCACAAAATACCACATGTGGGCATGCACGTACAGTGCGATTGAAACTTCGGGGCCCATGCGCAGAAGTCGTTTTTCAGCCTGGGTGAGTCTATTTTGAAGAAGTGGTGTTAGAAGAAGTGGGCGGTGTCGTTCGTTCGGGCGATGGGCGACGGGAGACATGGTGCAGGAGGGCAGCGGGATACGCAGCGCAGGGGAGGAGTGCGATTCATGCACAACGAGTTGAGTGAGCCAGTCAGTCAGCAGTCTCATTGTGCAATGGTTAGTGCTAGTCGCGACCGCAAAACGCGCACGGGTGACAAAAGTACCTACTCGAAGCATAAAATTACCTGTATTTTTCCAACCAGCTGCAAATCCTACAGGTATTTTTGTCATCAATTTAAGAACTGTAATTCTTTTGTGTTGGTGGCTTTATTATTATAAAATGAAACATTTTTTAGGTGCCCTGTTTGACATGGCTACAAAGAAGAAGCAAAGAAAAACGGAAGATGAAAACCGTGAATTTAAATTTGAATTTAAAGTTGAATGAACCTACCTATATAGTTTAAGTTTAAAAAATTTGGCTCTCAAAAGAAATTTCAATCATTGTACTGTTGATATTTGGCTCTGTTGACTAATGAGTTTGCCGACGACTGGTCTGTACCCTTCTCCATCAGAGTGTGGGTGTGCAGTGAATACAGTGGAATGCATTCATATGGGGAGGAGAGATGGTATTGAGTTATGATAAATTTCAATGGCTTTTCACATTCCAAACAATGGAAAGAGTGAAATCAGTATACCAAAGGAAAAAAGCTTGAGTTTTTTCTAGATTTGAATAAGATTTTGAGGGTACAGCAGCATTTTCTGGGTAGAGAGGACAGCAGTGGTGAGAAGAAAATGATCGTGTCAGTTACATGGTAAGGGGCAAGACAACTCCCCAGTATTGTGCGTGGAACAGTGTTAGTGGTGCTTATCGTCATCTTGCATAGAGAACACAGCTAATCAGATCACCCTCTTGGGGATCCCAAATTTTCAGAGATGTGGGTGTTTAACTAAAGGACCCATCTTTATAAAAAATTTTCCTTGTTGCTGAAGCAAATAATGACTGGGAGAAAACTGAGGAGAACAAAGTCTTAAAGACAAGACAAAAGGATAAAGTCCTTGGATCTCAGCATCAAATGAAACTAAGTCCAGGACACTGAGAGTTATTTGCATTAATTATCTATAGTTTTTGAACCTAAGAATATTTGCATTGTCATGCTTCTTTCTGTTGTTTCTGCTTCCCTCTACCTTAGGCAAAGCTGGGAGGAACGCTGTGAGGGCAGGGGCCTGTCGGAGTGGGAAAAAGGTTTCGTGAGCTGGAACTGGACCAAGGGTACTGTGCAATGACTCCCTAGAGTTTGTAATGAATGTCAACATGCTCCTGTCATCTTGTCCCCTTTCTCCCAATATTCCTTCTCAGAGTTGGAGAAGGAATACTAAGCTACATTTTTAAGGAAATAACTATTGCCATTTAAATATCTTGACTTCACCCTCACTCTGTTTCAATTATCTCATAAAAGCACAATGTTAGGACATGAAAAGTCACCTATGAAGTGTTCTAGCCCCAGATAGAACAAACTTCTCTTCATTGAAAGGTTCCCATGGCTCTGAAGTGTCAGCTCATTTAAAAATAAGCTTGCTGGCCTGTGTCCTGGAGCATGTGGTCATCTTCTCTTGGGCCATCTGCCACACGCTCCTTCCTCAGTTTAGCATTGTCAGAGAGAATGATTCTGCTTCCTCTGGACAGTCCTGATGGACATTCTAATGGGATCAAATAGATGCAGTTGCAGCTCTTACTTTCACTGGTCAGAGAGTTCCCCATGTATTGCAACATCCATTTAAATTAATCTATCAAATTTTAAAACCACACTTACATCCTCAAGACAAAATTCTTTCCAAGCTTAGACCTGCAGATTTTATTAGTTTGGTCAGGAGACTGACCTGACTAGCTAAAAGATGTTCTAATACATGGAACAAGTGGACTGGAGAGCTCAGATCCCAAAGAGATAGTCCCAGCATTCTCTGCTCTATGCAGAATGGCCCCTCTACTGGCCCAACGCAGAATGGCTATGCTCCAGCTGAGCTTTCTCTTGTCCATTCTCTGTCCTGCTGGGGCAGATGCAGTTGAGGTGGCCTTGCGTAACTTTAGGTGAAAGTAGTGCACTCAGGTTGAATGCAGTCTGACCTCAAGAGGCACCAAATTAAGATTTGTTGGAGAGATGGTTATGCCTACAAATAAGTTTTCCACAAAGAAGTAAGTCCCCACTGATCAGACTGATGGGCTTTGTGATAGAACCTAAATAACCTGTGAATACTCTGCTGTTGGCAACTGCCTGCATTTTACTGTTGGCTCATTTTGATTCCACTGGCTTCACTTGCAGTCATGGACTTTAAAAAATCTGAATTGCTACTTGCCAAAAGAATATAAACATTTCATATATGTCTAAACAAACATAATCCTGTGACAATTTAATAGGCACTGCAGACCATGGGACAAAAGCTTTTGAAACTCATGTAGGATTTGAAAAATGAGTCTATAACATGGCTGAAGGAAATTTGGAAAATGTAGAATTTATTAAAATACAACAAATTAATATCTGTACTTATAGAAGTCCATAAATATGCATTTTCATTATTATTGTCCTATTTTTCATCTGATCTGTAGTCCCAATTCTTAGCCAAACTTCCTGCTTCATATGATATCAGATGGGTGCAAGATATATGGGGATGATCATTTAGTAAATTGTTTAATGTCTAATCACTGGGATATACATCTGAAACTACTATAATATTGTCAACTTTATTTGAAAATTTTAAATGATTAAAAAAAAAAAAGCACACAGTGGTACCTTGTTAAGGACCTAGGTTGGTATGGGACCCGGCACCAGCCGTTTAAAGACTAGGCCAGTGGTCGGCAAGCTCATTAGTCAACTGAGCCAAATACCAACAGCACTTCTTCAAAATAGACTTGCCCCAGCCGAAAATCGACTTCTGCGCATGGGCCATGAAGTTTCAATCGCACTATAAGCGTGCCCACATGTGGTATTTTGTGGAAGAGCCACACTCAAGGGGCCAAAGAGCCGCATGTAGCTCGCGAGCTGTAGTTTGCTGACCACGGGACTAGGGGAATAATAAAAATAAAATAAAAACCAATTCCAAAAAGGAGTACTTCGAAATTCAAGGTGAGAGGAAGTTGGCTGGCCCTACAATTTGATCTATCTTTTTGCAAAACTTATAAAATTTCTAAGAATGCAATCCTACTCATGCTTTCTCTCCTCAAATGTTGTATTGAGTTAATATTTCCATAAATAATAATCAGGATAAAAATGCATTTTCCAGATAATTTTCCACAATTGATTCCCTCAGAAATTCAAGCGGAAAATCTTACTCTGATTTCTGAGTTATCTTTATTTAACAAAAGTATATTAAAGTAATGACTAAGGTTTATATTCCCTTTTTGTTTCTAAGACATTAGAAATAGATTTTTCAGTTCTCCTTACAAACACATTATCAACCGTTTATCAAATGCACAGTTGAATATTAGGATGTAGAGATCTGCTTATGTGGGTACATTCTTTCTTTGGGGACTCAGTTCAGCCTGACTCTGAGGACCTTCCCCCCCAGCTTCTCAGCCTGGTCCCTGTTATTCCTCAACACTTTCTGTAGGGTTCACCATTTTTCTTAATGCCTCCTGAATCCAATAAACTATTTCCCCTTGGGTGTCTTTGCTCCTGGTTTTCCCAAACGTGGGAGATTGTGCCACTTCCCTATAGCCTACACAAGCCCTACTGAGCCCACATGAAGGCTCTCTGCTCCTAAAGCCTGCTCTCTTTTCTTTATGATCTTTCCTAATGGCTGGGTGGGTCCTACACAATGAGGTCATGGAGGGTTGGTGATCTCACCTGGTCTGTAAGCTCCTTGAGGCCTAGCCATGTCTTTTACTTCTCTATCTTCCACAATCCATTTTGCAATGCTAAGCACATAATAGTTGACATTTAAAAATACTTGAATTTGGGTTTTTATGCCACTAGATACATATGGGATCATAGAAGGAATACTATTAAGATGTCACATTTAGAATATTATTTTCAAATCAGGTTCACATACAATATTTCAAGCGGTCCTCATAAGCAGCTTGGGACATTATGTAACACTAGAGGCCCGGTGCATGAAATTTGTGCAAGATGGGGCGGGGGGAGGATGTCCCTCAGCCTGGCCTGCACCATCTCCAATCTGGGACCCCTTGGGGGTGTCCGACTGCCAACATCTCTCTTACAATCCGGGACTGCTGACTCCTAACCACTTGCCTTCCAGCCTGATTGCCCCTAACCACTTCTGCCTGCCAGCCTGATTGCCCCTAACCACTTCTGCCTGCCAGACTGATTGACCCCTAACCACTCCTCTGCTGGCCTGATTGATGCCTAACTGTTCCCCTGCTGGCCCGATCACCACCAACTGCCCTCTCCTACAAGTCCGATCACCCCCAACTGCCCTCCCCTGCCGGCCTGGTTGCCCCTAACTGCCTTCCCCTGACAGCCTGATCACCCACAACTGCCCTCCCCTGCCGGCCATCTTGTGGTGGCCATCTTGTGATGACATCACACAAGGGCAGCATGTGACATCACCTAGGCTTTTATTATGTAGGATAATCATCTTATACAGAAGACATTGAGACACAGAAAGGGTGACTCTCTCCCAAGACCCACAGTGCCACAGTGCCACAGTGGGAGTCAGGGGAACCTTGCCCCCTGCCATAGGAAATTTCAGGACTCTGTGAAAGAACAGAGCCCCGGTTCCTTTAGGGAGAGGAGGTGCTGGAGTTCTCTCTCTCATCTGTGTTCTTCACCTACTTCCTTGAACACCTGAGATATAACACAAACTCTAGCTGGCCCCTAAAAGATCTAGGGAAAAAAGGTAGGAAATAATCTTACCCAAATTTTAATCTCTTCAAGGTGAATTAAAAGAAATGAAGATTCCTGTAGGAGACCTAGAAATATTTCCTCTATTCTCCCATGCTCTAGATTTTTAAAACTGGAAACTTTTTCCAACCAGAAAAATTTACAGTTTTTAACTTAAGATTTTTAAATGTGAAAATTATTTCTTCCAACTTAGGCCAAATGGCCATTACAGGCCCATTCTTTCTGAGTTATTCTCCAGGGTTTTCGGGTCCCACGTTTCCTCTGCAGTGCACCAGACTGAGGGAGTGCTATGGATGCCACCATCATTCCGGGCAGCCATTGCATGGAGCCTCAAGCTGCCAGCAGTCCTGTAGGTGCAATGATGTCAGGGGATGGAAAGTCACACAACCAGCTGGCAAAGGAGCTGTTGCCTGGGAGAGCTTAGGAGCCGGGGGGACCCTAACAGTAGCAGAAGCAGTTGGGCCACACAGGCTTCCTTTGGTGATCAAAGCAGCTACATAGTACTGTGACTGGGATCGATGAGGCCTCTACCCCTCAGGTACCTTCTCTCTCACGTCCAGTTAGTTCCACGGTGCAGGAGGATGGGAAGGGGAGAGTCACAAACTGTTCTAAATTGCAGACAGGGCAAGCACATCTGCTTAAGTTGATCCTTCCATAAGAGCATAAAGGCAGGGAACAGAAGGTCAGACGCTAATGAGCACAGTCTCGCAGGAGAGGGAAAAGGGGAACAAAGACAAAGAATATATTTTCTTACATGAGGCCACGACTTGAACAATTTTTGCCACCAGGGCCTCCTTACTGATGTACAACCCAAATAAAACACTGCGTACTGAGCAGTGGCATTTTCCCTTCCTTTGTTTTCATAACCTTATCGGTGGGGCTCTGATTATAATAAAAATACATATTCATTACGGAACATATGGAAAATACTTTTCAAAACTACAAAAAAGTATTCCCAACACTCAACGATAACTGCTACTTCTACTTTTTCATCCAGTCTTTTCTATTTTGTATAAAGTTGGTATTTTAATTTTGTAACCTGCTCTTTTCACTTAGTGTGCTATGAGATTTCCCCAAATTGATATCTTTAAAACTACCATACATAAGAACAGCATAATAGTTAACTATACTCTCCTATAATTCATTTCTTCTTTTCCCTATTATTGCATTTTTGAGATAACCAATAGCATTTTAAAACCTGGAACTCTAAGCCAATTTTTCTAAAGGGCTTTTTTCCCCTCTCTCACTGCTTATTCTCCTACAAACTTCACCAGAAAATACATGATTTTCATGGGGTCTATCTTTCCACAGGCTCCTTCACTGTTTTAGAGATGACTTGAACTCAGACAAGAAATTTGCTATTGGGCCACATTTTGTAAACAATTAGGATATATCATCTGCCATTTGGTGTGACATTGAAGGAAAATATTTAAAGTTGTTACCGTCCTGAAATGGCCACACCATGTGGTTACCATGCTGTAAAGTGGGAATAACATATCTGCCATACCCAGTTGTGGTAAGGAGTAGCATCAATATCAAAAGCACATGGCACAAATCTGGTGTAAAAATTGGTCACTATCATTCTATTTCTACGTTTTCTTTCTCCAGTATGTTTAACATGATTTCTAACAGGTACTGCAGACACTTCAATAGGATGAACTACATTTTATGTGACATGATCACATTCTCAAAAATGAAAGGGGACGATCTTGTCTGAAAGAAACTGCTTATGAAACTGTGACTAAGTTTGTTTTACTAGGTGCCTGCTGCTGAGATTTCCAAGCTAAGGGGTAAAAAGTTAAAGCAGTCTGGAGACTAGCTCTCTCCCCCCGCACCCCTCCCAGCCCTCTCCATGCTCGCTACCATGCCCCCACTGGCAATATAATTCTTGGTGAGGAAGAAAAAATAAATCTGCAGTTGCCTTGAAAAGCATTCATGCAAAATAAAGGCCAGATTCATAAGTAATCTGACTTCTGCATCGCTTTCTAAAACAGTATCCTGTTACTGGCTAAAGCAAACAGAGCGGTTTCAGCCCGGGAACTGACAGGCGGTGCAGAGGGCAAGTTGGAAAGATTAAATATTTGTGCAAAGCCCGCCCCCCTCCCCTTCACAAAGGGCCGCCTTAGTCTGGAATAGAAGGAAATGGGAAGCAGAGGAAGGGGATGCGGGAACTGAGAAGAAGCCTTATCTTTCCAAGGAAGGGTTGGATTTGGAGGAGGAGGAGAGGGAGGCAGCGGGGGCGGGGCAGAGAAACCCTGTGCGGGTGTGAGACTCTGGTCACTGCCCCCCTGGCTCCTGCCTTCAGCGCCCAGGCTGCACTTTTGACCTGTGCAGTGGAGTCCGGCCACACGGGCTCAGGAGAATTCGGAAACAGGATGGCGAGAGCTTTGAAGCTGCCAGGCTGTGATGGCAGAGAGGCCAAGGAGAGGTACCCATAGTCTCTCGGCAGCACTAACATTAATTTGTAGGGGCTGGCTGGAGGAGGGGAGGGCGGCTTGGTGGAAGCCAGCCAAGTGCCCTGTGTAAATCCGCAGTCCTAAAGCCTGACAGTAGGAGCAAAAGACAAACCAGAAAAGATAGATTTTAGGTAACTGTTTAGAAGTTGCAGTTTTCAAGTCTGCTGACGATCTATCAGAGCCAGGTTCTGCCTCTGAGACATTTTAGTGACTGCCAGGAACTTCGAATTAAAAACGGAAAGAAAGAGAGAAGAAACTCACACAATAGAGCGTTCTGTGCAGACAGTAAGAAGATTGCTGATAAAGTGAGAATCTTTTAGGAATTTGGATATTTCTGTGGACTTCGGAGCTCCTCTGGGCCCGCCGCAGAGACCAATACAGAGTCCTCCATGAAAAAAATAAAAGCCCTGGGAGGCCCTTTGAACACAGCTCAAGTGACCCACCTTTGAAGAGGAGGAGGCAGAGAGAGCGCCGGGGGAAGAACAGCCTGGGTCCCATGGGCTGGCTTGGGGACAGCACTAGGCCAGTGGTTCTCACCCCTAGCTGCACAGAAGCACCATTGGTAGACTTTAAAATGCTGATGCCCAGGCCTGACTCACTTGTGTTAAGTAGGGCTCCCTGGAGGTGGAGCCCTGACATGGGTATTTTTTTTAACTCTCCAATAGATTCTAATGTGCAGCCAGGTCCAGGAACCCTGAGCAAGAGACTTAAAGGGGCCCGCTAGAGAAGGCTGGCTTTCCATCCAGGAGTGTCAGTCAGCACACAGACCTTCAGGCTTGAGCGAGTGGTTTCCAGCCCTCATGGCATGGGACTCACCTGAGAGCTTTAGAAAATACTTGTTCCTGGTCTCACACGCCCCCCCCCCCCCACCACCACCACCATGGGCCCTTATTTATTTCATCTGCAGTGGCCTCAGCTTTTATCTAAAACCACCCTGAGCCTCTACTGGGCAGCCAGGACAGAGAGGAGACAGAGAGAGGAGAGAGGAGAGAGCTAGTGCTGCCCCACTTGGCGAGGTGTGCTGAGTGCAGGCGCTTCTAGGCTAATCACTCCCAGCTGCATGAAATTGAATGCTTAAAGTTTAATAATCCAAAATATAAAGTGCCTTCAGCACCATGTATCAGGAAAAGGACCAGCTGGGAATGAGAAATCTGGAGTTTGGTCCTAGTCTTACTGAGGCTTCCACCCCCCAGGGCCTGCCTCCTTCATGTTGGTTAAAGGCACAGCCCACCTCAGTTAAAACCCCATCTCTGCCACATGGTGAGTAACTTGGGCCCTCTTATCCTCTGTTTGACTTTCAATTAGTAAATAGTGTTACCTCATGAGTATGATGAGCACTGAAGTGCCTAACAGGGGTGGGCAAACTTTTTGACTCGAGGGCCACAATGGGTTCTTAAACTGGACCGGAGGGCCGGAACAAAAGCATGGATGGAGTGTTTGTGTGAACTAATAGATGTTAACACTGCTGCTGGTGAAGGAGCGGAGGGGAGAGCAAGAGAACCCTTCGCTCTTTCGGCTCCGCGGGCCGGATAGAACAGCCGAACGGGCCGGATCCAGCCCGCGGGCCGTAGTTTGCCCACGGCTGGCTAGCATAAACTCCAGCACAGACAAGTGCTCAGTAAGTTTTTGCTATTATTACAACTGAGCCCAGCAAATTCCCAGGGCCATGTGCAGATGAAGCCTTGAGTGAACTGTGCGGCACTTGGTGGTGCTACTCTCACTGACCTGGCTCTAATTGGCTGAAGCCAGGGCACAAGATGGGCTGATTCCAGAGTTCCTGGGAATCGAACTTAAAGTCTCTTACTCTTACTCTTCAGTACTTTCAGAAGGTCCTTTTGAGGCCAAATTTTGAGAAAGTTCTGGAACAGCCCCATGCTAGTCAAATAGATGACCACCATCAAGTTGGCTAAGCAGTCATGAAATGTTTTATAATTACTTTTTCATGTGAGGCTGACTGAAAACCAGCTCTTGGGACTGAGCAAAACCTGAATACGAAGACAGCAAGTGATTGGACCAAAATGGTCAAATTAGAAAGAAAAAGAAAATCAGGTGAGCACTTCCTCATTCTGGATATTTCAAATGCTCCCATGGCAAGTTCTAGACTTGTTTGGGAGAATCTGAAATGCTTAGTTGGCATAGCTCAGAAACTGGAGAAATTTTCAAAAACTTTCGCTTTGTGTTTTCCTATGTGAGCTGCCAAGTGCACCCTGACAAGGCAGCTGAGTTGGGAACTCCTGGACATCCGTGAATAGGAAGTTTGGGGCATGGAGCTCCCTGGAGTTTTGCTCTCTCTAATGGGCAGAGCAGTATGGATTGTGCCCATAAAGTCAGGCATCTACATAATAGCCTGCTGCCTGTTTGAACAAAGAAAAGGAAATAAATCCTCCTCGCCCCAACCCCTGCAAAGAAAGAAATTCTTAAAACTATCCTGCCGCACTGAACATAAAGTTTGGAGCCTGGAAAATGGCTTGCCATTGAGCTACCAGTGTTCTATATGCAGCAAATTAATGAAGCATTGCAGAGAATAATAATAATACTCAGTAAATGTCCATATAGGTTGGAAACATTGCTAAGGACTTCTCATACATAACTAAATTCCCTTAGCAGTCAAATGAAATTAATATTATTCCTATTTTACAAATGAGAAAAGTATAGCTGAGTCTAATGAATTTGCCCAATGTCATACAAGGTTAGTTAATTAGCCAAAGTACTTCAAGTCTATGTTTTTCTAGACTGCTCTTAACCATTATACTATGCTACCTGAATACATACCCCCAAACAGATTTTACCCAGAATTTTAGTCTCCTATTCCCATAAAAATGCTAACTGATTCCAAAATGGGAAGAAGGCAGAATCATATTTTTCTCTCTCCCTCTCTCTGGGATCCTTCCTAACTTGTATCAGGGAATAAGTTACCAAAGGGCAGGCAGCAAGAAGAAGGGAGGGACTAATGGAGAAATCTAAATGGATCGGGAAACAATTGTACAAAACATCTTCAATTAAATCTACAGATTTTTTAGAAAGTTCAGAAATTTACAATCTCTATTAATTTATAAAATAATAAATTTGTTAGAAAATTTTCTTGCTGAATGAAGGACATAAATTTTTCAACTGTATTCCTGGCTTTCTCACTTTTTGACTTTGAAACTTTAAAACCCAGAGTTATCGGATACATGCCTCATATATCCAGTAGGTTTCTTATTAACTTCTATCTTACTGACCAGCCATGTAATATTTTAAGCTTCTGGAAAAGCCTAAAACTTAGATTTGAAAAGGCAAAAGGGAGGACAGTCACTGTATAAAACCAAAAAGAGATATTATGAATAAGCACCAGGAGCAAGGCTGTCTAAAGTGAGACCAGAGTGCCTAAAAGCACCATAAAGCTCCATAAAGAAGGAACCAATTGCATTTATGTGCTTTGCAGAAAAAGCACAAACTTAGGATCTCCTGCTTACCGAGACTCGGACACACACACACACACACACACACCAGTGCTAAAAGCTGATTAGAATGTGAGTTACATCCTGCATTTGACCATCTCATCTACATTTTTGCCGGGAGCCGGTCCATCCTTGCTGTTTCAAGGGACCTGGCATATATGGCATACGGTTCTTAATATGTTTGCTCACCTTCTTGGCGCTATGTTTTAACCAAGGTCACCTCTCCAAGAAAGGTTGAATCCCCAGGTAGGGATTTTCCCCTGAAGTTAGGGAGGGAATAAAACCCCTCAATTAAGTGCCAGGCGGGTAATTAATCACTTTAACTACGAACAATCATGCTTAAACTACATAATCTTTTCTCCCTGGAATGGAGATAAGAAACGCCCTAACCTTTGTAATAGAGATTGATAGGATTGAATCAACTGGTATAAATACAGATGTAACAAGACAGCAAGACACAGGACTCAGAACTCAGGAGACAGAATTCAGAAGACAGAACCTACACGGAGCCTAGAGACAGAAGAACTTCGCTGGTGAGAGCATGCCAGAGGATCCTGGACCGGGACTGGCCTCGGAGCCTAGAGACAGAGCCTAGCGGGAGAACATGGCAAGGGATCCTGGACTGAACCTGACTACAGAGATTGGCAGGAGAACCTGACTGGAACCTGGACACTGAACCTGACTGGAGAGCCTGGACAGAACCTGGCTGGAGAACCTAGCGAGGGAACATGGCTACAGAGCCTCGCTGGAGATCCGAAGCAGAACCTCTCTGGAGATCCGGGCTGGAGATCCTGGCTAGGCTGCTGATCAACTGAACGCTGTCTCCGTGACATTCCTTCTTTGCCGACTCCGTCCACACCTTTGGGGAACCCCTGGACCCGCTGGGGCAGGACCCCGGCATATGGCGCCCGAACAGGGACCCCTAGGTAAGCGCCCCACACTCGGGACGGATAGGACTCCACCGTAGGAAGAGGGTGGATAGTCTTCGCCGACTCCGTCCACACCTTTGGGAACCCCTGGAACAGGATTCCCCTAGGTAAGCCCCCCTCCCCCATTGAGAACCCCCACACTCGGGACGGATCAGACTCCACTGTAGGAAGAGGGTGGATAGTCTTCGCCGACTCCGTCCACACCTTTGGGAACCCCTGGAACAGGATTCCCTTAGGTAAGCCCCCCCCATTGAGAACCCCACACTCGGGACGGATAGGACTCCACCAGGGTGCTGCAAACCCCCCTATAGAGGATAAGTAGGGTAAGAAGGTGGATAGTACAGAACTTAGATTGAGAAGATGTGCCATACTGAGTCCAAAGAAAGAAGACTCTGTATTGATCCTTAGATTGAGAAGATGTGCCATACTGAGTCCAAAGAAAGAAGACTCTGTATTGATCTTTAGATTAAGAAGATGTGCCATACTGAGTCTAAAGAAAAAAGACTCCGTATTGATCTTTTAACATATATGCTTGTTAGCAGAGGAATTAAGGTTACTCCCAGTCAGACAGAACATTTTATACAAGAAATACGTCCATGCTTTTCTGAGGAAGGAAAGGTGCCGGAAAGGTAAATGTAGAGGCATGGGAGAAGGTAGGCCCAAGGAGCCTTATCCTTAACCCCACTGCAGCCTTCCCACCCCGGGAAAGTGCAGGATTGGCAAGCTCTCCCTGGGGTGATAGATCAGGACTCAGGTAATAGCAGAAAGCGCCAATCCTACTCTTAAAATGGATATAAGAGAGCATTTGAGGTTTTTCTTTTTAATGCTTGCTTTTAAAAAATAAAAAAGGGGGAATTTGCCGGGAGCCGGTCCATCCTTGCTGTTTCAAGGGACCTGGCATATATGGCATACGGTTCTTAATATGTTTGCTCACCTTCTTGGCGCTATGTTTTAACCAAGGTCACCTCTCCAAGAAAGGTTGAATCCCCAGGTAGGGATTTTCCCCTGAAGTTAGGGAGGGAATAAAACCCCTCAATTAAGTGCCAGGCGGGTAATTAATCACTTTAACTACGAACAATCATGCTTAAACTACATAATCTTTTCTCCCTGGAATGGAGATAAGAAACGCCCTAACCTTTGTAATAGAGATTGATAGGATTGAATCAACTGGTATAAATACAGATGTAACAAGACAGCAAGACACAGGACTCAGAACTCAGGAGACAGAATTCAGAAGACAGAACCTACACGGAGCCTAGAGACAGAAGAACTTCGCTGGTGAGAGCATGCCAGAGGATCCTGGACCGGGACTGGCCTCGGAGCCTAGAGACAGAGCCTAGCGGGAGAACATGGCAAGGGATCCTGGACTGAACCTGACTACAGAGATTGGCAGGAGAACCTGACTGGAACCTGGACACTGAACCTGACTGGAGAGCCTGGACAGAACCTGGCTGGAGAACCTAGCGAGGGAACATGGCTACAGAGCCTCGCTGGAGATCCGAAGCAGAACCTCTCTGGAGATCCGGGCTGGGGATCCTGGCTAGGCTGCTGATCAACTGAACGCTGTCTCCGTGACATTCCTTCTTTGCCGACTCCGTCCACACCTTTGGGGAACCCCTGGACCCGCTGGGGCAGGACCCCGGCACATTTTCCCATGAGTTAATAATTTGACCCCTCTTCAAGGTCTTGCTGTGTGTACTGAAACTGTCTGTTAACTCTCCTATGGACTGCTGGGCTTGGTATTTAATCTCCAGCAGGAATTTCAGAAGGTCAAATTCCCATCTGTGAAGAATGCAGTGCAGGTAATGAAACAAGGCAGGCTAGTTCGCCTCCGAGGAGACAGAAATCTTTAAGTGTGGTTGACAAAAGACCTTTAGACTATAGACATTTGGGGCCTAACGTGGAGTGAAGAGGGAAGAAAATTAGCTCAGGAAGAGACATTCTTAAAGCAGTAGGAAGAAGAAAAACATGATATATAGAGTTGCCAGCTACTGAGACATTTGGTTTCTATTAACTGTACAAGCAATGGTTTAGGTTGTTATTATTGATGTTGTATGTGCATGTGCATTATTTAATGGGCACCCAAAGCACAGTCAGTAATAAAAATGTATAAAGTGATGCCCTGGCTGGTTTGGCTCAGTGGATAGAGCATCAGCCTGCAGACTGAAGAGTCCCAGGTTCGATTCTGGTCAGGGGCATGTACCTTGGTTGTGGGCACATTCCCAGTGGGAGGTGTGAAGGAGGCAGCTGATCGATGTTTCTCTCTCATTGATGTTTCTAACTCTCTATCCCTCTCCCTTTCTCTCTGTAAAAAAATCAATAAAATATATTTTTAAAAAATGTATAAAGTGAGTATGTGAAGGAATTAGAGCTAGAACTTATCAGTGTGTGGAAAAAATAAATCCACATATTTGGAGGTCCCAGGCTCTCTGAAGCCTGTGGTTTCTCATGCCCACAGGGAGAACCCCAGATAGTGTCAGCTTTCTCATTTCAAAGTCAAAAGCATACTAAAGCCACCATGAGGCTCATAGTTAAATGGTTTCTCTCTGATTTACACATCAATATTTCTCAGACTGTTGATTTAGTCTAATCATCTCTGATAGCACCTTGCAAAGGAAGCCTTCTCCATACTCTCCCCTGTGATGCTGTCAGGGCTGGCCATGAAAGACTGGCTGAGACAACACAGTCCATGCTAAATCTGAGTGCATAGGACATTTCTTTCTACTTTCTCAAATTTCAGTTTTGAAACCTTAACCCCAATACTGTAATGGAAATAGTTTTCTTCTACAGGTTAATAATAGGTTATGTAGTTTATTGACCATGAATATACTCAGGCCTCTCCTCACGGAAAGGCAACTGGGGAATCAAGGTATCTATCAATTAGCACAATCTGTGTCAGCATTTCTGTAGTTGGAGGTCAGAGTGTCTAACCTACATGAACTTCTGAGAGTCCCGAGGCAGTGGGAAATTGCTGCAGGAACCAACAAAGCACTCTTTTAAAGTGTATAAAATAGTAACACTAAGAGGTAACTTTTACTGAGAACTTACTGTGTCGGGCATTTTTCATACATTATTATAATTCTTAGACAACTTGCCCTATGAATGAATAAAATTGAGTCTGTAGAAATGGGGGGTGGAGGGGGCTCTCAATGTCTCACAGGCAGTAAGAGGCAAAACTAAAACTTGAATGCATGGATCTGTTTGAGTTTGAAGCCTATGTCCATCCTGCGTGCTATGCTGCCTCTTTAGACAAGGTTATTCAACACCTGGGCCAGGTATGAGATAAGATGCCCATTTTTTATTCTGATCTTTGAGTCCTCCCATAGTCTTTCTTTCTCCATCTCAAAGAATTGATGTGATGTCAAGAGGGACCATCCCTGAAATTATCCTAACAGATGCTGAGCAGATATGGGGCCTACATAACTCATCCTTGGTAAGGTGCTTGCTTGATTATAGCACCAGAATGTAAGAACGGTTTGGAAAATGAATTACCATAATGTTTCTCAGGGAAGCAGTCAGGACCTAAAACTTTGGCAACTGCCATTTTACTGCTATGCTTTCCAAATATGAAGAGTGATGCCAGGAGCGGAGGAAATTCCCAGGAATAGCTTCCAACATTCCTGAGTTAGCTGCCATGTGTATGATCCGCTGCTTTACTCTGAGGTTGACTCTGAAGAAGCTCTCCATCACCCTCTGCCTGCTACAGAAGACATCACCCACATTTGGGACTCCCACCAACTCTATTTTTGCAAAGCCCCTTGGTTCTCACTTATTCTGAACCAATTTTGCCTAGTTCCATAACCACCACTTGAGAGAAATTTAATTTTACACTCAATGCATACACATGTATTTGAATTAGGCTTTAAGGACACCCTGCATTTTAAATTATTCCCAAGCCAAACAGAACACTCCAAGAGGCTCCTGAGAATTGAGCATGTACTCAACTCCTACCGAAGGACACTGTGTCTCCTCTTAGGGCAAGAGTGATAAGCACATATTTGGTCCTCAGTAGGATTGTGTCTTTTGTGCCATACCATTAACAACACATGGCTTTGAATAAGTTCTCAACATGGCTTGTTGATTTTTGAGTTAGTGTAAGAGTTGGTGAAAAAGAAAGAAGGGGGAGTTCAGCAGTAAAGAAGAGGAGCAAAGTCCTAGCTAGTTTGGCTCCATGGATGGAGGGTAGGCCTGCAGACTGAAGGGTCCTGGGTTTGATTCCAGTCAAGGGCTTGTACTTTGGTTGCAGGTTCCTCCCCTGGCCGGGGCTTTTGCGGGAGACAACCAATCAATGTGTGTGTTTCTCTCCCACATTGATACTTCTTTCTGTCTTTCCCTCTCTCTTCCACTCTCTCTAAAAATCAATGGAAAAATATCCTCAGGTGAGGATTTAAAAAAACAAAAAAGAATTAGAACTCTGCCCCAGAGGTTTAGACTCATAATTCCACCTAAAGCCCTTTCAGAAACAGACTTTTGAGTAATTAAGATTGAAAATTGTCTGGCAGATGAAGGCAGGCAGAGATGGAGCCTGAGAAACCTGGGGAAGTTTGTTGGGCCACATGATGCTGACAAATTGGCCTTAGAATGCAGCTAGGCCCTCCAGCACACAGCCAAGTCTGTGGAAAAAGACACAAACTGTGGATTGCTTAAAGCTTCAAAGAGATTGCTGAAAGCCAAAGGACAGTTTCTGACAGTGGTTGGCACCTAAGTACCTCCTGGGAAACCCATAATTAGCAAACAAAACAGTCAGCCTTAGTCATCAGAATAGCAGAATCCAAAGGGAGCTCCCAGGAGGCACTAAATTCTGCTGAGATGAATGACACTTTTCTTTTTATTTTCTTTCTTCATCTTTCTTCTTTATTGATTTGTTATTTTAGTCTGTTTCATAGATCTAATTTTCCCCTATCCTTTTCTTATTCTAATTTTTCTTCTTTCTCCTGCTTTCTCTTCATTTTCCTTTTATTATTTTTGTCTATATACTTTCTCCTCTATTTTCCTTGTCATAATTATTTTCTTCCTCACTTCCTTTATACCATTTTCCTCCCTCTATTATTTAATCTTATTTTCTTTCATCTCTCCCTTATATATTCCTTTTCTTCCCCCTTTTTTCCCTCTTATTCTTTGTTTCTTCCTAATTATCTCTTATTTTGTGTTGTTGTAGAGGTCTTGTGCATGTTTTTGTGTTGTTTTTTATTTTGTTTGTTGTGTTTTGTTTCGTTCTGTTAACACCCTCCCAACAACTCACATGACATGGTTGGGGATGAGCCTCACAGTCAGCCAGCCTAAGAGGAAATTCCCCCCATGAATGGAGCAACAACATTCAAGATCCAATTACAACAGGAGAGCCCAAATAACTCACATAAGGAACATTCCTAGAGCACCCAGCTCAGGAGATCCAAAAGACTGCACCACTGGGACCCACAAAATACTTACAACATAAGATCACTACATATACACTGGTTGGCATAGCAATTTTCTCTAATATGCAGAAAGAAATACAAAGAGACAGAAAAAATGGGGACACAAAAAACAACCTTCAAATGAAAGGAAAGGAGGAAACTCCAGAAAGAAATGGAGGCAAGCAATTTATCAGATATAGAGTTCAAGCAATGACTATAAGGATGATCAGTGAGAATTTCAATAAACTTGGTGGGAACTACAACAGCATGAAACATGAAATATAAACCATAAGTAAGAATCCATTGGAAATTAAGAATAACATATCTGACATCAAGAATACACTGGAAGGAATAAAAAGTAGATTAAATTAAGCAGAAGATCAAATCAGAGTGACTTTGAAGAAAATGTAGAAAAAAAACACCCAATTAGAGCAGCAAAAAAGAAAAAATAATTAAAAAGCATGAAGATCATTTAAGAGAACCTTGGGACAATGGGACAACATGAAATGTAACAACATCCACATCACAGGAGTACAAGAAGAAGAAAGTAAGCAAGGAATAAATAACTTGTTTAAAGAAATAATGGCAGAAAACACTTCTAACCTGGTGAAGGAAAAGTAACACAAGTTCCAAGAAGCACAGAGAGTTCCAATCAAGATGAACCCAAAGATACCCACTCCAGACACATCATAATCAAAATGAAAAACATTAAAGACAAAGAAAGAATCTTCAAAGCAGCAAGAGAGAAACAGAAAGTTACCCACAAGGGAGCACCATTAGAATCTCAGGTGATTTCCTAACAAAAACACTTAAGGCAAGATTGAAATCATATCAAGCATAATCTCAGATCACAATGGCATAAAACTAGAAATAAATTAAAATGAAAACACTCAAAAACATTCAAACACATGGAGGCTAAATTGCATGTTATTAAACAATGAATGGGTTACCAATGAAATCAAGGAAGAAATAAAAAACTTCTTGGAAACAAATGAAAATGAACACACAACAACTATGGGACACAGAAAAATCAGTCCTGAGAGGGAAGTTCATAGCATTATAGACCTACCTCAAGAAACATGAAAAACTAATAAACTATGTAACACTACAACTAAAAGAATTAGAAAGATAACAAAAATTAAGGCCCAGAGTAAGTAGAAGGAAGGAAATAATAAAAATCAAAGGGGAAATAAATGACATAGAGGCTAAAAAATAAAAACACACAAAAAAACCCAAAAGATCAATGAATCCAAGAACTGGTTCTTTGAAAAGATAAACAGAATGTATGAACCTTTAGCCAGACTCATCAAGAAACAAAGAGGACCCAAATAAATTTAATCAGGAAAGAAAGAGGTGAAATAACAACTGACCCCACAAATCCTATATAATAAAAGCCTAATATGCTAAGTGTCTGGTTGTCCAGTCGTCCATTCAACCAATCAAAGTGTAATATCCTAATGATATGCTAAGGCTGCTCTATTGCTTGCTATGATGTGCACTGACCACCAGGGGGTAGACAGTTGACCAGTCGATCAGTTGCTATGACGTGCACTGACCACCAGGGGGCAGATGCTCCGACCAGTAGGTTAGCTTGCCACTGGGGTCTGGCCCATCAGGACTGAGTGAGACAGTCCAGACGTGCCCTGGAGCCCTCCTGTGGTCCCTCCCCAGTTGGCCAACCTCCTGTGTCCCTACCTGGCCCCGATCATGCACCAGCGGGACCCCTCAGCTTGACCTCTATCCTCTCACAATCCGGGACTCCTCGGGGGATGTCTGAGAGCTGGTTTCGGCCCAATCCCACTCAATGCAAGAGCTGCCCCCTGATGATCAGTGTGCTCCCACAGGGGGCGCACTGCTCAGCCAGAAGCTGGCTCATGGCTGTGAAGCACAATGGTGGTGGCAGGAGCCTCTCCAGCCTCTGTGGCAGCACTAAGGATGTTCGACTGCCAGCTTAGGCCCTCTCCCTGGCAGTCAAACATCCCCCTGAGGGCTCCCGGACTGCGAGAGGGCACAGGCTGGGCTGAGGGACACCCCCCTTGAATGCATGAATTTCATGCACCAGGCCTCTAGTATAATAGGAAAATAATATGAACAACTATATGCCAATAAGTTGGACAACCTGATCAAAATGGACAAATTCCTAGGAAAATACAATCTCCCAAAACTGAATTAGGAAGAACCAGAAAACCCGAATAGGTCAATAATAATAATAATAAGACCTGAAATTGAAGTAGTAATCAAAAACTCCCAGGAGAGAAAGAAAGAAAGAAAGAAAGAAAGAAAGAAAGAAAGAAAGAAAGAAAGAAAGAAAGAAAGAAAGAAAGAAGGAAGGAAGGAAGGAAGGAAGGAAGGAAGGAAGGAAGGAAGGAAGGAAGGAAGGAAGGAAGGAAGAAAGGAAGAAAGAAAGAAAACAAAAAGCACTGGTCTAGATGGCTTTGCATGGCAGTTTGGTCAAACATTCAAAGAAGAATTAACACCTATCTTCCTCAAACTATTCCAAAAAATTCCAGAGGAAGGAACACCTACAAACTCATTTTACAAGACCAACATTATCCTAATCCAAAACCAGATAAAGACACTAAAAAGAAAGAGAATTACAGGCCAATATCTTTGATGAACATAGATGCTAAAATCCTCAACAAAATACTGGTAAATTGGATCCAGCAATATATTAAAAAGATCATACACCATGACCAAGTAGAAATTATTCCAGGCATGCAAGGCTGGTACAATATTCATAGATCAATAAGTGTGATACATCACATAAACAAATTTAAAAAGAAAAATCACATGATCATATCAATAGATGCAGAAAAAGTATTCAACAAAATCCAAGACCCATTTTTAATAAAAACTCTCAGCAAAGTGGGAATATAGGGATCATACCTAGACATAATAAAGGCCATATATGACAAACCTACACACTGAGAAAAACTAAAAGCATTCTCCCTAAGAACAAGAACAAAACAGGGATGTTTGCTTTCACCACTCTTGTTCAACTATAGTACTGGAGGTGCTAGTCACAGAAATCAGACAAGAAGAAAAAAATAAGACTTCCAAATTGGAAAGGAGGAAATACAACTGTCAATATTCACAGATGACATGATATTGTACATAGAAAACCCTATGACCAGCCAGCGTGGCTCAGTGATTGAGTGTCAGCCTATGAACCAAGAGGTCACAGTTTGATTCCTGGTCAAGGCACATGCCCCAATTGCAGGCTCAATCCCCAGTAGGAGATGTGCAGGAGGCAGCCAATCAATGATTCTCTCTCTCATTGATGTTTCTGTCTCTTGCTCCCTCTCCCTTCCTCTCTGAAATCAATAAAAATGTATTTAAAAAACAAACAAAACTAAAGATTCCACCAAAAAACTACTAGATTTAATACATGAATTCAGCAATGTAGTGGGATACAAAATTAACACTCAAAAATAGATGGCATTTTTATACACCAACAATGATATCTCAGAAAAAGAAACAAAAAAAAATTTCATTTACCTTTTCAGAAAAGAAATTAAGATACGTAGGAATAAAGTAAACCAAGGAGGTAAAAGACCTATACTCAGAAATCTACAGGATGTTGAAAAAAAAGACATTTAAAAAAGACATAAACAAGTGGAAAAATATACCATGTTAATGATTAAAATTAACATCATTAAAATGTCCGTACTACCCAAAGCAATCTATAGATTCAATGCAATCCCTAGTTCACAGAGCTAGAACAAATACTCTAAAAATTCATATGGAACCAAAAAAGATTCAGAATAACCTCAGCAATCTTGAGAAAGAAGAACAAAGTTGGTGGGATCACAATACCGGATATCAAGTTATACTACCAAGGCACTGTAATCAAAACAGCCTGGTACTGGCACAAGAACAGGCATACAGATCAATGGAACATAACAGAGGATCCAAACACCAACCCAACCCATTATGCTCAATTCATATTTGACAAAGGAGGCAAGAGCATACAATGGAGTAAAGACAGTCTCTTCAATAAGGGTGTTGGAAAAACTGGACAGATACTAGTATATGCCCCCAAAATGAAACTAGACCACCAACTTATACATACACAAAAATAAACTCAAAATTGATAAAATACTTAAATATGAGTGGTGAAACTATAAAAACTCTAGAAGAAAACATAAGCAGCAAAATATCAGACATCTCACAGTGCAGAATTTTCAGATACATCACCTAGGGCAAGAGAAACAAACAAAAAAATAAACAAATGGAACTATATCAAACTAAAAAGCTTCTGCACAGTAAAATAAACCTGCATAAAAATGAAAAACGAACCCACTTTATAGGAGAACATATTTGCCAATGATATATCTGATAAGGGGTTAATTTCCAAAATATATAAAGTACTCATACAACTCAACACAAGAAAGACAAACAACCCACTTAAAAAATGGTCAGAGGACCTGAATAGTCACCTCTCCAAGGTGGCCAAGATACATCTGAAAAATGCTCAACGTCACTAATCATCAGAGAGATGCAAATTAAAACAACAATGAGGTACCACCTCACACCTGTCAGAATGGCTACTATCAATAAATCAACAAACAACAAGAGCTGGCGAGGATGTGGAGAAAAAGGAACCCTAGTACATTGCTGGTGGGAATGCAGACTGGTACAACCACTATGGAAAACAGTGTGGAGTTTTCTCAAAAAATTAAAAATGGAACTGCCATCTGACCCAGTGATCCCACTTCTAGGAATATATCCTAAGAAGCTTGAAACACCAATTAGAAAGAATATATGCACCCCTATGTTCATAGTAGCGTTATTTACACTAACTGAGATCTGGAAACTGCACAAGTGCCGATCAGTAGATGAATGAATGAAAAAACTATGATACATTTGCACAATGGAATACTATGCAGCTGTTAGAACAAAGGATCTCTTACCCTTTGAGACAGTATGAAGGGACCTGGAGAGTATTATGCTTAATGAAATAAGTCAGACAGAGAATGACAAATATCACATGATCTCACCTAAATGTGAAATCTAATGAACCCAATAAACTGATGAACAAATTAGATCCAGAGACATTGAAGCATGCAACAGACTGAGGTATTTCAGAGAGAGGTGGGGGCAGTGGGGTGGGAAGGGATTAACCAGAGAACTTATATGCATAACCCATGGACACAGACAGTGTGGTGAAGGCCTGGGGAGGGTATGGGAGCAGGGTGGAGGGGGTCAATAGGGTCAGAAAGGGGGACATCTGTAATACTTTCAACAATAAAGATAAAGTTTTGAAAAGAATTAGAGCTCTGGTCTGTGTGGCTCAATTGGCTGGAGTGTCATCCTATGTACCAAAGGGTGGCAGGTTCAATTCCCTGTCGGGGCACATGTCTAGGTTGTGGTTTGGGTCCCCAGTCTAGGCATGTGTGGGAGGCAACTGATCAATGTTTCTTTCTCACATCAATGCTTCTCTTTCTTTCTCTCTCTCTCTCTCTCTCTCTCTCTCTCTCTCTCTCTCTCTCTCTCTCTCTCTCTCTCTCCTTTCCCCTCTCTCTCAAACTCAATTTTAAAATATCCTTGGGAGAGAATTTTTTTTTAAAAGAATCAGATAATTTCCATAATCAGTGTTGTTTACTATTTACTACCAAGGAAAAATACATTTTCAATGAAGAACCCTTTATGATTAAACAGGAAAATGATAATAAAAATAAGCATTCCAGATTTTCTTTATCTATCTTCTTTTATTCTTTTTTTAAAATATATTTTTATTAATTTCCAGAGAGGAAGAAAGAGGGAGAGAGAGATAGAAACATCAGTGATGAGAGAGAATCATTGATTAGCTGCCTCCTGCAAGCCCCCCACTGGGGATTGAGCCCACAACCTGGGCATGTGCCCTTGACCAGAATCAAACTTGAGACCTTTCAGTTCGCAGGCTGATGCTCTATCCACTGGGCCAAACCAGCTAGGGCTCTTTTATTCTCCCCCCTCCCCACTGTGGAAGTAGGTACCTCTACCAGACACAATTTACACTCACATTTTTGTCTCTAGATGCAATTATCAGCAAACAGCTATTGGAAGAATTGTTGAAAACCTTTTTAAAGTCACTGTCTTTCAAATAACCTACTTTTATTTATTCCTTCCATTGGCTGGCTTAGAAATGTGCATGTGTATCTATGTCTCCTTGTATCTTTCCACTTTAAACTTCTTTCTCACTCTCTCTTCTACCTTTTCTACCATCTGGATTTTGGCAATTAGCAGTTATACAGATATTAATTTTCTGAATATTTGCATAAAATAATCTTAAAAAACAGGGATAAAGTACTCCATCTTTTTTCCATATTAATAGAATGAGCACTCAACTTAAGAATCAGATACTTGGATTCAACTTCTGGATTTATTCATTTGCTAGCTGTGTGATGAAAATGTATTTAAACTCTATAGTTGACTTACCTGTGAAGTATGATAATACCTGCCTCACAGTGTTATTCTTAATATTCAATTAACAGATGTATATAAAGTATTTGGCACTTAGTACCGAACACACAACATATAGTTTATTCCTTTCTGGGAAAACCAAAGAAGTTGATCTTAACACATGGTGGAGACACATCATTACTACATGGGTGCTTGAAAGACCAAATAGGGGTCTGACTTTACATGGTAGAAGTAGATGCTTCTACTAGAGCTGTCATGTTGGAAAGAGAATTGAATATCTTAGGTATAACTATTAGTCAGAAAGCTAAATAACCTGATCTGTTTTTCCTGGTGCATGTAAGATCTGGGGTTCTCATTTGCTTCCAAATGATGAAAGAAGACTCACAAAAACAATTGAGATTGAAGTCTTGCCAGTCAGGTGGTTGGATATAGAAAATTATTTTATTTTAATGTAATAAAGAAATGTGACATATCTTACATTATGGGATGCAGAGCAATTATCCCCAAACTCTATTTTTATCCCAGTTATATAGAGCTGCCTTTTTTCTGTTGACAATGCCTTCCTGCCCTTCTAACAAGACTCTTGAGAATGAGGGTGAGTGGCTTCTCCTTCTTACTTGCCCAGACAAACCTACTCCCTGACCCGATCGAGTAGAAAGCTTCTAAGAGTGGTTCAGCATGTGAGCAAAAGTGACTGAAATTCACTTTGGAGAGGAAGGTGAAATGTTAAAGATGCATATATAATGGAAAGAAAAACTCTACCTCCTCCTTTTTAAAAATTAATTGAAGGAGGAACCAAGATGGTGCCGTAGGTAAACACCTGGACTCGCTACCTCCCACAACCACATCAAAATTACAACTAAAATACAGAGCAATAATCATCCAGAACCACCCGAAAGCTGGCTGAATGGAAGTCCCACAACTAGAGAAGTAAAGGAGAAACCACATTGAGAGTGGTAGGAGAGATGGAGGTGCAGAACAGACTGGACCGGCACCCACTTATACTGTTTTTTTAATTGGAAGGGAGATCATCTCTGTGGAGTCCCCCTGTGATGAGCAAGGGGTCCCAGCCCCACACCAGAACCCCAGCCCAGGCTCCCAGAGCTTGGAAAAGAAGTCCCTATATACAGGCTGTAAAAACCAGTGGGGGTTGGGGCTCAGTGACACGGAGGCTGTTGGAGACCCAGCTGTTCCTCTTAAAGGGCCAGCACATAAACTAAACTTACAAGGTCCCACTTCCTCTGAGCTCCAGCACCAGGGCAAGGCTCTGGAGACACAAACACAAATGATGAGGAACTAGATTGTCTGGCATTGGGGCAAGAACTCAGGGGTGGCTTTCTCTCAGACAGAGGTGCTTGCCCAAGTCATTATTCCTATGCTGGGACCTTCCCAGCTGCAGGAATGACTGACAGCCATTTCTGTTTGCTTCACCCTGGTGATTCCCTGAGACCCTGCCCCATCCAATTTGTAGCCCCACCCAACCTGTGTGTAGCTTTTGCATATGAATAGCCTGAACTCAGGTTTCAGACTTTGCAAAAATCTCTCAAACAAGCTGAAGCTGGATCAGAGTGCCCCAAACCTATAAATAAAAGGCCCAAGACCCAGCACTAGCACCAGCCTTCTTTGCTTCACAGCTGGGCCTCATCTGGACACTTCCAAACCTGATTCAAATAGGAGGAATCTGCAGATCTCTTTGTAGCTCCTACCAAGTGGTCCCAGGCAGTGGTTGACTTTGCATCACCCTGGAGACCCAAGAGCCAGTGCACCCAGTGATCAGTGTCAGACCATACCAGATTACAACTCTATACATCCAAAAGTGACACACTCAAGGGGCAGACTCAGTGAGCACAAAAGCCCCACTGAAGCAAGTCCTTCTCCAGAGGGGTGTCTCCTGCACAGAAGCTCTCCCACTGTAGTTGCAGCTCATCTTCACAGCCAATTGGCCTAGAGGTCAATTCCTCCTGGGGAAACCAAAGGCAATCAAGTCTCAACTACAACAAGACTGTGCACACAGCCCACAAAGGGGTGCACCTAGAGTGCCCAGCTCAGGTGACTGGGGAGGGTAAGTTACTGGGCCCCTGAGGACACCTACTACACAAGGCCACTCTGCCAACTCAAGGAGACATAGCAGCTCTGCCCAGTACATAGAAACAAACACAGTTAAGTAGCCAAAATGTGGAGACAAAGAAATATGTCACAAATGAAAGAAATGGAAGCAAACAAACTACTGGATATAGAGTTCAAAACCACAGTATATGGTTATTCAAGAATCTTCATAAGACCGCCAAGGGACTTAGTGACACTTTCAAGGATCTTAGTGAGAATGTCAAACACATGGAAAAGGACCAGGCAGAAATTAATCATGCACTGACTGAAATAAAGAATAATATACAGGTATTCAACAGTAGAGTAGAGAATTCTGAGAATCAAATCAATGATTTGAAATATGAGGAAGAAAAGACACCCTATCAGAAGAGCAAAAAGAAAAAAGAATCCAAAAATATGATGATAGTGTAAGGAGCCTCTAGGACAACTTTAAGTGTACCAAAATTTGCATTATGGGGGTGCCAGAAGAAGAGAGAGAGCAAGATATTGAAAACGTATTTGAAGAAAAAATGACAGGAAACTTCCCCTACCTGGTGAAAGAAATAGACTTACAAGTCTGGGAAATACAGAGAGTCCCAAAAAAGAGAAACACAAAGAGGACTACACCAAGACACATCATAATTAAAATGCCAAGGGTTAAAGACAAAGAGAGAATCTTAAAAGCAGCAAGAGAAAACAGTTAGTTACCTACAAAGGAAGTGCCCATATGCCTGTCAGCTGATTTCTCAACAGAAACTATGCAGGACAGAAGGGAGTGGCAAGAAATATTCAGTGATGAATAGCAGGGACCTACAAACAAGATTACTCTACTCATAAAAAGCTATCATTTAGAACTAAAAGTCAGATAATAAGCTTCACAGACAAGAAAAAGTTGAAAGAGTTCATCACCACCAAAGCAGTATTACATGAAATGTTAAAGAGTATTCTTGAAGAAGAAGAAGGGAGGTGGCTGATGTCTGCCTTTTATTTTGTTTTAGTTTTGTTGGGAAGATCGGGGTTCTTGCTTCTCTTGTGGGAGGTGATGACCCATCTAAATGCAAATAGATTTTGGTAAAAATTTAAGTCATTAGGATTACTTTCCCTTCCCCCAAACACTTTAAAAGTTATTTTGGATTAAGAAGGGATATGGGCACGGAAGAAGAAAGCAGCCCATCTTCACGTTACTAAATCCCAGCTTAGCTCTAGACTGTGAGCAGAGGTGAAGCTGCCTCTGAGAAGAAGTGTGGGAGCTGGGATGGAGCCAGGAAAAAGTGACGATTCCCGATGCCGTCTCATATTTAAAGATATGCTGCCTGGCACTCCCGATCAACAGGTACAGGAAGAATAATGTGCCTAGATTCCCAGAAACATGCAAAATCCTTTACTTCTTCTCTCTTTAGCTCTGGATGGTAATTGGCAAGGCCCTTCCTCTGCGCAGCTATCTCCCCGGGTCCCCCATCCCCTCCTCCTGCAAACAGGAAGAACAACTCCATTCAAAACTCACATCATCCTTTTCCATTTGCATCAATCTGTGTCCCAGTCCCATGTTGCTGTTGCCTGGGATGGATCATCTGTTGGTTTTCTTTTCAAAAGCATCCATGGCTTGCGTGATCCTGTTCCAGTCACGACTGAACATTTGCTCCTCCTTCATGTGCCTGTTTGGGAATGTTGTTGTGATACCCGTTACACAGTGCATGGGCGAAAAACAAATAAAACAAAGCGTTATCTGTATATAGTAGAGCATAGCATACACTGTTCTCCCATTCGGCAATGTTAACCGGACACTGAAGACATAAGTGAGTTTTCTTTTCACCTGTAACTTTTGTGTTGTTATTGAGTTTATGACTAGGGATACAAGGAGAAAATGGCTTATTGTTCATGGAGCTGCACATTCATTTTGAAGAAGCAACAACTGTCACGTGGGACATTAAAACAACGGAGAGGACAGCAGGCAAACCACAAATTATCTTCATGGAATAGTAGCCATGTGGAGCACACCAGAGGCCTCTAAAAAACCGCCTGTTGATTCAGGAAGGCCAAGGAGAAAGGTGTGGAGAAGTAGATGCAGGAGGCATGCCTGGGCTTTGAGAGCCTCTGTTTTTCCAGCGCCCTGTCCCTGAAGTATTTATTTCACATCTGCTCTGTCTGGCACAGATGGTAGATAGTGCTGGTTTGTTCGTTTTATTTTTTTTATAAAGGCTACTTTGAGCCCTGTTTCTTTCACCATCCAGACTCCTCTGATTGTACCTGCATTTTTTGAGTAGGAAAGAGGTCAGGCTGACCAACGAATGGGTCTTTACAAGTCAGTCTTCTCTACTTACGATTGAGGGGGAAGCAGTTAAAGGAGAAGATGAGTGCCTCCCAGCAGGGCTGCACTGGGAGGTTTTTAATCCCTGGAAAGGGAATGGCTCTTTCTATTTTAAAATACCAAAGAGTGTGGTGGATAAACCCACATTCCAAAGTAGTGAGTCCACTAATGAGGAAAAATGGAATGATGTTGGCCTCCGCTTAGAGAGCTCTCTGTCTATAAAGATTCTCAGAATGGAGACACCCCTAGCCCTCTGTATTAATTCAAAGATACTTAAGAAATAAAAAGTGTTGAGAGCTATTTTCTCTTTTTCCACTCAGGGATCATGATCACTCATCATTTAAATAAAGATTTGGTGGCTGAATTAATAATTTAATGCTGGGTACCCACTCAATATGCCAGGAACTATGCTACCACCTGGGGACTAAAGTGTGAACAAAACAGCCCAAATCCTTGCCCTCAGTGGGCTCACAGTTAATGTGATTGCTCTTTCCATGAGTAAAAGTCAACCCAGTCACATAGAAACAGATTTATCCTACAAGGAAAAACATAATTAGGAAACTTTTAAAATAACACATTGAAACTGTGCAAATACAATTGTTCAAATACGTAAGTGTTGTTGTTGTGTTTGTTTTTTTTTTTTTTTAATTAAGAGAGTATAAAGCATAGATAAGGAAAAACATCCTAGATGTCCTGGGCCAATCTTGCAGATAGAACATCTCATCTTAAACCAAGAAAGGCAATCATGCTGCTATTCCACGTCACTGCAAAGGCCCAATTAATCCCAGTTTGTATCTTGGTTTGATAACAATACTTTTCTATGCCCTGTACCTCTACAATTCTTATCTTTTGGAGACTCACCCCAACCTGCCATGGCCTAGCACACTGGTGGCCTAACTCCTTTGGGGGCACATGTTAATTCCCTGCCCCCCCCCCTTTTTAAGATTTACTAAATGGAAAACTAGCCTAGAAACACCAGGTAAATGTTATCAGGGGACATGAGTTGTTTAAACATTAGAAAGATTTTGCACTCATTTTTAACCATATTTGGAATGTCAATAGGCCCATAGCAAATTGTTACGGAGGACTTTTGAGAAATTCTTGCCATTGGTCAATTTCAATTTCAAAGCTTTGGGTTTGTTTGCTTTTTAAAATTTTATGTTATAGGGATATGATTCTGGTTGTTCAGGGTTTATTATTAATTATAGTTGTGTAAAATTATTTTATTTTGTTTGATTGTTTTATTTTGTGTGTATTGTGCACAGCTTTAGGGAGAAACACACTCATTGTGCTGCTCCTTATACATGGTACACGTTATTGACACAGAGAAATAAAGTTTCTAATTGTTTCTGACTTAATCACTAGTCATACAGCATATTCTGTATGGAATGTTTTCCTTCTTCTCATTGTCATCTACTTCATATTTTGTTTTCATGTTTTAAAGAAATAAAAACCCAAAAGGTAAAAAAAAAAAAAAAAAAAGATGTCGTAAATGTTTCCCTCCACGTCCCGCGTGGTTCAGGGTTCAGGATCTGGAAGAGGAGCCCCACTTAAATGAAAGAGAAAAGACAAGAGATAATTTGGAAATATTGGGGGGCCAGGCGGGTAAGTCCAACTCAAGAGGAAGGACTTCCACCCGTGCTCAGGCCGCACCAACCTTTTGTAGTCAGAGTGTACTGGGCTGCATATCTGGCACTTTGGCCAGACAGGTCATGCTGTGCTGTGTGTTCCTAAAACACATAGATAGGAAGGTACTGACATCAGGCCAGGCCTTGAGATATGGTCTCATGGCCCCTTCCCAGCATGCAGGCTTTCTTTCTCAGAAGGCCCGGAAGTCTCATTCCAAATTTGGAAGACAAAAGACTGGAAAAAGTATAAATAAAGAGAGTTTCCTCCATATTGGGGGGCCCAGAATTTGAAAGACATTTTCTCTGGGCCTCCACAAAATTTAATAATAAAATGTAACTCCTGTAGTCATCGCTGCAGTTCAGCCTTTGCTTCGGCAGGGTGCTGTGACTGTGGTCAGCTGGCCAGCTTAATAAAGGCTCCTAAATTTAAATTCTGAGTCGGTCGTCTATCTAGCTGAGTCAACCCATAACAAGAGGTAAACAAGGCAGTGGTTACCATAGTTACACAGTTCTTGTGCGTTTCACCTGTTTTGGCCATAGTTATCTTTCCTGCACTTCTCTCAGCCCATTAGCTTCCCAGGTAAGATCTGGGGAGTGTTATAAGGTGAAGCCTAATTATGTTAAGAGGACTGAGCTCTCTAAGCTGGAACTTGTTTGTGACTTTGACAGCAGGTCAGTCCAAGGCTCAATCCTATATCGGTTCCCCACATCTTCCCCCTTTTTTATTATTATTATTAAGCTACTACAATGAAAATAAAACTTAAACATCAAGAACAAAAAGCTACCATAATAAAAGTAAAACTTAAGCATCAAGAACAAAAATGTTTAAGTCCCAATTTCGATGTCCAACAGTTCTGAGTCCAAGTTTCAATGTCCGACAGTTCCTTATGTGTACATGTCAGCAATGATATTTCAGTTCTGGATGGTGGACAAATGGTGGCAATGCAGTCTGACCCTCTCTGGTTTGATCCTGGGCAACCTGCAACGACGCACAGCTGCTGACTGCTAGCATGGCAGGAGGAGGAGGAGGAGGAGGAGGAGGAGGAGGAGGAGGAGGAGGAGGAGGAGAGGAGAAGAAGAAAAGGAAAAATATCAAATATATGAACAATAAAAAGGCAGTGGGCAGCGTCATTTGTCCTGGTGTGCCCTGGAAATATCATTATCTATATATGGCAGGAGAAGTTTCGAAAATATCTGTTTAGTTCTGAAATGAAATTCTCCCTAGAGATCATTGACATCTAAAGCAAGATACTGTAAAGAAAGTAGAGTTAATAGATTCATAATTGTGGTGTCATTTACAATTGTGTTTGCTTTTTCAATTTTTAAACCTCTTTTTTAAAATCTAGAACCTTTCAAGTCAGTAATAAAAGAGTGTAGTTTATTTATGACCATGTCAAATCTAGCCAGAAGGAATCTAAAATTTCTGGCTAAGAATCACCAATCACTTCTCTAGGGAGAGAAGGTCTAGAGACAGATGGACCTGAACCAAGTTTGTTCCTCTTCTAGATCATTGGGCATGAGACAGAAAGAAGTATGAGAGGGAGAAAAAGCATTTTCTCTAGCCAACTTCTCAAGGTGCTAACAAAATACTGAGGCAAGAGGGGCTATTGACTCCTTAGATTTTAAGGATTAAACCAGAGATCTGACCTCAGAATTGTATCAACTATTGTATCAAAATACTCACCAGCCCAACCCATGTGACTCAGTGGTTCAGCATCAACCTATGAACCTTTGTGAAGCCTCTTTTAATTATATCACCAGCCCCATCTTCACAAATATAATTTTTCCTCTTTTTGAACCACTCAAAGCATTTAGTTCCTACCTCTAGGATGACACTAATCAGAATCTCCTTTGGAGAAGTTATTTTCAGAAGTCAAATTCCCAACCAGATTGTAAATATCTTGAAAGCAGCATTATGCTTATCACTGGACCCTGCACAGAGAGGTTGTTAAATGCATTTATTTAAATTATTTAAACTGCATATGGATTAATAAAGTTGCATTCAGGAGGTTTCTTATCCACTTAGAGTGATTTTTATAGAAGGAATGCATACACACACACACACACACACACACACACACACACACACTCCTAAGAAGATAAACAGAAATTAAAAGCGGAGTTATGTTGATAGAGTATGGACACCACCAGGACAATAGTATATGAACTTCTAAAACTGGAATTAAAGTTTCATTGTTATCAGATTAGTTTTTCTCATTTATATTTCAGGTTAAAATTGCCGTGCAATTACATTTTCCAAGAAGTACAGTCACTCAACTAAGAGTCTAGAAAACTGAGTTCTAGTGTTGGTTTTGCTGCTAGCTAGCCATTTGACTCTGGAGGAGGCGAAATCTCTCAATCCAAACTTCCATAAAATTAGGAAATTTTTTAAATCATTTTTTAACTTTTCAATTACAGTTGAAAAACAATATTATATTAGTTTTAGGTGTACAGCCCAGTGATTAACATTATAAAACTTACTAGGTGATCATTCCAAAAAAATCTCATACCCATCTGACACCATGCCTAGTTTTTAGAATATTATTGACTATATTCTCTATACTGAACTTTACACCCCCATGACTATACTATAACTACTAATTTGTACTTCTAAATCCCTTCACATTTTTTACCCATCTCCCAACCCCCACCTCCCATCCAGCAACCATCAAAATGTTCTCTATATCTATGAGTCTGTTTCTGTTCTGCTTGTTCATTTATTTTTATATTCAATTATTGATAGATATGTATTTATTGCTATTTTATTGTTCATATTTTTATCTTTTTTTCCTTCTTTTTCTTAAAGAAAATCCTTTAGCATTTCACATAATACTGCTTTGGTGGTAATGAACTCCTCTAGCTTTTGTTTTGTCTGGGAAGCTCTTTATATGTCACTTAATTATAAATGACTAGAGGTCCGGTGCACAAAAATTTGTGCGCTCAGGGGGGAGGGGGGGTTCCTCAGCCCAGCTTGTGCCCTCTCGCAGTCTGGGACCACTCGGGAGATAACGACCTGCTGGCTTAGGCCTGCTTCCGGGTGGCAGAGGGCAGGCCCAATCCCTAGGTGCAGCCCCTGGTTGGGCTCAGAGCAGGACCGATTGGGGAGTTGGGGCGCCGCCCCCTGTCATGCACAGAGCAGGGCAGATCAGGAGGTTGCGATGCCACCCTCAGTCACGCTCAGGGTAGTGCCGATTTGGGGGTTGGGGCACCACCCCCTGTCACACTCAAGGCAGGGTCGATGGGGAGGTTGCAGCACTACCCTATGTCACCCACAGAGCAGGGCCCATCAGGGGGGTTGGGGCTCCATACCCTATCACACACAGAGCAGGGCCCATCAGGGGGTTGGGGCGCCGCCACTCTCAAACTCAGGGCAGGGCTGATGGGGAGGTTATGGCTCTACCCCGTCACACACAGAGCAGGGCCAATGGGGGGGGGCGCCACACCCTGTCACAGACAGAGTCGCAGGGCAATCAGGGGGTTGGGGAGCTCCCCCATATCAGGCACAGAGCAGGGCTGATTAGGGGGTTGGGGTGCCTTCCCCTGTCAAGAGCAAAGCAGGGCAGATAGGGAGGTTGTGGCCCCGCCCCCTGTCACACATAGAGCCGCAGGGCGATCAGGGGGTTTGGGCACTGCCCCCTGTCACACTGATCCCGGTGCCGGGAGGCCTCTCAGCTCCACTGATCCCAGTGCTGGGAGGCCTCGCGGCTCCACTGATCCCGGTGCTGGGAGGCATAATACCCTTTTACTATATAGGATAGAGGCCTGGTGCATGGGTGGGGCTGGCTGGTTTGCCCTGAAGGGTGTCCTGGATCAGGGTGGGGGTCCCCACTGGGGTGCCTGGCAAGCCTGGGTGAGGGGATGATGGCTGTTTGCAGCTGGTCACACACCCTTCAGGGTGGGGGTCCCCACTGGGGTGCCTGGCCAGTCTGGGTGAGGGGCTGAGGGCTGTTTTCAGGCTGGAGGGTGACTGAAGCTCCCAACCGCTCCTTTTATTCTTGTTTTTTTTTTTTTTATTCTGGGCCAGCTTTAGCTCTGGCTCCAGCTCTGAGGCCTCTGCTGCTGAAAGCAGGTATCTGGTTTGTTTGGGTTCTATAATCAAAACACTGTATCAACTCCAGCTCTGAGATCCCTGCGGGCTGAAAGCAGGTTTCTGGGGTTTTGTCTAGCTTCTATATTTGTAACAATGTTTCAAACTGCAATCTCAGAGGCCGGCAAGGCAGGCGGGGAACGTTGGAGTCCTCCGTCACTGAAGCAAGCAAGCCTCATGTTAGCTTCAAGCTGCCTGGCTGCCGGCCACCATCTTGGCTGGCAGTTAATTTGCATATCTTGCTGATTAGCCAATGGGAAGGGTAGCGGACGTATGCTAATTACCATGTTTCTCTTTTATTAGATAGGATAGCTTTGCTGGGTAAAGTAATCTTGTAGGTCCTTGCTTTTCATCACTTTGAATAGTTCTTGCTACTCTCTTCTGGCCTACAAAGTTTCTAGGGAATTTGACTAAATCATCTATATGGTTTTACAATTTTTTTGAAAAAAAAAAAATTTCATTTGTATCACATCCTCAAATTAACACGACTCTCAGATCCCTATGAAAATGAGAAAAGGCAAAGTCAGATCTCTGCTTAGAAAAAACATGATTTCTTTCTTTTCCTTCATTATCTGAGATTTTATCATCTGTTTTTCATATTTCTAATAAGAATTTCAAATCCCTATTTTCTATACCAAAGAGAAATTACACTATTACAGATGAGGAAACTAGAACTCAGAGAGTTTATTCATGTTAAGTGTCTTGCCCCAAATCACACAACTAGTAAATGTCAAGGCCAGGCTCCAGACCTGCACTTGGTCACTCCAGCCTCGGTCATCTCCCAGTGTATCCTGCTGCCCAACACAGTGAAAGGGAGCTGCAGAGGTAGGAGGTGAGTCTACAGGTCTCTCACTGACTAGGTGAGAAGTGGGCTCTTTGGGCTCATGTCACTGAAAGACTGCTGGAATTGTTGGCACTCAAGGGATGAGAGTTCAACTCCAAAGGGGGGAGGTGTCATTCTTCAAGGAAATTCTATGAATCTGTATTTGAATTGGAGGTATAGGAAAGAGAAGAAAGACTATATCTATTTCTCTATAGTTTCTGACATTAAGTCCTGATAACAAAAACTTGGAAAGGAGAAGGGAGGAACCTGTGGTCCAGGTATAAAGGTATTCTTTCAGCTTAACAATAACCCACAACCACTGATTCGATGTGGCTCAGGGTTGAGCATCAACCTATGAACCGGGAGGTCATGGCTTAATTCCCGGTCAGGGCACATGCCTGGATTGTAGGCTGAATGCCCAGTAGGAGGCATGCAGGAGGCAGCTAAATGATGATTCTCATCATTGGTGTTTCTACCTCTCTCCCTCTCCCTTCCTCGCTCTTAAATCAATAAAAACATACTTAAAAAATATTTTTAGCCCTAGCCAGTTTTCTCAGTGGTTAGAGCATTGGCTCACAGACTGAAGTGTCACGGGTTCGATTCAGGTCAAGAGCATGTACCTTAGTTGCAAATTCTCATATCAATGTTTCTATATCTATCTCTCCCCCTCCCAATCTCTCTGAAATATTCTCAAGTGAGGATTAGTAAAATGTATTTATTTAAAAAAAAAATTTTAAGTATTCCTTCATTGGCTGCTGTGTCAGCCCACATGTGCCTCAGTAGACAAGTCTTCTCACAGACCCAATGAGAACAGCAGGAAATGGTAAGAATTGAAATGCCATAAAACCCAGGGACCTTCTTCAGCACCTCTTGACTCTGCTATTTCCCAGAGACCAGCCACTATATTTTTGGCATCTCTTATGATGCCTGCTCTGAATGCTCCATATTTCTAAATACACAAGAATTATAGCTTGATAAAGATTCAGAATGGCAATCTATCTCCTCCTTCTGTCTTTCAGCATGAATGCTCTGTGGTTAAGTATCTCAGCTTCAAATACCAATTACAGATGTCACTGAACATTCTCAAGTCTCCTTTCAAGCCAATTCTTATCCCAGATAAGATTAAGAGCAAACATGCACATAAAGGAGATATAATAACTTTGTTAGTGTACTGATAAGGATGTTCTGACTATGAAGTTATCTATTGTCTTGGACCAAACTGTTAGCTTGACATTTCCAAGGCTTTTCTTTTCCTCAGTTCCATTCTTCTCTGTATTTTTTGGCCCATTTGCTGGGACTTTTTCTACAGCTTGGGTAGAAAAAGTCAAGGTGCAGTGCCAAGGCTAATTTGTTTCTTTTTCCCAAATGCTCCATTTCCCACTTTGCAAAAAGCTGGCTCCTAGATGACTTGCTGAAGTTGATGCTTCAGAGAAATTCGCTCTTAAGTTCGAAGTTAGCCAAGGCTCAGCTCCTGGGAGGTCCCTCCCTTACCTGACAGAGCAGGGGAGGTTCCTGCCTTCCCAGGTTCACAATTGCCTGTAAAGTTTTCTGATCATTTACTTACAATTAGACTTAAACCTAACTAGAAACACGTGTGTTGTTTTCAGTCCCACTTCCTGTGGCCTGAAAAAAACTGACAGTTCTTGACAGTCTGAATTTTATCTTTCCACTTTGGGAGCCACACAGCAGAATTATATTCCTTAGTCAAACAAACGAACTACAGAGGGTCCATTATGCTGCTGCTCCAAAACAGGAAGCTGGGGTTAGTGATGGCAAAAGCTGGTTTTACATAATGAGGGATGCTTGGGGCTGCACATACCGCCGGTGCATTGCAGGCAGAACCCAGCAGGGTCTGTTCCTTCCAATCCTGGGGCTTTGTTCAGCTTCGACAGCCACACCCTCAGACCTGGATGACCAGGCTCCTTTCCCAGGAGAAGTACTGGCCCTCACATTTGGCAAAGGGTCTGCTTGCAGAGGAACTGCGCTGACCTTCCTGCGCTTTGAGAATTGACACAGCCATGGAGTCGGTTTCCAAGTATACTCCCTCCCCACTTACCCACTCTCTATTGTGCCTCTAGGGTGGCTTTGCCTTGGGGCCACACGTAGGTGGGCTCAACCACAGAGAGAAAGCCCAGCGACCTTTTATGAATACCACCAGAAGAAGAGAGCCTGTCCAAGGGTCCAGAGATGTGAGTAATCTGTGGACAAGTAGAGGGAGAATGACACTTATCATTCTGCCTTCACCTCCAAGCTCACCCTTTCTGGATACAGCCAGTACTTCCCTTCTAACTTTGGCTCCAGTGACCACAAAGGGCCTTCCAATCGGCCACAGGGAAGTTGACATTTTAAAAAATCGAAGCCGCCAGAGCAACCTAACCTCAGCTTCACCTTGGGTAATGTGGACTTGGCTGGCTGTGGTCTGAAAAAGTAAACTGCTGATAGGCCTCCCGAGAGCTCTGTGAGGCTCCTTTATGAAGCTTTAAAAACAATCTCAAGTCTTCTGCAAAAGGCCCTCAGGGGCCACCCACCCACTCCGGACATGAATCATTTTACATGTGTATTATGCACATCCTATAACAATGCCACCCACTGGTTGTAGACCCCAGGGGCTTTCAAAGGGAAATTTCAGGGAAAGAAGCCCAAGTTCAGTTGCTCATTGGAGAATGTGTATCCTTTGGGCCAGGAAGGAAAGAGAGGGAACCTCCTTTGAAATCCTTCCTGGTGACCACCCCAGTTAGTTAAACCATTAAGCACTTGGTTTTCTTATTTCCTACCCCAGATTTCCTAGTCAAAGACCAGTAAACATGAATTTTCCCACCAAAGGCTAGTAAGGATATAATTTTATAATATGGAATGGACGCAAATTTTTATTTTTATCTTTAAAAAAGATCTATATGTTCAAATAGTGAACAACTCTGGCCAAAAGTCACCAAGAGAAATCAGAAGTCCGTTCTCTCAGCAACAGAACCTGGATGTTAACCACTCCAAGTTTAAGGCGCTCAAACCCTATGCCCAAGCAGAAATATATTGTTTAATTTGTTAAAGAAAGAGAGAGAGAAAGGAAGAAAGAAGAAAATCAAGTAGGAAGACACTTCAAATTCCAGAAATGCAAACATTAAGCTATGAGTGTGGTAGGCAGTTAGTCAGACATGAGCAGAGCAAGGACGATGGGCCAGGTACTAAAGGTTACCAGGGCAGAAAGCCCTGGGTGCCTAGCAAGGGACAGTTATAGGGTAGAACCTCATCCCCAGGATGACCTTTCCTCCCCTAGCATCTCACTCGTCATTCACTGTGGACCCCTGACCTTTCCTCCCTAGAAATAACATCTAGGCCTCAGTTGTACTTCATCTCCTGGCCCAGAGAAACAGCAAAACCAAACCTGAGCCACCACGGCTGACCTCAGGACCAGCAGTACTAACTAATGTCTTCCTGCCCTGGAGACAGCCAATCAGTAGAGACCATGACCCTGAAAGGACACACCTGGAAAACTGATGAATATTGAGATCCTTCCCCTGGGACCCCCCCTAAAATCTCTACCCTTGAAAGCCCTTAGGATGGAGGATCCAGCACACTTTCCCTCCCAGTAACTGCCCCTCCCCCACCCCCACAGGTGCATTACCCTTAACCTTCTCCCTCCTAAGCTCCAAGGGCCCTTCCTTTGCCTATGTAACTTGTCTCCTGAGCCCATTTCCTATACCACTTACTTCTTCTACTAGTATATCTATGACTTTCTAAATAAACGTTTCCTTATAGTTTGAGCCTTACATCTGAATTATTTCCTAGCCAGAACTCAAGTACCAAGGTTGCTGAACCCAGGTCCAGTCTGACCTCACCTGTCTAACACGTGGTGTATTCTTGCCACCACCAATGTGAGCACAACTAACTTACCCCATGCCCCTTCCCACCTAAAGAAAGTTAAGCTTACGCTGATTATATGGAGACTTATATGCCCACCAAGCAGAGTTAATGTATAATTCAGGGATGATATTTGCTTTCAATACTGAAAATAACCTTTAATCTGTCAGGTAAAAAAAAGTGTTTCAGGGAATTAATAATTCAAATGGTACAGTATTTTCTCAGTGTGACTATAAAGGAATTAAATTCCTTCCTACTATGTCAAGCTGCAAGTTAACTTCAATTTTCAAAAGATGCCAGGATTCAAGAGTCATAGTTTGAATTCCTTCTGAAAAAAATAAATGCTAAAGCCTAAACTTCAGCTGCTGCTACTCATAGTGACTGGTTTCCGGAGAGGAAGATCCTACTTCTGGCAGAAGGAAGTGCCCAGAAAGTTTAACAGCATTCAAGCTGATGCTAGGCAGCACTCAGGGAGGCCAAGGGAGGCCTCGACCCAACACAGATACCAGGGTCCAGGTTTTTTGTCACCACACAAGAAAGAATTTGAGAGCAAGAAGATTTAACGAAGTACAGTAGATTTGTTAAAGCCAAAGTGACAATGGATGACCTCAGAGAATGAGATACCCCAGTGGGATCTGGGTGGAAGGTTTTTATTAAAAGTAGGGGGGTAGGGTGAATAAGGTGGTTCTCAGGTCCTAACACCTGTGAGGTGACCGTGGACTCAGCTATCTTTATCCCTCCTTTCTAGACAGCAATTTCTTTTTTTTTATCTTCCCAGGAGTGTAATGGAGACTCAGGGGCAGTTGGTCCCAAAACCTCAATGCAAATTTATTATAAAGATTAGCCCTGTTGGTCACTTTTCAGTCAATATGGCTGCCAACTCTGTTTTTGTCTCAACAGGAAATTGGGGAAGAGGAAGGGAGAAATAGGTAAGTGGTCAGTAAAGTCCTGTCTCCAATGTTCCAGCCAGGATGGAAAAGGGGAGAGGTAGAACTTGAGCTTTTTGTCCCCTACTCTAACTTTCCTGCCTCAAGACCAGTTTATGTAAAAACTATATGAATATTTAAATGCTCAGAATTGGCTCAAAAATATACTCCATAAGATTAGCTCTAAACCTTGGGCAGATAGTGCAGTAGCCATTACACTTCATAATCATGTTTGGAGAAAACAGATTCAGGAAAAATTCAATTGGAGTGGACATTTTAATTAATAAAATCAAGCCCCAGGAACTCCATTTAGAAATTCCATTTGGCCTGGGTTCCAACTATGCAGCCCTCATTATTCTTTCGTGTCACAACTCATGTCTTACAGGCAACACTCGGTGTGAGATCAGAGCGCCCCACATTGGGAATGTGGTGGCAAGAATGTACAATGAGTCATGCAGCTGAAAGAGAGGGGCTCAATAGTGATCTGCTATGTATGCTACAGAAAGTAGTAGTGCACAGACACCAGAGTCTTCTTCTCAGGCCACTACTGAGCGCCCCTTAAGCCCAGGAAGAACTTGTTCGCAAAGCAAAATAAGATATAAAGGAAATGAATGTAGGAGGACATCTCCCCAAGTCCCTTGGCCTCACCCAGCCCACACACCCACATTACCAGAAGGCAAGTGTCCACCTCTTTGATGGGATTTCCCAACGGCTTCTGCTAGAAGGCAATAAATTTGCCTAGATGGTGGTTCACAGTGGAAATGTGGCATTGATTTTGAACATAATGGGTCTGTGCATGCTTCAAAAAGTGTCCTCCTTCAAATTATTTTATTTGCTCCTCAGACAGCCCTTTGAGGTAGGGATGTTCAAAAGCCTGCTTTCCTTATCACAGAGGAAATATTCCCATCATGGCAGCCTGTGGGTAAATTGCATCCCTCCCCTTCCTAAGGGTGAAATAAAAGAGGAAAAAATGAAACTGAGGGATATGAGGAGACTGGGTGCAATGCAGAGGAAAACCAACTTCTGTTTGCAAAATGTGAAGAAAGAAAGAGTGAGGGTGCCTCCCACCTCTGCCTCTCCCTGTGTCACTTGCCCTGTCTTTTACCATATGAATGTTTATTCACTCAGCCATTTCTTCACAGACACAAGGCCACCAGGGCAAAAACCGTGTCTTCAGCATTTTGTTTTCTTGGTGCCTCACACATGTCTGGAACACAGTAGGAACATGGAAAGTACTCCTGAATTAGCAGGGACTAAAGGGAAAAAAAAATGGACTAGGTTTAACTTAGAAGATCATTAAAAGAAAAGTGTGGCTCCCCCAGAAAGTGATTTGAATTAGGCAGAATTTCTGAGAAAAACACCTGGCAGACAAAGCGGGTAGAATTCTAAATTGTTCCTGCATCTCCTCAGCAATACTTTCAAATACCAACTATCATCTTCGCCTAAAATGGGCAGCAATCCACTTTCTTAGAGGTAGGAGCTTGGGGCTATGTTTTCTGTCAGCCTCTTTCCCTCAGTTAAAAGGAATTCAATAGACTAGTTGAGGCTGCTATGCTAAGAGCCCACCCTGAAATCTCTGGTGTTGGGACTTGAGTACTAGCCAGAGGAATTCTCCCTATAAGAGGGATGTAGATATAAGGATAGATATAGATGATGATGATAGATGATAGATAGATAGATAGATAGATAGATAGATAGATAGATAGATAGATCTTCAAGATTTGGCCTATGAAAAGGTATTTTGCTTTTCTTTTTTTTTTTTTAAGTCTTTTCCAGAGGAAATTTAATGTCATAGATACTTTCTATTAATTTCTAAATGGGAAGCTGAGCCATATGACAAAAGTTACTCTTCTTAATAATTAACTTTTGTTCCAGTAGCTAAAATACTAAGGAGCATTTTTTTGTCTTTTTTTATGTTTGTTTTGTGACAAATAACCTAAAATATGAGTTTTTCTTGATTTTCATCAATCTTATTGGTATCAAGTATGGTTTCTTCTTTTTATCTTTAAATATATATATATATATATATATATATATATATATATATATATATATATATATATTACTGATTACATTAAAAATATCCAGGGTTTGAGAATTTGACAATGATTATTAAGAACAATGTTCCCATGAAAAATGATTGGTCAACAAATTGTTTATATTACTAGCAATTTATGTTCATATTCTCTTTTTTAATTAAATTGATTGGGGTGACATTGGTCAAGATGTATATTTAAGTCTCAAGTGTGAGTTTCTATATTATAAGATCTATATATTGCACCATATGCCAAATATCCAAAATCAAATCTTCTCAATATTAGGACCCTCTTCTCCCCACAACCCCTCTCTTCTGGTAACCACCACAACACTGTTTTTGTCCATGAGTGTCAGTTTTATATCCCACACTCAAGGCCCGGTGTATGAATTCATGCACCAGTGGGGTCCCTCTGCCTGGACGAAACCAGCTCTCTAACATCCCCCAAGAGGTACCGGATTGCGAAAGGGCGCAGGCCAGGCCAAGGGACCCCAATGGTGCACTATCGAGGTCGGGAAGGGGTGCGGGAGGTTAGCCAGCCTGGGAGGGATCGCAGGAGGGCTCCAGGGCATGTTCGGCCTGTCTTGCTCAGTCCCCATGGGATCAGCTGGACGCCAGGAGCAAGCTAACCTACCAGTTGCAGTGTCTGCCCCCTGGTGGTCAGTGCACATCATAATGATCAGTTGAGTGGCCTTAGTATATTATTAGCATATTACCCTTTGATTGGTTGAATGGCCAACTGGAAGAGCAGGCACTTAGCATATTAGGCTTTTATTATACAGAGGGGCCTTGACTTACGAGTGTCCTGACTAACGAGTTTTTGAGATACGAGCCGTCTCTCGGCTGATTTTTTGCTTTGAGTTGCGAGCTAAAATTCAGGTTATGAGCCAGCTTCAGATATCCCACTGTTAGTTGGCGCAGCAAACATCACAGTGAACGCCACAACATAAGCCCAGCATCACGTGTCTCACTCGTTCACTGTTGATTTGACATACGAGTAATATGAGTTACGAGCTCCGTCACGGAACGAATTAAACTTGTAAGTCAAGGCCCCACTGTATAGGATATGAGTGAAATCATATGGTTATTAGATTTTTCTATTTCACTTAGCAAATGTTCTCAAGGTCCATCCATGTTGTTGCAAATAGTGCTGTTTCTTATGGCTGAGTAGTATTTCATTGTGTATATGTACCACATCTTTATCCAGTCCTCTATTGAGGGACACTTTGCTTGTTTGCATGTCTTGGCCACTGTGAATAATGCTGCAATGAACACAGGGGTTCATATATCTTTACGAATATATGATTTCTCATGTTTTTCAGGTATACTATACTCAGGAGTAGGATTGCTGAGACATATGGTAGTTCTAAATTTTTGAGGAATCACCAGACTGCTTTCCATAGTGGTTGTACCAGTCTACATTCCCACCAGCAGTGAATAAGGGTTTTCTTTTTTCACAACCTCTTCAACATTTGTTATTGCTTATCTTGTTGATAATGGCCACTTACAAGTGTAAGGTGATACCTTGTTGTAGTTTTGATTTGCGTTTTCCTAATTGCCAGTGAGGGTGAACATCTTTTCAGATATCTATTGGCTGTTCCCGTGTCTTCTTGGGAGAGGTATATTTTCAGGTCCTCTGCCCACTTTTTATTGGGTTGTTCATTTGTTTGTTTATTTGTTGAGTTTTATGAGTTTTTATGTATCTTGGAAATTAAACCTTTGTCAGAGCTACTATTTGCAAATATCATCTCCCATCTGGTTGGTTGCCTCTTTGTTTTGTTGTCAGTTTCTTTTGTTGTGCAGAAGACTTTTAGTTTGATATAGTCCCATTCATTTATTTTTGCCTTTACTTCCCTTGCCTTTGGGGTCTAGTTCATAAAATGTTCTCTACGACCCAGGTCCATAAGTTTGGTACCTGTATTTTCTTCTATGTAACTTATTGTTTTGGGTCATACATTTAGGTCTTTGATCCATTTTGAATTAATTTTTGTATATAGGGACAAACTGTAACCCAGTTTCATTTGTTTGTATGTAGTTTTCCAGTTTTCCCAGCACCATTAATTGAATAGACTATTTTTATTCCATTGTGCATTTCTGGCTCCTTTGTTGAAAATTATCTGTCCACATACATACGATTTTATAGCTGGGCTCTCTATTCTGTTCCATTGATCCATGTGTCTGTTTCTCTGCCAATACTATGCTGTTTTGATTATTGCAGCTCTGTAGTATAATTTGAAGTCAGGTAGTATGGTATCTCCAACTTTGTTATTTTTTCTCAGGATTGCTTTATCTATTTGGGGTCTTTTGTGGTTCCATACAAATCTGATGATTTCTCATTTTATTTCTTTAAAAACTGACATTGGGATTTTGATGGTGATTACATTAAATCTGTATATTGCTTTGGGTAATATGGCCATTTTAACTATGTTGATTCTTCCAATCCATGAACACGGAATATTTTTCCATTTTGTTGGGTCTTTTTCAATCTCTTTTAATAATGCTTTGTAATTTTCAGTGCATAGGTTTTTCTTGTTCTTTGTTAAGTTTATTCTTAGGTATTTTATTCTTTTGGCTACAATTGCAAAAGGAATTGTTTTTTGCGTTTCTTTTCCTGAAGTTTTGTTGTCAGTATACAGGAAAGCAATGGATTTTTGCACATTGATTTTATATTCTGCAACTTGACTGTATTTATTTGTTGTTTTGAATAGTTTTTTTGGTGGAATCTTTAGGGTTTTCTATATGCAGAATCATGTCATCCACAAAAAGTCACACTTTGACTTCTTCCTCTCCGATCTGGATGCCTTTTGTTTCTTTCTTGTGCCTTATTACTCTGGTTAGGACTTCCAGCACTATGAATAAGAGTGGTGAGAGTGGACATCCTTGTCTTGTTCCTGATTTTAAGGGGAAAGCTTTCAGGTTTTTGCCATTGAGTATGATATTAGCTATATATATATATAGCCTTCATTATGTTGAGGTACTTTCTATCTATTCCTATTTTATTGAGTGTTTTAAACATAAATGGGTGGTGTATCTTATCAAATGCTTTTTCTGTACCTATTGATAAGATGATATGATTTTGATTCTTTCTTTTATTAATATGGTATATTACATTGATTGGTTTGAGTATGTTGAACCATCCTAGTTCCCCTGGAATGGCTCCACTTGATCATAATGTATTATTTTTAATGTACTGTTGAATTCCATTTCCTAGTATTTTGTTTAGGATTTTTTCATCTGTAGTCATCAGAGATATTGGTCTGTGGTTTTCTTTTCTGTTGTTGTTATCCTTGCCAGGTTTTAGTATGAGGGTTATATAGGCCTCAGAATGTGTTAGGAAGTATTGCCTCGTCTTCAATTTTTTGGAGAGTTTGAGAAGGAAAGGTTTTAAATCTTCGAACGTTTGGTAGAATTCACTGGAGATCCCATCTAGTCCTGAACTTTTTTTTTTGGTGGTGATGGGGGTGGGGGAGGGCTTGATGGTTGTTTTAATTTCCTCACTAATGATCAGTCTATTTAGATTTTCCAATTTTTCGTGCCTTAGTCTAGGAAGGTTATATATTTCTAGGAACTTATCCATTTCTTCTAGGTTATTGAATTTGGTGGCATATAGTCTTTCTTAATATTCTAGTATTGTCCTTGTATATCTGTGATGTCTGTGGTGATTTCTCCTCTCTGATTTTATTTATATGGGTCTTTTCCCTTTTTTCCTTGCTCTAGCTAGGGGTTTCTCAATTTTATCAATCTTCTCAAAGAAACAGCTCTTTGTTTTATTAATTTTTTTCATATAGTCTTTTTGTTCTCTATTTCATTTAATTCTGCCCTAATTTTTCTTATTTCCTTTCTTCTACTTACTTTGAGTTGCTTTTTTTCTATTTCTCTATTACTTTAAGATGTGATGTTAGGTTGTGTACTTGGGATTTCTCTTCTTTGTTGAGATAGGCTTGTAATGATATAAACTTCCCTATTACTGCTTTCCCTGCATCCCAGAAGATTTGATATATTGTATTGTCATTCTCATTTGTCTCTATATATTTTTTGATTTCATCTTTTATTTCTTCTTTGACTCCATCATTTTTTAGTGGCATGTTGTTTAATCTCCACATATTTGTGTGTTTCTTACTTCCTTTTGACAGTTTACTTCTAATTCCAAGGCATCATGGTCAGGAAATATGCTTGGTATAATTCCAATCTTCTTGTATTTGTTGATACTAGTTCTGTGACCCAACATATGCTCTATCCTTGAGAATGTCCCATGTGTGCTAGAGAAGCATGTATAATGTGTTCTGGGATGACATGTTCTGTAAATGTAAATTATGTCCATTTGGTCTAGTATTTAATTTAATGCTGATATTTCTTTATTGATTTTCTGTTTGGTTGAGCTGTCTAGAGCTGTCAATGGAGTAGTAAGGTCCACAAACTCTTTTTCTGTTTTGATCTGTTTCTCCCTTTAGTTCTGTGAGCAGTTGTTTTTTTATATTTCGGTGTTCCCTGGTTGAGTGCATATATATATTAAGAAGTGTTATGTTTTCTGGATGTAGTGCTCCCTCTATCATTATAAAGTGTCCAGTTTTGTCTATTTTTGTTATCTTGAAAATATATTTTGTCAGATATAAGTATAGCTATACCTCATTTTTTGTGGATGTTATTAACTTGGAGAATCATTTTCCACCCTTTTGCTTTGAATCTACCTTTGTCTTTGCAGCTTAGATGTGTCTCTTGTAGGCAGCATATGGTTGGGTTTTGTTTTGTTTTGTTTTTTTTAATATATTTTATTGATTTTTATTTATTTACTAGGGGCCCGGTGCACAAAATTCGTGCACTGGGTGTGTATGCGGGGGGAGTGTCCCTCAGCCCAGCCTGCCCCCTCTCACATACTGGGAGCCCTCAGGCGTTGACCCCCATCACCCTCCAATCACAGGATCGGCCCCATCTCCCCCCGATCACTGGCTCTGGCCCCCGCCCAGGCCTGAGGCCTCTGGCCCAGGAATCATGCCTGGGCAGGGGACCCCCATCTCCCTCTGATCGCTTGCTCCACCCCCCGCCCAAGCCTGACGCCTCTAACCCAGGCTTCAGGCCTGGGCAAGGGGACCATCATATCCCCCCAATCCCCGGCTCAGCCCCCCTCCCAGGCCTGATGCCTCGGCCAGAGGAGTTGACCCTAATCACCCTCCGATCACCAATCACTGGATCGGCCCCTTGACCAGGCCTGAGGCCTCCGGCAGAGGTGTCAGGCCTGGGCAGGGGACCCCCAGCTCCCCGCCGTTGCAGGCTCCGCCCCTGCCCAGGCCTAACGCCTCTGGCTGAGGCATCCGGCCCGGGCAGTGGGGACCCGCAGCTCCAGCGGCCCCGCGATCGTGGGCTCCGCTTTAGGCCCAGGCAAGGGACCCCTAGCTCCTGGAACTGCCAGCTTCGACCATGCCCAGCTCCCATCGCTGGCTCCACCCCTACTTCCTGCTATCACTGGCCAGGGCGGCAAAGGCGCCTGATTCTCCGATCATGGCTGGGGGGCAGGGCAAAGGCGGCCCTGAGGCCGCCTTTGCCCTGCCCCCCAGCTCTTAGCTCCCCCCTGGGTTTCCGATCACTGTCAGTGGCAGGGGGCTTCTTCCTGCTTTCCCTTTCGCCTCCCTGCATTGTGCCTACATATGCAAATTAACTGCCATCTTGTTGGCAGTTAACTGCCAATCTTAGTTGGCAGTTAACTGTCAATCATAGTTGGCAGTTAATTTGCATATAGCCCTGATTAGCCAATGAAAAGGGTATCGTCGTACACCAATTACCATTTTTCTCTTTTATTAGTGTAGATTTATTTTTAATATATTTTTATTGATTAAGATATTACATATGTGTCCTTATCCCCACGTTACCCTCTACCCCCCATTCCCCCCTACGCTCATGCCCTCACCCCGCCGTTGTCCGTGTCCATTGGTTAGGCCTATATGCTTGCATATAAGTCCTTTGGTTGATCTTTCCCCCTTACCCCCAACCTTCCCTACCTTCCCTCCAAGGCCCGACAGTCCAATCAATGCCTGTCCGTCTCTGGATCAATCCTTGTTCATCAGTTTATGTTGTTCATTATATTCCACAAATGAGTGAGATCATGTGGTATTTATCCACTCTCCATTTCCATCCATGCTGTGACAAATGGTAAGAGATCCTTTTTCTTCTTCCTCTTCTTAAAGAATACCTTTCAGCATTTCATATAATGCTGGTTTGGTGTTGATGAACTCCTTTAGCTTTTCCTTATCTGTGAAGCTCTTTATCTGACCTTCTATTCTGAATGATAGCTTTACTGGATAAAGTAATCTTGGTTGTAGGTTCTTGGCATTCATCACTTTGAATATTTCTTGCCACTATCTTCTGGCTTGCATGGTTTCTGTTGAGAAATCAGCTGACAGTCATATGGGTACTCCCTTGTAGGTAACTGACTGTCTTTCTCTTGCTGCTTTTAAGATTCTCTCTTTGTCTTTTGCTCTTGGCATTTTAATTATGATGTGTCTTGGTGTGGTCCTCTTTGGGTTCCTTTTGTTTGGGGTTCTCTGTGCTTCCTGGACTTGTAAGTATATTTCTTTGACCAGGTAGGGGAAGTTTTCTGTCATTATTTCTTCAAATAGGTTTTCAATATCTTGCCCTCTCTCTTCTTCTGGTACCCCTATAATTCTGATGTTGGTACGCTTGAAGTTGTCCCAGAGGCTCCTTACACTATCTTCATATTTTTGGAATCTTTTTTCTTTTTCGGTTGGGTCTTTTTTGTTTCTTCGTATTTCAAATCTTTGACTTGATTCTTGGGATCCTCTTGTGTGCTGTTGGATCTCTGTATATTATTCTTTATTTCAGTCAGTGTATGCTTAATTTCTAGTTGGTCCTTTTTCATAACCTCGAGAGTCTCACTAGATTTATCAAGGGTCTCACTAAATTTATCGGCGGTTTCCATAAAATTCTTGAAAAATCTTATAAACGTGGACTTGAACTCTATATCCAGTCATTTGCTTTCCTCCATTTCTGTCATTTGTGACCTCTTTCTTTGTCTCCGCATTTTTTATGCTTCCCTGTGTTGGTAGAGTGGTTTTGTGTGCTAGGCGTCCTGTAGGGCCCAGTGGCTCAGCCTCCCCAGTTACCTGAGGTGGACACTCTTGGTGTACCCCCTTGTGGACTTTTTGCACAGTCTTATTGTACTTATGCCTTGATTGTTGTAGGATCACTGGGAGGAATTGACCTTCAGGCCAATTGGCAGTAAGGATCAGCTGTGTCTGCAGTTGGAGAACTTCTGTGCTGAATACACCCTTATGGGGCAAGACTTGTTTCAGTGGGGTTTTGGTGCTCACTGAGTCTGCCCCCTGAGTGTGTCCCTTATGGATCTGAGGAGTTTAATCTGGATGGTCCCCCTCTGACCACTGGGTACACTACCTCTTGGATCTAAGGAGGTGCTAATTTAGCCTCTGGCTGAGGTTACACAGCAGGAGCTACGAAGAGAACTGCAGATTCCCCTTCCTTTTTTGGAGTTTGGAGGTACCCTGATGAGGCCCAGCTGTGAAGCAATGCAAGCTGCTGTGGGGCCTTGGGCCTTCTCTTGGAAGTTCTGGGTCTGTCTGGCCCAGCTGCAGTTAGGTAATTTTCAGGTTGCAAAGGGGCAGGGCATTCATATGCAAAAGCCTCTGCCTCAGCCTGGGTGGGGCAGGGTCTCAGGGAATCAAAGGGCGGAGCAAGCAGCTATGGCGGATTCTCAGCCCTGCCCTAAGGGGCCGCGCGTGTCAGTGTCCCGGTAATTGCTGCAAGCACCTCTGAGGGAAAGCCGCCCTCGAGTTCCGAGTTCTGCCCGCTGCCAGACAGTCCAGTTTTCTCCCCGTATGAGTCCTGGGTCCCCAGGGACTTCCCAGAACCGGAGTTCAGAGCAGTCGGGAGCTTGTGACTCCCTCCCAATTCAAAAAGACAGTCGAGTCCTCAGGTGCCAGCCCCTTTCTGCGCACTCGAGCCTCCCTACCTCTGCACTTTACTTCCGCAGCTCCTCTGGCTCTCAGTGTGCTTTTCTTTCCTTCTCGTTGTAGAATTGCCACTCAGCCAGCTTTCCTGTAGTTCTGGATGATGTCCGTTTTGTCTTTATGTTGTTTTTTTTAAGTTGTTGTGGGAGGCAGCAATTTCCCGGTGTTTATCTATGCCGCCATGCCATCTTAGTTTTCCTGGATCTTTACTCATTTTATTGATTTTTTACAGAAAGGAAGGGAGAGGGATAGAGAGTTAGAAACATCGATCAGCTGCCTCCTGCACACCTCCCACTGGGGATGTGCCCGCAACCAAGGTACATGCCCTTGACTGGAATCGAACCTGGGACCTTTCAGTCCGCAGGCTGACACTCTATCCACTGAGCCAAACCAGTCAGGACGGGTTTTGTTTTTTGATCCACTTTGCTACTCTGCCTCTTTATTGGTGAATTCAGACCATTTAGGGTAATTATTGATGTATGAGGATTTCCTATAGCCATTTTATCTTTTGTTTTCTGGTAGCTCTGTGCCTCCATTAGTTGTTTTCCTTTGTATTTCTTTCTGTTGTTGTTGTTTTTTAATTCTTTACTGTTTAAAGTATTACATATGTCTTCTTTTTTCCCCCATTGACCTCTCCCCGGCCCCTCCCACCCCCACCCACCCCTACCCCCAGCACATGCCCTCACCCTCTAGGGCCTGTGTCTATTGGTTATGTTAATATGCATGCACACAAGTCCTTTTTTTAAAAATTAAATCTTTATTGTTCTGATTATTACAGTTGTTTCTCTTTTTCCCCCCCATAGCTCTCCTCCACCCAGTTCCCACGCCACTCTCTGCCCTTACCCCTCCCACTGTCCTCATCCATAGGTGTACAATTTTTGTCCAGTCTCTTCCCGCACCCCCACACCCCTTGCCCCCCAAGAATTGTCAGTCCACTCCCTTTCCATGCCCCTGGTTCTATTATATTCACCAGTTTACTCTGTTCATCAGAATTTTTATTCACTTGATTTTTAGATTCACTTGTTGATAGATATGTATTTGCTGTTCATAATTTTTATCTTTACCTTTTTCTTCTACTTCCTCTTCTTAAGGAATACCTTTCAGCATTTCATATAATGCTGGTTTGGTGGTGATGAACTCCTTTAGCTTTTTCTTATCTGTGAAGCTCATTATCTGACCTTTAGTTCTAAATGATAGCTTTTGATGAGTAGAGTAATCTTGTTTGTAGGTCCTTGCTATTCAACACTTTGACTATTTCTTGCCACTCCCTTCTGCCCTGCATAGTTTCTGTTGAGAAATCAGCTGACAGACATATGGGCACTTCCTTTGTAAGTAACTAACTGCTTTTCTCTTGCTGCTTTTAAGATTCTCTCTTTGTCTTTTGCCCTTGGCATTTTAATTATGATGTGTCTTGGTGTGGTCCTCTTTGGATTCCTTTTGTTTGGGGTTCTCTGTGCATCCTGGACTTGTAAGTCTATTTCTTTCACCAGGTATGGGAAGTTTTCTGTCATTATTTCTTCAAAAAAATTTGCAATATCTTGTTCTCTCTCTTCTTCTGGCACCCCTATAATTCGGATGTTGGTACGCTTGAAGCTGTCCCAGAGGGTCCTTACGCTATCTTCATATTTTTGGATTCTTTTTTCTTTTTGCTTTTCTGGTTGGGTATTTTTTGCTTCTTTGTATTTCAAATCTTTGACTTGATTCTTGGGATCCGCTTGTCTGCTGTTGGATCTCTGTATATTATTCTTTATTTCAGTCAGTGTATGCTTAATTTCTAGTTGGTCCTTTTTCATATCCATGAGGGTCTCACTAAATTTATCTGCGGTTTCTAGAAAATTCTTGAAAAACCTTATAACCGTGGTTTTGAACTCTATATCCAGTAGTTTGCTTTCCTCCAGTTCTGTCATTTGTGACCTGTTTCTTTGTCTCTGCCTTTTTTATGCCTCCCTGTGTTGGTAGAGTGGCTTTGTGTGCTAGATGTCCTATAGGGCCCAGTGGCTCAGCCTCCCCTATTACCTGAGGTGGACACTCTTGGTGCACCCCTTTGTGGGCTTTGTGCACAGTCTTGTTGTAGTTAAGCCTTGATTGTTGTAGGTATCACTGGGAGGAATTGACCTCCAGGCCAATTGGCTGTGAGAATCAGCTGTGTCTGCAGTTGGAGAACTTCTGTGCTGAATACACCCTTATGGGGCAAGACTTGCTTCAGTGGGGCTTTGGTGCTCACTGAGTCTGCCCCCTGAGTGTGTCCATTATGGATCTGAGGAGTTGTAATCTGGATGGTCCCCCTCTGACCACTGGGTACACTGGCTCTTGGATCTAAGGAGGTGCTAATTTAGCCTCTTCCTGAGGCTACCCAGCAGGAGCTACGAAGAGATCTGCAGATTCCCCTTCCTTTTTTGGAGTTTGGAGGTGCCCAGATGAGGCCCAGCTGTGAAGCAATGCAAGCTGCTGTGGGGCCTTGGGCCTTCTCTTGGAAGTTCTGGGTCTGTCTGGCCCAGCTGCAGTTTGTTAGATAATTTTCAGGTTGCAAAGGGGCAGGGCATTCATATGCAAAAGCCTCTGCCTCAGCCTGGGTGGGGCAGGGTCTCAGGGAATCAACAGGGCGGAGTAAACAGCTATGGCTGATCCTCAGCCCTGCCCAAAAAGGCCCCGTGTCTCAGTGTCCCAGTCACTGCAGGCACCTCTGAGGGAAAGCCGCCCTCGAGTTCCGAGTTCTGCCCGCTGCCAGACAGTCCAGTTTCTCCCCGTATGAGTCTAGTTTTTCAGAGACTCACTCGGAACTGGAGTTCAGAGCAGTCAGAGGCTTGTGACTCCTTCCCGAATCAAAAAGACAGCTGCATCCTCAGTTGCCAGCCTTTGCCACGTGCGCCTCCGTACCTCTGCACTTTATTTCCGCACCTCTCTGAGTCTCAGTGTGCTTTTCTTTTTCCTTCTAGTTGTAGAATTTCCACTCAGCCAGCCTTCCTGTAGTTCTGGATGATGTCCGTTTTGTCTTTTTGTTGTACTTTTGAAGTTGTTTTGGGAGGCAGCAATTTTGGGTGTTTACCTATGCCTCCATCTTGGTTTCTCCTCCTGCACCCAAGTCCTTTAGTTGATCTCTTACCCACTTCCCCCAAACCCTCCTTGCCTTTCTTCTGAGGTTTGACAGTCTGTTCAATGCTTCTCTGTATCTGGATCTATTTTTGTTCATCAGTTTATGTTGTTCATTACATTCCACAAATGAGTGAGATCATGTGATATTTATCTTTCTCTGACTGGCTTATTTCACTTAACATGATGCTCTCCATGTCCATCCATGCGGTTGCAAATGGTTAGAGTTCTTTCTTTTTTACAGTAGCATAGTATTCCATTGTGTAGATCAAGGATGCCAAACTCAAAGGCTAACATGACCAAATAAACAAGTTTTAAGTTTATATGTGCCACAAAAAACCAAAAACTTCAGTTTTCATTGAAATGTAGTTTTATTTCAATAGAGACATGCTGAATACAAAGGGCTGAAATAAATGAGTAATCATTAACATAAAATAATAGAACATTTAAATAAAAATTAATATTATTTCTTGAACATTAACTTACCAGACACAAAATAAATGCACCAATTAACAAGTGTAATGCAAATAAACCTATTTTTCTTGTTCTCCGGAAGTGAAATATTTCCTGTTGCACACACCAAACAAGTCAGCACAAGACTAATGACATGGCAATCAGCTGCTAAAATAGTCACTGCTAGTATTAATGGAGAGAAATGGTGCACCTGTGTGTAAGGGAAATAAATGCAACATGATTATAGTAATCAGTCATTAGCAAACATTGTAGTTCATTAGTAATAATTATGTATAACAGAATATTGTAAAAATTAAGTTATGAAATTTTTATTTAAACATTTCTTACATACCGTTATATTGGCTGGGCCGCAAAAATATTCATTGTGGGCCGCATGCGACCCGTGGGCCACGTGTTTGACATGCTTGGTGTAGATGTACCACTGGTTTTTAATCCACTCATCTGCGGATGGACACTTAGGTTGTTTCCAAATCTTAGCTATGGTAAATTGTGCTGCTATGAACATAGGGGTGCATATATCCTTCCTGATTGGTGTTTCTGATTTTTTAGGATATATTCCTAGAAGTGGGGTTACTGGATCAAATGGGAGTTCCATTTTTAATTTTTTGAGGAAACTCCATCCTGTTTTTCACAGTGGCTGCACCAGTCTGCATTCCCACCAGCAGTGCACAATGGTTCCTTTTTCTCCACATCCTTGCTAGCACTTGTCGTTTGTTGATTTGTCGATGATAGCCATTCTGACAGGTGTGAGATGATAACTCATTGTGGTTTTGACTTGCATTTCTCAGATGATTAGTGACTTTGAACTTGTTTTCATTTGTCTCTTGGCCTTCCTTATGTCCACTTTTGAAAAATATCTATTAAGGTCCTTTGCCCATTTTTTTTAAGAAATTTTTCTTTGTCGTTAAATTCTGACAGTCTCAATACCACATGCCTTTGAGAGGGCCTCTTTGGATTGAAGTAACTGGCATTCTGTTTGCTTCTTGGATTCAAGGATCTAGTTCTTCCCATAGATTTGAGAAGTTCTCATCCACTATTTGTTTTGATAGACTTTCCATTTCATGCTTCCTCTCTTCCTCCTTCACATGCCTATAATTCTACTGTTGCTTTTATGAATGAATCAGAGAGGTCTCTTACAGCTCTTTCATTTTTCTTTATGCTCAGGTCTCTCTTTTCTTCCCTCTGCATCATTTCCTGATTGCTGTCTTTGACATCACTAATTCTCTCCCCCATCTGGTTGGTTCTGTTTTCTATACTCCACAGTTTACTCTTAATCTCCTTTGTTGCATGCTTCATTTCCAGGATTTCTAATTGGTTCTTTTTAAAAATTTCAGTCTTTTTGGTAAAGTACTCAATTTAGTCATTGATTTGTTTTCTGAGTGCACTGAGTTGCCTGTCAGTATTTTCTCACATCTCGTTGAGTGTTTTCAGAACTGCAATTTTGAAATCTCTGACATTTATATCACATATTTCCATGTGTTTCAGCCTGGTTTCTGGAGATTTTTTATTTTTATTTCTGGTCATCATCCTTTCTGTGGTTCTTCATAGTGTTTGCTCTCTGTTTTCTCATTTATCTCTGAAAAGGTCTTTCTACTATTTTCCAGTAGATGGCACCAAATCGCAAGATTTTTTTTTTTTTTAATTTTTTTTTTTCTTCTGTGACCTCCCAGTCTTGAACCTTCTCTACTTATGTAAGATGGTATAGGTGAGCTGCTTAGGCATAGGTATGTTTTCCCCACACCATGATGGCGACCCCTGACTTACACAGCCCCGTCCAGGCACCGCTCCTGAGGACAAGTCACAGAGGGAACCCAAGATTTGATTGCAACAGCTCTTCGTTTACAGATAATATGCTCCTGGAGCCAACTCCAAGGGCAACAGTAGGTATGTTTTGGGAGTCCAAGCAGTGGCAGGGCTCTGTAGTTCTGTTTCTCTGTCTGAAACACCACCACCTGGCCTGAAAGTGGGGAGCAGCACCGCAGAACCCTGTGCTCTGTTGGGCATCTGCTGACTCACACTCTTCACTCTCTTGCCCCTAGCCCTGCTGGGCTGCCCCCCTGCAGCTCTCTGTTCCTCCTGGCCAAAGGAAGTGCCTGCTACCACCGGCTTTCTCCCCTCTCCCAGCCAGGCTGCAAACTCCTAGCCCAGTCAGGAGCTCCCAACTACAGGGCTGCATCTGAAGGCCGTCTGCACTTCCCTCCCTTCTCGTTTCCCCGCTTATTCCTGGATGCCCACCTTTAGGTGTTTCAGTGCATGGGTCTCTCAGGCATGTGTCTATGTTGAGCATGGATTTCTTTGTTAAACTATAGATGATTAACTTGTTGAAATGTCAGGGTGAATGGAACAGATACACCCTTACACAGGCTATTCCTCTAATGTCATGCCTCAAGTTTGGTTTCTAATTTAATACTCTGCTTCTTAGATTGACAAATAGAGTTTTCTATTTTCAGTCAAAGATTCTATGATATAGAAAAATTCTGAGCAATTTTTAAGACAATTGTCAAGGTAAGAATTATGGAAGCAAAGAAAAAGATAGTTTATCCAACTTTTTCATATCCTCCCATCCATGTTCCAATCATACCCACTCCCACAAGAGTATGAGATTGTCGTAACAGTATAAAAGGGTAAACCACCTGGGTCCCATTTTCAAAAAACTTTTGCATAAATTTGTCATTTAATTGTAGGCTCTTAGTTGGGTTCTATTGTTACAGAAAATTTTCCATAATAGCTTCAATAATATTCTTCAATTCTTTATTCCATGGTTCTTCTTTATCTGCTCATTAATCTAGCACAGGGTTGGTTCTTCGTTCATTCATTCATTCATTCCATTATGAATGAATTCATAAAGTCTTTGCTCTCATGGAACTTGTATTTTGATGGAAGTCAGCAATAATCTGAAATATAATTGCAAGGAAGCTTTGGGGGTTTACTCCAGTATGAAGAGAAAGTGTTTTAATTGGCCCCAGGAAAAATATATTTTATGGGTAAATGGTATAAAGAGTAGGGAACTAGTAGAACCTCCTGATTAGGAAGCACAATGTCAGCATATGATACCTTGGAAGGCCAGGGATTTGACACATTCCCATTAGTAAGTCCTTCAGAGAAGCTCCATGCTGATGCGTCTCCCAGTGATCCACTCACAGGCCCCTCCTAAGGGACTTCTTTCCGGCCAAGGAATTATTTATGTTTGAAGGATGTACTTGCGGAAAACGAAGCCTGGGAGCCTTACCACAGGGCATTTCTGGATGGAAACCTGACCTTGGAAGAGTGGAGCGTGAGCCCGGGCCCGGTCCATCTGTATCTACACCTCTTTACCAGTGGCCTTCACCTGGACCCTGGCCACACTGGTTGTTACACTCTGCCTCTGGCAGAAACTGGCTTTTCTTTCTGCCTTTTCAGGGTGCCTGCAGGTTCCACCCACAGCCAATCAGAAGAAAGCAAGAGTATACATGGAGTCTCTGCTTGGCCTATAGTGATCTGCTTTAGTGTAAGGTTTACTCCACAGTAAAGCTAGCCAGTGGTGGAACCAACAGTGGGGCCCTTTGACATATTTAATCCCAGCACCCAAGATGTAATGTCTCCACGCACTCTTCACAAGCAGTCCCAAAGGGCTGGGGCAGGTAGTGCTGACTGATTTTGACAAGGTAAAAACCCAGTGACCATATATTAAGTGTTCCCTGAGGAAAAGTATTGGTGAGCTGCTAAGTGAGTCGAGCTGCCTACTCAGCATCCACATTCAATCCTATGTCACCATTTTAGATGTCACATGGTAGCAATATGTACTTTGTAGGCCCCATGAAGTCCAAGCATTGTTTCTTTGTTTGTTTTAAAAAAAAAACAAGCCCACAATTGGAGGATAAAAATAAGCTGGGCACTTATGCCACTGTATAATAAACCCTGTTTTTAAAGTGATAGTAATTACGACCATGTGGTATTGAGATAATGGTAGACAAACTGGGTGACACATTTGAAATTCAAAGACACACTAGCTCCTAATATGATTACCTGATTTGTGACAAAGATGATATTGCTATTTCATGGGGAAAACATTATCTTTCAAATAAATGATGTTGGATCAATTGAATATCTTTTGCGGGCGGGGGGGGAAGTATCTTGACTTCACAGCACACACACACACACACACACACACACACAATGAATTCCAGAAAGATTATAGATTTAAAGGTGAAAGATAAAATAATGAAAGAGAAGAACATAAAATATCTTTATGACCTTGGGTTTGACAAAGACATCTTTATAAAAACAAACAAACAAAAAAACACTATCCATAAAACAAAAGATAGTAAATTGGATTATATTAAAACTAAGAACTTCTGTTCATCAAAAGACATCATTAAGACAGTGATAAAGTCAACCCTAAGTTAGGAGAAGATACTAACAACACATATCTGACAGATTAAAAATATATGAAGTATTTCTCCAAAGCAATCTTTTAAAAGTCAGCTCAGTAGAGAAATGGACAAAACTTAAAAGACACTTCAAAAATAAGAATAGCCAATGGCTAGTTAACACATAAAATGATGGTCAACTTTATTAGTCATCAAGAAGACACAAATTGAAAACCCCAATGAGATAATGTTATACACCACCCAAATAGCTAAACTTGAAATAAAAATTGCTGAATATTGACAAGAATGTGAGGCAACTAGAGTATCCCTACACTTCTGATGAAAATAGTGTTACAACCACTTAGGAAAACTGTTTTTGGCATTATGTACTGAAGTCAAAATATCCATACCTTTTGAAGGGCAACTCCACTCTGGGTTTATGCCCAACAAAAATGCATGCATATGTTCACCCAAATACATGTACACAATTTTTTATAGCAGCACTATTCATTAAAACTAAAAAACTGAAAACTACTCAAGTGCCCATCAACAGTGAACTGGATGAATTACATTTATTATAGTTACACAATGGAATACTATACAACAATGTGAAAGAACTATGTACAACTATTCATACTAATATGTATGAATCTCATATCTGTACTATTGAGCAAAAGAAGCCAGATATAGAAGAGAATGCATACATTATGATTCCATTTATATGAAGTATACAAAAGTCAGGATAATGGTTTATTTTGGGGGGGTTGTGACTGGAAGGGACCATAAAAGGGCATTCTACTGATTGTTCTGTGTTCTGGTTTCATGGATGTTTGTGACTATTCATTGAGTTTATGATATGCACATTTTCCCGTATATATATTATACTTCAGTGAAAAATAACAAATAAATGGCAGTCCTCATAGGTACCCCTCACAGTAAAATAATATATATCAAGTCTGAAGAGTCATGATATCCAATTCAAGACATAAAATATACTTAAAACCAACTATTAATATATCCTATCTAAAAAGGGGAAACATGGTAATTAGCCGTACATCCGCTACCCTTCCCATTGGCTAATCAGGGCGATATGCAAATTACCTGCCAGCCAAGATGGCGGCCAGCAGCCAGGCAGCTTGAAGCTAACATGAGGCTTGCTTGCTTCAGTGATGGAGGAAACCAACGTTCCCTGCCTGCCTTGCCAGCCTCTGAGCTTGCAGTTTGAAACATTGTTACAATATAGAAGCTAAACAAAACCCCAGAAACCTGCTTTCAGCCAGCTGGGATCTCAGAGCTGGAGTTGATACAGTGTTTCAATTATAGAACCCAAACAAACCAGATACCTGCTTTCAGCAGCAGAAGCCTCAGAGCTGGATCCAGAGCTAAAGCTGGCCCAGAATAAAAAAAAAAAAAAAAAAGAAAAGAAAAAAAGGAGCAGTTGGGAGCTTCAGTCACCCGCCAGCCTGAAAACAGCCCTCAGCCCCTCACCCAGACTGGCCAGGCACCCCAGTGGGGACCCCCACCCTGAAGGGTGTGTGACCAGTTGCAAACAGCCATCATCCCCTCACCCAGGCTGGCCGGGCACCCCAGTGGGGACCCCCACCCTGTTCCAGGACACCCTTCAGGGGAAACCAGCCGGCCCCCACCCATGCACCAGGCCTCTATCCTATATAGTAAAAGGGTAATATGCCTCCCAGCACTGGAATCAGCATGACAGGGGGCAGCGCCCAAACCCCCTGATCGCTCTGCAGCTCTGTGTGTGACAGGGGGTGGGGCCACAACCTCCCTATCCACCCTGCTCTGTTTGTGACAGGGGAAGGTGCCCCAACCCCCTGATCAGCCCTGCTCTGTGCCTGATAGGGGGGAGCTCCCCAACCCCCTGATCGCCCTGAGGCTCTGTGTGTGACAGGGTGCGGCGCCCCAACCCCTTGATCAGCCCTGCTCTGTGTGTGACAGGGTGTGGCGCCCCAACCCCCCCTCCCACGGGCCCTGCTCTGTGTGTGATGGGGTAGAGCCATAACCTCCCCATCGGCCCTGCCCTGAGTGTGAGAGTGGTGGTGCCCCAACCCCCTGATCCGCCCTGCTCTATGTGTGACAGGGGGCGGTGCCCCAACTCCCCTATCGGCCCTACTCTGTGAGTGACAGGGGGGAGCTCCTCAACCCCCTGATGGGCCCTGGTCTGTGTGTGACAGGGGGGAGCTCCCCAACCCCCTGATTGGCCCTGCTCTTTGCGTGACAGGGTACGGAGCCCCAACCCCCCTGATGGGCCCTGCTCTGTGCGTGACAGGAGGTGGCGCCGCAACCTCCCCATTGACCCTGCCTTGAGTGGGACAGGGGCGGTGACCCAACCCCTCAATCAGCCCTACCCTGAGCGTGACTGAGGGTGGCATCGCAACCTCCCAATCCGCCCTGCTCTGTGCCCGACCAGGGGGCGGCACCCCAACTCCCCAATCGGCCCTGCTCTGAGCCCGACCAGGGGCTGCACCTAGGGATTGGGCCTGCCCTCTGCCACCCGGGAGCAGGCCTAAGCCAGCAGGTTGTTATCTCCCGAGTGGTTCCAGACTGTGAGAGGGCACAGGCTGGGCTGAGGGACCCCCCTCCCCACCGAGTGCATGAATTTTTGTGCACCGGGCCTCTAGTATTTTTATAATGATGTAAGAATTAAGGAACTATGCTACATACCAGCTCTGGAGGGTTACGTTAGGTGTGGATGCATAGGAGAGTGGCATGGGGTCTTCACTACTAATAAAGTAGAATAGGAAAAATACAATGCCCCAAAGAAAGCCAACTGCTGCAGCTGCTGTGGAACTGAGAAAAGCTCAGATATGGTACCAAGAAACAGAAATATCATAGCAGAGAACACATATGAAGGTTTTATTTTTGAGTTAGAGGATCTACCAAGGTTTTTAGTTGAGTCTATCACACTGCATTGAGTTGTTAATTTTTTAAAAACGTGGTCTTCTCAATTAGACTGGTCTCCTCAATTAGACTTTAAGCTCATTAAAAACAGGGACTTGTTCTACATCCTCCTTGAATTCTAGGCACACAGGGTGTCATTTTTATTTCTTGATAGTTAAGCAGATTTAGATGCATTTTCAATTTTAAAATTGGAGGCAATGCATTTGAGACTTAGGCAGAGGTTGCTGACTTGTGATGGGTTGGATAGTGTGTAACTGGGTGAGCTGATAACTTGATTCTTTCCGCTGCTTTTGCCCTTCAGGAGGAATGGCTGGTTGAAGAAGAGGGAATGAGAAGGCTGCAAACTCTGACTCATGTTTGCAGGTATGAATCAGAGGGGGGCATGGGGTGAGGGATGAGAACAACACACCTGAACCAACCTTGGAAACCCATCAAAAAATTGTTTGCAGGGTTGGGGGGCAGGAGGGAGCCGGGTAAGAGATCAACCGAAGGACTTGTATGCATGCATATAAGCATAACCAATGGACATAAGACACTGGGGGATAGGGGAGGCCAGGGGATTGTCAAGGGCGGGGGGGGAAAAAGGGCACATATGTAATATCCTTTGTAATACTTTAAGCAATAAAACAATAAAAAAATTGTTTGCAAAGTGTTGTCCAAGAAACGTAAATGTTTTGTCATATCTGGAACCTCAGATTTTCAGCACAGTAAGAGATTAACAGCATTACCTAATAATAAGATAGAGTAATTATAACAATATATTGTAATAAGTTATATGAATGTGGTCTACTTCTCTCTATATAAGTATCTTTCTCTACACACTCTTCTTGTGATCCTATGAAACGATAAAATGCCTCTTGATGAGATGGAGTGAGGTGAATGAGACCTTATTATGTAAAATTAGCTACTTGAATACAAGCACTGTGATACCATGATAGTCGATCATCTGTTAACCAAGTAGGCTATTAAGTGACTGGCTAGTGGGAGGTATATGCATTGTGGAGACACAGAACAAAGAGATGATTCATGTCTGGACAGCACAGCAAGATGGCTCAAGATTGCATCTCTCTACTCAAAATTGCAGACTGCTATATTATGGGTTGAATTGTGACTCCCCAAATTCATATGTTAAAGTCCTACCCCCAGTACTTCAGAATGTAACCTTATTTGTAAGTAGGGTTGTTGCAATGTATTAGTTACAATGAGATCTTACTGAGGTAGGATGAGCCTCTAGTTCAGTGATGGCGAACCTATGAACTCATTTTTTTGGTTGATTTTTCTTTGTTACATGGCATTTAAATATATAAAATAAATATCAAAAATATAAGTCTTTGTTTTACTATGGTTTCAAATACCAAAATATTTCTATATATGACATGGCACCAGAGTTAAGTTCAAAATACTGACACGTTGAGCTCAAAAGGTTCACCATCACTGCTCTAGTTCAATATGACTGGTGTCGTTATATAAAGGACAAATTCACACACACACACACACACACACACACACACACACACACACACACTCACGGAGAACACCATTGGGTGTGATGCTTCTACAACCAATGAATACCAAAGATCTCCAGTAAACTACCAGAAACTAAGAGAGAGACATGGAACAGAATCTCTCTCATAGCCCCAGAAGGAAACAATGCACTTAAAACTTGATCTCAGACTTCCGGTCTCCAGAGCTGCGAGACAATAAATTTCTGTTGTTTAAGCCACCCAGTTAGAAATGCTTTGCTATGGCAGCCCTAGCAAGCCAAGTGTTAAGATTTCAGTTGCCAATTACAAATCACAAACTTGCTCTTTTTCCAGCGATGCACAAAAGCATGTTAGCAGCATTTATCATGTCAAGGGCATGTGTATCTGGATATTAAAATTTCAGAAATGTTATTTTACCTTTGAAAACAAACCAAATGTTTTGCCAGTTCCTTCCCCAAAGAGTCTTTAAAGTTAATGGTTAAGACTTTAGCAATCACCTAAGGTCCAATCCCCTCATCAAAAGATGAAGATGTTGAGGACCACAGGTGTGAAGTGACTTGTCCAAGGTCAGCTAGCTTGTTGGAGACAGAACTGAGAGTCCTGACATCCAACTCCCAAGTCAGAGATTTTTCCACTAGATTTGCACTCCATCCTGTGGAAAGTTTATGCAGACATACAAAAATATGTACACTCTTGCTTTGCAATGTGATTATGAGCAAAGTGGCAAGAATCCCACCAAGTGCCTAGAGAAACTGTTATTCAGATTTAAAAGATTTAAAAACAAAAGTAACCAAAACTTTTTAGTCCCAGTCCAACATAGTCCAAAGAAGAATGGAAGAGGCCAAAATCTAATTATGTCTCTAAATATTTACTTAATCCTACAGGCTACTTGCCATTCCTATTTCCACATTTTGGGGGGATTCTAATATGGAACTAAATACATTGGGTACATTTAATTTCAGACTTGTAACAAATCAGTTGTGCCAAATCATACAAGTCCATCTCAATATAATTTTCCCCAGTGGGGGGAAATATAATACGGCAGCAGCCAAAATGTGTGCATTAGTTGGAAAAAACCCACATTCCTAACCTAAGTTTTATGCCACTATCATCTATGCCTCCCTCTCTCTCCTCCTCCTCCTCCCCCATTCTCTCTGAATTCTTTCCAGACCTTTGATTCTACCAAGAAAGAAAAGAAAAGAGCCTTTCATTTTAAAATCTAGATGATGGTTCAATTGACCTTGAAACCAAGTTCAGTTAATTCATGATTGTGAGTGAACTTGAATAGTAGAGGTAGCTGCTGGAAAAGTGCTTTGCATACTGAAGGGTAAAAAAACAAGAATGCTGGCAAGGTTACTTTTCAATCTATACAACCTTGATATGACTTTTAGTCTAGGAAAATTGCATTTTGGATAATACATTCCAACTTTTTAGGACTCTGATATCAAATGCAAATGGTTTGTTATTTGACAGACAATTAACTCTAAAGGCCAATGAGATTCTCAGATAAAAATACTATTCTAATTATAAAAGGAGGGAAGGGCAGCTTTAGAAAACATAATAGATTGGAAAATAACTGACAGGATATGTTTTAAAAGCTGTTAATATATCCAATCTATACAGTATCTGCTTAATGTTTTAATGATTCATAATGAATTTTATCCAAAATGATTCTTTATTTGACTATGATTTAGTAGCATTAGAGACTAGCTTGTCAATATTTCACTAATAATTTGACACTTATTATTTTTCTTTTTCTCTGAAACAAAATAGTAGTAGATTGGCATAAATTAACTAGTATTCTAAATACACTAGGTTAAGCTTGTATAAACTATTCAGGTCAACTCATCCAGCAAACACTTTTGCTGCAGCAAGACTAGAGTGAGGGACTAAATCTTTAGAGACCTGTTTTTGTCCCTCAGTCATGAACCAAACCAGCAGCTGGCCCAGTGCTGAACCCAGAGATCATTTGGGGTAACAGATGCAAAATCTGTGTTTATTCAACGAGTAATCATAGATTGTCGTTGTGCATATGTAATAGTTCAATAAAGAATGTATCTGTAAATGACTTTTTAGGGAAGAAAATGTCCCATGCCCACCAAACCTGAATGTTCAGTACTTTCAAACTGAAATTTACCTTTCAAGAGAAGTTTCCTTGGAACAAAGAAGGCAAAAGAGATGCCACCTATTGGTTGTAGTATGGTATTTTTAGGGCAAAATCTTAGAACTGGATTTGTGCAGCCTGGGCGTACATGAGGACAATTAGAAGGAATCCATTTCCAGATTCTCAACACCCATATGTACCCTTTCCCAAAACTACCCAGGAAAACACCTGCGTTTTCCTGGTTTTCCCTTTCCCTCTCTCTTTTCACAATCACTCTTCTCATACAATCTTACTGGATGTTCATTGCCCTAAGGGGTAAAAATGCAGTGTGACAAACACCGGATTATGTAAAATACCGGAATAGGTGAAGCTACTTTTCATCAAGGTGCTAAACCCATTCCCTTCCCTCACATCCATCTCATTAAGATACGTGGTTCCAATACATTTTTTATTTTTAAGTTTAATAAATATGAGAATAGATAATATATTTATTTTTTAATATATTTGTTTTGATTTCAGAGAGAAAGGGAAAAGGAGGGAGAGAGAGAGAGAAACATCAATGATGAGAGATAATCATTAATTGGCTGCCTCCTGCACATCCCACACTGGGGATTGAGCCTGCAACCCAGGCATGTGTCCTGACCAGGAATTGAAAAGTGACATCCTGGTTCATAGGTTGATGCTCAAACACTAAGCCACACCAGCTGGGCAATATTTTTTTTTATTTCTATAGATTACATGCTAATAATAACTGTATTGATAACTATTGAAAAAAATAAAGGTATTTTAAAGTTTTGTTTTAGCATGCTCACTTATTTGTTACAGAGAAGTAAAAAGAGAGTTATCAATTAGAAACTTCCTACCCAAAAAGTACACTGGCATGCTATTTGGGGAAGAAAATTGGATAAAAATATGATTTCAAATAAAATTCCCAACTCTAAAAAACTTGTTCATGTAATTTTAATGAATGTCAACAGGTAACAGCTATAATATTCAGATTCTACTAGATATATTTAGAGAACTACAGTGAGTTTATTTTTCAGTGTTAATATTTATAATAGACTGGAGATTTACATCTTTTGTAATTACTTATATTATGGTGAAAATTTTTAGATGCCAACCTAAAAGTGGGCCAACTTTTAAAAATCATTTTAAGGGACTTGAACAAAAAGCTTGAAGACTGTTGCTCAAGACATGAGCTGATTAGTGGATGCGGCAGAGGGAATGAAGGAAAGAGAGACAAATCGTATTAAATGTTGGCCTCAGCACGTAATTTTAGGCCAAAAACAATCACAGGAGAACAAAAGGTTGTAAGAGTTAGATGAGCTTAACTTAAGAAACAGGAGTGAGCCAAAGCAGGTTACTACTGTTTGAAGCTGAGGGGAGAAGTATATCAAATATGTCTCAGACAATAATCAGGAGTAAAAAGAGTCCATATGTAACCATGTGTTCTGAATTTGACATATCCCCTTCCACTCAGAGCAAAAGGCATATAGTGGTTTTAAAACCCCATAATAAAATCCAGACTTAGAAACAAATAAATTGGGTGGTTATTCATTCACATAAAAATTTATACTAGGGTTCTTTCAATTATGGAAGCTAAATGTTAGCCCTAATATTTATAATATTCCTCCTAAGAGCTAAAATAAAAATTTCAGATTGGTTAGACTAGATACGTTCAGTTAAAGTGTCCCTGTCTGGGGAAAAAAAAATTCCACAGTAGGCAGTTTTCACAAGTGTATTAAAAACCACGGACTGGAAAAAGTAATGAGCAAAACTTCATTTTCTTCTTCTATGATTTGGGTTAAGAAGAAAATAATAATTGATCATCACTCTAAAATTCATTCAGCAAGCAAGTTCTCTAAAAATAATGAATTGATAGAATGGGGCTTCTTCAAGGAGATTTAGGGTAGGCATTCCCAGAAGGGCACAGTGTACAAAAAGAACAGAACTGAACTGCCTGTTACAAGGAATACCCATGAGAACACAACCAACTCTAGGCAAATTGTGCTGCTCATTTGGGGAGTTTCTCCCTACCTTTCATGGCATAGCACATGAAGGTCTCCAGGGATATGGTTTTATTTATCTTCATATTCTTCTGGACTTCTTGTTGTAATTCCCAAACTAAACTTAATATTAAACACACACACACACACACACACACACACACACACACACACACACACAACACACCCTATATCAACAGGACCTATGTATTTCCTACTTCAATTGTGGTGCCTCAGCTACCTAACTGTTGAAGTGAAAATTGTGAAATTCATCTAAGATTTCACCTCTCCTCTGTCTCCTCCATCATCTGTGAATTCCATTTCCTCAGTATCTTTCAAATCAATGCTTCTCTTCTAATTCACACACCTCTGTCCTGGTTCTCCTCTGAACTCTTGTGATGCCTCATAACTAGTCTCCTCCACTCTGTTGCCAAAGGAACTTTCTTACAAGCAGACCCAAGAAGGTGCCTCACTTGCTGAGAATCTTCATCTATAAGATAAAAGCCAAACTTATTTTCCTGACAATGGAAGCCACTGTTGAGCAACTCTTCAGCATTATTCCTTACCTTTCTCATACTTATAGTAAGGTTACAACTATTTCCAAACATTGCAGTCTCACAAGCACTCTTCATTTTTGCCTTGTGCCTTTGCATATGCTGTTCCCCTGGGCTGGAATAGCAGACCTCACCTCTCTCATAGGGCTACCTTTTCTTCACCCCTCCATCTTCTTCTTGGTCTCACCTAATCAGCAAATCCTGCTTTGTGATCTCTGCTCCTTCTGCCTGGATATCTTGTGCCCTTCCCCACCTGCTCTCACAATACCCTGCCTGCTTCAGACCACGTGATATTTAATTGTCCATTGGCTTGTCTTTCTTCCCCACAAGACTGTGAGCTTCTAAAAGACAAAGTGTCTTCTGCTAACTTTGTTCCAAATTTAAAAGGCATTCATGAGTATGTAAAGAAAAGAAAATGGAAAGAATAAGAGAGAAGAAAAGATAGGTAGACTCATTCCTATTAAGATGTTTCTGCCTCTTTCATGGGAGAAGGGTTTATAATTTGTCCATTTAGCAATGTTTTCTTGAGCTTACACTATGCCAGGCTTCCTGCCAGATTTGGAGGGAATTACCTAAATAGCAATACATGGTTTCTATCCTCCAGCAACTCACAACCCAACCCAGTGGGAGACCCCAACACCTGAATAAATGCATAATGACAATAAAGCAATTCTAAAATAGAGTAGAGTCACCATTCCAAGAAAGCAGAGAAAGGAGACTGAGTGACTAGGTCAGTATGGGGCGGCCTCAGAGAGCTTCCAGAGAAGACGGGACAATGTTGTTCTTTATAAAAAGAGCAGTAACTAGCATTTTCTGGATGCTTACTATATGCAGTTACTACTCTAAGTATCCACATGTAGAATTCCATTTACTCTTTTCAATTACTCTGAAGTAGTATATTCAGTATAGACTAGTCTCTTCTACAGTAATAAGTAATCCCCAGATTTCATTGGCTTAATATAATAAAAACAACATATCTTTTTCACACAAAACCTGCTGAATGTCCAAGAAACTCATCAGAGCTACTGTCCCCCATGTGGTGACTCAGCAATCCAGTGTGCTCTTGTAACCTCAGTATCTCCTTAGCAGGGGAGGGGAACCTTTTTTCTGCCAAGGATATTTATAATTATCAACTTTAAAAATTAGCCTGTTATATTTGGTCAAACATTTAACTAGCTCACCCCTAATGCCTTGGGAGGGCCAGACCAAATTATTTCACGGGCCTTATATGGCCTGTGGGCTGGACATTCCCCACTCCTGCCTTAGTGGCTGCAGCCAGAGAATGGAGGAGCAGAGTGAATTGGAAAGTAGCTGTTCACTTGTCATTTGTACTCCACCTCCTGGTCTAGAACTAATCACATGGCCCTGCCTAACTCTAAGTGGGCTGGGAGATGAAGGCTTCTGTGAACCCTGGAAGAAGGAAGAGAAAATGGGTTTTAGTGAGCATCATAGCTTTATCTCTATCAAACATAGATATAATTATTAATCCCAAATTCAGATGAAGGCAGTGGGGCACAAAGAAGTTAATAACTTGCCCGAGATCACATGTCTACTGATAAACTGAAAATCAAAGACAGGCTTTCTGAATAGAAACATCATCCCTAATTGTTATGATGTAATAGTTCTGTGCCTTTATAATGAAAAGTGTGTGTGTGTGTGTGTGTGTGTGTGTGTGTGTGTGTGTGTGTGTGAGAGAGAGAGAGAGAGAGAGAGAGAGAGAGAGAGAGAGAGAGACAGAGAAAACCAGTTTGTTGGAATAAGAAGGTAATGCATGGGTTTTTCCAGTGACCCTCATATAGTGCACATAGGCAACCATCCATGCATGCAAGTTGAGCTTGATCTGGAAATATTCAAGGGTTCCCTGCTCCCCAGCCATGAACTCTCCCCTTCAGATGAATGGCTCAGGTTTAATTTGAACCAACTCCCCTTCTAGCAAGCACACTCAGGAGCCTGTTAGGGGAAGGGGAGATGCCCATTGGAGTCCACTTTCCTTTCAGGGATCTCTCTCTTAAAAAGTGGGGAATGTGCCCCGCCAGCACGGTTCAGTGATTGAGCATCAATCTATGAACCAGGAAGTCATGGTTTGATTCCCGGTCGGGGCACATGCCTGGTTTGTGGGCTCAGTTTCCAGTAGGGGACATGCAGGAGGCAGCTGATCAATGATTCTCTCTCATCATTAATGTTTCTCTCTCTCCTTCTCCCTTCCTCTCTGAAATCAATAAAGAAAATATTTTTTAAATGGGGAATGTAGGTGAGACATGCTCTCAAAGTCCACCACCCTCCGACCCTCCAAGTTTAGGATTAGTGAAAATTACTTGAGAAGGTCACAGGGCCAATAAGAGAGATGTGTTTCCTATCAACACTCAACTCTCTGGATGCTCAGCGAGGCCAGTGTGCCAGGATGTGAGGTTAAACAGGAGGCCATCTGGAGCAACCAATGGCAGAGCAAAACAGGTATTAAGAGGATAAAACTCTCATTCTTCTTAGAACAGGATGTGAAGCTTGGAAGCCATGCTCTCCTGAACAATTTCCTCTAGGGCTAGCCATTGGGTTCTATGTGTGAGTCATCTTGATTCACACTGACCTGCTCCAAAGTGTCCTCAGGGATGGAAATATCCATTTTCTCTCAGAGTGCATTCTCTATGTGGGGACACTGTCCTCTCCACTTCACAGGCTCTTCCTTTCCACCCAAGAGAACTAGAAGGATTGAAATTCTCCAACTCCTGACCTTTCTCCCATTCACACAGGGGGCTACAGAGATATGGCTGCCAATCTGCTTGGGTCCCAAGTTAGCCTTGTGGATCAATGGTCTTATCTCTTTTTTCCAACACTAATTTAATTTCTAAAAGTTTGTTTCTGATGCTGCCTTCTAAAGTCCTTCAATCTGTAAAATTCATGAGATGAAAATAGTAGTTGCTCCAAAGACTCACAACTACTCATAACTATAAGATGTAAGGAAAATTTCCATTGAAGTCCTTACAGAAGAACCCTCTGTAATGAGGTGATTAATTAACACCTCCATAGTAAATACAGTGTAACTGGGTACTCTTCTTGAAATTGGACCCAAGATCTTGTTTTGTAAGCTTGATAAGTTAAATTTTTTTTTAAAAAAAATCATAACATGAAATCTACACATGTGTTTTCACTTACAAGAGGTGAGGACCTAAGTTTCTATCTGGGGAAGACAAACATCTTGTTCTGATGTGCTGGGATTGCCCTTAGTTTTATGAACCTTTAAGAATTTCTTAATTTGAGAGTGAAGAAAGAAATTGTATTGGTTTTATGTAAAAATAAGTGTTGCTTGTTTTTGTAGAGTTTCAATTAATTGTTCCTAGGAGGTATACAAACTAGCTGAATTCAGGAAAGGCCTTCAGGAACCATCTTCACCACCTCTCCTCTGGTGGGCAAAAGCCTATAAAAACATGTCATGAGCTAGCTTTCTGGTGCCTTCTTCTCTGTGCCATTAATACTTAACATCCTATAATAAAATCATGTTCAATGTTCTTGAGAAATTGTCTTTTGAAGGTCAGAGGGAAGACAATCCCACTGTAAGTCACTCTGAGCATCCAACCTGCCATATCTGAAACACAAAATACACTGGAAGGAATGGAAAATAGGCTGAATGAAGCAGAGGATCAAATAAGTGATTTAGAAGACAAATATTTAAAAAAATTACTCACTCAATAAAGCCAAAAAAAAATATTAATGAGCAGGAAGATAGTTTAAGGGAACTTTGAGAAAACATGAAATGTAATAACATCCACATCCTAGGGATACCAGAAGGAGAAGAAAGAGAGCAAGAGAACCTGTTTGAAGAAAAAATGACAGAAAACTTCCCTAGCCTGGTGAATGAAAATGTCGCACAAGTTCAGGAAGCCCAGAGTCCCAATCAAGATTAATACAAAGGGATCCACACCAAGATACATTATAAATTAATTTGGCTAAGATTAAAGACAAAGAGAGAATCTTAAAGGCAGCAAAAGAAAACATTAGTTACCTACAAGGAATTCCCATAAGGTTGTCAGCTGATTTCTCAACAGAAACACTTCATGCCAAAAGGGATTGGCATGAAGTATTCAAAGTATGAAAAGCAATAACCTGCAACCAAAAATGCTCTATCTAGCAAGGCTATCATTTAAAATTGAAAGTGAAATAAAGAGCTTTTTAGACAAAAGAAAATGAAGGGGGTTCATTACCACCAAACCAGCATTGCAAAAAATGCTAAAGGGACTGCTTTAAGAAAAAGAAATAGAGAGAGAGAGGAACATAGGCATAAAGAGTAAGTAAGTACCTATCCTATCTAATAAAAGAGAAACATGAAAATTGACCATACCTCTGCTACGCCCACCAGCCACACCCACCAGCCAATCAGGAGTGAGTATGAAAATTAACCCAACAAAGATGGCGGGTGAATTTGCATACATAGGCACCCAGTGGCCTAAGTCTGGGGAACATCCTAGGGACCCAGGCAGCTCAGAGCCTGCAGGCCCCAGCGTAGGCCCTGAGCGGCCTGGGTCCCAGAATACCCCTGGCCACTCCTGGCCAGTTACTGTCCTTGGTGCCGTGGTGGGAGGGAACAGCAGAGGCTTGAGCAGGGCCAGAGAGGAGCAGGGGGGCCCTGCCCAAGCCCCGGAAGAGGCTTGATTGGAGCCGGGACCCTGCCCAAGCAGTGGCTAATGCTTCATCGAAGCCAGGGAGCCCTTCCCAGGACACAGCAGAGGCTTGATTGGAGCTGGGGGACCTTGCCCAAACCATGGCAGAGGCTTGGTCAAAGCTGGGCGGGCCCTGCCCAAGCCACCGCAGAGGCTTGAGCAGGGCCTGAGAGGAGGGGAGGGGTGGTGGCTTTGCCCAAGCCTCAGGCAGAGGCTTGAGCAGAGCTGGGGGGCCCTGCCCAAGCTGCATTGGAGGCTTGAGCAGGCCTGGAGACAGGGGGGTGTGGCAGCCTAGGCTTGCCAGCAGTCCTGCCTCTGCGGATGAGCTGCAGAGGAAACACCTTTTCTGACAGCTCATTGGCTAAGCTCACTTTATGCCACTGGTAATGTTCTTGGTAACTTGGGTAACAAGAATCCAAAAAGGTGATCTAGGGTTTTTCCACCTCACTCCTGGAGGAAAAAATGAAGGTCCGCTGCTGGAGGGCTAAGAAATGTCATATCCTGCCCTAGCTGGTTTGGCTCAGCGGATAATGCCTTGGCCTGCCCACCACAGGGTCCTGGTTGATTCTGATCAAGGGCATGTACCTAGGTTGCAGGCTCCTCCCTGGCCAAGGCCCAGGTCAGGGCTCATGCAGGAGGCAACCAATCAAAGTGTCCCTCTCACATTGATGTTTCTCTCTGTGTTTTCCTCTCTCTTCCACATTCTCTAAAAATCAATGGACACATATCCTCAGGTGTGGATAAAAAAAAAAGAAAGAAAGAAATGTCATATCCTATGAAAGACACATCTTGAAAATGCCTAAAGAAAGTTGTCCTTTTTCATGGTGAAGGGACTGGAGTCTGTGTTGATGAAAACACCTTGGCGGCTGCAGTGGCTGGCAGTGGCTGCAGCAGCGGGGTGATGGGGCTGGTGCCTTCCCCTGATCAGCCGGTCGTCTCCCACAGAGGGAGGCCAAACTTTGGCTTAGGCTTCCAGCAGGCCTAAGCCATCAGTAGGACATCCCCTGAGGGCTCCCAGTCTGTGACAGGGGGCAGGCTGGGCTGAGGGACATCCCCCTGCCCCAGTGCACGAATTTCATGCACCAGGCCCCTAGTCTTATATAATAAAAGCGTAATATGCAAATCGACCAAATGGTGGAACAATTGGTCAATGCGGGCCAGGGCCTGTGAGCAGGTGGCACCAGGCCAGCCAAGGCACATGTCATTGGGCAGAGGGAGGGGACAGCATTGGGGGGGGGGGGGGGACAGTGGTAACCAGTGATGACAGATGGGCGATCGTGGGGGGAGGGGAAGGACAGAGTCAGCACCTCACCGGCTGGCACTATCCCCTGATCAGCCCACCTGGTCACCTCCCGCAGAGGGAGGCCAGACTGCAGCTTAGGCCCACTCCTTATGCACCAGGCCTCTAGTCAATAATAACCTTAAATGGATCCAACATAGCAGATGGCAGGACTGGAGTGAGGGTGAGAGAGTGAGTAAGGGAGTGAATGAGAGGGTGAGTGTGTGGATGTATGTGTGTGTGTGTGTGTGTGCGTGCATGTGTGTGTGTGTGTGTGTGTGTGTGTGTGTGTGTGTGAGGGTTAGTCAGATGGCATGTGTGAGTCTCAGGGCCTAGTGGTTTGGGCTTTCCTGACCTGGGAGTTGTTGCTACCACCACAGCCACTCCAGCTTGGAGACTATGGCATCTTGAAAGTTTTATAAGGTCCTCCTAGGAAAGAGGCTTCAGGGAGCAGCAGCAGCTAGGTGCCCAGCCTTGCTACCACCTGAACTTGTTGTGGCTGGGCTGAACCCATATGCACCCACCCTGAAACCCATGCACTGGCCGAGAATACCACCCTAGACCCTGCTTGCCTGCTGAGGACACCACCAGGACCTGCATGCCCACAGCAGACACCAACAGGACCCCATATGCCCACCATGGACACCACCTGGACCCATGTGACTGCCACTGACCTGACCTCTCATGCCTGCTGTGGACTTACCCACCACCACCACTCCTGTGCTATCATCCCTGCCCTACAGCCCAACTGCTCTACTCCAGCACCAGGACTTAGGGGCAGGAACTATGCTGAGGAACACGGAGGTGGATGTAGTCTCCCCTGCCCTGGACCTGTTAGAACTGAGGACCTGAGGATACTGAAGAGGCTGCAGATATGTAGCAACTCACGCTGGTGAGCAGAAAGGGGACCGGACAGGAGGATCAGCCTTGCCCACCTGAATGCAGGGGAGGTGCCCTCTTTTCTACCAGCAAAACAGCTGCTTCTGACCTGACCTGCAGTGACCTGATGTAAGGGGGAACAGCCTGGGCCTGGAAATCTGTGCCTCTGAAGCCTGAGATATTGGGAGGAGAAGAACTGCCTGCCCCAAACCCCCTCCTACAAGCTACTGGAACTACTCCCAACCTTAGCTTAATCAAACCATCCCAGCCAAGACCAGGATACCCCCACAGAGCCCAGCTCCATGGGGGAAGGGATAACAGCTCCGCACAGGGAAACTCAAGGCATAAGATTCGAAGCTGACCCAGCCCCTGGACTAAGAAGGCCCCACCCGCTGGACTAGTAGGCACTTTTACCTATCAGGCCTCAATCAAATTGTGCAGGGCCAGAGAAGCTCCTGGGAAGCCCAGGATAGACACAACAAGGGACCAGATTCAACATCAGAACAGAATCTGATGTAGCTTAGTAGTTTGGAGTGTCGACCCATACACCAAAAGGTGGTGGGTTTGATTCCTCTCTGAAATCATTTTTTTAAAAAAAATTTTAATGGGCAAAGGACCTGAATAGACACTTCTCCAAAGAGGACATACAGATGGCCAAGAGAGACATGAAAAAATGCTCAAGGTCGCTAATAATCAGAGAGATATAAATTAAAATAACAATGAGGTACAATCTCACACCTATCAGAATGGCTACTATCAATAAATCAACAGACAAAAAATGCTGGTGAGGATGTGGAAAAAAGGGAACCCTAAAACATTGTTAGTGGGAATGCAGACCAGTACAGCCACTATGAAAAACAGTATGGAGTTTCCTCAAAAAATTAAAAATGGAACTGCCTTTGACCCAGTGATACCACTTCTGGGAATATATCCTAAGAAACCCGAACACCAATCAGAAAGAATATATGCACCCCTATGTTCATAGCAGCTTTATTTACAATAGCCAAGATCTGGAAACAGCCTACATGCCCATTAGCAAATGAATGGGTAAAACACCTATAGTACAACTGCATATGGAATACTATGAGGCTATAAAAAAGGAAGGAACTCATATCCTTTTTTGACAGCATAGATGGACCTGGTGAGTATTATGCTAAATGAAATAAGCCAGTCAGAGAAAGAAAAATACCATATGATCTCCAAAATACCATAATATCATATGTGGAATCTAATGACAAACAAAATGGAACCAGAAGCATGGACACATGGAATAGACAGGAGCATTCCAGAGGAAAGGTGGGTAGGGGTGACTAGATTAAGAAGTTGAAGGGATTAGCTAAAAACATATGTGCATAACCCCTGGAACAGACAATAGTGTAGTGAAGACCAAGGGAGGAGGTAGCAGGAGTAAGTGGACATATGCAAAGAGTGGGAGGCATGGGAACAGTCTGCAATAACGTCAACATTAAAATTGTTAATAAAAAATTTTAATAAATGTCGGGGGGGAGGTAAAAGACATCTGAGAAATCACCTAGCCATATCACTCTCATGAGAAATGAGTAAAAGAGAGAGTGACTGTGACTTCCTGCTGCATGCTTCCCTTGACCTTGGGAGAATGGATTACATATCTGTGCTTTCTTTTCATGATCTGTGAAGTGAGGTTGGCACCAATGCCTACCTCACAGGGCTGCTGTGTAAATGAATGCAAAGTGTTTCAGTAAAGCCTGGGACATGGTAAGCACAGAATTACTATTAATGTAAGAAAAATGTCATTATCATTCTCAGGCCCACCTGACTGAGAATGTTGATGGAGAGCCAGGAGTGAATGCCAAGCACCCTTGTTTTTGATAGTGCTTTATGAACAGAATTGCCTTTCCTCACAGGTGACTTGATGGATGAGGGGTGCCCATGTCAGTTCTGTGGGACATTTGAGCTCACAGTTGAGAGCACACCTTTTGGAGCCAGAGCAACCAGAACAACACAGCCTCTTTTCAGCCATCTGACCTTGGCCGAGGTATTTCACCTCTATGAGCCTCTATTTCCCCATCTTTCATGAAGGAAATGATGGCATAGCTGATGGAGTGTCTGTGAGGATTCACTGAGATTGCAAGTGCCAACTGCTTTCAGAGAATAAATGTTTCATGTTGGGGACTCAGTACAGACTGTCCTGGGGGAGAGGATAATGCAGTTAGGGAGGCTTGAGGGACAAGCTAGGCATCTCTTTTAAAAAGGCTGGGTTCCGATATTTGACATAGAGCCTGCTCTGAAGGAGGCTGTTTGGAAGAGGGGAAAGGTCTGACCAACTGAGGCTAGAGAGGACTGACAAACTCAGCCATAGGCCTGACAAACTCAGAATCTCTCATTCTCTGATTAATCTCTGAAATCTGTTATTTTATTTTTCAGAAACTGTGTAATAGATTGTGACAGATACAGAAATGCTCTTCATGAAACTATCTGGCTCAGTTATGGTGAAGGAGCTACCAGAAAATGTCTCCAAGTGAACATTTCCCAGAGAAACTAGATCAGACCAAGAATTTACACCTCTTTGAAAAGAGCAAAAGTATTTGCTTCCCACGTCATCTGAACATTTGCAGCCTGGATGCCTAATCTAACACACTAAGCTTGGGACCACAGGGCAGGTTCCAGCCCAGTGGTTCTGCAACCAAAGTTCAGGAGCCCTCTTTTCTCATAAATCATGACAGCTCCACACTTGGTAGAGGAAATTAGCTCAGAGACATACCAAGTGAAACAGATTGACATTCCAATAAAGGAAGCTCTTCTACCCTCTGGACACCCCTTGAGTCCCTGGAGATGTATATATTCCAGAAAAAGCATGACATTCACATCATACTATTGGTTCAAATCTATGAGACCCAGGCTCTGCTATCCTCCTCCTGTCAGAGGGCAGCTCTAACTGATGCCCAACTTGCTTCCATTCAATGTTACATGTTATTATTACTGATGATGACAGATGGTTACCAAGGGAATGCTTTCCTTGAATACACAGTCTTTTTTTTAAAAAAGAAATATATTTTATTGATTTTTTACAGAGAGGAAGGGAGAGAGATAGAGAGTTAGAAACATCGATGAGAGAGAAACATCGATCAGCTGCCTCCTGCACATCTCCCACTGGGGATGTGCCCGCAACCCAGGTACATGCCCTTGACCGGAATCGAACCTGGTACCTTTCAGTCCGCAGGCCGACGCTCTATCCACTGAGCCAAACCGGTTTTGGCGAATACACAGTCTTGAAAACACAAAAGGAATTCCCTATCTAATAAAGAGGGAATATGCTAACTGACCCTCACGCCATCACAAAGATGGCAGCGCCCACAGCCAATAAGGAGGGCATATGCTAATTGACTGCCATGCCCTCAAAGATGGCGGGCCCACAGCCAATAAGGAGGGAATATGCTAATTTACTGCCACACCCTCAAAGATGGTGGTGTCCACAGCCACAAGATGGCAGTGCCCAGTCCCCTCAGCCCCACTAGGGCCGTGCACCTGCCTCCAGAGTCCCCCAGTCCCCTCAGCCCCCCAGCCAACCAGGGCCAGCCCAAGGCACAGACAATCCTCAGCTGTCAGCTGCTCAGCCGCCCAGGGCTGGCCCGAGGTGCAGGTAACTAGGGCCTGCCAAGACTTGCACTGCTGGCAGTGGCAGCAGCAGAGGCGTGGTGGGGGTGTTGCCTTCCCCTGATCGTCGGGCCACCTCCCTCCCCTGAGGGATCCCGGACTGTGAGAGGGGGCAGGCCGGGCTGAGGGACCCCTCCCCCCCTCCAGTGCATGAATTTTCATGCACCAGGCCTCTAGTTGAATGAATAAAAGCATTAAGCTCAGCCAGCATAGGAGCAGTGGCCAAGGAGGGGAAACAGCCATCAGGAGATCTGGGTTCCTTTCCTTTTTTTTCTTTCCTTTTCTTTTTTTAAGCAGAAGAAAAACTTTATAATTTCAAAATGTTTTGGGATCTGATCTTTTCATCTTATTTAGAAAAAGTTAAAATAGAAAATAATAAAAAACCATGCCTTTTCAATGCTGGTTCATTTTGTGGCTGGGAGAATTGCTCTGTGGTTCTACTGTAGCTTTAAGGGTGAGTGAGCTAAGATCTGGAAATATAAGGTGGCAGTCACACAGGGCAATCAATTCCTGGGTTTCTGAAAGAACTGTTAATGTTTGAAAAACTGCAAAAAGTCTCTGACAGTACAGAGGATGTCATGTGCTCTGTGTCTTGCCTATGGCACTCATGGTCAAGGACACTGTGTTCTTTTCTTCCCATCCAGGGATTAAATGGCCAAAGGGAGAATTGAGAGGGCAGGGAGAAAAGGGAACCACATATTCAAACAACTTCACGCTCTACCTAATAGATAAATATTTCAAGTGAGGGTCAAAATCCAGTGAGATATCTCAGAATATAAGATTGTATCTACTTAAATTACAAATCTAGGAAAGGGGAGTTTGGGAAATTCCCTTGAACTAGTATTGGGAGGAAAGAAAAAGGAGTGGGAAGCAGGACACACTTCTAATTTATGTGTTCAAGAGCACTCTTACTAATCTGAAATAATAAACGATGTAGTAGATCTTTAATTTATGCTCCTACCTCTCCATGTCTATATATCTGGATGCTACCTCTTCGTGTTGTAAGCTGTTTTTTACATTGTTTTACAAAAGTAAGGAGTGCTGATTTTTAAAGACATAAACAATACAATATAGAGAATAGAACTGAAGATTTTTGGTCACACACCTCAATCTTACCTCTCCTTTAACCATAGGTAAGTTATACTGCTAAGAGCATGTCAGTGCAATCAGAAATACTGGTGTGCACATGTGCACAGTGGTAGTGCTTTTTGAAAATTATCATTGGAAGAGTGATGTCAGAGGAATGGTGGCATGAGTGGGCACCTTGTGCTCTTCCCCTGAAATTTCAACTAATTAACCAATTATAATTCAACAAAGAAATTCCTGCTCAACATAGATACATGCATGACAGACCTTGTATTGAAACATTTAAAAGTGAGCAACCGGGAATAAATGGGGAAATGAGATGGGAGGAAAGTGCAGACAGTCCACAGACACAGCCCTGCAGCAGAGGGCTTGTGGCTTAGCCAGCAAACAGCAAGAGAGTAAATGATAACTGATTCAGCAGAAGCCTGACAGGGCACAGGCTGTGTGGCTCTCCACTGTCCAGCAGCATGGTGGTGTTTCAAAGAAATGGAACCACAGATCCCTGCTTCCACTTGGATTCCCAAAACCTGCCTCCTGGTGCTCTTGGAGTTGGGTCCAGGAACATATTACCTGTAAACCAAGAGCTGTTATAGTAGAACCACTCTTTCAAACTGTGCCTCATCCTTAGGAAGGGTACTTGGGGCAGGGCCTCGTGGAGGTCAGGGGTCACCATTATGGTAAGGACAAAACAAACCCAACCTCCAAGCAGGCCAGCTGTATTGTGTAAGAAAAGCTCAGAGGTTCCAGACTGGGAAATCACAGATAAAAAAATTCTTGCCATTTGGCACCATCTATTGGAAAATAGTAGAAAGACCTCTTCAGAGATAAATGCATTTGCAAAGGAGGACAGCAAACACCATGCATAAACACTGTAACCAGGATGACTAGAAAGAAAATGAAATATGCCCAGAAAACAAGCCGGAACACATGGAAATGTGTGATATAAATGTCAGAGATTTCAATATTGCAGTTCTGAAAATATTCAAGGAGATGAGAGAAAATACTGACAGGCAACTCAGTGCACACAGAAAACAAATCAATGACTAAATTGAGTATTTTACCAAAGAGATTAAAACTTTCAAAAAGAACCAACCAGAAATCCTAGAAATGAAGCATGCAATAAAGGAGGTTAAGAGTAAACTGTGGAGTATAGAAAACAGAACCAAGCAGATGGGGGGAAAGAATTAGTGATGTCAAAGACAGCAATCAGGAAATGATGCGGAGGGAAGAAAAGAGAGACCTGAGCATAAAGAAAAATGAAAGAGCTCTAAGAAACCTCTCCGGCCCAATCAGAAAAAGCAATAGTATAATTATAGGCATTGCAGAGGAGGAAGAGAGGAAGCATGAATTGGAGAATTTATTAAAATAAATCTTGGGTGAGACCTTCCCAAACCTATGGAAAGAACTAGATCCTTGAATCCAAGAAGCAAACAGAATGCTTAATTACCTCAATCTAAAGAGGCCCTCTCCAAGCCACTTGGTATTGAAACTTTCAAAAATTAATGACAAAAAAAGAAATTCTCAAAGCAGCCAGGAAAAAAAAAAATGACCTACAAAAGATAACCCTTTAGAATTTCATCTGACTTCTCAGAAGAAACTATACAAGACAGAAGAGAGTGGGACCAAATATTCAAATGTCTGAAAGAGAAATTTCCAGCCACAAACAATATATCCAGCAACATTATCCTTTAAATATGAAGGAGAAATAAAAATGTTCTCAGACATACAAAAGCTGAGGAATTTTATCACCAGAAGACCGTCATTGAAGGAAATACTCAAGGGACTTATTCTATCTGAAACAAAGAACATAAGGTCACTACACTATGAGAAAGATCACCAAAACCTTACAGCATAAACAGGAATAATTTTTTAAAACAAAAATTAAAAGGGAGGAGGAAAAGGTCTGAACTGTCAAAGAAAGATGAAGATCAGATGCATTCAACAGGGAAAAAATTACGGTATATATGCAATTTTATTTTTTATAAACCTAATAGTAAACACACACAAAAATACCCAAATCATGACATATATCTCAAAAAAGAGGAAACAGAGGAAAGATGTATGGAATACCACTGAACAAAAACAACAGACTGAAATATAAAGGAAAAAAACAATGGAGGAATAGAGATACCAGAAAACAAAAGATAAAATGGCTATAGGAAATCCTCATACATTAATAATTACCCTAAATGATCTGAGTTCACCAATAAGGAGGCAGAGTGGCAGAGTGGATCAAAAACAAAACCCAACCATATGCTGCCTAGGAGACACACATCTAAGATATGGAGACAATAGTAGATTCAAAGTAAAAGGGTGGAAAATGATTCTCCAAGCAAATAACATCCACAGAAAAAGCAGGTGTAGCCATATTTGCATCTGACAAAATAGATTTTAAGATAACAAAGTTAACAAGTGACAAGAATGGACACTTCTTAACCAGGGAGCACCGAAATATAAAAATAACTACTCACAGAACTAAAGGGAGAAACAGATCAAAACAGAAAAAGAGTTTGTGGACCTTACTACTCCATTGACAGTTCTAGACAGATCAACCAAACAGAAAATCAATAAAGAAATATCGGTCTTAAATGAAACACTAAACCAAATGGACATAATTAACATTTACAGAACCTTTCATCCCAGAACATCACATTATGCATGCTTCTCTAGCACACATGGGACATTCTCAAGGATAGACCATATGTTGGGTCACAGAACTAGCATCAACAAATACAAGAAGATTGGAATTATACAAAGCATATTTCCTGACCATGATGCCTTGAAATTAGAAGTCAACTGTCAAAAGGAAGTAAGAAACACACAAATATGTGGAGATTAAACAACATACCACTAAAAACTGGTGGGGTCAAAGAAGAAATAAAAGATAAGATCAAAAGATATATAGAGACAAATGAGAATGACAATACAATATGTCAAAACCTCTGGGATGTAGTGAAAGTGGTAATAAGAAGGAAGTTTATATCATTGCAGGCCTATCTCAAGAAACAAGAGAAATCCCAAGTACACAATCTAACACCACATCTTAATGTAATAGTAGAACAAAAGCAACCTAAAATCAGCAGAAGAAAGGAAATAATAAAAATTAGAGCAGAATTAAATAAAATAGAAAACAAAAAGATTATATGGAAAAAATTAATTTAAAAAAAGAGCTGGTTCTTTGAAAAGATTAATAAAATTGAGAAACCCCTAGCTCACTAAGGAAAATGGGGAAAAGACCCATATAAACAAAATCAGAGAGGAGAAGTCACCACAGACATCACAGATATACAAGGACAATACTAAAATATTATGAAAGACTATATGCCACCAAATTCAATAACCTAGAAGAAATGGATAAGTTCCTAGAAATATATAACCTTCCTAGACTAAGGCACGAAAAATTGGAAAATCTAAATAGACTGATCATTAGTGAGGAAATTAAGACAACCATCAAAAACCTCCCCCCACCCCATCAAAAAAAAAGTCCAGGACCAGATGGCTTCACCAGTTAATTCTACCAAACTTTCAAAGAAGATTTAAAATCTATCCTTCTCAAAGCCTTCCAAAAAATTAAGAAGAGGCAATACTGCCTAACACATTCTATGAGGCCAATATAACCCTGATACCAAAATCTGGCAAAGGTAACACACAAAAAAGAAACTACAGACCAATATCTCTGATGACTACAGATGAAAAAATCCTAAAAAAATACTAGCAAATAGAATTCAACAATGCGTCCAAAAATAATACATTATTATCAAGTGGAGCCATTCCAGGGGCACTAGGATGGTTCAACATACAAAAAAATTAATCAATGTTATAATTAATTTTAAAAAGGTAAAGTCATATGAACTTATCAATAAGTGCAGAAAAAGATCTGATATGATACAACATCCATTTATGCTTAAAACACTCAATAAACTAGGAATAGATGGAAAGTACCTCAACATAATGAAAGCCATATATGATAAACCCTCAGCTAATATCATACCAAATGGCAAAAAACTGAAAGCTTTTCCCTTAAGAAATGCACAATGGAGATAGTCTCTTCAATGAATGGTGCTAGGAAAACTAAAAATCCATATGCAAAAGAATTAAACTGGGTTACAGTTTGTCCCCATGTACAAAAATTAATTCAAAATTGATCAAAGACCTAAATATATGACCCAAAACAATAAATAACATAGGGGAAAATATAGGTATCAAACTTATGGACCTGGGTTGTAAAGAACATTTTATGAACTAGACCCCAAAGGCAAGGGAAGTAAAGGCAAAAATAAATGAATGGGACTATATCAAACTAAAAAACTTCTGCACAGCAAAAGAAACTGACAACAAAACAAAGAGGCAACCAACCAGATGGGAGATGATATTTGCAAACAGTAGCTCTGACAAAGGTTTAATTTCCAAGATATATAAAAACTCATAAAACTCAACACCAAACAAACAAATAAACAACCCAATTAAAAGTGGGCAGAGGACCTGAAAATACACCTCTCCCAAGAAGACTTATGAGCAGCCAATCCTATCCTATATAATAAAAGGGTAATATGCAAATTGACCCTAACAACAGAACTACTGGGAATGACTGGTCACTATGACACACACTGACCACCAGGGGGCAGACGCTCAATGCAGGAGCTGCCCCTGGTGGTCAATGAGATCCCACAGGGGGAGCTCTGCTCAGCCACAAGCCCAGCTGACCACTGCCAGAACAGTGGTGGTGGTGGGAGCCTCTCCAGCCTCCTCAGCAGCACTAAGGATGTCCGACTGCAGCTTAGGCCTGCTCTCCTTTGGCAAGTGGACATCCCCCGAGGGTTCCCGGGCTTCCAGAAGGATGTCTGACTGCCAGCTTAGGCCCGATCCCCCAGGGAGTGGGCCTAAGCCAGCAGGTGGACATCCTCCGACGGGTCCCAGACTGCAAGAGGGCACAGGCCAGGCTGAGGGACACCCCCCAAGTGCACAAATTTTTGTGCACCAGGCCTCTAGTATAATAAAAGCCTAGTATGCTAAGTGCCTGGTCATCTGGTTGGCTATTCAACCAATCAAAGTGTAATATGCTAATAATATACTAAGGCCACTCAACTGCTCACTGTGATGTGCACTGACCACCAGGGGGCAGACGCTCCAACCAGTAGGTTAGCTTGCTGCTGGGATCTGGCTGATAGGGACTGAGCAAGACGGGCCAGACATGCCCTGAAGCCCTTACTCGGTCCCTCCCTGGCTGGCCAACCTCCCGCATCCCTCCCCGGCCCTGATTGTGCACCAGTGGGGTCCCTCGGCTTGTCCTGCTCCCTCTCACAATCCAGGACCCCTTGGGGGATGTCAGAGAGCTATTTTCTGCCTGATCCCACAGGCCAGGCATACGGACCCATGCACCAGGCCTCTAGTGTATATATAAAAGATGCTCACTGGCAATTAAGGAAATGCAAATAAAAACTACAATGAGGTATCACCTTACATCTGTTAGAGTGACCATTATCAATAAGACAAGCAATAACAAGTGCTAAAGAGGTTGTGGGAAAAAGGGAACCCTCATCCACTGCAGGTGGGAATGTAGACTGGTACAACTACTATGGAAAGCAGTCTGGCGATTCCTCAAAAAATTAAGAATAGAACTATTATGACCCAGCAATTCTACTCCTGGGTACATATAGGAAAAACTCAAAATCATCCTATCTAATAAAAGAGAAACATGGTAATTAGCGTACGATCGCTACCCTTCCCATTGGCTAATCAGGGCAATATGAAATTAACTGCCAGCCAAGATGGCGGCCGGAAGCCAGGCAGCTTGAAACTAACAAGAGGCTTGCTTGCTTCAGTGACGGAGGACTCCAACGTTCCCCGCCTGCCGCTGCTGGCCTCTGAGCTGCAACTCTAAGCAACTATGTTACAAATATAGAAGCTAAACAAAACCCCAGAAACCTGCTTTAGTCCACCGGGCTTCAGCCAGCAGGATCGCAACATTGTTTCAAATACAGAAGGTAAGCAAAGGCCAGAAACCTGCTTTCAGCAGCGGAGGCCTAAGAGCTGGAGCCAAGCCTCAAAGCTAAAGCTGGTCCAGAATAAAAAAGAAAAAAAGGAGCGGTTGGGAGCTTCGGTCACCCGCCAGCCTGAAAACAGCCCTCAGCCCCTCACCCAGGCTGGCCAGGCACCCCAGTGGGGCCCCCACCCTGAAGGGTGTGTGACCAGCTGCAAACAGCCATCCTCCCCTCACCCAGGCTGGCCAGGCACCCCAGTGGGACCCCCACCCTGATCCAGGACACCCTTCAGGTCAAACCAGCTGGCACCCACCCGTGCACCAGGCCTCTATCCTATATAGTAAAAGGGTAATATGCCTCCCAGCACCGGGATCAGCGGAGCCGAGAGGCCTCCCGGCACTGGGATCAGTGTGACAGGGGGCAGCGCCCAAACCCCCTGATCGCCCTGCGGCTCTATGTGTGACAGGGGGCAGGGCCACAACCTCCCTATCTGCCCTGCTCTGTTCATGACAGGGGAAGGCGCCCAACCCCCTGATCAGCCCTGCTCTGTGTGTGACAGGGTGTGCCCCCCAACCCCCCCATGGGCCCTGCTCTGTATGTGACATGGTGGAGCCGCATCCTCCCCATCAGTCCTGCCCTGAGTGTGACAGGGGGGAGTGCCCCAACCCCCTAATCAGCCCTGCTCTGTGGGTGACGGGGAGGTGCCCCAACCTCCCCATCGACCATGCCTTGAGTGTGACAGGGGGCGGCCCCCCAACCCCCCAATTGGCCCTATCCTGAGTGTGACTGAGGGTGGCATCACAACCCCCTGATCGGCCCTGCTCTGTGTGTGACAGGGGAGAGCTCCCCAACCCCCTGATCGGCCCTGCTCTGTGTGCAACAAAGTACGGAGCCCCAACCCCCCTGATGGACCCTGCTCTGTGCGTGACAGGGGCAGCGCCCCAACCCCCTGATGGGCCCTGCTCTGTATGTGACAGGGGTGGCACCACAACCCCCTGATCCGCCCTGGTGATGGGGGGTGGTGCTGCAACCTCCCCATCGACCCTGCCTTGAGTGTGACGAGGGCGGCGCCCCAACTCCCGAATCGGCCCTACCCTGAGCATGACTGAGGGTGGCATCGCAACCTCCTGATCTGCCCTGCTCTGTGCATGACAGGGGGCAGTGCCCCAACTCCCCAATCGGCCTTGCTCTGAGCCTGACCAGGGGCTGTGGAGCAGGCACCTAGGGATGGGGCCTGCCCTCTGCCACCCGGGAGTTGGCCTAAGCCAGCAGGTCATTATCTCCCAAGGGGTCCCAGACTGTGAGAGGGCACAAGTGGGGCTAAGGGACACCCCCCTCCCCCACCAGTGCACAAATTTTTGTGCACCGGGCCTCTAGTGTATCTATAAAGAAATATGCACCCCTATGTTCAATGCAGGGTTATTCACAGTGGCCAGGACATGGAAACAACCAAAGTGTCCCAGAATAGAGGACTGGATAATGAAGTTGTGGTACATATACACAATGGAATACTAAACAGCCATAAGACAGGATGAAATAGTGCCATTTGTAACAACATGGATGGACCTTGGGAACATTTTGCTAATTGAAATAAGTCAATCAGAAAAAGCTGAGAACTATATGATTTCACTCATTTGTGGGATATAAAACTGAAACTCATGAACACAATAGCAGTGTAGTTATTGCCAGACGAAAGGGAGTGGGAAGGGAAAGTAGTCTTAACATAAGGTAAAAGGAGAAGATCTGACTTTGGGTGTGGGCACACAGGGCAATATACAGATCTTGTAATATAGAAACCCACACATGAAACCTATATGTTCATGTTGACCAATGTCACCCCAATAAATTTAATTTAAAAAAAACTATTATTGAGATCACACTATATACATTGTACAGTAGGTCCTCGGGTTACATCGGAGATCCATTCCTATGGCGCGACGTAAAGTGATTTTCACCATAAGTTGGAACCCACCTACATAAGCACCTATGTCACTCACCTGGAGCACATACACAGCAGTAATGAAATGAAACAGTAAAAAATAAATAAATAAATAAATAAATAAATAAATAAATAAATAAATAAATGAAAGATAACAATTCCTGACCTTTACTTGTGGTAAATAAATAATAAAAAACATAAAGCATATATGTACATATGTCGAAATGAAGGAACTTTTTTTTTTTAAATAAATGGGAGATGGCGATGTAACCACAAAACGATGTACGTCGAGTCCGACATAACCCAAGGACTGCCTGTATTGTATTGTATTGTATTCACATATTATCTCTTTCCCTTAATGGTACACAAGAGACAAATATTTCTATAGAAAACTTAAATTAGGTTTAAGTGTTGGGTCCATGGAAATTACATCTCAGGGTTGGAAGCTAGGGATGACTAGTAGAAAAAAATACAAAGATGCCTAGTATAAACCTTGTTAAGTGGGGAAAGAGAGGGAAAGATCTTGACATAATACTAGGCTAGCCAATATGTGAATGGAAACGTTGATATTTTAAGCCCATGCTTTTAAAAATATTTCAGTTCAAAAGTTCAAATTCAAACTCAAAGTTTGTTTCACTGCATCACATGTGGAGCCCACATTTAGGAGAGTCCCCTTCATTTAAGATCTTGTACAACTGAACATATTATTATAAACGCAATTTTCACCAAAGGCAGGTACGCCTTTTCTTGCCGGGGTCCAACCCCAGCAGGTCCAGGGGTCCCCAAAGGTGTGGACAGAGTCAGTGAAGAAGGAATGACATGGAGACAGCGTTCAGTTGATCAGCAGCCTAGCCAGGATCTCTAGCCAGGATCTCCAGCCAAGTTCTGGTTAGGATCTCCAGCCAGGTTCTGCAGGTTCTCCAGCCAGGTCCAGTCACCAGGTTCTAGTCAGGATCTCTTGCCATGTTCTATAGTCAGGTTCAGTCCAGGATCTTTTGCCATGTTCTCTCCAGTGAAGTTCTTCTGTCTCCAGGGTCCGTGTAGGTTCTGTCTTCTGAATTCTGTGTTCTAAGTTCTGAGTGTTTCTGTCTTGTTACAACTGTATTTATACCAGTTGATTCAATCCTATCAATCTCTATTACAAAGGTTAGGGCGTTTCTTATCTCCATTCCAGGGAGAAAAGATTATGTAGTTTAAGCATGATTGTTCATAGTTAAAGTGATTAATTACCCGCCTGGCACTTAGTTGAGGGGTTTTATTCCCTCCCTAACTTCAGGGGAAAATCCCTACCTGGGGATTCAACCTTTCTCAGAGAGGTGACCTTGGTTAAAACACAGCGCCAAGAAGGTGAGCAAACATATTAAGAACCGTATGCCATATATGCCAGGTCCCTTGAAACAGCAAGGATGGACCCGCTCCCGGCAAATTCCCCCTTTTTTATTTTTTAAAAGCAAGCATTAAAAAGAAAAACCTCAAATGCTCTCTTATATCCATTTTAAGAGTAGGATTGGCGCTTTCCACTATTACCTGAGTCCTGATCTATCATCCCAGGGAAAGCTTGCCAATCCTGCACTTTCCCAGGGTGGAAAGGCTGCAGTGGGGTTAAGGATAAGGCTCCTTGGGCCTACCTTCTCCCATGCCATTACATTTACCTTTCCTTCCTCAGAAAAGCATGGACATACTTCTTGTATAAAACGTTCTGTCTGACTGGGAGTAACCTTAATTCCTCTGCTAGCAAGCATATATGTTAAAAGATCAACACAGAGTCTTTTTTCTTTAGACTCAGTATGGCACATCTTCTTAATCTAAAGATCAATACAGAGTCTTCTTTCTTTGGACTCAGTATGGCACATCTTCTCAATCTAAGTTCTGTACTATCCACCTTCTTACCCTACTTATCCTCTATAGGGGGGTCTGTAGCACCCTGGTGGAGTCCTATCCATCCTGAGTGTGGGGGTTCTCAATGGGGGGGGGCTTACCTAGGGGAATCCTGTTCCAGGGGTTCCCAAAGGTGTGGACGGAGTCGGCGAAGACTATCCACCCTCTTCCTATGGTGGAGTCTGATCCGTCCCGAGTGCGGGGCGCTTACTTAGGGGTCCCTGTTCGGGCTCCATATGCCGGGGTCCAACCCCAGCAGGTCCAGGGGTCCCCAAAGGTGTGGACAGAGTCAGTGAAGAAGGAATGACATGGAGACAGCGTTCAGTTGATCAGCAGCCTAGCCAGGATCTCTAGCCAGGATCTCCAGCCAAGTTCTGGTTAGGATCTCCAGCCAGGTTCTGTCCAGGTTCTCCAGCCAGGTCCAGTCACCAGTTTCTAGTCAGGTTCTCTTGCCATGTTCTATAGTCAGGTTCAGTCCAGGATCTTTTGCCATGTTCTCTCCAGCGAAGTTCTTCTGTCTCCAGGCTCCGTGTAGGTTCTGTCTTCTGAATTCTCTTCTAAGCTCTGTCTTGTTACAACTGTATTTATACCAGTTGATTCCAATCCTATCAATCTCTATTACAAAGGTTAGGGCGTTTCTTATCTCCATTCCAGGGAGTAAAGATTATGTAGCTTAAGCATGATTGTTTGTAGTTAAAGTGATTAATTACCCGCCTGGCACTTAGTTAAGAGGTTTTATTCCCTCCCTAACTTCAGGGGAAAATCCCTACCTGGGAATTCAACCTTTCTCGGAGAGGTGACCTTGGTTAAAACACAGCGCCAAGAAGGTGAGCAAACATATTAAGAACCGTATGCCATATATGCCAGGTCCCTTGAAACAGCAAGGATGGACCCGCTCCCGGCAAATTCCCCCTTTTTTATTTTTTAAAAGCAGGCATTAAAAAGAAAAACCTCAAATGCTCTCTTATATCCATTTTAAGAGTAGGATTGGTGCTTTCTGCTATTACCTGAGTCCTGATCTATCACCCCAGGGAGAGCTTGCCAATCCTGCACTTTCCCAGGGTGGAAAGGCTGCAGTGGGGTTAAGGATAAGGCTCCTTGGGCCTACCTTCTCCCATGCCATTACATTTACCTTTCCGGCACCTTTCCTTTCTCAGAAAAGCATGGACATATTTCTTGTATAAAATGTTCCATCTGACTGGGAGTAACCTTAACTCCTCTGCTAGCAAGCATATGTGTTAAAAGATCAATACGGAGTCTTTTTTCTTTAGACTCAGTATGGCACATCTTCTTAATGTAAAGATCAATACAGAGTCTTCTTTCTTTGGACTCAGTATGGCACATCTTCTCAATCTAAGAATCAATACAGAGTCTTCTTTCTTTGGACTCAGTATGGCACATCTTCTCAATCTAAGTTCTGTACTATCCACCTTCTTACCCTACTTATCCTCTATAGGGGGGTCTGTAGCACCCTGGTGGAGTCCTATCCGTCCCGAGTGTGGGGGTTCTCAATGGGGGGGGCTCACCTAGGGGAATCCTGTTCCAGGGGTTCCCAAAGGTGTGGACGGAGTCGGCGAAGACTATCCACCCTCTTCCTATGGTGGAGTCCTATCTGTCCTGAGTGCGGGGGGCTTACCTAGGGGTCCCTGTTCGGGCGCCAGATGCCGGGGTCCAACCCCAGCAGGTCCAGGGGTCCCCAAAGGCGTGGACGGAGTTGGCGAAGAAGGAATGACACGGAGACAGCGTTCAGTTTATCATCATAGCCAGGTTCTGTCTAGGATCTCCAGCCAGGTTCTGTGGCCATGTTCTCTTGCTAGGTTCTCCAGCCAGGCTCTGTAGCCATGTTCCCTCGCTAGGTTCTGTCTCTAGGTTCTGAGGCCAGTTTCTGTCCAGGATCTTTTGCCATGTTCTCTCCAGTGAAGTTCTTCTGTCTCCAGGGTCCATGTAGGTTCTGTCTTCTGAATTCTGTGTTCTAAGTTCTGAGTTTTTCTGTCTTGTTACAACTGTATTTATACCAGTTGATTCAATCCTATCAATCTCTATTACAAAGGTTAGGGTGTTTCTTATCTCCATTCCAGGGAGAAAAGATTATGTAGTTTAAGCATGATTGTTCATAGTTAAAGTGATTAATTACCCGCCTGGCACTTAGTTGAGGGGTTTTATTCCCTCCCTAACTTCAGGGGAAAATCCCTACCTGGGGATTCAACCTTTCTCGGAGAGGTGACCTTGGTTAAAACACAGCGCCAAGAAGGTGAGCAAACATATTAAGAACCGTATGCCATATATGCCAGGTCCCTTGAAACAGCAAGGATGGACCCGCTCCCGGCATTTTCTCTTTTAGATTTTCCTTCTATACAGTGTTTTCAAAAAGTGGACACGCTGTCTGAAACTGCCTTGCTTGGTATCTAGAACATCAAAGCAAATCTAAGCATGACAGAACAGAACCACGCAGAGGTCACTAGGGCAGCATTGCCCAGCTTGTAGTGAATATCTCTACCATGTACTCTCAGGAGGAGAGAGAGATACTTGCGCAAAACCCAAACCTCGTGGTATCAATGGCATGAATGTCAAATCAGGCTTATTTAGTCATGTACCAAATATTTAAACAGAAGGACTGGGCCTATAGGCCACCTAATACTAAGGTTAATGGTGGAGACAGAACCTAAGTAGGGATGTGGCACTGTGACCATTTTCAACATAAATTTTAAAAGTGGGTTACTATGGAGAGGAGTGAGGACTTCCCCAGTCCTGAAAAACACTTTCCCCCAGCCTGTCACTGTCTTGAGTAATTTATTTGGATTAAAACAGTCTGTCTCCAGAAAGTTCTTAATAAATAAAAAATAAGCTATTTGGGTAGATGAATGCATTATGCCATCGTCATCTAATATCACTTAAGATAGATATTCACTCAATAAATGGTGTCTGAAATTTTACCATTGGAAATTCTACCAAGCCAAGCACTGAAAGGATAGATTGGGTGTAAGACTCTATTACCATGGAAATCAAATGAAAGAACCTGTATCAGGGTACATGTGACCCTTTGAGCACGTTCCTGATGTTGTTTGTTCTGACAGAGGTTAGGAGCCTGACTCTGGAGCCAGACTACCTGGTTGAATTCAGGCTCCACCACTACTGACCATGTCTTTTCGAAAGTAAAACAGTGATAATAAGAGTATTTCCCCATAGGTTAGTTGTAGAAGTTAAATGAGATAACATATATATATATAGAACAGTGCCTATATGTAGCATGGCCTTTCTTTTTGTTGATATTATTAGTACTACTGGTAGAACTACTTTTACTACTAGAATGTCTTTTACACAGTCCAGGAGCCACATAAATTGACTGCTAATGTTCTTTGACAGCTGCGCTAAATTAATAACAACCAAATACAACAAACAGAAAAAAGTTACAAAAGTCTACAGCAGGGTAGTGAAGGCTGGTGTTGGAGACATAGTTGTGTGAACTCAGGCAAGTTCCTTAAACTGTCCAAGGTTTAGTTTGCCAACCTGTAAAATGGGGAGAATAATATCTATCTTGTGATGGAGATAAAAAGTAGCAATTTATGTAAATGCTTGGTAATTTACATAATTACAGTGCAAATCTTTAACTGAGTTGTCATTTTTACTCAAAAGACAGGACATCTGGCTGAGTCATAATATACATGAGGTGGTGCTAGAAAACAGTGCCTAACAATGAGACATTTCTTTTCAGAGGCCTGGAGGTTTTTGTTTGTTTTGTTTTGTTTCCAACTTCATCAGGAAGTTTGGTTTCTGATAAACACTCCACGCTACCTTCCATGCACCACTTTGGAATTTTAGCTACTCTTGAAGTTCCCAAACTTTCTGCCCCACTCTGCTTTCCGAGTAAGAGTCTTACTCAGCCAACAAACCATTATTGAGTGTATACTATGTACGAGGTGCTGGAGATTTAACAAAATGAATGAGACACAGTATCTGCCCTAATCATGAATTCCACTGTGAACACATTGGTTTGAGATTTCTGTGGTGCTTCTGGGTGGAGTTGTCCAACAAGCAATTGGGTATTCAGACTGCAGCTCAGCAGTGGCATCAGAATGTAGATTTTTGGGGGGAGACATCACATCTGGTTCATGGTTCATTCATGAGATTGGAACTCATGGCCCAGGACCGAGGTAAAGTCAGATGAGCTGTGAGTGGGAACAGAATGCTATGGAATATGGGGATGCCAGCAAGAAGAGAGGCACTCAGGGACCTGTAGTTAGAAGCAGGGCAGGGTAATGTCAAGGAAGCCAAATGCATAAAGGGACAAAGCAAGAGTGCCACCGGGAAGACAGAAAAATCCTCACTGAATTTGAAACAGAGAAAAGCCCACAACAGTTGCTTGGAGACCGAAAGGGAGACGTGCTAGTTGAGACAGCCCAACATAGGCTGTTTCATAAAGAGTGTGTGTATAGATGGAGAAGAAGGAGTCAGTAGCAAGGGGTAGACTGATGATAAACACAAGTGAGAAAGATTGGCACCTCCCTCACTCCCTTCCCTACATCGCAAACAAGCTGTATGCTATTGAACGATTTCCTGCACCCTGTCATCCTCAGACTTTTCGTTCATAAAAGTATACAGCATAAAAGGGTAAACTAGCTAAGGTCTTTCCTAGCACTAAAAATTTCCATTCCCCAATTTCAGATTTTCAGCTATCTGAACAGTAAAGGGAAGTACTATACACAGTAAGTGTGTTTAAATAACTTTCTTTGAAATGGGAGCCAACCTTACAATCTTATATCACCAAATAAATGCAGCCCGTTCAAAACAGCCATCTGCTAGTGTGTGAGTGAGTGGGTAAATGCCATGTTTCTCCCTTCTGCACATGAATTAGTGGACCCCTAGCTTCACCGTCCACCTGTCACACTGCAGTCCAGTCTTCAGATGGAGCCTGGCAATATTTCCATTCTTGAAAATCAGGTCATGTGGTTCTGGCACGGTCCTGCTCTAAACACACAGTTAACATTTGGACTTGTAAACTGTTTATCATTTACCTTTCAGGCCAATTACAGTAGAGAATTTGTATGCATGTGAAGACACTCAGGCCTACAAAAAAATTAAACAGTCTATTTGTACGTCTTGCAAATGTCAGGGAATATGCTCACCTTTCTTCCATTCTGGCCCAGGCTGCGTTTAATTGGCTTATTCTAATAAGGAATGCTTTGACTATGATCCTCACAATGTACTATGGCACTCAACAAAAAGCCACAATTTTCTTATTCATGAATGTCATAAAAGTTGTGCCCATGAAGCCTTTGACGGGCTTGCTTGGTGCCCCAGCATCAGAAGAGAAGTGGTAACTTAATTGCCTCGATACAACTATATCATCACAGTACATGCTTCCAGTGGCCCCTCATCGCTACACCTAGAAGATTAGTTATGGAAAGTCCCACAGGCACTAAATAAACATCTTTGAGTTGAGTGACACAGACAGGGAGAGAGCAAACTCCTTTACCCTCCATGACCTAACAAGTAACCAGTGCTGATTCTTGCTGGCTAGTTCCAGACCTGATTCATGCAAGGGTCAGTCCAATGTACAGGCCAGAGCTCCAAAACAGGAGTCTCTCAAAAAGACAAAATTTGGTGACTCTGTTCCTCCGCCTCACACATCATTAACACATCTACTTTGGGATAATATTAAAGCTTCTTGATGAGTAATGATAGGTAATTGCCTAGTTGGAAGGTCATTCAGAACCCCTGCTTTCCTCCCTCCCCCCAACCTCCTCTCTATTGGGCTGCCTAGTGGTGGGGGAAGAGAAAGAGCTGAAATCAAACTGGCCATTTGTTTCCATGGCTAGTCCTTCAGGTTGAGAGATCTGCTGGAGGGAGAGTGGCTCAGCTGGAAGGAGAAGAGCCTGCTGCCTTGCCTCGCACTGCCCTGCCTCTCCTGTGTCTCTGCAGCTCCCAGCGCATCTCTGTCCTTTCTGAACCAGCGCGCTGCCAGCGATGTGCCCCTTGCCTTCAGTTTGTTCAAAATTCCAGTGATTTTAATTAACTGATTGCTCTTCTAAATACAGACATCAAATACTCTGTGCTCTTTCATGGTGAAGCAGAAACCACTGGGTAGAGGAGACAGGAAGTAGCCCTGCCCCCAGCGCCTGCTAGTTATGCTGAGCTGGGGCCAGAAACACCCCATAAACCCGTGGCCGTCATTTATTAGAAATGTCACTGAAATGAAGTTGCCATGGTACAGTGGCCTCCAGCTGAGCCCAGGCTACTGGGAAGGCGGGGGGAAGGGAATTGAGTTCTAGCTCAGGCTGATTAGAGTTACCTTGACTCCCACAAGACAGATAAAGCACAACAGAGGGACAGTGGTGATGATTTTATTAAAAAAGTGATTCAGGTGAAGTTTCTTTTTAACTCAATTGAATGAATATTGCCAAAATGTTTGGGGGCTGAGTAGTAAAATCAGAAGCTGAAACAAAATGACTTAATTGCTTTGCCATATACAAGCATTTTTTAAAATGAGAGGAGCAACAGGAAAGCTTGCATCATTGATTTCAAATCCTTGGTTACTACAAGCAAACACAGCAACAGACCTGGAAAGAAATTCCATCCCAGTTGAAGTAAATGTGATATGGCTTAATTACACACAGGTATAGGTAAGGGCGCACTGGGGCACTTTTTGCCTGATGTTATTTTAAAGAAATGTGCATCAGGACATTCTAACCCAAAGGATGTGGATTTAGATCAAATCAAGTGTGTGGTTTGGTTTTCCACTGCCCTGGGGATCCTGTTACATGACAGCCTGCCCGCTGGTTTCTGTAGATGAGGCTCAGCTCCCTGATCAAATTAACCGACAAGGTTTTTCCTCTCCCACCATGACCTGTCACCTTGGACATAAAATGCAGAACATGAAGTGATTTATGGGGTCAAGCAGACTATGGCAACTGGAGTGTGAAATCATAATCTTAGGAAAGTTGGTTTCTATGAGCTTCAGGTCCATCATCTCTAAAAGTGAGTAGTAATAATAATAATTCGTACTATATTTCTTATCTATTGCTGCCTAGCAAAGTACTCAAAACATAGCAGTTTAAAACCACAGACACTTATAATATCACACATTGTCTAAGGCAGCCGTGGGCAATCTATGGCCCGCGGGCCAGATCCGGCCCGTTCAGCTGTTCTATCCTGCCCGCCGAGCCAAAAGAGCAGAGGGTTCTCTTGCTCTCCCCTCCGCTCCTTCACCAGCAGCAGTGTTAACATGGCAACGTCGGGAAACATGGCCGCAGCTCCTTCTTCTGAGTCCAGTTTAAGAACCCATTGTGGCCCTCGAGTCAAAAAGTTTGCCCACCCTTGGTCTAAGGGTTGGGAGCCTGCCAGCAGCTCAGCAGGGAAAGTCCTGGTTCAGGATGAGGCAGTGTGGGCTGGAGCTCCAGCCATCCCGGGGCTCTGAGACTGGAAGGTCTGTCCCCACGATGGCTCCCTCATGGGTTGTGGGCAGGAGCCCTTGGTTCTTACCTTGTGGGCCTTTCCATTGGCCACTTGAATATCTTCATTACAAGACATTGGCTTCCCTCAGAGGAAGTGATTCAAGGGAGAGCAAGCTGGAAGCCATGAAGTCTTTATTGCATTGCCTTGGAAACAACCTACCGTCACTTCTGCTCTATTCTGTAGGCCACACATACCAGTCCTGAGAGAATGTGGGGGAGGACTACAAATGCATGAATGCCAGAATCAGTGATCACCGGGGCCACCTTGGAGGCTGTCTCCCACACATCCAGGAAGGATGTTTCAGAGATGAGTGCATACCCATGTGCAATGAGTGTCATCTAGTAGAGGCTCAATAAATACAAGTTATTATTAATCTATCTATAGAAAGCATCCCAGTTTAAACCATGAGATGGAGAAAGAATGGATAAGAAATACATGTGTACATTACACATTCTCATGTGTCAGACATTGTTACTTAAATCATATTAATAAACAAAACCAAGGTTCCTGTGCTTGTGCAGCTAGCAGTGCAGGGGAGAGATATACCAGGTAGACCATTCAAATAGTCATAATAAATAAGATGATACAGCATATTAAAAGGCAGAGAGTGCTATAATAGAAACAAAAAAAGGAAGCCCAGATTAAGTGGCCTTAGGAATGAAGGTGTGGGAGATGCAGATTGAAATATTAAGTATAGGGTCAGGCAGGCCCCATTGAGAAGGTAGACTTGAGAAGACTTGAAGGAGGGAGTGGAGAGGCACTAGAAAAGCAAATACCTGGAGTAAAGCATCCTAGGCAGAGGAAATAGCCAGAGTGTAGTCCCTAAGATGAGATCACACCTCCTGCATGAGAGGGAGAGCAAGAAGGCCAGGGTGCTGAACAGAGTGAGGAGAGAAGGTCAAAGAGCTGAAGGGAAGACAAGATCATGTAGGGCACTGCAAGCTGTCTGTGGTGGCCTCACAAACCTCCTCTACCAGGGGAGTCGCTGACCAAGGCCAAGCTAGTGCAATATAAAATCCAGGCCATGTCTGGGCCAAGGCCATGCTTCCCAAGGCTGCTCACAGCCAATGACTGAGCACAGAAGAGCTGTTATCATAAAAACATCCAAACCTGTAAAGAATTTCTATGAGTTTATTTGAGCCAAACTGTCAACAATCAGCTGGAAGCAGAATCTCAAGGGATTGGGATAATGCCCCAGAGAATGGCAGTTTTTTGTTGTTGTTGTTTTTACCTATTTTTATACATTACAATCAAAGGAGGAGATGTAGGTGGGTTACATGAAATCCATTGGTGATAGATTAGAGAGGTGGGAGAAAGCAAAGCAGGGAAACCTCTGGGATTGGATAAAGAGTAAAATGATAGAGACATACTTCTTTTACTTAGATGAGTACAGGATAGTTAACAGTCAACTATTAACATGATAACAATAACAATGAAGGGATATGTGGTATCTGTTCTGGCACTCGGGGCATTTGGTTATGCCCTGATGGGTTCAGAAAAAGGGAAGTTACAAGTTACCCTGACATTTCAAGGATATGTTATCGTAGATGCAAAAAGACAATAGGCTCAGTTAAGGTAAAGGATGACCTTGTCAGGGAAGATACTGGTCTAGGATGTGACTACCCGCCATAACTGCTTTTTGTTAAAGTTTTAATTTCAGACCCTCCTTGTGGTTACTTTAGGTCTCAGGGAGTTTGCAAGACTGTCATGCAGGCCTTCCTTGAGCTTGTCAGGTTAGCATGTGGCCCCTTTCATCCACAGAGCTATATGGCAGGCACTGTCCTGGGAGACACAAACTCCTCTGCAGGAATTCCAGACGATGTGCCCAGACTTTATGAGACCACACCATGGTCCGGCTCCTTCCCACCTAAGTTTCCTCCCATCTCTCCTTCACCCACAGTCTGACTTGCATTGCAATCTGATAGCTCTTCAGCCTCCTTCGCTCCTTTCCAGTTTTTTCTCCCAGCAGATGCTCTAATAAAAACCTTGCTCATTTAGTCCCACCTTGGTGTCTGCACCTTGGGAACCTAAACTAATGCATCAGGATAAGAGGTGTGAAACTAGACCCATCAGCCTGTCACTACTTGGGTCAATTTAAGAAGGCAAGTTGAGAGCAGATTAACTACCCCCTCCCCACCCCCCCCACCCCTTGGCTGCACCACCATAACCATGCCCCCTGGCTTCTGTAATCTCACTCACTTCTTGGCAGAGGATTGACAGTGAGAAGCAGGGGAAGTCTATGTGCATGCACTCACAGCACTCCTGCACACAGTCCAGAGACTTTCCCTGGGTGCAAATAAGGAACCGAGTCCTCCATCTGTAGCCTAGGCAACAGGTCTTCAGCACGAACTGCAACAGGTGTGGAAAGCTTAGTATGTAACATAGAAAGAATGTCTAGGATGTGTAAGTATGCCATATATGTGAGACAAAGAGCCTAGGGATATATAAGGCCAAACCCCACTGCATTCAGAGCTCAGCCTTTGGAGGTGACTCCTCTGGGCCAGCACTGGTGCGAATAAACAGTCCTTTTCTGAACCTCTGAGTGCGTATGGTTTGTCACTTCTCACTGACCTGATTTTTGCCATTACAAATTAAGCAGAGACAGGATTGAGTCATATATGAGCGTTTTATTTTCCAATATTGCTGGCAACATGGGAGGGCAGCAGGTCATCCTCAACAATCTGCTCTGCCCCTCTCCCCCATAAGCCAGCTGCTTATATTGGGTAGAAGGGCAAAGTTTACATGAGGAATTAGGCAAAAGGAATTACAGTCATGGGGAAGTAGGCAAAAGGAATGAGAATGGGTATAATGGTTACAGATTACAGGCAATGTGTCTGGGGGTTGCAAAAGGCAGGACTCCATTGTTTCAGCAACAAGGTTGTTAATCTTTCCATGATGATAGGCAGTTTTCTGATAAGGAGAATGGACTGCATTTTGAGGTTAACTCCCAGGTCCATGGTATACAACCCCCAGCCAGGGCAAAATGTGTTTTCTTTAATCAGAACAAAACAATCATGGTTAACAAAGCATGATTACTATTTCTTATTGAGGCCTGGAGCACAAAATTCGTGCGGGTACAGTCCTTAGGCCTGGCCTGTGATCAGGGCCATCTTCCCCAGCTGCCAGCAGCCAGCCCTGCCCCCTGCCACCACCCATCCCCGGTTCCCTATTCGCCATCTGGCTATCAGAGCCTGCCTGCCGGCCGGGGAAAGAAGACATAGCAACTGGTTGAGCGGTTGTTCCGGTCATTCCGCCAGTCGATTTGCATATTACTCATATATATATATATATCTATATATAGATATATAGATATATATAGATATATAGATAGATAGATAGATAGATAGATAGATAGATAGATAGATAGATGTGCTCCAATCCTTCCACTTCCAGGGAAAGGGGCAAAGGAGGGTTGCTGAAAGTGATAAGGGAGGCAGCAGGGTGAACTTTGTTGTTTGTTTCTTTGTTTTTTTTGGGGGGGGTAGAGTTTCCTCCTGATGAGGGGCTTCAAAGGGCAGCAACCTATTTCTGCTACCCTCTGTCTCCAGAGACACAATTTCTGATTGGCGTCTGGCAGGACAGAGCAGTTGCGGTATAGGACTGGGAGTGCCTTTCTGCATGCAGCTCCCTGGGGAGTCTCTTCCGGGCTCCTGCAGAAGAAGAGATGGGGTCAGCATAGGAAGGTTTGGAGGTACTGGGGGAGTAAGAGGGACCAGCAGATGCCAGAACAGGGGAAAGGGTCTACGGAATCCGGTGGGTCCGCGAGGGTGAGTATAGACTAAGTCCCTTCCCCAGACCCTGCCCTCCCAGGTGGCTAGTGGGAGGGGTCCATAGCGAGGCGCTGAGCCCCCTACACTTTGTGTCTGAGGCTCCAGAATATGTGGCCAACATGCCTGGCCCCTGCCACCCCTGCCGAAGTGCTGCCATTTGGGACATATTTGCAGACACATGGATTGTTTTTAAGTTAATGCTTTTTAATTCACTCTGTTTCCCACTTGTCATTTTTTAGAAAAGGCGGATTCTGCTGGTGTGTGTTCCTTTGCGGGGGCGATAGTGGTGTTCTCCACGGGCAGAGATCCCATGAGAGACAGAGACCAAAGGCCCAGCGAGACATGGGGAATGAGGAAACAGGATCAGAGAGCAAGGAACAGGGAGAGAGACGCACAGGGCGAGACAGACAGACACAGAGAGCCCAGGGAGGCTACGGGAGGGACTCAGCCCTAAGGGCAGAGCGAGTGGGCTGAGAAATCCTGCTTCAGGAAGCCTGATCCTTCCACCTCCAACTAAGGCCCCTGTGGCTGAGCTTGCTCTCCTCTGCGCTCTGGTTCTGTTCAGCATAGACATGGCTGAACTGGCTTCAGGGAAAGGGCTGGAAGGATGTGGCAGGCAATGCACGGAGTAGGAGTACGCAGGACCAGAGTCGCGGTGGTCTAGGGTTCCCAGACCAGAGAGAGAGAGGAGGACCTGGAGGCGTTCCCTCCCTGGTCCCCGCACACCTTCTGTTTTGAGCAAAGCCCGAATCCTGAATCCCATGCCACGGCTGTGGAGCCTGCTGAGCCGCCTAGGGTGAGTTCCCTAACCTCTCTGAGCCCTGGCTATGCCATCTGCAGGAGAGGAGCGCTGGTGGCTGAGGTTCGCAATGGCTCAGGGGGCGAGGAGACAGAACACGATCTAGGACACTTCGGTTTGGCAGTTACATGCGAAATCCCAGGGATTTGGGGCCTTGCTGGCGGCCCCGGGTTCACATTTATGTAGGACTTGCGCCTATGGAGAGCCAGGCTCTAGCACTTCCTTCCTTCGCAGCTGAAAAACAGTTCATCCTCCCCCTTCCCCCCGCCCCAGACTCCTCCTCTCCTCATCGGAGCCTGGTACTGGAGAACCTTCCCAGAGGCCAGTGTAGACACACAACTGACCGAGGACACACAAAGATATCCGCAAGCCATCACGTGGTGGCTGTGTAGACAGTTGAGCAAACACAGACACATGATCCAGGGTGCTGTGTGGACGGGGATAGAGCTTCCCGACCAGGTGAGAGGGTTCATTGGATGGAGCAGCAGCTCCACGGGCGCCTTCACCCCAGCGCAGTTCCCAGGCCCCAGTCAGCGAACTGAAAGCCTGGGACAGCGGCGGATTCCACAGGCCAGCCGCCCCTCCCCTGGCCTGCCCCCTGCGATCCCGCCCCAGCAAAGGGGCTTTGCTGGCACCGCTGGGGCTGAGCGCCTGGGGGAGGGGCGTGCGGGCGGAGAGTCCCTGGGGCCCAGGGGTTGGGGGGAGCCCTCCGCCTCCAGAGCGCCCCCTTGGATTACACACTCCAGCGGGCCCTGCTCCCCTTGGCCTCGTGCTGAGCGGGCCCTGGCGACATGGGCCCCAGCATTTGGGTCCTTAGGTTTCTGTTATCTTGGCCTCCTGAGCATCCTATCTCTTCGAAGATTTGAGGCGGCTCTCCTTGTATCCTGCCACCAGGGAGTGCCTGCTGGAGCTGAGGCCGAGGGATGAGGAGGGACAGAGTCTGGTGCTTGGCGTTTGGTGATCAGTTTGTCTGCCTGGATGCACCACAGGACCCCAAAAGAGTGACTTTTCTGAGCTTTCATTTGCGTGTCCATACCATGCATGCCTCCTCTGAGACACCGAGTCCAAGGGGAAGGAGAAAGGTGCGAATTCCTCACGTGTGAATGAGGCCTTACACTTTGACCTGCTAACCTGGATCAGTGATGTAATTTTGTGGTTTCAGGAGCCTTTGGCTGGTAGGGTTTTATATTTCTATAGAGGCCCTGTGTTCGGGTGGGGTCTGGCCAGCCTGCCCTGATGGGGGCCCAATCTGGGTGGAGCTCCCTGCAGGGGGGAGGGCAAGCCAGGGGAGGGGCCCTGGCCATTCCGCCATTTCAGTCGCTGGGCTTTTATTATATAGGATAACTATAACTGGTCCCCACTACTCTATTTCTCCCTCCCGCCCCTAGCAGTTGGCTTTTACAATAAATAAAGAGGGCAGCCACTGTGGTGTTCAGGTAGAGAAGGATCACAACCTGGGCATTTTTAAAGGATCATTCTGACTGCATTTTGGAAGAGAGGCCTTAGGAGAGATGGGGGTCTAGCAGGAGGCCAGATGAAAGGTAGTACAGCTACCTGGGTAATGATGAGGTAGGTGTGGGCTGGGCAGGGGTTGGGGGTCCAGCAGGGCGGGGCGGTTGGAGTGGTCTAATCATGAGCTTAGTGCCAAGGCAGAGTCAACTGGATTTCCTGGTACATTATAAGTGAGATGTGAGAAAAAGAGGCGTTGAGGATTTTTTGCCTAGGAACTGGACCATGGTCAAATGGGCTAATACTGAGTTGCCAGTTGCAGGAATAGGCAAAGCTGTAGAAGGAGCATATTTGGGGGAGATTTGGAAATGTCAAGTCTGATGTCTTCTAGACATTCAAGTGAATATCGGAGGTAAAGACTTGGATACACATAGGTGCAGTTTGGGAGAGAAGTCTGGGCTGGAGATGGACATTTGGGAGTTACAATGTGTAGATCAAGCATGTCAAACTTGCGGCCACATGTGGCCCACAATGAATATTTTTGCGGCCCAGCCAATATAACGGTATATAAGAAACACTTTAATAAAAATTTCATAACTTAATTTTTACAATATTCTGTTATACATAACTATTACTAATGAACTACAGCATTCGCTAATAACTGATTATTATAATCGCATTGCATTCATTTCCCTTACACACAGATGCACCATTTCTCGCCACTAATACTAGCAGCGACTATTTTAGCAGACAATAGCCACATCATTAGTCTTGTACTGATTTGTTTGGTGTGCACAATAGGAAATATTTCGCTTTTGGAGAACAAGAAAAATAGGTTTATTTGCATTACGCTTATTAATTTGTGCAGTTATTCAGTGTCTGGTAAGTTAATGTTCAGGAAAAAATATTAATTTTTATTAACATGTTCTATTATTTTATGTTAATGATTACTCATTTATTTCAGCCCTTTGTATTCAGCATGTCTCTATCGAAATAAACCTATGTTTTTATGAAAATTCAAGCTTTTGTTTTTTTGTGGCCCATATAAATTTAAAACTTGTTTATTTGACCCGTGTTAGCTTTTGAGTTTGACATGCTTGGTGCAGATAGTATAGAAAGATAAGGGGACAAGTGAGGACAAGGAAGGGAAGAGGACAAGAACACTGTGACAAGATGAAAGTGAGGAACAGTGGGAGCCAGAGGGAGGGAGGCAAGACCAGTGAGGAAGCCAATCCAAGAGAGAGTGGTGTCTGGGAGCCCAGTGAGGACAATGCATGTGAGACAGAAAAATGTTATGTAGGTAGGGGCAGACCATGGGAAGAGGAAGTGAAATCAGGAACCCAGCTGGGCGGAGTTAGTAAGACACCCCAACTGGGGTGGAAAGGAAGGGTGCATGAGAGGCATGAACTTTAAACTGTGTGGAAATTGATAAGACAGACAGTGTGCAGATAACCAATCACAAGGTCGTGAAGCAAGCACATATACAAAAAAGAGCGTGCTCCCCTCCTCCTCTTCCCTGGCACAGTGCACAAAGGTTACCTGATGCTCCTGTTGTGGGGGGCACATCTCCTGAGCCCACATGGCTGACGGCCTGTTGGGCCTCCACTCATGGACTAGTTGACTTTAATTAGCTTGGACGCTGAACTACTCCTGATTGTAACATGGAGAGGAAGCTCTGAACACTGGCCTACTCCTGCTACCCTAGCTGCACCTTTTCCAGGACTCGCTTCTCCCAATAAACTTTCATTCCATTAATCATTTTTGTCTGAGACTTCATTTTTCGATTTTCATAAGACAAGAACTTAGCCTCAGAACACCCACATCTTTGGTTGTACATAGAGGGGACGGAGCCATCAACATGGTCAAATGGGGTAACACTGAGAAGTCAAGCAAGTTGAGAACAGACTTTGGATTTAGCAGCACAGAGGTGGGAGTTTATTAGTGACTGTTAAGGAAAAAGATGGTTTCTGAATTCCCTCTCAGACCGCCCCTCCGGTGCGTAGGGCCGCCATCATCGCCAGGCCCTGGCGCTGGGCCGCCTGGATTCCTCATATCCTCCACTGCCTTCCCAGCAGATCTGTGTCAAGGGCGGCCTTTTCCTCTCACAGCCACTCCCTGCTAGAACAGGGCACAGTGCTGTGGTAGCCGCCATACGTACACATTTAACAAGTGGCTTCCAGAGACGGTATTTCTCAATCAAAGGACATTGTTTACATGGATGAAATTTCAGCCCAAAGAGCTTGCATTTCAGAAGTGAGCCTGGAGTGTGTAGGAAAGGGAGAGCTGGACAGAAAGTGATGGGCACAGGTCCCTGGTCCCAGCTCTTCTGTCAACAGCTCCATTGCTTTGCATCTCTCAACTCGCTTCTCTTGGCCAAAGCTGCCCCATCTGTGAAACAAGGGGTTCGGCTGACAGATTCTCGCTCTGTCCAGATGACAGACCCCGTATGAGTGGCTTTGTGTATAAGTGTTACTTTTCAGAACATCAAGGATTTCTGATACATTTAATTTTACTATAAAAATAATTTTTCCAGCAAAAAAATAGGCCTCAATTCTATAGTTTTATTGGACTTATTTGATTGTATATGTTTTATTAGACATAGGCTGTGGGAAAAGGAGCAGCTGTTGACCCTACCCAGAATCTCACTTTAGAGCCATTTATTGCCTACTCGGATAGAGACTGTACACTTATTTAAGAAAAATGAATGGTAGAAAACTTTGAATTGAGAAAATCCTACTCATTGACTAATTCTTTTATCCCTGGATTTGGAAAAAGATAAACCACCAATTGATTAAAATTCTAGAGCAATTTTAGCCACAGGAAACCAGATTTCTAAGCCAGGGTCCCTGCTAGACAATCTCTAACTAGCGTCCCCTCCAGCTGAGTCTAAAATTCTACAAAGAAGCACCTTCTTCCTCTTCAGCCAAGAGCCATGGGTGAGGCCAGAAGCTAAAGTCAGTTGCTTCCCCAGAAGTTGAATGGGTTTATTTTATTTTAGATAATAAATTAAATAAGGTTTCGGGAAGGGGCTTTAGAGATGAGATATCAAAAACTGCCAGTTATACTCCTCTGTAAAAGTGAGGGCCGCCGAAGGAAAGAGTAAAGGACCATTTAGAAATTTCAACCTCAGAATCAAAATATTTGTGCAGACACAGACATGTATGAGCATTCCTTAGAAAGTAAAGCAGGGAAAGAATTGATTACTTCTTTTCTGCCTCTGCTTAGAAAGCCCAATATATGCAATTACCACAGTAGCCTCTAGATGGCAGCCAAAGAAAGGAAAGAAAATTCTTAGTAGGGGAGACCAGTAGAAACTAATTAAAGCTACGAAAACAAATATATATCTATATCTATATCTATATCTATCTATCTATCTATATCTATATCTATCTATCTATCTATATATATATATATATATATATATATATATATATATATATATATATATATATATATATTTAAATACAGCAGAATAGGAATAGACAGACAAGCTCTCTGCTCCTCCTGTTCGTCAGACAGCTGCTCCTCCTGCGCAGTGCCAGCCACAACTCTGAGACATGATGGTGAAGGTCGGAGTGAACAGATTTGGCCACATTGGGTGCCTGGCCACCTGGGCTGCTTTTAACTCTGGCAAAGTGGATATTGTCGCCATCAATGGCCCCTTCATTGACCTCAACTACATGGTCTACCTGTTCCAGTATGATTCTACTTATGGGAAGTTCAAGGGCACAATCAAGGCTGAGAATAGGAAGCTTGTCATCAATGGAAAGTCCATCTCCATCTTCTAGGAGCGAGATCCTGCCAACATCAAATGGGGTGATGCTGGTGCTGAGTATGTTGTGGAATCCACCGGTTTCTTCACTACCATGGAGAAGGCTGGCGCTCACTTGAAGGGCGGAGCCAAGAGGGTCATCATCTCTGCCCCTTCTGCGGATGCCCCCATGTTTGTGATGGGTGTGAACCATGCCAAGTATGACAACTCCCTCAAAATTGTCAGCAATGCCTCCTGCACCACCAACTGCTTGGCCCCCCTGACCAAGGCCATCCATGACAACTTTGGCATCATGGAGGGACTCATGACCACAGCCCATGCCATCACTGCCACCCAGAAGACTGTGGTTGGCCCCTCTGGGAAGCTGTGGCATGATGGCCGAGGGGCTGCCCAGAACATCATCCCTGCTTCTACTGGCACTGTCAAGGCTGTGGGCAAGGTCATCCCTGAGCTGAACAGGAAGCTCACTCACTGACATGGCCTTCCGTGACCCACCCCCAGTGTGTCAGTTGTGGATCTGACCAGCCGCCTGGAGAAAGCTGCCAAATACAGTGGCATCAAGAAGGTAGTGAAGCAGGCATCAGAGGGCCCCCTCAAGGGCATCCTAGGCTATACTGTAGACCAGGTTGTCTCCTGTGACTTTAACAGTGACACCCCTTCCTCCACCTTTGATGTTGGGGCTGGCTTTGCCCTCAGTGACCACTTTGTCAAGCTTGTTTCCTGGTATGACAATGAATTTGTCTACAGCAACAGGGTGGTGGACCTCATGGTCCACATGGCCTCCAAGGAGTCAGAGCCCCCTGGACCACCAGCCCCAGCAAGAGGAAGAGAGGCCCACAGCTGCTGGGGAGTCCTTGCCCCAGATGGATCCCTCAACACACTGAGAATCTCCTGACCGCAATTTCCATCCCAGAGCCCCTGAAGAAGGGGAGGGGCTTAGGGAGCCCTACCTTGTGCACCACCAATAAAGTTCACTGTACCCAGCCAAAAAAGAAAAAAAAAAAGTAAATAGATAAAATGTGAAGAAAAAAAACAAAACTAAGGAAACTTTGCATATGATATATAACCAATTTCTTAAGAGAAAGTCCCATTCCAAACTACTTAGAATTCTAAACCAATTAATAACTTACTTGGAAGAAGAAATAAAAGGCATACAAATTGGAAAATAAGAAGTAAAATAGTCGTCATTCACAGATGACATGATACTGTACATAGAAAACCCTGAAGACTCCATCAAAAAGTTATTAGACTTAATAAATGAATTCAGAAAGGAGGCAGGATACAAAATTAATGACAAGAAATCTATGGCATTTCTATACACCAATAGTGAACTTACAAAAAGAGAGACTAAAAAATCAATCCCATTTACCATCGCTCTAAAAAAATTAAGGTACCTAGGAATAAACTTAACTAAGGAGGTAAAAGACCTATACATGGAAAACTACAGGACACTGAAAAATGAGATAGAAGAAGACATAAACAGATGGAAGAACATATCATGTTCATGGATACATAGAATCAACATCATCAAAATGTCCATACTACCCAAAGCAATCTATAGATTCAATGCACTCCCCATTAAAATACCAATGGCATATTTCACAGACCTAGAATAAACTTTCTAAAAATTCATCTGGAATAAAAAAAAGACCCCAAATAGCTGCAGCAATCCTGAGAAAGAAGAACAAAGTAGGTGGGATCTCAATGCCAGATATCAAGCTATAATACAAAGCCACTGATCTCAAAACAACCTGGTACTGGCACAAGAACAGACATATAGATCAATGGAATAGAATAGAGAACCCAAAAATCGACCCAAACCACTATGCTCAATTAATATTCAATAAAGGAGGCATGAACATACAATGGAGTCAAGACAGTCTCTTCAATAAATAGTGTTGGGAAAATTGGATAGATACATGCAAAAAAATGAAAATAGACCACCAACTTACACCATACACAAAAATAAACTCAAAATGGATAAAGGACTTAAACATAAGATGGGAAACCATAAAAATACTAGAGGAATCCATAGGCAGCAAAATCTCAGACATATGTCGAAGCAATTTCTTCACCGATACTGCTACTAGGGCAATGGAAACTAAAGAGAAAATAAACAAATGGGACTACATCAAAATGAAAAGCTTCTGCACAGCAAAAGAAACCATCAACAAAACAAGAAGAAAGCCCACTGCATGGGAGAACATATTTGCCAATGTTATCACCGATAAGAGTTTAATCTTCAACATTTATAGGGAACGCATACAACTTAACAAAAGGAAAATAAACAACCCAATAAAAAAAATGGGCAATGGACCTACATAGATACTTTTCAAAAGAAGACAGAAGGAAAGCCAAGAAACATATGAAAACATGCTCAAAGTCACTGATTATCCAAGAGATGCAAATCAAAACGACAATGTGGTACCATCTCACACCTGTCAGAATGGCTATCATCAACAAATCAACAAATGACAAGTACTGATGAGGATGCGGAGAAAAGGGAATCCTAGTACACTGCTGGTGGGAATGAAGAATGGTACAGCCACTGTAGAGAACAGTATGGAGTTCCCTCAAAAAGTTAAAAATGGAACTTCCATTTGATCCAATGATCCCACTTCTAGGAATATATCCCAAGAAACTAGAAACACCAATCAGAAAGGATATATGCACCCCTATGTTCATAGAAGCACAATTCACCATAGCTAAGCTTTGGAAACAGCCTAAGTGCCCATCAGCAGATGAGTAGATTAAAAAACTGTGGTACATCTACACAATGGAATACTATGCTGCGGTAAAAAAGAAGGAATTCTTACCATTTGCAACAGCATGGATGGAACTGGAGAGCATTATGCTAAGCGAAATAAGCCAGTCAGAGAAAGATAAATATGACATGATCTCACTCATTTATGGAATATAATGAACAACATAAACTCATGAACAAAAACAGATCCAGAGACAGAGAAGCATCAATCTGACCATCAAACCTCAGAGGGAAGGTAGAGGAGGGTGGAGGTAAGGGGGAGAGATCAACCAAAGGACTTGTATGCATGCTTATAAGCCTAACCAATGGACAGAGACAACAGTGGGGTGAGGGCATGAGCAGGGGGAAGGGGGGTTTAGGGGGGTAAAGGGAGGATAAGGACACATATGTAATACCTTAATCAATAAAGGAATTTTAAAAAATTTAAAAAAATAACTTACTTGGGATACATTTGTGATCATTCACAATTATAATGCCAATATTTATGCCTTGCTTTATGCATTAAACATTACTGTACTAGGTGACTCCTAAAGTCCCTCTAAGTTCTAAAATTCCTGAAAAGTAGTATACAAATTCAGTTTTGCAACTTGAATTATATTTTTGATAGATTTTTAACAGTCTTCATGTAGATAGTTCTGCTTTGCCTAGCAGTTCCTAACCTTTGGAACAATGATCTGAAATGAGATCAGTGATATATTCTGGAACCATTCATTTGTAGGAGAGCCTGTTGGGTCTATGCCCTCCCTTGGGCCGCAGCTCCTTGGCTCATGGCTGCTGTGTTAAGAGTCTGGGGCCCAACACAGAGTAGGTGTTCAGAAGTGTTGGGTGAATTGTGCTGATTCAGTAGAAGATCCTGTGTGTCAGGAGCCCTTAAGTGAGGCTGCAGATGTGCTAGGATGGGTGGGGGTGTTGAAATGTGGAGGGCTTCTCCCGGAGCCAGGCCTGGAGTTCAGCAACTTGCAACCTGGACCGCCTGGATCTCAGAGAGCTCTGAGGGCATAACTTGGCAACAGGTGTTGAGGCCAAATGGCTCTTGGAACCAATATCCCCCAAAAAGAAGCTGACCTCACCTCCAGGGTCAGCCAAAGTTGAAGCAAGCCCAACACCCAACTGCAGTAACAGAATCTGGAAAACACAGAGCCAAGTATCAAATGACAAACTTCCCATTTATATGGATGAATATCTTCCTGACAGCTTGCCCATTCAAAACCTTACTAATATGCGGTTCAGAAAGAAAGAAAAAAGTCTAAAGTGTTCACTATTTAAAAGGTTTCTTTTCCAAAAAACTAAGGATCTTTCACAAAAACATAAATTCATAGAGTCTGAGTGGACTGAGAAACCACCGAATCTATTCCATACCTCCAGGCAGAGCAGCCAAAAGCAGAAAACAAAAACAAATTTAAAAAACCTGCCTCCTTTCCTTTTCATCAAGTTTCCAGAGAAGATTTGACCAGGTACCCCTTCCTCTTTCTCTTCAGCATAGTTTTTAAAAATGTCCAACTGTGATCTAGATTTAAATTTAGGCAGCTCCACTTACTGGCTATGTGAGTTTAAGCAAGCTACCTAACCTCTCAGAGCCTCACTTTCTTTATAAAATGAGTATTAGAATATGTACTGATTATAGGTTGCAAGGCTTGAGTAAAAATATATGTAAATTATGCATGTTGTTGTGCCACTATAGCTAATAAAAAGTACTTTGTCCCTTCTCTTCTCTCCTCCGTGTGGGCAATGGTTGGGTTAGATTAGAATAATTGGGGAAGCACTACAGAAATGTAACATGTTTGGGATACCAGATAGTCTACTTTGCTCAATTCAGCCCCACAGATGAAAATTACCCCCTGGTCCATATAATTTTCAAATATATTGCTGAATAAATCATGTGGCTGAAAAATCTGATTATCTCAGCCCAGAATGTAATCCCATGTCACATAAATGCAAGCAAACATTTTCACATGCTTAGAAACACACTGAATTTTTAGTATATTATGTTGTCAATCCAGGAAGATCTTTTTGTGCTGTGTGTAACTTTGCCTAGAGTTGTTGAAAGTTTTGCAAAATTTCATTAACCAGGTTAATGTCACTAGGTCTAAAACAAAAGTATGAGTTACCGGCACAATATTCCTGTGTCGGTTCACATTGTCATTGTTCAGTTCCTGGCAATTCCATGCAGAGGGCATGGGACCCATCTGTCTATTATATCACACTTGCAGCATTATGCAAATTAAAAATAACCTTTGTGAAGAAGGCTATAATACCCATTCATTTTGGGAGGGAAAAGGGAGAGCTAAAATATATATTTATTATCAAACAAGCGCACTGGGTCTGATAGGCAGCTGCCAACCTGGGTGTTCCCAGCCAACAGCTCACAGGGGTCTCCCGGGTTTCTTCCTCTAGGCATATATTTAGAGAGCAGGCCCTACTAGCCGGACCCCAGAGGCTTCGGGGCCCTTGCAGTGCACCCTTGGCCTGGGTTCCTAACAGAAACCAGCTTTGAATGAGGTTTGGATAGGAATGTCTTCCCCACAGGCCCCCAGGGGAGTCCCCTAAGCATTCCCAGGAGCATGATAGTAAGAAGCTAAAAAAATTCCTTGACAAGTGGAATAAGGGAAACTGAGACAAAATAATTAAACAAGGCAAACAATTTGAGCAATTTACAGTCAGCTAATGAATCACAAGGTTTTATCTTTCCTAACCAAGGACACTTGGTTTACACATTCCAGACCATCCAGGGGTAGAACACCTTCTTCAATGCCTTTCTTGATGATGTTTTCAAAAATGAAACT